>NC_083416.1:45580130-46232630 GCF_020745735.1 Hemiscyllium ocellatum
AAACCGGAGTACCCGGATGAAACCCACGCAGACACGGGGAGAATATTCAAACTCCTTCCCACCTCAACTGTCTGTGTGAAGTTTGCACATTCTTCCCATGTCGAGATCCACCAATTAAGGTACAGACATGTTGATTTAAGAAAGTTCTCCTGTATATATTTTTGAAATTCTTCATCATCTTTTCATTTTACATTCTCTTCTCACTGTGTGGGTAATTTGAAGTTCTGTATTCCCTTGGTGTTTGTTACATTTCACTGATATTGGCCAACAGATTTTCAACTCAATCTCTGTCTCACTATTTGGAAGTCTACAGCAGACATAGAGCAATATAACAGCTCAATTTTTGTTCCTTAACTCTAGTTAAATAGATTAAGTCTTTGAACTCCAATATATAATTCACCTGTGGAACTTTAATACTATTCTTGTTTAATGCTGTCAACATCACCATCTCCCTTCCTGCCCTCCTGAATGCATTCTTGTCTGGAATATTTAAGTATTGTTCTCACCCATGTTTAACCAAGGTCTCCTGCCTTTCCATTAATATCATCATCTCAAATTTAAATCTGCACTTGTACTTTTGCCAAGCTTATTATTGATTTTGAGGGGCTCTTGATCACCATTGACAAACACAACATAGGCAGTCCACAACTTGTACCATTTGTTTGATAGCTTATTGAATTTGTTAAGATGCAGTGGTTAGATATGATATGTCAGTTAATAAAAAGCAGGTGACCATGACTGACAGATAAGAATGCCTCATTGATCCCATGGTTGTCCTGTAAATTGGAAGAGTAAAATGGGCATTGATTTTGATGTGGTCCCTTTATCTATGTTGCTTTTGATCTTCCCTCTAGTCTGTGGAGGGGAAAACTCATAATCTTCTCCCCAGAAGTTGGTAACTTGTTTCCCAGGATCCTCCTGCTCACAAGCATCTCACCCCACCTATCACTGTTGATATACCTTACTCTGGGGCCCAGCTTTTGATGCTGTGTCAATCACCTGTCTCAACACACTTAGCTCATAACCATGGATAGCTACTCGTGATGCTAGGATGACCATTGTTTCCTTGCCCACCTCCAATTAAAGGTTAGTTTTCATTCCCTCTAAGAACTAAAATTTTGGTTTTATAAAACACTGCCTTTATAATGGGGTAGTGTGGTATCTGATAAATCTTTAACATGAGTCAGGACCTTTGCAATCCTTACAATCTTTCCATAGTTTTTGTTACTAGAGATCTGTTTATATTTGCCAAAAGCTAGTTACTGCTGTAACACTCAGGCTACACAGACAATATGAAGCTCTTGAAAAAACTCTGTTCTAAAGAGGATCCCAATTTACCACAGTCCCTTGTTTGAGAAGGAAGGCTCAGTGGTTAGCACTGATGCCTCACAGTGCTAGGGACCCGGGTTCGATTCCAGCCTTGGGTGACAGTCTATGTGGAGTTTGTACATTCTCTCCATGTCTGCATGGGTTTCCTCCGGGTAGCTGAAAATGTGTTGCTGGAAAAGCACTGCAGGTCAGGCATCATCCAAGGAGCAGGAGAATTGACGTTTCGGGCATGAGCCCTTCTTCAGGAATGAGGAAAGTGTGCCAAACGGGCTAAGATAAAAGGTAGGGAGGAGGGACTTGGGGGAGGGGTGTTGAAAATGCGATAGGTGGAAGGAGGTTAAGGTGAGGGTGATAGGATGAAGTGGGTGGGGGCAGAGAGGTCAGGAAGAAGATTGCAGGTTAGGAAGGTGGTGCTGAGTTCGAGGATTGGGACTGAAACAAGGTGGGAGGGGAAATGAGGAAATTGGAGAAATCTGAGTTCATCCCTTGTGGTTGGAGGGTTCCTAGGTGGAAGATGAGGTGCTCTTCCTCCAGCCGTCGTGTTGCTATGCTCTGGCGATGGACGAGTCCAAGGACCTGCATGTCCTTGATGGAGTGGGAGGGGGAGTTAAAGTATTGAGCCACGGGGTGGTTGGGTTGGTTGGTCTGGGTGTCCCAGAGGTGTTCTCTGAAATGTTCCGCAAGTAGACGGCCTGTCTCCCCAATATAAAGGAGGCTACGTAGGGTGCAGCGGATGCAGTAAATGATGTGTGTGGAGGTGCAGGTGAATTTGTGGCGGATATGGAAGGATCCCTTGGGGCCTTGGAGGGAAGTAAGGGGGGAGGTGTGGGTGCAAGTTTTGCATTTCTTGCGGTTGCAGGGGAAGGTGCCAGGAGTAGAGGTTGGGTTGGTGGGGGGTGTGGACCTGACGAGGGAGTCACGAAGGGAGTGGTCTTTGCGGAACGCTGATAGGGGAGGGGAGGGAAATATATCCCTGGTGGTGGGGTCCGTTTGGAGGTGGCGGAAATGACGACGGATGATATGATGTATATGGAGGTTGGTGGGGTGATAGGTGAGGACCAATGGGGTTCTGTCCTGGTGGCGATTGGAGGGGCGGGGCTCAAGGGCGGAGGAGCGGGAAGTGGAGGAGATGTGGTGGAGAGCATCGTCGATCACATCTGGGGGGAAATTGCAGTCCTTGAAGAAGGAGGCCAACTGGGCTGTTCGGTATTGGAACTGGTCCTCCTGGGAGCAGATGTGGCGGAGTGAAGGAATTGGGAATATGGGATGGTGTTTTTACAGGGGACAGGGTGGGAGGAGGTGCAGTCCAGGTAGCTGTGGGAGTCGATCGGTTTATAGTAAATGTCCGTGTTGATTCGGTTGCCCGAGATAGAAATGGAAAGGTCTAGGAAGGGGAGGGAGGAGTCTGAGACGGTCCAGGTAAATTTGAGGTCGTGGAAGGTGTTGGTAAAGTGGATGATCTGTTCAACCTCCTCGTGGGAGCACGAGGGAGTGCCAATACAGTCATCGATGTAGCGGAGGAAAAGGTGGGGGGTGGTGCCAGTATAGCTGTGGAAGATGGACTGTTCCACATATCCTACGAAGAATTCCTCCAGGGACTCTGGTTTCCTCCCACAGTTAAGATGTGAAGATTGGTCTGTAGTGTTCACAGATGTATAGGTTAGTTGCATTAGTCAGGGGTAAATATAGGCGAGGGAAAATGGGTCTAGGTGAGTTACTGTCTGGAGGGTCAGTGTGGACTTGTTGGGCTGAAGGGCCTATTTTCACACTGTAGAGATTCTATTTTATACTGTAGGGATCCTAATATCCTTATTGATTCCTCAGTTTCTTCTTAGCTAACCCATTTATTTCTAGCATATATATTTAGTTCCTTAATTTCTTAATTACACATGTAATAGTCAATGTTATTAGAATATGATCAGGCTATTGCTGAGCAGGAGCTGCTTGTTAGCCCTGTAGATGATACCTTCCATCACTTTACTGAGGATTGAGAGTAGACTGATGAGTGATAAATGGTTGGGTTGGATTTGTCTTGCTTTTTGTGTATAGGACGTATCCGGGCAACTTTCTGCATTTTCAGGTAATTTCCTGTGTTGTAGCTGTACTGGAGCAGCTTGGCTCGGGACAGGGAACATTCTAGAGCATGTCTTCATTACTATTGCCAGAATGTTGTCAGCCATTACTGCTCCGTTCTGACACATTTACATACATAATGGCTGCCATAGTTTATGCAGCAATCACAAGATTATAGCTGGCCAGCCAGTACACTAAAGGTACAATTACATTTCTCCAAACACAGTTCTTTTAATTCCAAGATATAAGTCAACCTCTGGCTATTACCCTTCCTCATGCAGACTGTCCTTTCACTTTGCAATGATGACTTCCTAGTGAAGCACAGCACACCACTTGAAATTCAGATCAGTGGTTTGTAGAAACATCTAATTCTTCTCCTATCTGTGCAACCTCCCCATCGTTCATCTGTGCCTCCCACAGTACTGTGGATTTACTTCTGGTTGTAATCATTATCGTCTGTAGAATACAGTTCTCGATTGAGTGCCATGATCCTGAGACATTCTGCACTGTCTTCCTCTTCCTCCTTGTTTGCCTGTTGGTCTCAAATCATGAATTTTCTGTCACTGTGGGGTGACTCCCTCTTGAAACATGCTATCTGTAAAACCCCCAGTTGGCCTGTAGAGCAGTGATTCCTATGGACCCTCAAGCTCAACAATTCTGAAGCTCTTTAGTAGAGCTAGTCAATTTAACCCTATCTTCCAATTTATTCCTCATTGTCTTGTGATTGTTCTCCTTCAAATATTTAACTGTTTGTTTGGTTAACAGTTAAGTCATTTTTTAGCTTTAATGTTCTTTCCCTGTAAAGTCAAACACTAAAAATCTAACTAACCATGTAAAGCACACTTCTGAAAACTAAATAGTTGCATAAACCATCCAACAAAAATCAATAAACTATATACTTTTAAGTTACTCGCATTTCTCCACACACTATGCTGACTATAATGTCATTTGAGATTTACCCTCTGTGCTATTCATATTGCATTCTCCCAATAGTTGCAGCTGCTACTTTTCATGCACTGTTTTAATCTTTGGCCTTAGTTCTCCTGATTTCATTAGGCCCTATGGCAGGGCAGAAAGGCATTTTACAGGTGCCTGTGAGTTTCAGTGTCGATGCCGTTGTATTGCACTCTGTGGTCCTTGCTAACCGAAGTCCACATCATTCTGGGTTCTGCATTATTGTCTACCATCTCTTTGAGACTAGACGGGATTGAGGTTCACAAGGAGGAGGTGTTTCCCATTTTGGAAAGTGTGAAAATAGATAAGTCCCCTGAGCCGGATTGGATTTTTCCTAGGATTCTCTGGGAGGAGATTGCAGAGCCTTTGGCTACAGGAATAGTGCCAGAAGACTGGAGGATAGCAAATGTTGTCCCCCTGATCAAGAAGAGGAATAGAGACAACCCTGATAATTTTAGACCAGTGAGCCTTACTTCGGTTGTGGGTAAAGTGTTGGAAAAGGTTATAAGAGAGAGGATTTGTAATCATCTGGAAAGGAATAATTTGATTAGGGATAGTTTTGTGAAAGGTAGGTTGTGCCTCACAAACCTTATTGAGTTCTTTGAGAAGGTGACCAAACAGGTGGATGAGGGTGAAGTGGTTGATGTGGTGTATAAGGATTTCAGTAAGGTGTTTGATAAAGTTCCCAATGGTAAACTGTGTCACAAAATGCGAAGGCATGGGATTGAGAGTGATTTAGCAGTTTGGACCAGAAATTGGCTAGCTGAAAGAAGACAGAGGTTGGTGGTTGATGGCAAATGTTCATTCTGGAGTTCAGTTACTGGTGGTGTACCGCAAGGATCTTTTTGGGGCCACTGCTGTTTGTCACTTTTATAAATGACCTGGATGAGGGAGTAGAAGGATGGGTTAGTAAATTTGCAGATGAAGCTAACGTTGGTGGAGTTGTGGATAGTGCGGAAGGATGTTGCAGGCTACAGATGGGCATAAATAAGCTGCAGAGCTGGGATGAGAAGTGGCAAATGGAGTTTAATGCGGAAAAGTGTGTGGTGATTTACTTTGCAAGGAGCAACAGCAGTGCAGAGTTCTGGGTTAATGGTAAGAGTGTTGGTAGTTTAGATGAACTGAGAGATCTTGGTGTTCATGTACATAGATCCCCGAAAGTTGCCACCCAGGTTGATAGGTTTGTTAAGAAGGCATACAGTGTGTTAGGTTTTATTGGTAGAGGGATTGAGTTTCAGAGCCATGAGGTCATGTTGCAGCTGTACAAAACTCTGGTATGGCCACCCTTGGAATATTGCGTACAGGTCTGGTTACCACATTATAGGAAGGATGTGAAAGCATGGGAAAGGATTCAGAGGAGATTTACTAGGATGTTGTCTGGTATGGAGGGAAGGTCTTATGAGAAAGGCTGAGGGACTTGAGGCTGTTTTCATTAGAGAGAAGGAGTTGAGGTGACTTCATTGAGACATTAAATAGGGTAGATTGTGAGAGCCTTTTTCGTTGGATGGTGATAGCTAGCATGAGGGGACATAGCTTTAAATTGAGGGGTGATAGATATAGGACAGATGTCAAAGGTAGTTTCTTTACTCGGAAAGTAGTAGGAGCATGGAACACCCTGCCTGCACAATAGTAGACTTGCCAATTTAAGGGGATTAAATGGTCTTTAGATAATCATTTGGATGAAAATGGAGTAGTGTACATTAGATAGGCTTCAAATTGGTTCCACAGGTTGGCACAACATCAAGGGCCGAAGGGCCTGTACTGTGTTGTTATGTTCTATCAGTTATTCACTTTCAATAATAAGGATCGGAAAAATCCTGAAAGTGGAATTAATTACTGAAACTCTGAAGTTGTGCCGAATAAATATGATGTCTGAGTGTGGTCCAATGAATTGATTTATTATGTTAGATTTTCTACAGATAAAATGGTGATGGAAATTTGAAATATTATTGCATGTAACTAGTATAGTACAATTTCTTAGTGGTTTGATCCTATAACCTGATTTAATGTGTACTTGAATGCATATATTGATTAAAACTCCTACATCATCTCATGCTTGAAACTTTTCTGAAAACTATCAAGGGGTTGTGGAGTAGATTTGGTTTTGTATTATTCCTAATGAAGGGCTTTTGCCTGAAATGTCAATTCTTTTGCTCCACGGATGCTGCCTGACCTGCTGTCCTTTTCCAGCACCACACTCTCGACTTTGGTTTTATATTAGCCTGCTTTTTGTACACCTATTTAAGAGATAGTGAGAACAAGACAGCTTTAAAGAAATCTTCATCATACTTTCAGAGAGGAAAGCGGCAGTGTGATAATGGTCAAGGTGAGAGCTATCTGGTGCTCTTGTTGCTTGGGGGTATGAGTGATGTGATCAGCAATGATACATAGAATACATATTGCAAATTTTTGCCATTATTATCCTTCTAAATAGAATCTACAGCATTATAGTTTCAAACCTCATTACAGCTTCTCTTGATACTTTCAATATGTTAATATGCTTTCAGACACAAAAGGAGCATGCTTTTTCCCTCAGGATAATTTAAGAGCTCAATAGCCTCCAAGGTGATCAAGTTAGAGCATTGAGTTAAAAAACCAGATTTGCTTGTGCTTTGTGCATTTCACCAGCTTGTGCTGGAGCAACTGTCCAGAGGTTTGTTAAGGGGCTAATTGACGCAAAAATTACCTCTTGGTGTTTATTAAAGAATGTGCAAGATAGTTTGGCGGCAGGCACTTCTCCCTATTGTTTTCTCCCAACCTGTTAATGAGCTGTTTGGCACCGAACAGATTATTTAACAAAACTATTTGTATCACCAGTCAATGGTCATTTCACTGCTGAAGCTTTGAAGAGGACTTGCTTTTTATTAATTCTTGAGGATTAGTTATCCTGGCCAACATGAAATGCCCATTTCTAATTACCCTGGAGCAAGCTGCGGTGAGCTGCTATCTTGAACCATTGGAGTTCATCTGGTTTAGTGATACCCATAGTGTCATTAGAGGATATTGGCCCAGCGATATAGATTCATGTCTGGTTGATATGTGGCTTGCATAGGCACTTGCAAGTGGTGATTGATTCCATGACACTGCTGCCTTTATTCCTCTGAATGATAGGTTTAAGAAGGTGCATCAAAGCAGCCTTCGTGACTTGCTGTAAGTGTAACTTGTAGACTACCACAGTGTATCATGAAGAAGAGAGTGAGTATTGAAAGTGAGGTGCCAGTCAAATTGGCTTATTTGTTATGAGTTTGTCAAGAGTAGCAGCTGCACCCATCCAGGAATTTGGACGGTAATATGATGACAGGCATTTGCAGTTCAGGAGGTACATTTTCTTGCTGCAAAATTCCTAGCATTTTATTGGCCACAGTATTTATAGAGTCCTGATGAAGGGCTTTTGCCCGAAACTTAGATTTTCCTGCTCCTCTGATGCTGCCTGACCGGTTCTGCTTTTTCAGCACCACTCTAGTCTAGACTCTGATTTCCAGCATCTGCAGTCCTCACTTTTGCCACAGTATTTATAGATCCAGTTCAGTTTCTGGTCAATGATAACTTCCCTGCCCCAGAACGTCAATAGGGGATTTAACATCATAATTTCAATGAAAGTCAAGGGGAGACTTTTATCCTCTCTTGTTGGAAGTGGTAACTGCCTGACACTTGTGTGGCAGAATTTTACATTGAAGCCCAAGAGTGCATACAGATCAGGCCTTGATTCATGATAGTGGACTGCTCTAGTATCTGAGGAATTGTAGATACAACTGAACACTGCAAACAGGTCAAAGATCTCCAGGTCAGACCTTTTTTGAATGGAGGAAAGATCTCTTCAAGCAGCTTGTTTGGACCTTGGATATTATCTTAGGAACTCCTACAGTGATGTCCTGGGACTGAGGCGATTGATTTCCTTTTGTGCCAGGTGTAATGCCAACCCCCGGAGCTTTCCCAATGATTCCGATTTTACTAAGACTTCTTGATGCCACAACCCTTCAAAGTCTGCTTTGATACCCAGCGCAGTCACTCATTTGTGTCTCTGATATTCATCTGTGTTGCCCATGTTTGGAACAATGTTGTGACATTAATTGGAGCTCGGTGGCCCTGTCCGATGAAATATATCAGGAGTTTCCAGGACAGTTTGAATGTTAATAGCGCTGAATATGTTTTGATATTCTGGAAATTATTGGAGGACCTAACCTAAAGGTTAAATACTGTTCGCTTGGACAGCATAGAGTTACCTAGAGAAAGAGATATTTGGGTCATGGATATCTTGCTATTGATTTCCCCTAACTTTGCAGAAGGAATGTGAGAAGGACAGGAGAGCATCAGTGTGATATCAATTGCTGGAAGGAGGGGGGAAGCAAGAGATGTGCTGCTTTGCCTGATGGGTACAGAACATCCCTCCACCAGCAGGACCTCCAGTGCTGCACCTCCGAACCTCTGCCTTCTCAATTCAGCAGGTCTGACACCATCTGTGGAGAGAGGATAAGAGTTAACGTTTTGAGTCTAGTCTGACTCTTCAGAACTGAAAGGTGTCTGAAATTTTGCTTCCTATACTTTTTGACAGAGCAGAAGCAAGAGGGCACATGGTAGAAAGACCCAGAGCAAAACACAAAGGAGTTGTTAATAGTGGCAAAAGAGAAGATGAGGTGCAAAATGGGTGTGAATTAAGGTTTGAAAAGGAGAGATCTGTTTACTGAGAGCAAAGTAAAGATACAAACATCACACTGTGGGGGTAGAATACAAGAAAAATAGACAACAAACATCATATGGGAGAAAGTGAGGACTGCAGATGCTGGAGATCAGAGCTGAAAATGTGTTGCTGGAAAAGCGCAGCAGGTCAGGCAGCATCCAAGGAGCAGGAGAATCGATGTTTCGGGAATGAGCCCTTTTTCAGGAATGAGGAGAGTGTGCCAAGCAGGCTAAGATAAAAGGTAGGGAGGAGGGACTTGGGGGAGGGATGTTGGAAATGCGATAGGTGGAAGGAGGTTAAGGTGAGGGTGATCGGCCGGGGTGGGGGTGGGGGCAGAGAGGTCAGGAAGAAGATTGCAGGTTAGGAAGGTGGTGCTGAGTTCGAGGGTTGGGACTGAGACAAGGTGGGGGAGGGGAAATGAGGAAACTGGAGAAATCTGAGTTCATCCCTAGTGGTTGGAGGGTTCCTAGGTGGAAGATGAGGCGCTCTTCCTCCAGCCGCCCATATTCCCAATTCCTTCGTCTCCGCCGCATCTGCTCCCAGGAGGACCAGTTCCAATACTGAACAACCCAGATGGCCTCCTTCTTCAAAGACCGCAATTTCCCCCCAGACGTGATCGACGATGCTCTCCACCACATCTCCTCCGCCCTTGAACCTCACCCCTCCAATCGCCACCAGGACAGAACCCCACTGGCCCTCACCTACCACCCCACCAACCTCCATATACATCATATCATCCGTCGTCATTTCCACCACCTCCAAACAGACCCAACCACCAGGGATATATTTCCCGCCCCTCCCCTATCTGCATTCCGAAAAGACCACTCCCTCCGTGACTCCCTCGTCAGGTCTACACCCCCCACCAACCCAACCTCCACTCCTGGCACCTTCCCCTGCAACTGCAAGAAATGCAAACTTGCGCCCACACCTCCCCCCTTACTTCCCTCCAAGGCCCCAAGGGATTCTTCCATATCTGCCACAAATTCACCTGCACCTCCACACACATCATTTACTGCACCCGATATGGACTCCTCTATATTGGGGAGACAGACTGCCTACTTGCGGAACGTTTCAGGAAACACCTCTGGGACACCCGGACCAACAAACCCAACCACCCCGTGGCTCAACACTTCAACTCTCCCTCCCACTCCACCAAGGACATATAGGTCCTTGGACTCGTCCATTGCCAAACCATAGCAACACGACGGCTGGAGGAAGAGCGCCTCATCTTCCACCTAGGAACCCTCCAACCACAAGGGATGAACTCGGATTTCTCTAGTTTCATTTCCCCTTCCCCCCCACCTTGTCTCAGTCCCAACTCCCGAACTCAGCACCACCTTCCTAACCTGCAATCTTCTTCCTGACCTCTCCACCCCACCCCACTCCGGCCTATCACCCTCATCTTAACCTCCTTCCACCTATCGCATTGCCAATGCCCCTCCTCCCTACCTTTTATCTTAGCCTGCTTGGCGCACACTCCTCATTCCTGAAGAAGGGCTCATGCCCGAAACGTCAATACTCCTGCTCCTTGGATGTTGCCTGACCTGCTGTGCTTTTCCAGCAACACATTTTCAACAAACATCATATGGCCAGTCGTAGTAATCAGTGTTCGGAGGAGGGTCCCTCAGCCTGAAATATTTAACCCTGATTTCTCTTCACAGATGCTGCCAGACCTACTGAACTTTGCGTTATTTCTGATTTACAACATGGTCGGCATGGACAGGTTGGACCGAAGGGTCTGTTTCCGTGCTGTACAACTCCTGATTCTATGACTGTATCTGCAGTTCTTCTGGTTTTATTGTATGGTCAGTTTCTGAAGTGATAGAATTCAATATTGCGGTCTCAAGGTTGTAAAGTGTCTGAGCGGAAACTGAGGTTTCATTCTTTGAACTTGTGTAAATTGGAATATTACAGCAAAACCAAGTCAAAAGTGCTCATATGAGGGCAAGATGGCTTATTTAAATGGCAGGCAAATAGGTCAGGATCATTCTGATGAACAAGGCAAAGCAGTCATCCAGTTAGCATTTGGTTTTGCCAATATAAAGGAGACTGCATTGTGAACAGTGAACAAGTTCTAGCCATATAACAAAAACAGAAATTACTGGTGAACTGCAGCACATCTATCAGCATCTGTTCCAAAGGAACAGCTCATGACTTGAAACGTTAACTCTGTTTGTTTATCCACAGATGCTGCCAGATCTGAGCTTCCCAGCAATTTGTTTTGTTTGTTTCAGATCTCCAGCATCCACAGATCTTTTGTTTTATTCAAATTAAGTAATCAATATTTAGGACCAGATTTGATTAAGTTAGGCTACGTTCAGATTAGAATACCTACCGTGTGAAAACAGGCCATTTGGCCCACCAACTCCACATTGACCCTCTGAAGACTAACCCACCCAGATCCAATTCCCTCTGACTCATGCACCAAACACTATGGGCAGTTTAACATGGCCAATCCGCCTGACCTGCACATTGTTGGTTTTCCCCCACAATCCAGAGCACCCAGAGGAAACCCATGCACACAGGGGAAGAAAGTGCAAACTCCACGCACAGTCGCCTGAGGCTGGAATTGAACCTGGGTCCCTGGTTCTGTGAGGCTGCAGTGCTAACCACTGAACCACTGTGCTGCCCCATTGCATGCTAAAGCCAAACTGACATTTTGCAAATGCTTCCATGGCACTATGGCTTATTTGACTGAAGCACCTGTCCAGCAAACAACATTTTGAGTTTGAATCTTAAAGGTGAACATAAGAACTCGGAGCAGGAGTAAACCATCTGGCCCTTCGAGCCTGCTCTGCCATTCAATAAGATCATGGCTGATCTTTTCCTGGCCTCAGCTCCACATACCCGCCCTCTCACCCTATCCATTAATTCCTTTATTGTTAGCTTTAAAAACATTTACTGAAGTAGCGTCAACTACTTCACTGGGCAGGGAATTCCACTGGTTTACAACCCTCTGGGTAAAGAAGTTCCTTCTCAATTCAGTCCTAAATCTGGTCCCCCTAATCTTGAAGCTATGCTGTCTTGTCCTAGTTTCACTTGCCAATGGAAACTTCCTCTCTACTTCTATCTTATGTATTCCTTTCATAATTTTATATGTTTCTATAAGATCCCCCTCAATCTTCTAAATTCCAATGAATATAATCCCAATCTACTCCGTTTCTCCTCATAAGCCAACCTGCTCAACTCCAGAATCAACCTAGTTAACCTCCTCTGTACCCCCACTTGTGTCAGTACAACCTTTCTCAAGTTGCTAGTTCTTCCTTGATGGTGGATTCAAGCATCTTTCCCACTACAGAACTTAAGCTAACTGGTCTATAATTGCCCATCTTTTGTCTACCTCCCTTTTTAAACAGTGGTGTCACATTTGGTATTTTCCAATCTGCTGAAACTGCCCCAGAGTCCAGCCAATTTCTCCCACCATCTCTTTTAATACTCTGGGATGCATCTCATCAGGGCCAGGAGACTTGTCTATCCTTAGCTCCATTAGCTTGCCCAACACTACCTCTTCCATAATAATGATTGTTTCCAGGTCCTCACCTACCTTCGTCTCTTTTTCAATTCTTGGCATGTTATTAGTGTCGTTGTGGTTCTGTTCGCTGAGCTGGGAATTTGTGTTGCAGACGTTTCGTCCCCTGTCTAGGTGATATCCTCAGTGCTTGGGAGCCTCCTGTGAAGCACTTCTGTGATGTTTCCTCCAGCATTCACAGGAGGCTCCTAAGCACTGAGGATGTCACCTAGACAGGGGATGAAACGTCTATAACACAAATTCCCAGCTCGGTGAACAGAACCACAACAACGAGCACCCGAACTACAAATCTTCTCACATGTTATTAGTGTCCTCCACTGTGAAGACAGATACAAAATATCTATTCAATGCCTCAGCCATTTCATCATATCCCATAATTAAATGTTCCTTCTCATTGTCAAAAGGACCAATGTTTACTTTAGCCATTCTTTCGTTTCATATATTTATAGAAATTTTTGCTATTTGTCTTACTATTCCATGCTAGCTTTTTTTCATGTTCTATCTTTCTTTTCTTTATAGCTCTTTTTGTGGCTTTCAGTTGACCTTTTAAAGCTTTCCCAATTTTCTAATTTCCTGATGTTCTTGGCCACTTTGTATGCTTCTCTTTCAAGTTGATAGCCTCCCTTAGGCACCCATGGCAGATTACCCCTTTTCTTACAGTCCTTCCTCTTCACTGAAATATACTTTTGTTCAGCACTTTGGAAAATTGTTTTGAAAGTCTTCCACTGCTCGTAAACTGTTCCACCATAAAGTCTTTGTTTCCAGTCTACTTTAGCCAACTCCTCTCTTCTTCTTCTATTAAAGTCTCCCTTGTTTAAGCACAGGACCGTGGTATTGGATTTTATCTTCACACTCTCCATCTGTATTCTAAATCAAACTATACTGTGATCACTCCTTTCAAAAGGTTCCCTAATTATGAGGTCATTAATTATTCCTGTCTCATCACACAGGACCAGATCTAGGATTGCTTGATCCCCCTTGTTGTTTCCATTACATACCGTTCAAGAAAACCATCACGGATACACTCAACAAACTCATCCTCAAGGCTACCCGATCAAGCTGGTTCATCCATTCGACATGTAGATTAAAATCCCCCATGATAATTGCCATACTAATTTTACAGGCATTAGTTATGTCTTTGTCTATTACCCACCCCACTGTGATGTTATTATTTGGTGGCTTATAGACTATGCCCATCAGTGACTTTGTCTACTTAGAATTTCTAATTTCCATTCAAATGGATTCAACCTTATTCTCCAAAGCTATATCATCTCTCAGCACTGCACTGATGTCATCCTTGAATATCAGAGCTACACCACCTCCCTAATCTTCCTGTCTGTCCTTCCGAATAGTGTGAAACCGTGGGATATTTAATTCCCAGTTGTGACTGTCCTGTAGCCATGTGTCTGTAATGGCTACTAAATCATATTCATTTGTGATGATTTGTGCCTTTATGTAGTTTTCATACCCTCATGATTTCCAACATCTATAATATCTCCTGAGTCATCCTTCCTTTTTACTTTTAGAATTAAAATTCCTACCATGTGGAAACAGGCCCTTTGGCCCAACAAGTCCAAACCAACTCTCCAAAGAGTAACCCATCCAGACCCATTCCTTACCCTATATTTACCCCTGACTAACACACCTAGCTTACACATCCCTGACCACTACGGGCAATTTACCACGGCCAATTCACCTGATCTGCACATCTTTGTGATTGTGGAAGGAAACCGGAACACCCGGAGGAAACCCATGCAGACACGGGGAGAATGTGCAAACTCCACACAGACAGCCGCTCGAGGCTGGAATTGAACCCAGGTCCCTGATGCTGTGAGGCAGCAGTGCTAACCAGTGAGCCACTGGACCGCCCATCTTTCATAGTCTGCCTTATATGTGAACCCTCCTACACACATGCTAATCTGTGCTTACCTTTTTATGTAACATCATACTTCCTGTTGATTTCCCTTTCCCTTCCTCCGACTCACTAGTTTAAAGTCCAAGTGACCGCCCTATTTATCCTTTTCGCTAGAACACTGGTTCCAGATCAGTTCAGGTGGAAACTGTCCCATTGGTACAGATTCCTCTGGTTCTGAAACTGATGCCAATGCCCCATGACATGGAACCCCTCTTTCCCACATCACTCCCTTAGCCACATGTTTACTTCTCTAATTTTTGTATCCCTAAGCTAATTTGCATGTGGCTCAGTTAGTAATCCGGAGATTATGACCCTTGAAGACCCGTTCTTCAATTTCGTTCCTAGTGCTAGATAATCCCCAAACAGAGCCTCCTTCCTAGCCTTGCCTATGTTGTTTGTCACAATGTGAACCACAACACTGGATCCTCCTCCACCCACTCCAATATCCAGGTTAGAGATGTCCTGCACCCCGGCACCGGGCAGGCAACACACCATGTGGGCCTCCCGATCCGGCTTGCAACAAATGCTGTCTATCTTCCTAATTATAGAATCCCCTATAATGGCCTTCTGCACCAAGGTGCCATGGTCAGCTGGTTCATCCTCCCACAACCCTTTTCCTCATCCACAATGGGAGCAAGAATCTCATACCTGCTGAATCAGGTCAAAAGCTAAGTCTCCTCCATTCCTGAACTCAGGATCCCCCTACCTGTCTCACTTGCAATTACACCCTGTTGTACCTAATCACTAACTGAATTTGAATTACTTGATCTACCAGATGTGACTGCCTCCTGAAACAAAGCGTCCAGATAACTCTTCCCCCTCCCGGATGTGCCACGGCGTTTGAAGTTCAGATTCCAGATCATCAACTCTGAGTGGGAGTTCCTCCAGCAAGCAACACTTGCTGCAGATGTGGTTACTGCAGTTCATAATGGGATCAGCCAGCTACCACATCATATGGCTACAGCACATCACATGCCCAGCCATCTCTACTTAGTTAATTTATTAATCTATATAAATTTGAGTTAATTAATCTCTAATACTTCTCTGTCATGCTTTTTTTTCAAATAATAAATTAAAAAAGAATTTTTTTTTACCAATCACATAATAAAAAAGAAATATAAAAGCCCTATTTTTTATCAACACACTACAGTCTTTCTTTTAGTTCGAGGAGGAGGGCAGGTGGGAAACACTACGCGTGTAGTGTCTCAGGTTCAGTCGCTGCCCAAATATATCAGTTCACTCACCTTTCCAGAGTGCAATTTGACTGCTCCCACTCAGCTCCTCGCTCTCTCCACTCCTGCAGTTGCTGCAAATAGAGGCCACTAACTCTCGAGGTAAGTCCTTTTGGAGGGAACTATACCTTCCCAGCAGCCCCCTGGTCCTTGCTCTCACTGCTCCAGCTGCTACTTGTGCCTTTCCATTATTTCAGAACTTCATGTGGTGTAATGGGAGCACCTCTAACACTGGGGCAGAGGTCTGCCATAACATATCCAAACAGGATAATTAAAAACACTTATAAAATTAAATCTTGCATAATTAGCATAGCATCCACATAAAGACCTGTTTTCAATTAAAAGAATGCCCAGAGCTTTTAAAAATCAGAGATTTAAAGGGAAATTGTAAAGGGCTCATAAATGTTGAGCAAAGGTAGTTTATTATTGAGCGTAGCATTTAATAATCTTGTATAGGTAATGCTGCCTGAAATGGAGCTAGACAAAAAAATGAACTGCAGATGCTGGAATCCAAAGTTGACAAGC
This sequence comes from Hemiscyllium ocellatum, assembly GCF_020745735.1. Lineage (NCBI taxonomy): Eukaryota > Metazoa > Chordata > Chondrichthyes > Orectolobiformes > Hemiscylliidae > Hemiscyllium > Hemiscyllium ocellatum. The sequence goes on from NC_083416.1 coordinate 45,596,366, forward strand.
AGAAGGCTGAAAGAACACAGCAAGCCAGGCAACATTAGGAGCTAGAGAAACTGATGTTTCAGTTATAACCTTTCAGGAATGGTTCTAGTAGGTTTATTAAAGGTAAAGAGCATGCATAATGACAGAACTTTGACTTTTCATCTTCAACAAAGTCGACATGAAGCATGGATACCACATGGTAACTGAAATCAGCATTTTGAATCCCTTGTTGGTTACCCTCCTGCATCTAGTCATTCTCCACTAATATTGGCATGAACACACCTGGACAGGGTTATTTCTGCCATAGAGAAAAACACCCAGAACAACAACAATGCAATCCTTGTAATCAATCAATTCAATATTAAGTTTGTTCACTATTTGAAACAGTTCTACAAATTTTGCAGATGCACATTTGGCTATCAATTGGAGTTAAATAATAATTAATAATTGGATGAATGGATAGTTTTAATTACTAATTTGTGAATTTCATTGCTGGAATTCAGGGTAAACACTAAGGTGATAAGATATATTCATTTAAGACCTTAATAGTCTCAGTGCTTCTTAATCTGAATCCATCATTATTGCAGATGAAACTTGATTGGACTGCCTCTGTTAATGGTGGTATTCAAATTACATCAAGTATAGCCATTAGAAATTGGATGTTTAACCTTGTGAGCACTCTACTCCACACGTTGCTCCATTAACCTTATTGGCCGTAACATTGTTAGGTTTCACTGAAGAGTGTGGTGTGTTGTTTCCAGTTAAATAAGTGAAAAAACTGGGTCTTGTACCTTGAGCTGATGAGTAGTTACAGTGCAGTGGATCTGTGTTGAAAGCTAAGTTTTTAAAAAAAAATTTTATCAAAAAAGGTGAAGCAATTTAGATGAGTGTATATTTTAAGCTCAGTAATGGGAGTATTTTGAGGCGATTGCTGGGAGGAATCTTTCCTATTTTAAACACAAATTGAAATGTTTATGGATATTATGTATAATGTTTAACTCAGTTGTTTTAACGTGGCCAACCCCAGTCAAAGCTAGTGTGGATCAAATAGCTTTCTTTTTGAGCTGCAAACTCTGCTTCTCCTTACTCAGGAATCAGGTGATGATCTGGCCCATTTAGCACGCTAGAGGCAAGAAGTGAGGAATCTGGTTTAGGGTAATCTTAGCTGACATTATAAAATAATTCCTGGGCATGCATTGTCAGCAGGCAGAGTGATTTGCAGCCTGTGCTATAATTCTCTGGTCTTGCACTCTTGTAACTGATTTTAGCAGGTCATGGGTTCAAGTCCCATTCCAGAGTCTCTACCACATAGTACAGCACAGCTTTGCAGCTCTGACTTCACTGCTGGAGTCCTGCAATGGTGTAAGTGCCATCTATTAGAGGAATTCATATTTGGAAGGTTAATATCAAAAGATCAGCTATTTATTTATTAGAGGCTAGTACATCAATTCTAGTGGAACAAATAATGGTCAGCTTTTCATCTGAAGTGATTAATTGAAAGGATAGATGACCAGATTTTAACCTTTTTATTGCAGAGATGTTAAGTTCGACAAAGGGTTTTATGTTTCTGAAACATTATGACATTGAGGATAGATTGAGAATGTTTCTACTTGGAGGGATGAGCAAAATTAGAGGCCATCAATAGAAGAAATTCACTAAGAAATCTTTGGGAATTCAGAAGAAACTTATTTACCCAGAGAATGATTTAAAATTGTAGAAATTGCTACATAGGGTGTAGTTGAGGCAGTTAATTTGGCTGCATTGGAAGGAAAGCTGGATAAATATGTAGATAAGAAGCAAGTAGAGAGTACGCATGGTTAGCTGTGCTGCCACACAGTGCCAGGGACCTGGATTCGATTCCAGCATTTGGTGACAGTCTGTGTGGAGTTTGCAAAATATCCCTGTGTTTGTGTGGGTTAGCCATGGGAAATGTGGGGTTAATGCTAAGGGTGGGGGCCTGGGTCTGGCTGGGATGATCTTCCGAGGGTCAGCGCAGATTTGATTGGCCGACTGGCCTGCTACTGCTGTGTAAGCGTTCTGTGATTATGCAGATATTCACTGAATTGGATGAGGAAGGTGAGTGGAGGCTGGTTGCCTGACTCTATGTAATACCATGAGCTGAGTTTTCAGATCGTCCACCCAGCAGAAACCAGACATTGGTATCCTACTATATTTGGCACATAATTCACCAGTCTGCTCCTGCTGTGAGTGCTTAATGGGCTATTTCACTCAGTGACTAGTCTGACCCATTTAATCAGGTCCAATTTAAAGTGCCACTCAGAGCCATTCCATACACAAAACTAGCCTAAGCTGTTGCTGCTCTGACTCTCCCTGTGCTGGGGTCTCTACTCAGAAATTATGGTGGTCTGGAGTTAGCAGGCTACCTATGGGCATTTGTGCTTTCACCCTGCTGGCTGTTCTGAAGTTGATGAAGAGTCGAAAAGTATGGCGCTAGAAAAGTACAGCAGTTCAGGCAGCATCCAAGGAACAGAAGAATCGATGTTTTGGGCAAAAGCCTTTCATCAATTTCTACTAGTCCCTGAAGAGTTAAGGCAACTCGACACCCTTGTGCTAGTAACATCAACCTCATTAACTTTTATTATCAAGAGTAAAATGAAGGAAAATATTCCCAAAATTGGACTGGGTACACATGGCAGCTGATGTTCACAGGCGCTGTATTAGCTTGGTTGATTAAAAGCACAGAATGTGTAAGAAAGGCTTGCATTAGGAACCTTCTCAAATGTTAGTCTGTGATAAAGCCTCACTCATTCATCCTTAGGAGCTCTTAGTAAAAGATTGCAGGATCACCTAACAAGCAGTTTGTCGCATCATATTTAAAGAAGATCTCACCTCCCTTAGGTTAAGCAGGTAGTTTTTACAGCTTCTTGGTGTGCCTTTGCGGTTACTTTTTCTGCCTACTTTGCCTCCTTTTTATTGTTGACAGGGTGTGGAGCGTGAACCAGCAGCACATGGACTGCACTCATTCAAGAAGACAGTTCACCACCATCTTCTTATGGGAATGGGCAATAAATGCTGGGCAACCAGCGATGCCCACGTCCCATCATAAAAATATAAACTGCTCCTGATGTTATGTATGAGAACAACATACATAAGCAAGCCAGTAGCAGTGGTTTCCTGCCAGTAGCAGTGGTGAACTCTCCCTCTTTATGGTCATTTAAGCGGGCATTGGATAAGCATATGGAGGTTATTGGGCTAGTGTAGGTTAGGTAGGCTTTGGTCGGCACAACATCGAGGGCCGAAGGGCCTGTACTGTGCTGTATTTTTCTATGTTCTATGTTCTATGTTTCTTTCATTCTCTCTTGATACAATATTTAAACCATTTTTTCAGAGTTAAGCAAAGCTGTGTCCAGCACTCACATTGTTTGCTCCTTTCTCCACTAGGAGCTTGGCCTTTTGCCTTTATTGCAGATATGGATTGAGTTTACTTGAATAACAATTTACAGGTCAAGGAGAGATAACACACTAATCTTTGTAGCTGAGTTTGTATGGGCCACGAACACATCACCATCAGAATGGAGCAGTTGTACAATATTTTCTGTCTTCACTTTACATCTAGGCAGTTAGTTGAACTCCCCATCCGACTCTTCCTGACGATAATGGATTGAGGTCTATTTCGTCAGGTCAGGGTTGGAGTTGTGATACTGTACAGTATTGCGCATTGTGTACAAAGGACGCAGAATAAATAAGAAAACTAAAATTGCCCAACATCATGTACTCAAGTCTAAAGAAAGTGACAATGACAACAGAAATGCAGCTCATACTGTTATCTGCTCCCAGACTATCTAGACATGTGGATAGAAATGGTCTGCAGAAGATTAAAATAGGAGTGAATGAATCAAACTCTGAACCAATTTATATGAAGATGCCATAGACAAGAGTGTGAATGTGTCCAAGAAACTTATTTTGTTATCTGAAATTGTTTTCCACATTGTAATTTAATAAAATGCTCTCCGATAAGGTTTCCTAGCAGATTTAAGTTGGTTATAATATCCAGATTCTGGGAGTCATGCAATTTTCCTAAAATTAGCTGTTTGTCCCTGAAGACATGCAGGCAATATTTCTGACAGTTTAATGTAATTTATTGTCTTTGTGAAACACTGAAGAGAAAATAATAAATGTTAAAATCAACACAAAAAAAGTCAGAACAGGTTTGACAGTGTTCAGGAAATATTTTAAATTCAAGGTCACCTAAGGTACTGCTTTGAACATCTTTTGTATTTATAAATGCACAGAATTAAAAAAGGAGTTCTTTCCAAAGGACCTTGCAGAGAAATTAAGTATCTCTCCAGTATTTCGTTACTCTCACCAACATTAATTGAATAAAATGCCATTGAAAAGATGTTCTTGCAAAACCAATTTTCATAAGCACACATTTATGCTGAACTATAAAACCCATCCACAGTATGCAATGCATAATGTGTAATTATTCTGAATCTCCTTGGTTTATCCAAAATATATACATGTGAAAGCTGCCTGACCATTAAAATTTCTTGTGGCCAAGCAGCTTACGTGACAAAAGTAATGCTTAATATGATTGGTTTTGAAGACATTTTCTGTATAGTAATTGAGTAATATCAGGAAGGTGCCATCCATATGCTGTTTCCACACTAATTTCGTTATATGCTGTCAAATCATTGTTAGAAATTCCATTGAAACTAATATTTAAAAGAAATTTAAACATTATTAGCTGAGAAAATGTAATGTTTTAAACATTTTACTCTACAAAGTGGCCACAAGATTCTAAAACTATGCGCTTCTTTTCTTTTTGTGGCTTTGTATTTTAAACGACAGAACTGAACATTCACCTTTTATACTTACCACATATCTCTCACACCAGGGAATTACAGTCCGTACAGTAAAGAGTCCACAGTTGCTGTCTGTTTCCAATGGGTTGTCACATCCTTACTTCATTTGAGGGAATTCAGGTAACTGTTTTCAGGCCAGTCCCTCCCTCAGTTGTTTTGAAGAATTCCTTGAATTCACTGCCAGCAGCGAAGCCTGTTTCATTTACTGTAATCTTCCTTTAGCCTGCCAACATAAATCTCCTCCTTTATAAAAGACTGCAGGATCCATCTCTTTGACTAGAGACCATCCTTCTTCTCATCTGGTTGTGGTATTTTGCAAAATAGAGTTGCTTTCCCTATCTGCTAGACATGCAGAATCTCTATTTTCTGTCTCTCATAATCTTTGAATCGTAGGGAAGCCTGTAATCTGAAGAAAAACTTCCACTGCTCTTTCCCCATTAGCAATGTGAAACAAAGTAACACTTTTCACCCAGATACAAGGTTTAATTAGCTGCCTTTAATTTCAACTCCCTTTCATCCATGGGAGTAAATAATCTACAACACAACTGATTATGAGCTGATACCAGTAACCACTTTCTGGGATTTTGTGTAAACACAAAGTCTTCCAATGTAAACTTTGAGAACAATGGCAGCAGTTTCTATCATATGTGACTTCCACTTGCTTATAGATGAAAGGAGGCCTTAGTTTTTTTTTAACACCTACATCACCCAGGCTTAGTGGCAGACTGCAGACCAGGTCACACAATGATTTACCCTAAAGGTGCAGTCTCAAAATGTAATAAATATATAAACCTCAGTTGTACCATCAATGTAGATAATTGTGGAGGAAGGAATGAAGAACAGTAGTTAATACTGCAGGCTATAAACTGTGCACAAACTCGCAACAAAAATTAGTTCATGAAATGTAGACATCACTGACAAGGCCACCACATTTTGCCCATTGTTAATTGCCTTGAACATTTAAAAACATTTTTAGCCGGAAGTTAAGTGTTGACCATAAGTGGGTCTGGAATTGTATATAAGTCCGAACAGAAAAGGGTGGCAGATTTCCTTCCCTAAAGGACATTTGTGGGACAGATGTTTTGCAACAAACAATGATAGTCACTATTATTGAGATATGAGACCAACTCAGTCCACCAACTAACATGTTTGGATTTGAAGCTCTGTTCCCAGAGGGAGTTAAAAAAATCAAAACATTGCAGATGTTTGAAATCAACAGAAATTGCTAGAAAATACTCAATAAGTCTGGCAGCATCTATGGAGAAAAAGCAGAGTTCATGTTTCCAGTCCAGTGACCCTTCAGATCTGATGTTACCAGACCTGCTGAGTTTTTCCAGCAATTTCTATTTCTGCCTCCTTCCCAGAGGATTAGCCTGGGCCTCTGAAATACCAGACGAGTGGTTTTTCTCACTAGTTGCCACCATCTCACCTTTTAAACTGACCGATCAGTGGGAAGGTGCACGTGCTGTGGCTTGTGCTTTGCACCTTATCATAGCATATCACTATGTACCCATTAGATAAATGATGCAAAGTATGTTTTTACACCTGAACAATGTTAAATGCTGTTTTAAGTGCTCATGAAGACTTGTCAAATGATAACAGTAATTGCAAGAACCATCCTTGCTATAATTGTCATGGAGCATAGTGAATCAGTACAATAGAATTCCAATAACTAAATGGCCAATATTATTAAATTTGCAGCAGAGGAAATGCCCAGTTTTCCTGGGTCTTTTCCCCTTGGATCAAAGAGGATTGAGGGGAGATTTGATGGAGCTGTACGAGATTATAACCGGTTTGCATAAGGTAGACAGAAAGAAAAGAAAATTCCATTTGTTGCTGAGACAAGAACTAGGAAACACTTGGAGGTCTATGGTTTTGGGTGAGATAAGAGGAAGAACTTGGTTTTGCAATAAGTGGTAATGACTTGGAACTCACTGCCGAAGGTGATGATAGTGATGGGGTTCTGGTAGCTGAGATGACCAACAATTTGAAAACAGATGGATTGGGAATTTCCAGAAAATAAATTTTCACCCCTATGGAATTGAACAAGGGAACGAGATCGATTGGGTAGCTCCATACAGAGCCAGCGTGAACTCACAATAATGTACAATCCATTGATATCTTTTACATTTAAAATACACTCACACTAATAATTTTCTCTGGTCAAATTGAATCATCTTGTATATAATTGTAAGGTACCTTCATCAGAAGCCAAATATGGGTCAAAACTCTTGTAGCAGTAAGTTATGGGATCAGGAGTGTAATGGCAAAGTAAACATATAAGTAATCTAAGGGCTTAGACTAAAGTACTGAAGATGAGTTCAGGTTCCACTTTGGCAGTTGATGGAATTTAAATTTAATAAATCCTAGAATGAAAAGCTAGTTTATATAGTGGTAACTATGAAATTACTCATCTGATTCAGTAATATCTTTCAGGATACACAATCTGACTTACATGTGAGTTCCAACCATAGCAAGGTGATTAACTCTAAACTGCCTTCTGGATGGCCGAACAAATCAGCAACCCAAATGTATCTACAATTGGGAACAAATGTCTGGAATATCAGAGCAATTACAGAGATGTGGATCAGGGATAGTCAAGACTGGCATCTTAATGTTCCAGGGTGTAGATGCCACAGGAAGGATAGGAAGGGGGGCAAGAGAGGAGAGGGAGTGGCATTTTTGATTAGGGATAACATTATGGCTATATTTAGGGAGGATATTCCTGGGAATACATCCGGGGAAGTTATTTGGATGGAACTAAGAAATAAGAAAGGGACGAGCGCCTTATTGGGATTGTACTATGAACAGGGAGAAAGTGAGGATGGCAGATGCTGGAGATCAGAGTCGAGAGTGTGGTGTTGGAAAAGCACAGCAGGTCAGGCAGCATCTGAGGAGCAGGAGAATCGACATTTCGGGCATAAGCCCTTTGTCATCTTGATGAAGGACTTATGCCTGAAACGTCGATTCTCTTGCTCCTCAGATGCTGCCTGGTGGACTGTGCTATTCCAGCACCACACTCTTGTACTATAAACACATAAATAGTCAGTGGGAAATTGAGAAACAAAGTTGGATGGAGATTTCAGTTATCCATGAGAATAATAGAGTGGTTATGGTAGGGTATTTTAAGTTTTCAAACATAGACTGGGACTGCAATAGTGTAAAGGATTTAGATGGAGAGGAATTGTTAAGTGTGTACAAGAAAATTTTCTGATTCAGTATGTGGATGTACTTGCTAGAGAAGGTGCAAAATTTGTCCTACTCTTGGGAAATGAGGCAGGGCAGGTGACTGAGGTGTCAATGGCAGAGCAATTTGGGGCCAGCGATCATAATTCTATTAGGTTTAAAATAATGATGGAAAAAGATAAACCGGATCTAAAAGTTAAAGTTCTAAATTGGAGGAAGGCTAATTTTGATGGTACCAGGCAAAAACTTTTAAAACCTGATCGGGGGCAGATATTCACAGGTAAAGGGACCTGACATCTTGGAAAAGTGAGATAATGAGAGTCCAGAGACAGTATGTTCCGTTAGGGCAAAGGGCAAGGCTCATAGGTGTAGGGAATGCTGGATGACTAGAGAAATTGAGATTTTGATCAAGAATAAGAAGGAAAAATATGCCAGGTATAGACAGCAGAGTTTGAGTGAATTCTTAGAGTATAAAGGCAGTAGGAGTATACTTAAGAGGGAAATCAGGAGGACAAAAGGGGACATGAGATAGCTTTGGCAAATAGGGTTAAGGAGAATCCAAAGGGATTCTACAAATACATTCAAGACAAAAAGGGAACTAGGGAGAGACTAGGGCCCCTTAATGGTCAGCAAGGCTTCTGTATATGGAACTGCAGGGGATGGGGAGATACTAAACGAGTATTTTGCATCAGTGGTTACTGTGGAGAAAGATATGGAAGATATAGAATGTGGGGAAGTAGATGGTGACATCTTGAAAGACGTCCATATTACAAAAGAGGAGGTGCTGGGTGTCTTAAAATGGATAAAGGTGGATAAATTCCTGGCACCTGATCAGGTATACTCTAGACCTCTGTGGGAAGTAAGGGAAGAGTTTGCTGGCCCTTGCTGAGCTATTTGTATCATCAGTAGTCATGAGTGAGGTGCTAGAAGACTTGGAGGTTGGCTAATGTGATGTCACTGTTTAAGCAAGATGGTAAAGAAAAGCCAGAGAATGTCAGGCTCATCGGTCTAACATCGGTGGTGGCCAGGTTGGTGGAGGGAATCCTGAGTGACAGGATTTATATGTACTTGGAAAGGCAATGATTGATTAGGGTTAGCCAGCATGACTTATTGTGTGGGAAATTGTCTCACTAACTTGATTTGAGTTTTTTTTTGAAAAAGTAACAGATGATTGATGAGGTCAGAGTGGTAGATGTGATCTACATGGACTTCAGTAAGGCATTTGACGAGGTTTCTTATGATAGACTGTTTAGTAATGTTAGATCACACAGAATACAGGGAGAACTAGCTCAAAAGTAGAACGCAGAGGGTGGTGGTGAAAGATTGTTTTTGAGACTGGAGGCCTGTGACCAATTGGTGCTGGGTCACTGCTTTTCGTCATTTTTTATATAAATGATTTGGATGTGAACATAGAAGGTATAGCTAGTCAGTTTGCAGATGACATCAAAATTAGAGGTATAGTGGAGAGTGAAGAAGGTTACCTCCGAGTATGATGGGATCTTGATCAGATGGGCCAATGGGCTGAGGAGTGGCAGATGGAGTTTGATATAGATAAATGGAAGGTGCTACATTTTGGAAAAGCAAATCAGAGGAGGACTTATACACACAATGGGAAGGTCCTGTGGAGTGTTGCTGAACAAAGAAACCTTGGAGTGCAGGTTAATAGCTCCTTGAAAGTAGAGTTGCAGATAGATAGGATAGTGAAGAAAGCATTTGGTATGCTTTCCTTTATTGGTTGGTGCATTGAGTATCGGAGTTGGGAGGTCATGTTGTGGCTGTACAGTCAATTTTGCTATAATGCATGTTTCTTCACTGCGAATTGGCTGTAATGCAATTGAAGAATTTAGGTCATTATTTGTAGAATGCGAACTTTCCTTACCTGTATTGGCTATAATATAATTTTGGCCCTATTAGTTTAAATGGCACTTCCATTACGTGATCTTCTCCCTGCTATTGTGAGAATGTTGTCAAACTGGAAAGGGTTCAGAAAAGATTTTCAAGGATGTTGCCAGGGTTAGAGGATTTGAGCTATAGGGAGAGGCTGAATAGGCTTGGGCTGTTTTCCCTGGAGTGTCAGAGGCTGAGGAGTGATCTTTATAGAGGTTTATAAAATCATGAGGCGCATGAATAGGATAACTAGAAAAGATCTTTTCACTGTGGTGTGGGTGTCTAAAACTAGAGGGCATAGTTTAAGGTGAGAAGGGGAAGATTTAAAAGGGATCTAAGGGGCAACTTTTCACGCAGAGGGTGGTGCATGTATGGAATGAACTACCAGAGGAATTGGTAAAGTTACAACGTTTAAAAGACTTCTGGATGGGTATATGAATATGAAGGGTTTAGAGGGATGTGGGCCACATGCTGGCAAATGGTACGAGATTTATTTTTAGGATATCTGGTTGGCATGGATGAGTTGGATTGAAGGGTCTGTCTCCATGCTGTATATTTCAATGACTCTAAATCCCATTAAAGAAAAATTGAATAATGCTTGTAGTGTATATACATGGGCATAGTGGTTCAAGATGTCTGGTCATGAATGTATTCTCAAAGGCAGCTAAGATTGGATAACAAATGGTAGCCTTACCAGCATTGGCCATATCCTTGGAAAATTGTTAAAACCAAATACTTCATTCTGAAAATGCCACAACAGCAAAGTTGATGAGGATCAATGTCATTTCTCCGGTGTTTCTATAAATATAAGAGGGTTTCTTTGCTTTAAGTCGTCAACAAAATATTCAGTCTGTTCATACCTAGCTCAGTAACTGTGGAAAATAGTTTGGAAAAACAAACTGTAGGTTCCAGAAATCTGAAACGAAAACACCGCTCAACTGGAAATTAAACAACAGGTCAGGCAGTACATGTGATCAGAGCAGGTTTCACTGGCAGATCGGGAGAAAGTGAGGGCTGCAGATGCTGGAGATAAGAGTTGAGAGTGTGGTGCTGGAAAAGCAGGTCAGGCAGCATCCAAGGAGCAGGAGAATTGACGATTGACCTGCTGTGCTTTTCCAGCACCACACACTCAATTCTTCAGAACTTCATACAAAGGAAGCTGCAGAATGCATTGCAATCATTAGTCGTAATATCCAATCAATTTCATTCACTTACTGGAACTAACTTGAGGTGAATGTGGAGATTTTTGTAAATCTATACTATTGAGTAGTAGACAAACAGGAAGCTGGAAGAGCACAGAAAGCCAGGCAGCATCAGGAGGTGAAGTCAACATTTTGGGCATAACCCTTCTTCAGGAATGAAGGTGGGGTCAAGGAGAGCTGCAGATAAAGAGTGGGGAGGAGTATTTTGGGTGGGGAAAAGGGCGGAGCGGTGAGGTAGTGATGGGTGAGTACATGTGGTAGGTACGATCTGGTTGAATCTGGTTGGTAGCTGGAAGGAAGAGTCAGTAGGTGGAATGGAAAGGAGGAGGTGGAACTGAAATTGGAGTCAGAGAATGGATGGGAAAGGTTTTTGAAATTTGGAGAACTCAATGTTGAGTTCTCCGGGCTGTAGGCTGTCCAGGTGGAAGATGAGATGTTGTTTCTCCAATTTTTGGTTTGGTTCATTGTGGCAGTGGAGGAGACCAAGAATAGAAATGCTGAAGAGGGAGTGGGAAAGGGAATTAAAATGGTTGGTGACTGCAAGGTTGGGTTAGCTGCTGTGGGCCCGACTGAGATGCTTGGGGAAATGTGCCCTTCGTTTGCGTTGGATCTCACTGATGCAGAGAAGACCACACCAGGAGCACCGGATACAGTAAACTAGGTTGGAGGAGAGGTGGACCGGTGTCTCACCTGGAAGGACTGTTTAAGGCCCTTGGGTGGAGCTGAGGGAGATCGTGTGCTGGCAGGTTTTGCAAATTTTATGGTTGCAGGGGAAGGAACCAGGGAGTTTGGGGGGATTGGTGGGGAACCAAGGAGTGGCGAAGGCAATGGTCCTCCAATTTCAAATAATCTTCCCACCCATCCCCTGACACCCTTTCCAGCCCCTCCTCCTCCCTTCCGTCCCTCAGTCTTACCCCTCCTTCCTGCTACCAACCGGATTCATTCCTCCTAACGACCTACCAAGTTGTACTTAGCACCTGTACTCGCCTATCATCACATCACCGCTCTGCCCCCTCCCCACTTATCTTTACCTGCAGCCCTGTCTACCTCCACCTCCATTCCCGAAAAAAGGTTATACCCGAAATGTCAACTTCTTCTCCTCCTGATGCTGCCTCGCTTGCTATGTTCTTCCAGCCTTCTGCTTGTCAACTTTTTTGGGTTCCAGCATCTGCAGTGTTTTTTTGTCTCATGCTATTGAGTAGGAGATTTGTAAGTGTAGTGTTTTCTGCTCAAACAATCCCTGAAAGCTTTTTCTTATTGTTACATAGACATTGTATGTGGAACTATGGTGTAAAGAGATGTTTATCCTTTGAAAAGCTAAATGTAATTTTATACCACTTCTGAAGTTGACAGCATATCACCTTGTCACTTGTTCCTCTTTAGTATATATTACACTTACAGCATTACGTACTTGGCATATTTCAGTAAAAGTCAGTAAAATTTTCCTTGTTTAAATTCTATCTGACTTGACCTTGAATAAGTTCAGTGACTCAATGTTCGCTCGTTCCTGGGGAAGAAGATTTCACATACTCTTGACCAGGCATAAGTTTGTAAAACAAAATTCTCCTCGTCTCTGTTTTAAAAGTGGGATTCCTTATTCTTAAACTGTCTCACCTAGTCCCAGCCTCTTCTATAAGAGGAAACATCCTCCTAGTATCTACACTGTTAAGTTTTTTTGAGTGATTTTTTTTTTAGCTCAGTGCTTGTACTCATGCATCTGAACCAGAAGTTTATGAACTCTTCTGGGATTTCAGGCTGGCATTTTATTGCAGTCATAAAGTTATGATTGCTTCATTGTCAGAGTGGCCACTGCTCTTTGAAACTTCAACCGGAAGCTTTATCTGCCTGTTAAAGAAGATGTAAAGGATACCTGGATCTGAGAGAGCAGAGGAAGAGTTCTGGTGTTATGACCAATATTTTTCAATCATTACATCAAAAACAGATGAATTGCTCATTATCACAGTCCTGTTCATAGGACCCAGCTGTGTGCAAATTGGCTGTTCTGCTTACTTATTATAACAAGAGCGCCGATACTTTTAAAGTTATTTATTGCCATTGATATGTCTTGGGACTATCTCTGAATGGGAAAGATTATATAAGTGAAATATAATGTGACAACTTAAGACCAAAACCTATTATTTGTTTGTGTCGCAAGTATATATTCCCTCTTATGTGCATCCAGCTTAATATTTTTGCAATCTTTTGTCATGATGCATTATAATTGGTTAAATCAATAAATGATAATAGGGGCCAAAGTTGAATGAAATGCTACATTCTCCATTTTACTGACCAGCAGGTGGCATATCCTTAAATCCCTTAAGCTGCATTGATAGTAAATAGCATCTGCCAATTTCATAAGGTAAGTGGATAATGACATTATTGTCTGTATGCAAATACGTGTATTAGATTTGATTACCGAGGTAATCCTCTACAGGCCATTAGGGTGTTGGGGCAAAGCTATTGTTAAAACAGGTGTGATTATTTTCAATTTGTATTGCACCTTGAGCTAGTTACCTATTTACTAGGCATTATCTTACTTTTGGGTAAAATATATTGGTCGCATGCGGGATCATTTGCAGGCAGGAGTGAGACTTTGCAGTTCCAAATCCAGCTGCCTCTCTGACTTATCATTGTCACTTAAGGACTGCTTCTTACCTGGCCACAAATTTTATTGCAGCAGAAGATGGTAAGGAGCTAGTGAAAACCCAGGTATCCCAGTGACTCTGCTGGGAATAGTAGCTCTTCCAGATATCACCAGACAGAGGAGGAAGGTTGTCCTCTAGGCACTTCATCTCCCCAGAGCCTTGTACAGCTATGGGGTGACCATGATAAGCAAGGGTGTGATTACTTTCTTGGAGCCCTGTAATCTGAAAAATCATGCCCACATGAATCTTTATATGAACATTTTTCTTGTCTTACTGCTAAATCCACCTATCAACTTAAATAATGGTCAAACACGTTGTTATTTCAGATTCTGGTGTTTAAAATGCTGTAATCACAAGATAATTATGGAAAGCCATTCACTATTTTTCGTTCAGTGGATGTGGGCACCACTGGCAAGGCCTACGCATATTGTCCATTCTTCATTGTTTTTCAGAAGGTGGTGGTGTTCCTTGAAGCACTGAGTGGTGAAGGTACCCTCACACTGTGGCTAACAAACAAGTTCCAGGATTTTAACCCAACAGCAATATAGAGCAACATTGTATTTCCAAAGAACAAGATGGATGACTTGGAGGGAACTTTGTGGTGCTGGTTACTATGTACTTGCTCTTCTTGTTTTGCTATACAGTGAAGGCATAGGTTTCGGATGTTCTTCTGTACTGTAGCTGTTTTTTCTTTACTGGGGTCCACAACCTCTTACCGGACTCAGTGCATTTAGCTATTTCTTGAAATTACATGGAGTGAATTGAATGTGTTGAAGTCTTGCTTCATGATACTGGAAAGCCTGGGAGAAGGCCACAATGGGTTATCCACTTGACAATTCTGGCCGGAGCGCACATTTTGCCCTTGCAGTTGCACTGACATTCTGAGCTTCAACATCATTCAGTTGGGAATGTTCAAAACTCCTTCTCCAGTTAGTTGCTTAATTGTCCACCATTACCCTTGATTGGATGTAGCAGGACGCGCAACTTTGATCTGCTCTTTCAGTTGTGGGTCAATCTCAGAAAACAAAGACCCTAAAGTCTTCATGCAATTTATTCTTGGACTTTCCCCTCACTAATTTCGTTCTTTGAGCTTCATACATTTTATTTCAGTATAAGTTTTGGGTATACATGTTGCCAATTTTCATATTTGTACACATGGTATTTTATGCTCATCTGTATGAATTCTGTTCAGCTTTGATTTGTTAATTACAATTTTGAGTTGCTACTGCAGAATTCCATTGGCCTCCTTAATTTGGCAGTTCTGTAAATTCTATTCATTTGTGTATGCAGAGGAACCTCGATTATCCAGCATTCGATTATGCGAATATTGGATTATTTGGCAAGATCACAAGGTTGCAATGCTTGCTAAACAATGTTACCCAACATTCCATTATACGGGATTTGATTAACCGAACAAAATACTCCCTGCCCAAGTCCTTCGGATAATCGAGGTTCCTCTTAGATTCCTTGCAGACTGAGGTGAGGCTGGTGGGCAAGAGATGTAGTTTTGTACCAAAATTGTCTTCTGCAAAAATATCTCAGTTTTGATCTCTGTTCCATTTGTCCAACTTTCTGAAACGCATGTAAAGATTCTAGTAGCCTGATGTATTACATGAGTTAAATGTGTAATTTTTTGCTCGTTAAAATGTGATGGTAGAGCAGAGTGCTGAATGGGTGCCCTAATTTACTGCTAATGTTAAACAGTAGCTTTTTGGTGGAAAACACATATGCAGACAAATAAAGGATATTAACACTTGCCAAATGATAAATTACCCTCTTGAAATTTATAATTGAAACCAATAATAATGTTTATTTCAAAATTAAATAAAAACTGAAAAGTTAATTTTGTCTTATTTAATGGTCTATTATGCATTGATTTTCATGCTGAAACAAAAAGACAAAGGATAATAATGCCTTGGTTAAAATATAAAATTTCCCGTGAAACATTAATTATGTTTGTTATAAATATTGTGCCAAATAATTTCAGGATATGTGAAATACTTATTGTTTATAGTTGTTGTTATTATATTGCCTTCTAGTCTCCATTTATATTATAGATTTTTTGTTCATATTCACTAATGCTCTTGACATTAACAGTTCAAATATTTAAAACATTTTGAAGAAAATTAATAAACATTTTGGAAGGAAAATCTATTAAGTAAACAAAGATAAATGCCTGTATTTCCTTTTAATTTTGGTGGAAGTCTGTTAAATATTTGTTTATGTGTGCATTTCTTGTAAATTTGCAGCCATCTGATTTGTGGCATGTCTGAACCCAAACTCCTCTTTGGAATGGTCTTCAACCTTGGAACCATTCTTGCAAATCTCTTCTGTGGTCTCTCCGATGCATTCACAATGTTTCCTGTAGTATGGGGTCCAGGATGGCACAAAATACTTTAGCTGTCATGGTGCATATTGTGGGTGGGGCGGGGGGTGTCCTTGAAGGGCTTTTGCCCAAAACATCAATTTTCCTGCTCCTCGGATGCTGCCTGACCTGATGTGCTTTTCCAGCACCACCCTAATCTAGACTCTGGTTTCCAGTATTGTCAGTCCTTGTTTTTATCATCGTGGTGCATATAGGCACCAATGATATAGGCACAAAAATGCGATGAGGTCCTATAAGCAGAATTTAGGAAGTTAGGAGCCAAGTTAAAAAGTAGGACCTCAAATGTAGTGATTTTGGGATTGCTACCAGTGCCACGTGATAGTCAGAGTAGAAATGAAAGAATAGGCAGGATGAATGCATGGTTTGAGAGATGGTGCAGGAGGGGTTCAGATCTTTGTGACTTTGGGACCAGTTCTGGGGGAGGTGGGATTATTACAAATTGGATGGCCTACACCTGGGCTGGTCTAGAACCAATGTCCTCGGGGGTGCTTTTGCTAAAACTGGGGAAGGTATAAACTAATGTAGCAGGGGGATGGGAACCAAATGAGTAGGTGAGTGGACAGTAAGGAGGTAGGAACTAAAGCCTGTAAGGAATTAGATAATGAAGTCAGCATGACTAAGAGTAGGGAGGGAGCAAATGATGAATGCAAAGGGACAGGTGATCTGAGATGCATTTGTTTTAATGCAAGAAATGTAGTAGGTAAGGCGGATGGACTTAGGGCTTAGATTAGTACCTGGGAGTATAATGTTATTGCTAATACTGAGACTTGATTGAGGGAAGGGCATGATTGGCAACTAAATATTCTAGGATATAAATGCTTCAGGTGGGATAGAGAGGGAGGTAAAAGGGGTGGAAGAGTTGCTTTATAGGACTTCGCATCTGTGATGAAAGGGGGCACTATTGGAGGACTCGAGCAGTGAGGCAATATGGGCGGAGCTCGGAAATAAGAAGGGTGTGGTAGTAATGTTGTACTACAGGCCTCCCAGCAGTGAGCGTGAGATAGAGGTACAAATATGTGAGGAGATTATGGAAAGATGTAGAAGCAACAGAGTGGTGGTGCAGATGGGAGATTTTAATTTTCCCAACATTAACTGTGATTCACTTAGTGTTAGAGGTATAGCTGGAGAAGAATCTGTAAGGAGCATCCAGGATTAGATTAGATTCCCTACAGTGTGGAAACAGGCCTTTTGGCCTAACTAGTCCCCACCGACCCATCGAAGAGTAACCCACCCAGACCCATTTCCCTCTGACTAATGCACTTAACACAATGGGCAATTTAGCATGGCCAATTCACCTGACCTGCACATCTTTGGACTGTGGGAGGAAACCGCAGCACCCATAGGAAGCCCATACAGACACTAGGCAAATGTTCAAACTCCATACAGACAGTTGCCCGAGCTGGAATCTAACCTTGCACCCTGGCGCTGTGAGGCAGCAGTGCTAACCACTGAGCCACCGGCAATATGCAAATTTTCCAACTTGGGAAGGGACGTTATTGGACCTGGTGTTGGGGATGAGCCTGGCCAGGTGGTTAAAGTTTCTGTATGGAATTACTTTGATCACAATTCTGTAAGTTTTAGAATACTCATGGACAAAAATGAGAGGGTCCTAAAGGAACAGTATTAAATTGGGAGAAGGCCAACTGTAGGAAAATTCAGCTGGAGCAGGGGAATGTGGATTGGGAGCAGCTGTTTAAAGGTAAATCCATATTAGATACATAGGAGCCTTTTAAAGAGAGGTTGATTAGAGTGCAGGGATGTTACATGCCCCTGTGAAAATTAATATAAGAATAGCAACATTAGGGAACCATGGATGGCAGGTGAAATTTTGAGACGAGCTAAGAGAAAAAGGGAAGCATACATAAGGTTTAGGCAACTGAAAAAAGTGAAGGTTTGGAATAATATCAGGAAAGTAGACATAAAAAAAACCCAAAGCCTTTTATTCGTATGTAAGGAGCAAGTGAATAACTAGACAAGGGGTTAGCCCATTCAAGGACAAAGGAGGAAAGTTATGGGTGGAGTCAGAGAAAATGGATGAGACTCCTAATGAGTACTTTGCATCAGTATTCACCGAGGAGAGGGACATGATGAATGTTGAGGTTAGGGATAGATGTTTGATTACTATCGGTCAAGTTGGCATAAGGAGGGAGGAAGTGTTGGGTATTCCAAAAGGCATTAAGGTGGACAAGTCCCCAGGTCCAGATGGGATATATCCCAGGTTACTGAGCATATAGAGAGAAAATAGCTGCGGCCTTAACAGATATCTTTGCAGCATCCTTAACATGGGTGAGGTCCCGAGGACTGGTGAATTGCGAGAGTTGTCCCCTTGTTTAAAAAGGGTAAAAGGGATAATCCAGGTAATTATAGACCAGTGTGCTTGACACCACTGATAGTGAAGCTGCTGGAGAAGATACTGATGAATAGGATCTATTCCCATAAGGAAGAAAATGGGCTTATCAGTGATAGTAAAAAATGAGGTCTGCAGATGCTGGAGATCACAGCTGCAAATGTGTTGCTGGTCAAAGCACAGCAGGTTAGGCAGCATCTCAGGAATAGAGAATTCGACGTTTCGAGGGCTTATGCTCGAAACGTCGAATTCTCTATTCCTGAGATGCTGCCTAACCTGCTGTGCTTTGACCAGCAACACATTTGCAGCTGTTATCAGTGATAGGCAACATGGTTTTCCATGGGGAAGGTTATGGCTTACTAACTTAATAAAATTCTTTGAAGAAGTGACAAGGTTGATTGATTAGGGAAGGCCTTTAGCTGTCATATTTCAGTAAGGATTTCAGTAAGGCGTTTGATATGGTTCCCAATGGTAGGCTGATGGAGAAAGTGAAGTTGCATAGGGTCCAGAGTGTACTAGCTAGATGGATAGAGAATGTTGGAGAGCAGGAGACAGAGAGTAGTAGTGGAAGAGAGTTTCTCAAAATGGCGAACCATAACTAGTGGTGTTCCACAGGGATCCATGTTGGGACCACTGTTGTTTGTGATGTATATAAATGATCTGGAGGAAGGTATGGGTGGTCCGATTAGCAAGTTTGCAGATGACGTTCAGATTGGTGGACTGACAGATAATGAAAGGGACTGTCAGAGAATGCAGCAGAATATAGATAGATTGGAGAGTTGGACAGAGAAATGGCAAATGGAGTTCAATCTGTGCAAATGCGAGGTGGTGCATTTTGGAAGATACAATTCAAGAGTGAACTATACAGCAAATGGAAACTCCCTGGGGAAAATTGATGTACAGAGAGATCTGAGAGTTTGGGTCCACTGTACCCTGAAGGTGGCAACGCAGGTCGATAGTGTGGTCAAGAAAGCATATGGCATTGGATAGGCTATTGAGTACAAGAGTTCACAGGATATGTTACAGTTGTAAAGGACTTTGGTTCAGCCACATTGGAATACTGTGTATAGTTCTGGTTGCCACATTACCAAAAGGATGTGGATGCTTTGGAGAGGGTACAGAGGAGGTTCGCCTGGTATGGAGGGTGCTAGCTATGAAGAGAGGTTGAGTAAGTTAGGATTATTTTCATTAGAAAGTCAGAGATTGAGAGGGGACTTGACTGAGGTCTACAAAATCATGAGAGGTATAGACAGGATGGATAGCAAGAAGCTTTTACCCAGAGTAGGGGACTCAATTACTTTGGGTTCATGAGTTCAAAGTGAGAGGGGAAAAGTTTTAGGGGATATCTTGGTTCTCTATGCAGAGAATGGTGGATGGCTGGAACACGTTGCCAGTGGATGTGGTAGGGACAAGCACAATAGTGTCATTGAAGATGTGTTGAGACAGATACATGAATGGGCAGGGAACAGATGGATACCGATCCTTAGAAAATAGGTGACAGGTTTAGACAGAGGATCTGGACTGACGCAGGCTTGGAGAGCTGAAGGGTCTGTTCTGTATTGTAAAGTTGTTTGTTCTTAAGTTGAGCAAGTGAGTAGGTCCCTTTGCTCCTGTGCTCCTGTTAAGAATTGTGCCCTATATGTTATGCTGTCTTTCCATGTTTTTCCTACCTAAGTGCATCATCTCTCATGTCTGTATATTGAACTTTTTATCATTACCTATCTGTCCACCTCACCAATGTTCCTATGTTCTTTTTTGAGTAATACAATACACTGTCCTTTTCATAGCGTACAATGCTTCCAAGTTTTGATTCATCTACTAATTTCAAAATTTCCCCACCTCTGAAGCTAAACTGTCTGGTCTGCAGTTGCTGGGTTCATCCTCACAATCCTTTTTTATTGAACAATGACATAATGTTTGCAAGTCTCCAGTTTTCTGGGATTTGCCCTCAATCTAGGGAAGACCGAAAACATTTATGATGAGTACCCCTACAATTTCTATTATCCTTTCCTTCAATATCCTCATCTGGTCCATGTACCTTGTCAACTTTAAATGCTGTCAGCTCATCGAACACTTCCTCAACAATTTTAATACCTTGATTAGATTACTTACACTGTGGAAACAGGCCCTTTGGCCCAACAAGTCCACACCGACCCGCCGAAGCGCAACCCACCCATATCCCTACATATACCCCTTACCTAACACTACGGGCAATTTAGCATGGCCAATTCACCTGACCCGCACATCTTTGGACTGTGGGAGGAAACCGGAGCACCCGGAGGAAACCCACGCAGACACGGGGAGAATGTGCAAACTCCACACAGTCAGTCACCTGAGTCGGGAATTGAACCCAGGTCCCTGGCGCTGTGAGGCAGCAGTGCTAACCACTGTGCCACCGTGCCGACCTTCTAGTAGCAGAGTTTTCTTCACCGTCCTCGTGGCCTAAGTAGCATCCATCTTTTTGGTAAAGACAGATGGAAATTGTTAATTTAATATCTGAGCCATACCTATTCCTCTATCTATAAATTCCCACTTTTGTCTCTAATCAGCCCTGATCCTTTTACACTTCCTTTTTTTTTAACAATTTAAATGCTTATAAATAGCATTGGCTTTGGCCCTTTTATTTTGGTCACCAGCCTTTCTCATCCATCCTTGCTTCTCTATTATGCTTTCTCACTTCCTTTCTGAAGATTCTATAGTCGTTTTGTTTCTGAACTGTATGTTTGATCTTGCCCCTGACACTTTTCTTCTTTACCTTGTGTTTGTAAAAGGAGGTAGAAATAATGATCTGTTTCTATCCTATCACAACAGTTCAGCTGCTGAACCCTTCATATACCTCTAGTCTTCACTCTTCCAAATGTTTCTGACCAGTGTCACACATTCTATGTTCTGTGAAATTTAAAGCAATTGGAAACTGTGTCCTAAGTCCACATCAAGAACTTATATATTGCTTTTAATATAATGAGACACCTCAGGGTATTTCTCAGGATTATAAAATAAAGGTAAGACACCTCAAGCTATTACAAAAGTCAGGTGAGTAAAAGTTTGCACAGTGTAGCTTTTAAAGATCTCTCTAAAACCAGGAAAACAAGGCAGAGAGAGTATTTCAGAGATAGGGGCTTAGTCAATTTAAGGCACAGCCCACAATGTTGGAGTGACTAAAAGTGAATTAGAAGTGCACAGATACAACGGTAGTTGTGGGACAAAGGAGATTAGAGCTGGGGAGTGGTGAAGTTGTGGGAAAACTTTCTCACCAGGCTGAGAACTTTTAAATGGAGACTCTACCTAACTAGGAGCCAGTATTGGCCAGTGAGCACAGTCTTGCTGGAGGAATGGAACTCAGTCCAAGAAAAGCCACGAGTAGCAGAGTTTTGGCTGACCTCAGACTTCTGCAAGGTAGAATGTGGAAGTGTTACAATCCTCAGTGGGACTTGCAGTAACGCTTAAAAAGATTTGAACTTGCATTTAGTGGCTTGAAGTGCAAAATATTGTCAACTTTTCAGACTTTACTAGAGCAAAAGATAAACAATACTATTGTGTAAACACTAGGCTGAATCTGGTTCAAGTGGAATCGAGGGTTTTGAAAGAGTTTTTCACTACAAAGCAAATTGGTTTTCTCAATGAATCTTACCATAAGTGCCTTGTTAATTACTTACAATGCCCCATGTCATGTCTTCTGTTCGATTTCAGTCCCATGTTACCACACACTGTTCCTGATACAACTCTCCATTAGTGGATCTCCATCAAACGACAGTCGTCCATTGAACACACCATCTTTGAAAGGCTGCTGTGCACCTTGACAAGCATTGGGATTTTGAAACTGCCCTGTTCATAGATGCACAGAATCTGCACATGTCAGAGAAGGGAAGATGGCACTACAATTCTCTGACCAGGGACCTAGAGGTTTGGATTGAGGGGGTTGTGCAGAGGAGAAGGGGGTCCCCTTCCTGGAGGATCAGCAGAGGAAGCCAAACCTGGCAGGCTGGTCCCAGGTCAGGGAAACTCTTTCAAAAGTAAATTAGTAACTTCTTGTCTGATGTAGGTCAGAAATAGGGATTCTAACCCACTTCATCTTTTTGTATTAGGGGAATATTTCTAAGATTAAAGATCAGGTCCATTGAAGAGTGATCGAAGACCGCTTGATACAGACATAATTGCCAAAGTGAAAAGGTTTTGTTTTTGTGTGTATACACCAATCCTCACCTTGATGAAGGCCTAGACAGTTAACTTTATTTACTATTCATGGGACATGGGCATCACTGACTAGACCAGCATTTTTTACCATCTTTAATTGTCCAGGGCACAGCTAAGAGTCAACCATATTAGTTGGGTCTGGACTCACATGTTGGCCAGGTTGGCAAATAGACAGTAGGACAGTAGTGAACCAGGTGGGTTTGTATAGCAATCAACAACAGTTATATGGTTCCATTCGGCTAAACCTCCTTTTCTGGGTATTTTATTCAAATCCAGATTTCACCATCTTACCACAGTGGCATTTGAACCTATGGAAGCCTCTGATTCTGGTTTACTAGCGATTATTACTAGTACTCTTGTAGTTCAAATAGATTTTTTTCCTCGAACAAATTAAACGGGTACTTTCTTGTATTAGAGATATTGAACTAAAATCTTAAAGTCCATCTAGAATTCATCTAAATAAATTACTGTTCTTGAAATGAAAATGAAGAAATGGAGCAATTGTAATCTATGGTCACTATATTGCTTGCTTGTTTCAAAGCTGCGTGGTCTGCCAAGATCGCACTCCCTCTTCATTTGAGATTCTTCCAGTTTAGCATTTTTGTTTATTTAAATAAAGAAAGTACTTGTACTTTGAGTTAGGTGTTTATACATTATTTTGATTTCGGCAGTTTGTTTTCACAATGTATGCTGTGTGACTCAAGTAACTGATAACAATTGAATACGTGAGAAAATCCCTGGACTCCAGCTTCTGATGTCAGTTCTGTCGAATGGCAATACATACTCTTCTGCTTCACAATCTAAATTCTTGACCATTCTGAGCAGGGCTCAAGATTAGTTTTTCTTTCTCAAAGGGTACATTTTGGATTTGGGTGACTAAATTTCATTCTCATTAACTCATTTATTGCATGATGCTGTATTTCTCGATGCTTTGGATATTTGAATTCAGAAGTAGAAATGGAATTATTGATCAATAAGCTCAACTGTCTCCCAACCTGCAAGCCACAATGCTAGGATAGCATTAATTTCTAAAATGTAATTCCAAATATAGTACCACCTGATGTTTTGCAGCCTTACACAAGAAATTCCACATTAGTTGCATTACCTTGGTGATTTAAAGTTTTATTGGATCACAGTTAACTGAGCATTCCTGTATTGATAAGTTTAAAACTGCTATCGTTCCTTTGTTTCTTTCCTCTTTGCCTGTACCCAAATTTGTAACTGCCTTCTCTCTCATTCCTATCTTGCAGCCTCCTCCTTCACATACCTCTCTTGCGGCCCCTTTTCCATCTCACCTATCTTAATGCTACCTCCTTTCCTCTGCTTCTTTCCCACCCCCACACCTTTAACAGCCACCTTTTCTTCCTTCACACCTCTTTTTAAGTCTCCTTGTTGACTCTTCCTCACAACCCTCCACCACATCCCGCTTGGAACTGCCTTTTATCTTGCCGATTGTCCTCCCTCAGCTGACCCCTACTATACATCCATCAAATGGACCTCCCAGAAAGGTGACAAAGGCCCTTGCAGCCTTGGTAAAAGGTCCCTAACCTGGCTGGAGGTAGCTCTCTGACAAGCCCACCTTTGCCATCTCTCGGTTCCCAAAACTCAGCTTCTGGTTTACGCCAGCATCTCACTCGCTGCCAGTGCTGACTTGCTCTTTTTGTCCCACGTTTTTGTCAACAGCAAACATGGAAGTGAACAATAACCAGCCTGTGAGGAGAACAGCAGCTGCTCACTATTTCCTTTGATTTTATTCATGGGGATGACTTTTCTCTGGCTGCCACCCTATATTTTGAGCATTGTTTCTGAGATGGCCAAATACCAAAGCTAATCTTCAATGCAAAGCTGGAACTTCTGTGCCTCACTTTTTGATGTAATGAACTACGCTCAGTCCTTGTTGTCTGCTGCTTTGTTACCTGCAAGTCTATATAATTGTGAGCTCAGCCTCAAACCCATCTTTATCCCATTGCCCTCAGTACACAGGGTTGTCCTTTACGGTGTATTGGATTGGTCTCCATAATTCTTTCCCATACTCTATCCCTTGCAGATACTGGAGACTGTGTATGGTTACGGTTGCACATTTTAAACATTTATGTAAGCATCTCATTTAAAAGGAGACATTAGAAGGGTTCTCTGCTTCATGTCTGACCTTTTTTTATTTGTCTCTTCCAGCTGTCTGATAGTTTCTGATCTTGACAACTTTGTTAGTCTCAGCAGGGTAAGAATTCTGGCAACTGAAAGTGAATTTTTGGCATCAGGCACTGGATAAGCAGGAGCCAGAAAACAGCATGACCCAAAACTCACCAGTTTATGTCACGCACTTGACAGATTTTGCTTGTCTGTTTTCCTGTCAACAATACTTACCTTCTCTCTCACGCTGCAAGACTTTCATTTTCACATCACTCGGAATATCCTCCCTCAAATTGACATGCAGCTGATATAATCTTTGCAGGCAAAGTCTGATTAGGATCTGAACTCCTTTGTTGACTTTTAAGTATTTTCAAACGTTATTTACTCCAGAGGTAGATCCCCTTTTTGTGTGGACATTAGATAATAATAGGACAGAGTATTAAGTGACAGGCTATCTTACTTGTGACATAGGAATGCTAGATAATGTTCTGTACTTTTTTGATATCCATCTTTCCGAACGGTTTTGGAAAATTTTAACTTTACCAGGTCTGTTTGCTCAACACAGAACTCTGGATTGAATTAGAGAAACTGACCTATCAGTAAACTGTTTGGCTAAATTTAACATCTTTATTTCCCCTGAGGAGGGACTGGATTCCATTTTCTCCCAGTGGAGCAGAGGCAAGATTAGTGTACTCAGTGGCATCAGAAACTGCCTGAAATGTTTAATTGCCCCAATCCTTGGATTTGTTCTGGGAGTACAATTGGCAGCCAGCCAGCAGCGCAGTGGAAGCAGACCCTGCACAAACTTTCAATCCATTTCATAAGATGCAGTGCTTCATCTTCTGCATTTCTGACTTACCCCGAAAGTTAAATGGATGTTGAAGTCCAATAGAATATCACTGTTTGGAAGATGATCACTTTAAACTTCACTGGCAAGTTTAATCTGCCATGAATACTGCTTTCAAAGTACTGTGACTGTGGGCTTCATAAGTGGATGACAAAGGTCAAAGGACGTGAGGGGAAATCTGAAAACACCAAGGAGTGACTGTGACAATGCTCCAGCAACTGTACCTGATGGTCAAGATAAACCTGCGTGATATGAACTAGCTGAGAACTGCTTCTTAAGCCATCAGTTCTGCAGTGATGCAGTTAGTGAGCTAATGCAAACCTGCAGCATAGGAGTGGCAGTAAGAATCAAGGCCATCTCCTCCCTCAACCATTTTTGTCTCTGCTTCCTTTTTGGGTAACGATCACCCTACATAGCAGCTTGCTATGCATGAATGTAGGTGGCACAGTGGTTAGCACTGCTGCCTTACGGTGCCAGGGACCCGGGCTTGATTCCAGCCTCTGGCAACTGTCTATGTAGAGTTTGTACATTCTCCTCTTGTCTTGCGTGGGTTTCCTCCGAGTGCTGTGGTTTCCTCTCAGAGTTCAAAGATGTGGAGGAGAGTTGGCGTGGCTTGGCCATACTAAATTACCCCGTAGTGTCCAGGAATATGCAGGTTAGGTGGATTAACTATGGTAAATGTGGGGCTATGGGAATAGGGTAGGATGTGTTTTGGAGGGTCGGTGCAGACTCTGGGGTAACTGGCCTCTCCCTGCACTGTAGGGATTCTACGCTTCTCTGTATCAAGATAGTAGCTGTTTTAGGGTTAACCATTTCATCTCCCAACCCTTAAAAAAGAAGCAGGGGAAATGAATCCTGTTCTACTATGCTGTATATTTGAAGAATGAAGGATCATTTATGGTCCCTATACTGGTACCAGTAGTTACTTCTTACTTTGCAAACCGCATATTGTCCCATAGGGTCATTGTTCACAATCTCCAGGATATATATAAAGATGTTGATGCTTGGAAACATTGATTAAAGTGCTGTAAGGTTCTTTGACAGATTGGCTTTCTCTGGGTCACTGGCACTATACTGTGTGGTGTCCAGTAGCAGAACAGACATATATTAGAATGTTGCCTCCAATATACATTTATAGAAAGGAATTTGCCTTGCAAGATGTGGTAGATGATTGTATGTCTGTTTTCTGAGTGCGTGTGAAAGGGTGAAGACATTGCAAAGACTAATTAGAATTACCGGATATTGCAGATCCTCAGCATCTGCAATATTTTTTGCAGATGCTGAGGATCTGCAATAAAAACAAAGTGCTTGAGACACTCAGCAGCTTTGGTAGCATCTGTGGGGAGAGAAAAAGAGTGAATGTTTCGAGCCCAGTGACTTTTTAAAGAAGTTTTATTTTGCTGGAAATTTGACATATTTTGCAGTTTTCAATTACTAAATGGGTTCTTAGCTTCTTGAACAAAATGTAGCTGACAATTGGGTGACTGGGGAGGAGAAAGCAGCTTTGACAAGTATCTTCAGTTTGTCGTGAAAAGTGCTTAGGGTGGGACATCAGAAGGCAGTAGAGACAAAGGTGATCAGATATGAAGAAACTCGCATGGCAGTTTTGGCCACCTTTCCCAAAGTGACCCTTCCCACGATTGCCAGGATATTCTCTTCAAAAAGGGTGGCCTCTTTCTGCATGGATGAAACTTTAATTTAAAGAATCTTATGAGATGGTTAGAAAATGTGGTTGTCAGACTGGACTCTGAAACAAAAAAACAGAAATTGCTGGAGAATCTCAGCAGGTCTGGCATGGTTTTTCAGTGCCTTAGTGGTTAGCACTACTGCCTCGAAACCCCAGTGAACTGGGCTCGATTCCACCCGTGGGTGACCGAGTGTGTGATGTTTGCACGTTCTCCCTGTGTTGCGTGGATTTCCTTTGGGTGTTCTGGTTTCCTCCCAAATCCAAAGATGTGCAGGCTCAGTGGATTGGCCGTGCTAAATTGCCACATTGTGTCCAGGGATGTGTGGGTTAGCCATGGAAAATTCAGGGTTAAAAAGATGGGCTGAGTCTGGATGCGATCTCTTTGAAGGGCTGAATGGCCTGCTTCAACACTTTGTAAGGGTTTTGTACAATTATAGGTCTAGCAGCATCTGCAGAGAGAAAACAGTTAACATTTCGGGTCCAGTGACCCTTCTTCAGCATGGTGACTACACTGCTTTCTCTCCACAAATGCTGCCAGAGCTGTGGAACATCTGATTGTAAGCCTGGATCTTTGTCAGTCAGGCTGAGTATGGAAGCCTTTTCAAAATGGTAGGTGATACCCCATTAGCAGATTCCTTCCCTTGTTCTTGTTTATCATCAATCTGGACTAGTGTAGGATAAGAATGTGGGTAGCCATTGGATGACCAGATCAACTGCAACTGCTACACTAATCACAGTGGTTTGGGAAGATGGCTCACCATCATCTTCTCAAGGCAGTTGGGCTTGACAACAAGTCCAGGTCTTGCTCATGATGTTCACACCCCATGAGAAAACATAGGGCTTTGTGTAGTGTGTGGTGAGACCGCACCTAGAGTACTGTGTGCAGTTCTGTTTTCAATATTGAATAAAAGATAGGTGCACAATCCTTTATCTGAAATGCTCAGGACCAGCTGGTTTTCAGAATTCAGAAATTTTCAAATTTCAGAATAAGTGACAGCGTGATGGTGAAACTTTTAAAAATCTTACCAAAGCACTGAGTAAAAGAGGCCTTAAGACAGAATTGAGGCCTGACAGTGCTGGGCCATGCCCCACCCCCCACCACGTCGCATCTGAGTAACATGTATCGAGTGGGTGTCAACTTTGGGTTAACTGCAGTCCAAGCAACCAATTTAATGAGAGAAAAACTTAACAACAAAACCTTTAGACTTTGGAGCTTCTCGGATTTCGGAATTTTGGATAAAGGATTGTTTACTTGTACTTTGTGGTGGGATGGCGAAGCTTCAATAGATTCATTACTGGAATGAGAGGTCTGCCCTACGATGAGAATCTGTGTAAACTGGGCCTAAACTCCGCGAATAATGAGAGCTCATTGAAACATACAAGATTTTGAAATGACTTGACATATTTCTTTGGCTGGAGAATCTGCAGGGGAAGATTCTCAGAATAAAGGAAATTAAATATGCAGATGTAGAAACTCTGAAATAAAATAGAACGTGCTAGAAATGCAGAGCAGGTCAGGCAGCATTAATGAAAAGAGAAGTAGTGGGTAATAGAATTTTCCCATTGGCTGGGCTCCCGTTGCAAAGCAGAGAGTGACTGGGCCTTGACTGTTGCCAGAGCACTTGGTCACCTTTCTTAGAAGCCTGCAACTAGTGAGTTGCCAATTTACTGTCACTGTGAATGATGACCAAAGTTTGGATAACATCCAGAAGATGATGTGGTGTAAGCATGTCATCCTTCCAACTCTAAGTCCAGTCAGTCAGTCAGTGGGGATTGGATGATATGGATGAGGGAGGAAGGAGGAGGTGCCAAGGGATAGCTGTTGTTAACAGAACCTCCTCCATCAAAGTGTGACCAGATAGATTATCAAAAATGCCCTGCCTCCCAGGTTACCAGGATTTACCTGGTGTTTTATCCACCTGGCAGAAAGCATCCACAATGGCGGAAGAAAGACCTTAATTGTTGCTGGAGTGATTTAATTAGTCACTGGATGGAAATGTTATCCTTCACTTTCTCTTCCCCATTCCCCACAAAGATGGTGGGTCTAACACCTCCCCTGCCTTCCCTCCCCATTCTATTGGCTCTCTTGCCTAGAAGGAGAGCTGGTAGTCAAAGGTCCATCATTTCAGGTCAGTGACTGAGAGGGGGAGAAATGTCTTTAACTTAAAGTGTTGTGAATATTTGCTTTGAATTGTGGTTGCCCCATTGTTGAGTACATTCAAGGCTGGGATTAACGGCTAAATTCTTGATTTCTCAGAAATTTAAGGGCTTTGCAGAAAAGGCTGGAGGTGGAGTTGAGGCCAAACATCAGACATGATTGTATTGAATGGAAGGGCAGGCAAAAGAGCCATATCGTCTACTCCTGTTCTGATCTATGTTACCATTTAATATTTAAAATGGCTCCGGTACCAATGCCACGAATTTGGGGAAGAACCTGTTGCTCACTCTACTGTCCTGAAGCATGCCTTTCACATCACTAGTGTTCCTAGCATGACGTGTCAGCTTGTTCGGTTATTAAGTTCAATGAATGTGCTTGACATTAGTTGGTGGCTTCATATTTTTGTATTCTCTTCTATTTAAAGTGCTGAACATTCAAAAATTGATCACTTAATCTACCCTTTACCCAAAAAAATCATAGATTAAAAGAGACTTGAAATTACCTTTGAAATGACATAACTTAAAGCCACAGGTCACTGTTGTTCCTGCCTTAAGATTTCCTTTGAATAACTAATGCTAATTAGACTCATTCTAATGCAGTTTATTAAAACTGTTGATTATATGAAATTAATATGATATCCTGAGACTCTGCAATCTAACATAATATTTGTGTATTAGTTACCAACTCACACAGCAAAATAGTTTTAGAATGCTACTCAACCCTTTCTCTGTCATATTCTGTACATTAACATTCATCTTGTAATCAGAATATGTACTTTCCAATCTCTGTGACTTACATTGTAATCAAATACAGTATTCCAAAGTGCTGAACTTTAGCTTGGCTCAAAGAAAACTATTGGGAGAAAGAGAGGACTGCAGATGCTGGAGGGTCAGAGTCGGAAGTATGGCTCTTTGGAAAGCACAGCAGGTCAGGCATCATCTGAGGAGCAGGAGAGTCGATGTTTCGGGCACAAGTCCTTCATCAGAAACGTGATATTGTTACATGTATAGAATGGTGGAGCCAGCCAGATAGCTGAGCCTTTTCCTTCGTGGATTTGGGAGCTTGAGAATTCTGGTAAAATCTCAAACTTCTGAGGAAGGCATTTATAAGAAGCCATTTTGAACACAATAGAGAACTACAGTGCAATGTCAGATTATTATGCCACTTCTTTGAGAAATCTCATCTCGAGGTGAAAATTGATATTCAGAAAATTATGGCACATACCCAGAATTGTGATGAATGCTTTCAATGACCAAGGCTGGGAGCACAATTTGAAAACCACCCCTATGTTCCTGTCAAGCATTGTTTAATGTTGAAATTTCTATTATGCTGAGATTGAGTTTATAACATATTGTATAATTCAATGTCAGATTATTATGTCACTGTAGTTCTCTTTTTTTGTGTTCAAAATGGCTTCTTATAAATGTCTTCCTCAGAAGTTTGAGATTTTACCAGAATTCTCAAACCCCCAAACCCACGGATGATGGCTGAAAAGATATTTAGAAAATAGGTTAAGTAGTTTCATTTGTTCTTTGTTGTTCCTGGCTGTTTACTGATTATTGATTTCTAATTGATAATCTTAACATTGTAACTGATGCTTACCAGAATAGTGGAAGGAATAATTGTGAGTAGGTGCTCAGCTCACGCTGTGGCAACCAGTGCAGGTACAATGGTGCCTTTCTGGCTGGTGGTAAGACCATCAGTACTACGGAAGTCCAACTCTGCATGTGCGGCCAGCAGACTTGATAGCTAATGGGGCTCTGAAGTTATTGTCTCGAGCTCTTCAAAAGGTGATGATTATTCAATGTATTTATTTTTGCTTTTTATTCAAAACACTGAACAATTATGGTGATTAAAAGCCTCTGTCACTGGCCCAAGAATTATCGAGAGCACAGAGCTCTTCCTGGGAGAACAGGGAAGATTTTATTAATTTGTAGCAAACAACAAACATATTAATAAATAGTGCAAAATGGAACAGTGTATAGGTTTGATGCATTTCAAAGTCTTTTTAAATAACATTTGCAAAACGATACAACAAAAAAGGCTGAAAGATGGAGAGAGGTTGATAACATCACTCCCACTGAACCAGTAATCTAGAAGTTGGATCCATATCCCAGTGTAGAATCTGATGGAATGTAAATACAATTAACAAATCTAGAATTGAAGATTAGCCTCCTGACGTTGACAATGAAACTATCACCAACTGTTTTAAAAGTGTATCTGGTTCATTCGTGTCCTTTCAGGAAAGAGCATCTGTCTTTACCTAATCTGGTTTGCATGTGATTTCAGTGATGTCGTTGTCGCTTAGCTGCCCTCTGAAATGGCCCAGCAGTTCACCCAGTCGAGTGGCGATGATGGTGGCCAACAAATGCCAGTGATACCCACCTCCCATGAAATGATTAAAACATGTTTTTGAGAATTTGTACAGTAATGACTGGCAAATAAATAAAGCAGTTGGATAATAACATGATTCTGTCTTAACTTATTGCCCCAACAATGGTGATTATAGTAACAGTAACAGATAAAGCTGATAGTTGTACACTGCTGCAATGCCGTGGCAACATGAATGGTATTCTTCACTAACAGGATGCAGTTGTCAAACTAAATGCCTGTTTTGCTGACCACATAAAAGAATTACATCATGTATGATGTAAAGTATAAAGGTTGTATATCCTAGTAATGTGTTTTTTTAATCAATTTAAGTTTGCATTCGAAAACCTAATTCAGGCTTTCTCTTGCAAATGACACAATGAGTTATAACACACCAGTTGCAGTTAAAAGCATCTCTCACCTTTTGCACATGACACTTTATGTTTTTCCATTGATGCAATGCTAAATTTTCAGTTCCTAAAACAGCAATGAATTACATGAAATTTGAACCAACCACCTAATCAGATGACCTCTAAATTTTCCATAATATTGGGCATCTGAGCTCTGGCAGTGTGAAACTTGGTGCACATTGTAGGCGATCTTATTTGTTCTGCCCAGTGGCCAAAGGATCTGGCTCTTCTGGTTTCCTGTTAGACTGCTTTTTTTTGGTGACGTGTAACAAAATCAATGCTGTCTTTTGGTTGACAAACACTTTGAAAATAGCACAATTGAAAACGTCTTTCATCATAAAAGAAGCAAATTTGGTGATGAAAGTACTTGGCAACATTTTAAAAATTCTTTTTTGCTGTGATTTGGGATGCTTATATGAATTAATGCATCTTTACAGTTCTATTTGTTCATGAATATGTTAGAAATAACTAATATGTTTCTCATCATCATGTTCCCTTTGAAATTTCTTTTTGGTATCTCTTTCCATGAGCAGTTCAGCATTTGTTTGCATTGTGGGATTTGGTAGTGCTTGACATGACGGTGACCAACTGACTCCCTTTGCTGCATGTGACAAGCCACAAGCTGAAGTCCTTTAGGCCACGCATATATACAATGAGCGCCAGTGACAGTCTTATTTTCTCTGTTTTCCTCCTCGCTGTGAAATTCTTTGTAGCATATAATGTGGTCTGAAAGAAGTTTCTTCATATAAACCATATGTTTCATTTGGCAAAACATCTGTCTTTACTGGCTTAGTTTTGGAGTTTGGTTTAGATTTGTTTTTGGAAAGCAGCCAAAAATGTTTGGAGCTGGATAGCAGTTTGATTATAATTGTTTGGCTGCACAATATCATGGTGAATCACTTTTTGTGATACAAGATTTTCTAGCTCTATATTTTAGACTAACTGCTCTTTTACAAAAAGAGCCTGTTCAGGAACTCTGATATATTAAAAATAATGCTGCAATTTAGCATAAATGTGGTAGGGAAGCATTAATCTAGTGATTTGGTGAGCATGCGTGTTTGGTGTAAGCTAAGTCATAGGGAGTATAAAATGTTTATTGTTTGGTACAGTTTTTATTCAGCTGGAATTTAGAGGTCTCCTAATGTTTGATTTTCTTTTCGAAATCACACATGATGATACAACTGGTTACCATCAATCAGAATCAATACAAAGACTGGCCACAGAAATTCTGTCTGCATTTCTGTTGAAATAATTGAAAATGAGATGGATGGCTATACAGACTCTCAGAATAGTGTCATGATCCATTTGGGAAAGTGTGCTGATATTCAAATCCCACTAGATCCAGGGTCATCAGAAAGGTTAAAACTTTAATCAAAATATTCAAAAGTATCTAATTTACCTGACTGATGGATCCCCGTTAACAGTTTAAAAAAAAACAGATTTAACTACTTAATAAGAACTGCTACTTATAATAAATTTAATTAATTGTAATCATAGTCAGACAAAAATATTAATTATCAACATCACTCTGCTCCCCAACTTCTTTAATCTCTGAACATGAAGACAGACATAGCCAAACAAAGTTGGGTGTTATGTTTGAAGGAAATAGATGCTGGGGGAACATTATTCAATAGCAACAGTCCACAAGATTCGGTCAGGTATCCTTATTGTTTTGAGATCTTTTTGTTCTTTGATACTTTGTTTCCAGATAGTTTCCAATTCTTTGCAGGTGGGAGAGAATATCTCTGTCCTCAATGCTTTAGTTACTTTACATAGAGAGAAAGAGGCCTTGCCTTTTCTCCAGTCTGGAGGCTTTGGTCTCTGTGGTGTAGTTGTTGGATACTCTCTCTTTTTTTCTTCTTAGAATAACCAGTTTCAATAGGTAAAAGTTTGAGAATTGTTATTCAGAAGCAGTGACAGTTACATTCTGGTTGCTGAAAAGGAGCGTGAAACTGCAACAATTCTAACTTCATCTTAAATTTTTAGACATTAAGACACTAATAGCTTTATCTTAATTATATTTCATTTTCAAGCCTTATTTACACAATAAGCCAATTACAACATGACGTTCTGTCAGTAAGTCACTTGACCTGAACCCTTGTGACACTGGTTAGGTTCGGTTGTGGTAGCATATGTATGTGTTTAAATAAGCTGTTCAACACTCTGTTTGTCATGTAACCCTACTAGCAGCAGAAACTAATTTAACTGATATACGATATTAACTCAATCAGAAAAGCTGTTTTCTTCTTTTCCCACATTATGACACAAATTGTTTGGTTTCTTGGGCAGATAACCAGAGTTAATAATAATAAAACAGCTTATCTGATTGAGTTAATATTGTATATCAGTCATTATGCTGATGCCTTCTGGTATCCACAACTCGTCCCAATTGCTAAGGTTAAACTGATCAGCCTGCAGTTGCTGGGCTTGTCTTACACACTTTTGGAACCACATTGGCAATTCCCTCACCTTCTGGTGTACCATGTACCCTATGATGATTGGAAGGTTATAATCCGTTTCTCCAAAAATTTCAACCTTTGCTTTCTTAACTATCCATGGATGCACCTCATCTGGTCCTGGTGACTTGTCATCTTTGGCCTGCCTTTCTAATAACTCTTATATCAATTTTAAAATGTAATTATCAGAGGATAGTCTAATTTGATTTGGGTACGGTCATTAGTTATCCGACTTGCACAGTGTGATTTTCGCAATAATTAACTCACTGCAGTGAAGCTGTGTAGAGGACTCAGCTATTGACATGTGCACACTTTAGTCACTAAGGGTCTGTAAGAGAAACCTGTCAATTGTGGACCAAAATGAGTTAGAACCATATGAACTCCAGAGTCTGAGAGTGACATTGATAACTGCAAAAAAATTCTCCCTGTGCCAAACTTGTTAGCAGCAAGTGAAATAGCAGAAGAATGTTAAACCGTGAGAAAAGCAGATGTTATTAACAGTCTTGCAAAATGGAAAGTTGTGCATAATGAAAAGTGTAGTGCTAATGAAAATTCAGATTAAGTTAGTTTGTAAAAAGAGCAGCCACAAATCACTGAAAAGGGCTATTTATCTTTAAGAAATTAACTCCAAAAACCAGGTTAGTGAATAATTAAATTTACCAGTTAGCTGCAATAAGCAATGTAATGAACAAATTCTAGAGTTGGTGAATTATCAAACGTTTAATTACTGGTGGATTTCAGCATAAGTTCCAAAAAGTTTCCAAAACATTTACGTTGTAATATGTGGCTTTTGTAGATTAAAAAAGTGTGGCAATGGAAAAGCACAGCCAGTCAGGCAGCATCCGAGGAGCAGAAGTCGACGTTTCGAGCTTGAGACATCGACTGTCCTGCTCCTTGGATGCTGCCTGACCAGCTGTGCTTTTCCTGTACCATGCTTTTGGATTCTGATCTCCAGCATCTGCAGTCCTCACTTTCTTCTGGCTTATGTATCATGCCTGAATTTATTTTTGATTCATATGATTAAAGGTGTATTTGTTAGTTTGACTTGCCCTGCATCCTACAGTTCAAACCATGCCTTGCCATTTAAGTTGCTGAAGGTGTGAGCTGCTAACTTCACCCCGAAGGAAGCTGCACGTTGAGAATTTGGATAAACAGATGAATCAATGTACCTCCTTAAATCTGATTCAAGCAGTGCAAGGACTGAGAACGAGGTGTAACTTTGAGGGGATGATATTTAATGTCAGGTCAGAAAGAAAGATAAGGAGAGGGTTAAAAGGAAAATAATAAATGTTGATATTTTTAAATTTCAACAACAATCAATGCCTGAATGGGTGGAACTTTACACTTGTAATAATTAATTCAGTGCCTGAGATTAATTGACAGTTATTAACAAAATGTCACTAAAAGGGTATTAATCCTTCAAAAGATGGGAATTAACTTTCTGTAGTGTTTAGTTTGCATCTGCTGAGGAAATATAGAACTTTAACATTCACTCTGTGTTGATGATGAAGCAGACAGCAGGGTGCCACTTTTATCAAGCTCAGAACAGCAGCAGCAACTTTTTAATGTTGGCATTTAACTGTGTATCTGCTTGTTGCCTGAGGTGGTTATACAATTGTCAGGCAAGTAATAGTGAGTACAATTAGTTTGAGTTATTTGGACAGTAAAATTATGTTACATGCCCTATCAAAGAAATTGTTGCCTGATGCATCTAAAAAAAACTAGTAATTGTTTTAATTTAGATCTCTGGGCTCACTGTAATACACATGAGCCTTGGACATGAATTCTGTATCTTTGTACAGCTGACCACTTGGACAATTGACAAAAGGTGTGGTTTAGAGCTTGAATCATTAGTAGTATGTTCTGTGATAGATTGCAGGTAAATTGGATCACCATATGACAATAGGCTGAATATTGCTGTAGAGCCCAAAAGGTACAGATGTTACACCTCATTAGAATAGTTCACTGGAAATCAAGCCCTCCTATTCCCAAAGTCATCACAAAATTTAATAAGATTTTATTAAAGTATGCAAAAGCCCTACTTTACCTGGTTCTGTGGAAGAGTCACTCAACCTGAAATGACAATTGTGATTTCTGTCTACAGATGTTGCCAGATTTGCTGAGCTTTTCCAGTAATTTCTATTTTTGTCCCCAATTTACCTGTCAGGCTTGGATTAACAGAATGTACAGACCAGGTTTCTTTACTAAACAAGAACTACAGAGGAATCTCGATTATCAGATTATCAGGCAAGATCGCAAGTTTCCGATGCTTGGCTTGAGTGAAATACTGCCTGCCCGTGTCCTTTGGATAATCAAGGTTCCAAATAAATCAATTACAAATAAATAGATTCTAACCACAGGTAAACAACTATGAACTGTTGACATATAATGTACTAATTAAAGCTGTAATCCTGCCTCTAGCACATGTGTACACACGTACACACACACACACACACACACACAAAATAGTGTCATTACTTGAGAAACACTTCCATGGTATCTTTCGATAAGAATTGATGAGGGGTTCCTTTTGTTTCCCCCTAGTCATAGTGTCATAGAGGTGTACAGCACAGAAACAGACTCTTCGGTTCCACCTGTTCATGCTGAGCAGATATCCCAAAACAATCTAGTCCCACCTGCCAGCACCCAGCCCATATCCTTCCAAACCGTTTGCATTCATATACCCATCCAAATGCCTTTTAAATGTTGCAATTGTTCTAGCCTCTGCCACTCCCTCTGGCAGCTTGTTTCAACCAGGAGTTATAATACATGTTTCTATAGCTGGAACACAATTGGAAAAGGCCATTAAATAAAATTTTGACAGATCTGACTGAGGTGTCGACTTTGCCTTCCTGCCTGCCCCCCATAACTTGGCATTCATAACCCTTAATGCCCGAGCAAAAATCTAACTCAGCCTTGAATATATTCAATGACAGTCTCCACTGCTCACCCGGAAAGAGAATTCCAAAGATTAACAATCCTCAAGAATTTCCTCATCTCCATCTTAAGTGAGACACTTTTTATTTTGAAACTCTGCCCCCTCGTCCTTGATTGTCCCAGACAGCATCTTTAAATCCCGTCCCCATCAAACGACAAAGCAGTAAACAGCTCTCATTCTCCTGAATAGCATTCTTGTTCAGCAACCCCTTTATCCCAGGAATCAATAAGGTGAACTTTCTCTGAACTGCCTCCTTCAGGTTCTTTCACCTCCATTATTTCAGAAGACAGGCAACAACAGGCTCACAAATTATAAGTCTCTGACTTATTGGTTGAAAGTGTTACAACACGGGATAAACCCCTCTGCTAATTTAAACCCGACACACAGAGAAGCTTGCCTCGCACCATAATCTGTTAAATTTTGAGAGGCAAGGAACTATTCCAGATCTCATTATTTAAAGAAAAAATTAACAATTTTA
This sequence comes from Hemiscyllium ocellatum, assembly GCF_020745735.1. Lineage (NCBI taxonomy): Eukaryota > Metazoa > Chordata > Chondrichthyes > Orectolobiformes > Hemiscylliidae > Hemiscyllium > Hemiscyllium ocellatum. The sequence goes on from NC_083416.1 coordinate 45,634,492, forward strand.
TTCTTTAAGTCCTAAAGAGAACAATAAACAACGACTATTTATAACCCCTTTCTCTGAAACCTATTTCTACTCCCACTCTACAGTACTGGTCTGATAAATTCCCACTTAATTTTACGGCAACTCAATTTCAAAGCCAGTTGTTGTCTTCGGATGTCGAACTTTCTCTGTAGATTTCTTGAGGTTGATTTCTTTGGCCTTTGGCTGCGCACATTTCTTAGGGAAGGTACCTTTCAGCGAGCTATTCAGCTGGCTGTTATATTGGTGCCTGGCAGCTCTTTGCTGTTCTCCCCCAACTGTTCAAAGTGTCTGATTTTATACCCCAAAACATTGGATCATTTCATTGGTTTGATGTCATCCAAAACAGTAAAATTCAAATAAAATTGATTTTGGTATCTGGGGCTTAATTCAAACTGGCTGAATTTGAATTTTTTTTAGATTACTTTAGTGTGGAAACAGGCCTTTCGGCCTAACAAGTCCACACTGACCCACCGAAGCGCAACCCATTCAAACCTATTCCCCAACATTTACCCCTTCACCCAACACTATGGGCAATTTAGCATGGCCAATTCACCTAACCTGCACATCTTTGGACCGAGGGAGGAAACTGGAGCACCCAGAGGAAACCCACACAGACACTGGGAGAATGTGCAAACTCCACACAGTCAGTCGCCTGAGACAGGAATTGAACCCGGGGTTTTGTACTGTGGTAACACAGCTCCAGCTATTTGTTACAACCAAATGTTACATTTTTAAATTTTTCAGCACACTGTATGTCTCTAGGTCCGTGCCAGCTTCCACACACTCTTAAAGGTACAGTACACACCTACACCTTCATAATAAAAACAACAGCTTGCAGCAACTGGTGGGAGAAAATAAATAGCTTTCTTTTAGCTTCAAGTATTTTCTGGAGAAAGATGGGAGGAGAGAGAAAAAAAAGACACCACCACCCCTTCCAGAGATTCAAGGACTTGTCACTATATTGTTCACACCCAAAAACTGCACAGGATCCACTTAGATAGTTGTTGGCAGGCTTGTGAACTTGTCTATCTAGAATTGGTCACAATTCCACAGACCAATCAGCAACCTGTTGCTGGCTGAATGTCACTCCAATTAAAGCCAAGTACTGTGCTGCCATCTCTTACACTTTCTCCCTCTGTTTGCAAATGATGTAATCATGACCCTCAATGAGTTTCAGTAACTTACTTCTTTGTAAAGGTATGGCTATTCCTTTCTCAGTCCTTTTGAAGCACAACAGCCCTTTTCCCAATCAAAACGAAAGTAAATAAACAAAAGTAAAATAAAAAGATGTAGACTTTACATAGGACAAAATTCCATTCATAAATTTTGACATTGTAAATATTCAAGGAACTTTTTTTCTAGCACTGGAAAATATAGCCTGCACTGCAACCTCTTGTTTTACATTGTAACAGCAGATACTGACAAAAGTAGTTATTTTTAGGTCTGGTTACAATATCCTCAAGACTACCGCTCAAATCTATTCTAACCCTTAACATTCAGGAAAACTTTACAGTTATAATAAAGGAAGTGATTCATAATAAAGCAGTTGAACATTCAGTAAATGAGTACAGTTCTATGATACATGCCAGTGTCAGTATTAAATTTGGCAAGATTGTTGCAGGTGACTATATCATGAAGTGAAAGTGTCTTTTTTATCTCATTTGCATTAAGCAAAAGGCAGTAGCTGTTATTTTCATGGAATTCCAAATGTGTTTTGTGTTTAAAAGAATGATCTGTCAAACCAACATCCATTAACAGATGATAACTGTTTCTGTTTCTTTTTAAGCAAGAACGCACTGGTCTAGAAGTACATTCTACTCTTCATCTCACTTCAGAAAAGTTTTACATGTCATGTGACTAATATTTAAAAATATGGACTAGGAAACACTGTTGGTTAGGTGATCAGGTGTCCTGTTGAATGTTATGAACTCTGTGCCGTGAACATTTTTTTCCATGATATAAATAAATGTCAAATTAGAGCACCTGGTGGAAAATCAGGCACAGGCTGGGCAAAGGATTATACCCATGTCATAGAGTCTGTCTGACTTCCCGTCTCTCAGCATGGGATTGTTCTTGTCTGTTTGCTTTATTAGACCCAAGTTTATAGAAATGTTTTACCAAAATCATTATAATCTGTTGCTAGTTATAAGAAACAGATGATTGAAGCAGTCTTGTGTAAATAAAATCGAGAGAGTCCACCTCTTGATTATTATCCTTTGAAATAAAGTTTAGAAGTGCCTATGATATCAGTAGACAATCTTTTACATCATTCATATTCCACAATCTATTGTTTAATTTCTTTTGTATAGATTAACACCTCTAATAATGTGCTTAAAAAATATTCATGTGACCAATGTAGCATGGTCATTCACTAAATGTTATCAATAATATTTTCTATTTTCCTGAGCGATAAAAATGTTCAATCATCTTCCTGTCAGATTTTGAATTCCTCATTTTTTGGAAATATTTCATTCTTTGCCCCACACTGAAGTGAATGGCAACTGATTCAGAAATACCGAATAGTGATTTGAACCTTTCTCTTGCCAATTGCCTTGTTATCACCCTCTCTCCCATTGATGATTTGTAGCCCTGTGATAGGTTTGGTAGGTGGAATACAATACCTGTCCATCCCATTTTGAGCAGCTTTCTTTCCAGGTCGCTGAACATAATTCAAATGTCAATTAACACAGAGTCATAGATTTTACAGTATGGAAACAGACCCTTCGGCCCAACTCATCCATGCTGACCAGATATCCTGACCTAATCTCGTCCCATTTGCCAGCACTTGGCCCATATCCGTCTAAACCCTTCCTATTTATATCCAGATGCCTTTTAAATGTTGTAATTGTACCAGCCTCCACCACTACTTCTGGCAGCTTATTCCATACACGTACCACCCTCTGTGTGAAAACGTTGTCCCTTAGGTCCCTTTTATATCTATCCTCTCTCACCCTGAACCTATACCTTTAAGTTCTAGACTCCCCCACCCCAGTGAAAAGACCTTGTCTGTTTATCCTATCCATGCCCCTCAAGATTTCGTAATCTTCTACGAGGTCACTGCTCAGCTGCCGACGCTCAGGAAAAACAACCCCAGCCTATTGAGCCTCTCCCTACAGCTCAAATCCTCTAACCCTGGCAACATCCTTGTAAATCTTTTCTGAACCCTTTCATCTTTCACAACGCCCTTCCTATAGGAGACCAGAATTGCACAGAGTATTCCAGAAGCGGTCAAACCAATGTCCTGTACAATCACAATATGACCCCCCAACTCCTATACTCAAGGTTTGAATGGGCGTATAGTTTTCTCCATTCATAATATTCAATATTACATTTATAGATAGCTCAGCGAGCTTTACCCAGTAAGACACAGTAAGCTGCAATTTGAGTTTGTCATTTTTAATGAGTCCTGCAGCAGGAATTCCCATTCATATTATGCATTTGAAGCAAGTTAGAAGGGTGGTTGGGAGGGGGCTGGAAAACGCAACAAAAAATTTGCCCAAAATCCAAAATTTCTTTCAGAACATGTTAATCCCTGGTAAGTAAATTTTCAGTAGCATCAGCGCTGACTCCTTTAAAATATTTTGGGCCATCGCTGCAAAAATGTGTAATTCACTTTTCCTGGTAATAACACTGATGTAATATTGGGCGTAACCACAGCTTAAATCATGACATGATTGTGCTCCAGTGAACTCCCTATATAACTACTTTATACGTCATTATGAGGCCAGTGGGTTTCAGTTTTCACAGCAAGACAAACCGAATTGCAGAATGTGATACTCCACCAGTAATAAACTCCCGAAACCCAGGAATTCAATGACAACGTCAGTCACCTTGAAACAATGATCATGGTCAAGGGCCTACTCAGCACTGGTGTTCGGTTGTAGTTTTTTTTCTGAGTAGTCAGCTTTATTGCAGTTGTCTATCAACTCTTCCAAGTCTTTTAGGGTTGACCTGTATGATAAAATGTGTTTTTGCTTTTAATGTCAGACCAAGGAATGACTGCTGCGTTATTCCTCATAAAGTATTTAACTTGTTCAGTTATTCTGAAATGATGGAAGTCCTGTGGGTATTTGAGTGGCTGAAAGCAAGCTTCCCCTGTCCAGTGGAACTGCGTAATAGCTGCATGAGCAGTTTTCTTGTATTTAAGAGTGTCTTATCTCTGGTTCTGTCACTCAGGCTGGCATGATTCGGACAGACAAGGATGAGTTCTTTATTGAACCACTGGAAAAAGACAAAGTAGATGAGGAAGAAGAAAGTGGGAGAGTCCACGTGGTCTACCGGAGGTCAGCTTCCAAGAGATCACATCCTGCGTCAATGAGTGATGTCCGTTCAGAAGGTCAGTAAACATGTGATTGTTTTCATTGATTCAAAAACTTGTCATTTTTGGAAGAGCTTGAATGAAACTAAGGTGGAAATTCCATTTAAGAAGCTTTCTATTGAAAAACAATAAAATGGAATTTTTGGATTTTATTAGAACCTACATGTTGGTTCTTCGTCAAATATTGCAATGAAATGGAAGTAATAAAGAAAAAAACATAGATTTCTGACTCTTCTTTTCTTTAAAATGCACATGGATTAAACCTACTGATTATCAAGCAATTCTGTATAAGCCTTCAGATCCACAAAACTCTTAATGCTTAGTACCCAAATCATTTAATTCTGAAAACACTATATTCAAGTGATCCTTCACAAAAGTGAATAATAATGGGTGAGATATTTATCTCCCTGGAAGAGAATGAGAAAGATAACCACATTTACAATTGAATTCTAGGATTCTTGGCAGGCAGTTGTTTTAATTACACTCACGGATTGTGGGCATCACTGACTGGTCAGCATTTATTGCTATCACTAATTGCCCAGGGCAGTTAAGAATCTAGTACACCGCTGTGGATGGAGTCACACATAGGACAGTCTGTGCATTCCTTCCTGACTTGTCATCAAATACAGCCCTTTTCTGGTCAGTTATCTACAACTTGAGGACCTCAAACTGCCACTAACCTACTTACCTGCTCTCCTGGCAGATGAGATGAATGGTTACCTTCCTGACTAAACCAGAGTAGCCTGTTGTCTCAGGTGGGAGTGATGGGGAGTGGGGTGGAGCGTACAGGGCCATTTTATCCTGACCGTGGGATAACTAGGGCCGTGAATGAAGGAAGGAAGTGAGGGGTGGTGAATTGAGCTTCCTGCCTTTAATTCAAAGCCCAACCCATCTTTTCTCCCTCTCATTGTACACCTTCAATGTGCATATTTTCCTCTCTCAACTAAAAAACCTTCTCATTTAGTCCTGACTTGCTTGGCCTGCAGCTAGTAACCGAAGGCTGCTGCCCTCCAATCAGCTGATAACTTCAGGCAAGGTGGATAGCTTGGCCATGATCTCTGATAGGCTGTAAAGCCCACTGGCCAGCACCTAAATACCTGATTGGCATTTGATATGGTGAGCTTGCTGCTGGTGGTGGTGGTTTCCTTACTGAAAGATGTTTACCTCTACATTTAGAACAGAAAAGGAAAATCATGATCTATATTTCATATCTTTATGTTTTATACACAGATATAACATTTGGTCAGCATTCATTTCAATTGTACAACTTCCAATGAAGCTGAGTTTTTTTATTGTTGAATAGATTCTGTTTAAAATAATTTATTCCTTGATTTTAGTGTGGCTTGTTCCATGATTTCACCAATTTTTGAAATGAACGGAAACGTGAGATGATTGGTAACATTTCCTTTTTTTGGCAATGGTGGACATCAGAACATTTGTAAATCCTGGAAGGAAGTGCAAAGGTTTAAAACATTTCTGTTTGTGCAAAGAAAAAAAATCTATGTATCTTGAAAATAACCAATGAATTACCTTTTGAACTACAATCGTTTTTGGTTTACAGACTGCTGTGACAGCGAGGTCCCAGAAAATTGAAGAAAATAAGCTAACAGTTAACTCCGTGTATCTTCTTTGCAAATTATGGGATGAGCTTTACATTTTCTGGGGAAGTGTCTATACCGTGGTGACACTGCAGGGGTATTCACTGACCAGAACGGGATTTGGAGTGTGGTGCTGAAGCTAAAAATGGCAATTTTCTGTTGTTCAGCCCCTTATGTAGTGCCAAGTATGACTGCTCTCAATAGGTGTGTGTAACATTGGCTGTTATTGAGGTGCATCTAATAGAATTCATGGGGGGTGATTGGTAACCTTCCCAAAATGTTCTGAAAGAGAGAAAGGATGGACAGGATAAACTGTCTGCTGCCTACTCGACTCCCCAGACCAGAGAAGGATATGCTTGGCCAATCTGAGATTTGGAGAAGGAGTTTCAGCATGTGAAGTCTGGACAGTTGATGTCACCAACATTAAATGGTGGGAATAAGAGGAATACAAAAATGTGCAAGAGTGAAATGAAATATTTTGGGGTTTATTTTGCTGGTGGAGGTTACAAATACAGGGCTGCTGGAGGGATTGAGACATATTTTGAGATATTGAGAGTCTGGCATTCAGTGTATTTTTCAAATTTATTTCTGGGATGTGGGTGTCGTTCACTAGGCCAGTATTTCTTGTCCACCCCCAGTTGCCCTGGAGAAAGTGGAAGGGAGTTGGCTTCTTGAACCACTGAATCCCTTGGGGGTGTATGTACAACCATATTGCTGTAGGGAAGGGAGTTCCAGAATTTGATCCTGTGACAATGAAGGAACGGTGATATATTTCCAAGTCATGCCAGTGAGTGGCGTGGAGGGGAACGTACAGATGGAGGTATCCCCATGTATCTGCTGCTTTTGTCCTTCAGGATGGTCACATGTTTGGAAGTGGTGTTGGAGGAGCCTTGGTACGTTCTTGCAATTCATTTGTTGATTAATGCTTGCCAAACTTTTTCATTATAATCCTACTTAGTGGTTGCAATAAATTTCGAGACTCGGTGAGGAAAATATTGAAGTGGAAGGAAACCTGTTAAAATGAACGAGTGACTGGGGCTGGGCACTGTCTATCTGTCTGGAAGCAAAGCTGTTATAGCTCTGTCAGATCAATTGGCCAGCATTGCTGCTGTGGAGCATGTGACCTTGAAATTTCAGCTTCTGATCCCATTTGGGGTCCTGAGCCCTATTCTCGGAAGCCCTATTGAAGATGGTACACGGTGCTGTCAGTGTTTTGGTGGTGATGGAATTGAATGTTGAAGATGGTGGATGGGGTATCAATCAGGCAAGTTGTTTTGTCCTGAGCTGTGTCAAACCTCTTGAGTGTTGTTGGAGCTGTACCTTTCAGGCAAGTAGCGTATTCAATCAAACTCCTGACTTTTACCTCGAAGATAATGTACAGGCATGCAATGAGTTACACAACACAATGTTCTTAGTGTGTTTTTGTTACATTCATATGGCTGGTTCAGTTAGGTTTCTGGTCAGATGTTAATGATTGTGGTAATGCCATTGAATGCCAACTGCTGATGGTTAGAGTCTCTTTTACTGGAAATTGTCACTGCCTCACACTTCTATGGTGTGAAGGCTACTTGACGCTTGTCAACCAAAATCTGCGTATTATCCAGGTCTTGCTGTGTAGGCACATACACTGTCTCAGTATCTGAGGAGTCACAAATTCTGCTGAATATTGTGCAGTCGTCAGTGAGGATTACCACTTCTGACTAATAATGGAGAAAAACCATTGATGAGGTTGATGGAGATGTTTGAGCTGAGGACATTACTTTGAAAATCTGTAGAGATGATCTGAAACTGAAATGATTGATCTCTAACCATCACGGCTATCTTCTTTTGTGACAAATATGACTGACTGCAGAGAGGTTTCCCCTGATTTGCATTGACTGCAGTTTCGCCCGAGCTCCTTCATACCACATTCTGTTAAATGTGGCCTTAATATCAAAGATAGTCATCTCACCCGACCTTTGGAATTCAGCTCCTTTGATCATGTTTGAATTAGGGCTGTAATGAGGTTGCAGAATCCAAACTGAGTGTTGGTGAGTGTATTCCTTTGTATGTGCCTTATGATAGCACTGTCAATGACCCCATTCATCACTGTGTTGATTGAGAGGAGACTGGCTCAATCATTAGCCAGGTTCGATTTTTTTTCCCTCCTCTTTTTGTGGACAATTTTCCACATTATTGGATAGAGGCCAGCGTTGTAGCTGTACTAAACATCTTGGTCAGGAGTGTAGGAACCTATGGAGCACAAATCTTCAGTACCATCACCAGAATATAGTAGCATATGGAGTGTGCAATGCCTTTAGTAGTTTTGTGATTATCATGTCGAGTGAATTGAATTGGTAGAAAACTTTCATCTGGGATGCTTGGGACCACAGACAAAGGCAGAGTTGGATCATTCAATGAATGCAATTATTACAGTCTGGTTGATCTTTAATAATATGCTTAGCCTCACCCATCATTGTGGAGGGGACATTTATGCAAGCTTATCCTCCTATCTGTTGTTTCATTGTCTACCATCATTCATCACTCCATCAAGGACATGCAGGTCCTGGGCCTCTTCCACTGCCGAACCGTTACCTGACACCTGGAGGAGGAACGCCTCCTATTCCACCTTGGGACCCTGCAACCACACGGGATAAATGTGGATTTCAACAGCTTCCTCATTTCCTCTACCCCCCATATTATCCTAGTCCCAAGCCTCCAACTTGGCACTGCCCTCTGACCTATCATCCTCTCCCTCACCTTCATCTACCTATCACCTTCCCAGCTACCTTCCCCATCCGCTTCCCATTTATCTCTCAGCACTGACCCACAAGTCTCATTCCTGATGAAAGGCTTATGCCCAAAACATCAATTCTCTAGCTCCTCAGATGCTGCCTGACCTGCTGTGCTTTTCCAGCAGGTTGTTGAATATTTTGCTCAGTCTATCATTTACTGTTTCTGTTATTTAGCATGTAAGTAGTCAATGTTTCATAGCTTCACCAGGTTGACATCTCATTTTAAGATATGCCGTAAGAGCTGCCCCGGGCATGTCCTCCTGCATTCTCATTAAAACAGTGTTGGTCTCTGGCTTGATGGCAACATAGGATGGGGAATATTTCTGGCCATAAAGTTAAAGATTGTGGTAAAATACAATTCTTCTGTTGCTGCTCATGGTCGACAGTGCCTCATCGATGCCCAGTTTTGAGTTGCTAGCCTGTTTAAAGTCTATTCCATACAGTAGGTATGAAGTAGCTCATGACATGATGGGGAACATCATTCTGTGAGACTTCATCTCCACATGGCTGTGCTATGATCACTCTCTTAACAATGCTGTCATAGATGGATGCACCTGCGTGTGGTAGATTGGTCACATAATGTGGTCACATTAATGTTCTCCTTTTGTTGGTTTCTTCACCACCTGCTGTAGACCTGTTCCAGCAGGCGCATCCTATAGGACTTAGTCATTTCAGTCAGTAGTGGTGCCACTGAGCCAATTTTGGTGATGAATATTGAAATTCCCCATTAGATTATATTGTGTACCCTTGTCTCCCTTAGAGCTCAGTGTTCTTCAGCATGGATGAATACTGATTCATTAGTGAAGATGTTGTGGGGATTACGTTAGATGTAGGTGGTTATCAGTAGGAGGTTTCCTTGGCCATGTTTTAATGGCCATGTTGAAATAAATGTTGAGGATTCCCAGGGCAACGCTTTGAAGTATTTGAAAAAACCATTCAATTGAAAGCTCGTCAAACGGCAACCATTTAATCACTGTTCATAGTCATATAAAACCCATCTGGTTCACAAAGCCCTTTAGGCAATTCCTAACTATACACTAAAGTACTGCTGGTTGTGGTGGTTCTTTCTAGCAACAGGGACAAGACATAACCAGGGATAATGATGGTGGTGTCTGGAATATTGTCCGTAAGGTATGTTTTCATGAGTATGACTGTCAGCTTGACTAGTCTGTGAGAGAGCTCTCTCAAATTTGATAATCAAACACCCAAATGATGGATAGGAATAGTTTGCAGGGTTGCCAAGGCTATGTTTGCCATTGTTGTTTCTGATGCCAATGCTGAAGCCAGAGGGTCTGGCTGATTCCTTTCCTTTGTTTAGACATTGTAGATAGTTGATACAATTAAAATGGCCAACAAGTCACTCCGAGGGTAGTTAAGAGACAAGTATATGGCTGTGGGTCTGCACTCACATGTAGGCCAGATCAGGTAATGATGGCAGATTGTCTTCCCTAAAGGGCTTTGTGAACCAACTGGGTTTTGTACAACTATAAACAGTGGTTACATGGTTGTCATTTGGCAACGTTTTTGTCAATTAATTCCAAGTTCACCATCTGCCATGGTGGGATTTGAACCCATGTCCTCAGAACATTAACCTGGGTTTGTCGATTACTACTGCCATTACCACTCTGTCACTGCCACCCCTCAACATAAAATTAAGGACAGTAAGTGAATGGGGCTTGAATAGTGAGTTGGAATATGAGCAATGTAGTTCTGGATGAGTTGACATTTATAAATGTGGAAGTTGGGAAAGGAATGCTTGGGGATTGTGGTTGGGTAACCAGGAGGTAGCAAAGTTATCAGCAGCGCTGGGTTGAGCAAATGTAGATGATGATTTCACTGAACTGGAAGGACATGGTCTCTGTTATCTAAGAATTTCAAGTTGTTAGGATTACCTAGGACCAAATAGGATCTTGCAGTTAGGAACAGCTGCCTCACCCCATGAATGTAGATGGGAGGTATCCATGCAGGTATAGTGAGGGGGTTCAAAGCCTAACCCTAAACCTCATTATGCCTGCAAGAGTTCTTCCAATTTCCTATATCTGAACGTTTCAGAAGATTGTTAATTTGAATTAAGTTGCACACAAGTGTGAGTACTGGAAATATAAAACAAAACGTGAAAAGCTAGAAATGTACAAGAGACCAATGTACATAACAAAAACAAAACAAAAGACAGGTTAACAATTGATGTTATCAGGCCAAGGTATTGTGCCAAACTTATGTTAGAGATGGCCTCGAGTTCAGCCCATTGATCTTTCGGCACTTCTGAGAGACGTTGCCTGGCTTATTAGTAAATTTTTTTTTGTAAAATAGAGTTTTGGATTATTGCATCTATTCCCAATAGCTCATTTATATTTGGTTGGAATTTAAAGCATATCTCAGACTCCGCATGGGTTATGAACCATCTCTCAAAAATCGATTTGAGGGCAATTTCGGATTCAGAAGTGCTCAGATAATTCTCTCAATTTGCCTAAAGCATTTCAGACTGTATGAATTACTTTCCCAAACCACTTGTTCTGAATAGGGCTAAGAAGATTGCATGAGTGACATCTGTAATGAACATAATGGCATTATGAAAATGGCTGTTTAATTATGGTTAAAACATTTTTTATGATTTAAGATGCTCCATTTCAAAATTCTTCTTAAATATTTGAATTGTGTCCAGAATGCATGAACGTTTTCATGACACGGGTGATATGACTTGAGCTTTATTTTGAAGACGGAATATGTACTGGCAGAGCTCTGAGGGGAAAATTCAATTCCTGGACACTGTGACATGAGACCAACTACTTGTCTGATAAAATGTCATTAATTCAGTGAAAGGATAAGGTTCTGTTACCATGGTAACCAGGCATATTCAGAATTTTTGTATAATCTGGGATTGAGGAAATCAAAACACCACCTCTATCCTGAAAATACAAGCCTTGATTAGTGGATAAGTCACCTGATTGATTTCAGTGGCTGGTTCGAGTTCTACTGGGTGAGTAAGCCACTTCTTTGCTGTTTGTGGGCATGTTTTATGATGATTACATATCATTTCTGCAGAAAAAAATAATCTTACTGTACCATATTTAGAAACAAACAGTTTGGCTGCACAGATAAATCCCATCCATCCCTAAACAGCATCATTTGAAATAAGTTTGTACTTAAATTCTAATTATTTTGTGTTAATTTGATTCTATCAGACTTCATTACTCACAGAAGGAAAATGCAGCAACCAAATATTGCAATAATTGGCTCCAATGATAGCTATAATTGATTGAGGAATATATATGAACCAAATGTCAGGAAAGCTTCTGTATTCCACTTAAAGTAGTTCCACAGCATATTTTAGACAGACCTTTGATTTAATGAAGTCTGCAAGATGCCATTTTCTGACTGCTTAGCATTTCTTACTGCTGCCTTGAATTGTGACTCTGAATGATGGAAGCTTCTGTTTCTGCCTGTTGGGGTGGTCAAAAGTGCTAGCCTGGTAAATGTAAGAGATTTAGTTAGAACAGGAGAAGAATCAAATCTTGAATATTTAATAGAGTTGCAATGATTGAGCTGAACCTTGGGTGTGGAATTTTCCACTCGCTTGAGTAGTACAGCTGATGAACAGGAAGTTGGGAAAACTTGGTGAAAATGAAAATGTCACCTTCTTCATACTGAAAGAATGATTCCATTTTCTGCTTGGATTTAAAAGCCTGCAAATGAATAGCAACTACCCCATTTCCATCTCGTTATTAGCTCACCTCACCTCATTACAGTGCAGTTTTCAATTCTATCCTTCCCTGAAAAACTTGATGTTGCCAGTTCCTGGCCTTGGGAGTCAGCATGCTTACTTGATGGTGGCAGCTTGATTTTTCTGAGTCTTTGTCGAACCCTGACTTCCCCACAATGTCCCTGCAAGCTCATCCAAGCAAGTCATCAAACCAAGCCAGCAGTCTCACCAAATCAGCATGTCTTCCTTCAGACCAACTCTCACATAATTTCAGTATGACTTACATGCTTCTACCATGATTTGGAGATGTGGTGTTGGACTGGAGTGTACAAAGTTAAAAATCACACAACATCAGGTTATAGTCCAACAGGTTTAATTGGAAGCACACTATCTTTTGGAGCGACGCTCCTTCATCAGGTGATAGTGGAGGGCTCGATAGTAACAGAATTTATAGCAAAAATTTGCAGTGTGATGCAACTGAAATTATACATTGAAAAATTGATTGTCTGTTAAGCTTTTCATTTGTTAGAATTACGATCGAGCCCTCTACTATCACCTGATGAAGGAGCGTTGCTCCAAAAGCTAGTGTGCTTCCAATTAAACCTGTTGGACTATAACCTGGTGTGTGATTTTTAACTATATGCTTCTACCAGTTTGCTTTGCATGCAGGGATGCACGCACATCACACGCATCAAGGCAGCAAGCATCTTAAGGCTCTTAGCTTAATTTCTTACTGCTGAATAACTTTTGCACTCACTTGAAGGCTGCTAGTCTCTTTAAATGGCATTCTTTAGAGGCAGCAGTTTATCATGGCACAGAGCACTGAACAGGCAAGGAGGGCGGAATGTTACTGTTCAGTTTCATACTACATCAGACCTACAATATGTGCTAGCAAATGCACTGTGCTTTTTAATCAAAAAGCCATGTGTGAAAATCAAAAGGGAGCAGTTCTTACTGAGGGCAAAGAAGGCCCACTTGTCTGTCCTCAGCATGCTGCAATGTTCCAGTGAGCCACAGCACAAACTGGAGAAACAATATCTCATCCTCAGACCTTACAACCTTCTGGACTTAATATTGCGTTCAACATATTCAGATTATGAACCCACTCTCATTCCTTTAGCTTGTTAGATTCTCCATCACCATGTTCCTCCTCATACATCAGGAGCGTTTCAGAACTGACAGCCAGACTACTGCGACCCCTAGGACTCATAACGGCACACAAACCAACAGCCACGCTCAGACAACAACTTACTAGAACAAAGGAGCCAATACCCAACATGAGCAAAACTAATGTAGTTTATAAAATACCATGCAAGGACTGCACAAAACACTATATAGGACAAACAGGAAGACAGCTAACAATCCGCATACATGAACACCAACTAGCCACGAAATGACACGACCAGCTATCCCTAGTAGCCACACACGCAGACAACAAGCAACATGAATTTGACTGGGAAAACACTACTATCATAGGGCAAGCCAGACAGAGAACAGCCAGGGAATTCCTAGAGACATGGCATTCATCCACAAACTCCATCAACAGACACATCGACCTGGACCCAATATACCAACCACTACAGCGGACAGCTGAAACTGACACCTGGAAGCGGCAAGGACAGACCACTATAAATGCCGGAAAAAACATCAAAGAAGCGCTTCGCAGGAGGCTCCACAGCACTGATGATGTCTCCTAGCCAGGGGACGAAACGTTTGCAACAAAAACTTCCAGCTCGGCGAACAGAACCACTACAACCAGCACCCGAGCTACAAATCTTCGCACAAACTTTGAAAGAGGCAAGCAGCTAAGCAATTTTTTCATTTGATCTTGAAATGCTAAAGGGTGAGCTTGATAGAGATGTTATAGGTTATGAAGGCATATTGTCAGGTAAATATTGATTGGCTCGATCTATAAGTAGGATGGTAACTATATGAAAGATTCTCCCAAAAAGATTTAAAGGGAGTTTAGAAAACATTTATAAGACTGGAAGACATAGGGGCAGAAGTAAGCCCATCAAGTCTGCTTCTCTAATCAATGAGACCATAGCTGACCTGAGAATCATCAACTCTACTTTTCCAGCCTTTTTCTCATAATCTTTTATGATAAAAACTTCTGTTTCAACCTGGAATATACTTAGCAACCCAACCTCAACCATCCTCTGTGGCTTGAATCTGCAATCCCTTATTCTGACATTTAGGTCTGTGGCCTAAACTCCCTCCCACAAGGGGAAACAACCTTTCTGCATTTACATTTTCTGTACCTAGTTGATATTGTATTTACTATTCTAACATACACTGATAATTCAGACCCTGGTAAATTGATTCCAGTTGTTTATGGGGATATAACTGATCTGTTCACAACAGGTGCCAGAGACTATGTAGAGAGTGCATCAATATTTTGGCCCAATTAAGTGAAATCTGTATTTCCAGTTTTAGCCAATCAATTGCTTACTATGGAATTCTAAGCACAAGAAAAATTACATGTAGTAATTTCCAGAAATTGACTTATTGACTGAAAGTCCTTTTGTCATTCATCAGTTTCTCATAGGTTCGTATTACTCATAAGGAAAAGACTGGTGGGTACAGTAGAAGATCAGGTTGAAAGTTCATTGCTTCAAGCATGATTATAGATGAAGAAGCCATTTTTCATGGCTTGTCATTTTGGAGTTTAATTACTTTATGTTTATAGTTAAACAATTAATAGAACTAGCTACTGAAGTGCATTGTACACTAACCATTCACCTCAGTGGTCCAGGTTCAAAGCCCCAGCTGAAAGCTTCCCTCTGCTGTGTGGACAGCCTTTATGCAACATGACTTGAACAGTTACAATCTTGTTCCTCTGGGGGATAGATCTACAGTGCAGAATTGGTATGAATCAACATTCATGTTCAAAGGCCTTGGGATGGGCACTGTAGAAATACAAACTGGTAAACTGCCATAGGAGGTGTCTTCAGAGGTTAGGGTTGGAGGCACTTTATTGGATAGGATTAGAGGGAACTGTATCCCAACATCCTTTGCCTGATCTGGTGCCAGGTACAAGTAAATACTAACATTGGAAGCCTGTCACAAAGTATTAACATACTTTTCCATGGTGAGCATAAAACAAAATGACAACATTCACCCTTACCTGCATTGAGCTTGAGCCATTAGTACCTGTGGCTGGGTTATGCTTTTAAAAAAAATAGTGATAACTCTTTGCTACTTGTTAAAGTCAGAATGCAGAGTGAAAGGACATTTAATTGTCTGCTTGTACAATGTGATTACCTGCCAGACGCCTCCAAGAAATTTCTCACTTTCTTGCAAGGGTAAAACCTAGAAGTTAGCATCCTCTCCCAATATCACTTTGAGAGGATTTCATTCTTTGTAACATAACCAAATCCATCTCCTGTTGAATGTGATAACTGCCCCCACTGTTTTTCAATGGTATTGTCACAGTATAAATGCTGGAACAATTCCTGTGATTAGCTGCACAGACGTTGCTCTCCAATTTACTTTTCAACCACTGACTTTGGAGCCTCACTGTTATGCATGCCACAAATTCTGAGTTAATGCTACACATCTGCTTTCTTCACAAAAGCCAACCTTACAGAATGTTTTCTGTTTCCATAAGCTATTTACCATCGATTCATATTTTCTATGTCTTTGGGAATACAAATTATTTTAGTAAAACTTTATTTTCTTTGCCCATGTTTGCTTGTGGAAACCACATTTATGGTCCAAAGACATGCTTTTCGAACGAGGTTTAAATTGATCATATAGCTCTGATGCTGATCTATGAATGAAACAATCTGTGCTGTTGGTTGAAACAATCTGTAGGCTCCTGCTGAAGTTGAATTAATATGATTTGCAAACCATACTGTACATCATATCTCCAATTTACAATTTGAGCAGTGAGAATCCATCACAATTACAATAATGACAACAGTTATGGTGCTGCTAGGGATTTTTTCCAGACAATTTTGATTTAGTGAGTGCAATCCATCAAACTCTTATCTGTTGCTGTTTACTGTCAGAGCAGTACATTTGTGTTTTAAAGAAACCTTCACCCTTTGATTCTGCCTTTGTGCTGGCTATTCATCTCAGCTCATCTGAAATGCACTTGGTGACTATCATAACAAGTCTGCTGCAGTCTGGCTCTTTGCCATTTGAAATTTAAAATAAATTGTCTGTTTCTTAGCCAAGGAACAGTCCAATAGGAAAATCAGGCTTTAGGTGGAACTAATCAATACATGTTAAGTACATGTTCCGCTTGATTGATTACAGTCCAGTGACATTAGAACAATGACCACATTCCAAGAAGTGCTTCATTGGCGCAAAGGTGCTTTGGGACACCCTGAAGCAATGAAATGCATTAGGTAAATGTAGAGTTATTTTGTTTTGCTTGGCAATTATGTTTGGAGCAATGGAGGGAACCATTTATGTGTAACTTGCTGCTGGATGTACTAAATTACTGCTATTCCACCTCTTAAAGTGGGCTCTTAAAGTGATAGTCGAACATACACAAATACACAACATCCTCCCCATTTACATCAGAGGTTCCTGCAATGAAAACAGTGACATGATTTACAAACACATATACAACAGTCAGTAAGGAAGATGTTCTAGGAGAGGTCAATTCCAGTGAGGCTGTTAGTGCATCTCAGCCAGTAAATTTATTTGTCTCTTTGGTGTTTCTCAAGAGTGTGCAACCTAATGCCAATTATGAAATAAAGCAAAAAGGATCCATCATTGAGCTTGTAATTTACAAACTTAAACCAGAGAATAATAATCAGAGGATTCACTTGCAACACTAGAGACCAATAAACCATTGTTTCATTAAAAGGTAATGCCCTTTCAATACTTATCAGAACAAAGAGGCTGCTAAAGGTAGCATCACTGTGAGCTTACTAACCCTGATGCTTCTATAAAGTGGAGAAAAAGGACTGTGGTATTTTATCCCAGTGACAAATGTGAAGTAAAGAAAGTGGGTTCTATTACTGAACTGTCAATCTGCAATCTGAAACAAGATGATATAGGACGACATCCCCATGATTCAGGTGATGCTATTTTTGGGGAAGAGAGTGGGCAGTATCTAAGCCCAAGGTTAATTCTGTCTGGTAAAAGGATGATGTGGTTCTTGATTCAAGTAACATGTATGGTCTATTACATGCTGGAAAAACACTTCGCTTTCCAGTACATGACCTAAATAAAAGTGATGTTTTTGTTTAAGGTTTTGCTTGAAGTTCATAGGCAAGTCTACAAATGTCATCTGAGGCCTTGATTGTGTATTACCTGTGCTACAGGTGTAATGGTCCCGGTTAGTTGATCTGAGCAGATTCATTGTAAGACTTAATTAAGTGCTATCATGGTTCAATTCATACACCTTGTTTGGTTTGATTTTTGCCTTGACCTTTGGTTTGATTGCATAAGGCACAAATCCAACTTTGCAAAATTTTCCTTGATTTTCATCCTAATTTTTCAATTTAACAGAGATCTTTTCTATGCTTCCCAGATCCCCATTGAAAACAATGGCATGTTTCTTTAGAATTTGTGATAGATCCATCTCAGAGACTGACAATTTGCTGTTTGATTTTCTCCAAGCATTTTACTCTTCTTAGTAAAGCTGGAAAATTTCCTTTCAAAATGTGTAAGGAAACATTTTCAGGCCATTCAATTATAGAAACATTGCCAATGATACAACCCCTTTAAAGGTGCCACTTCACTGGTGTATATTCTTCATTCCATTTTGAGGGTTGCAGTGCAGTGTGGCTCAGCTGCTTCTGAGGTACAATGAAACAGCCGCTCTGGTCTCCACCTCCATTCTTAACAGTTTGTCATTGAGTACGGAAGTGACTCCTTACTGGTTGGTGTGGCTAGCTATAGCCAGTAGGTTGATGAAACTTGAAAGAGTTCAGAAAAGATTTACAAGGATTTTGCCAGGTTAGAGCTATAGGGGGAGGCTGATTAGGCTGGGGCTGTTTTTCCTTGGAGTGTTGGAGGCTGAGGGGCGACCTTATAGAGGTTTATAAAATCATGAGGTTTATGGGATAGGGTAAATAGACATTGGTATTTTCCCTGGGGTGAGGGAATTCAGAACTAGAGGGCATTGATTTAGGGTAAGGGGGAAAAAATTAAAAGGGATCTAAGGGGCAACGTTTTCATGCAGAAGGTGTGTGTATGGAATGAGTGCCAGAGGAAGTGGTGGAGACTGGTACAATTACAACATTTAAAAGACATCTGGATAAGTATATGAATATGAAGGGGATATGGGTCAAGTGCTGGTAAATGGGACTAGATTAGGTTAGGATACCTGGCATGGACGAGTTGGACCAAAAGGTCTGTTCTGTACTGTACATCTCTATGACTTTATGGTAGCTCTTTTTTGGACTGAGAAGCTGGGCTTTTCTCTTGTCCTTTTTGTGTAGATTTTCTTCCTACTCTTCCAGTTTCCATTCTTTTGCTGCATGTGGTTCATGTCTCTTCCTCAAACCACATCTAGTCAACATGCCCTTTTTTTTTGCCACAGTGTCTGCATACAGCTACTTTATACCATCAATCGGTTGCTCTGTGACCTATTTTCCCAAACCAGTAACAGTTTTGTGTCTGAGTTGGTCCACCTCTCTCAGCCATCGTTTTGAGTTCGTATGCTTGAGCTTAATTGTTGAGCTTCATTGGCTGCTTGTTTCACAGAGGCTACTACCTACAGTGCTTCTTTTAAGTCTAGGTTCTTTTCTGTCAGTAGTTTGTTTTTTCTGGCTTGCTTCACGTCTTAAGCTACATACCAGTCTGTCTCTGGTGGCATCATTGAAGTTGCCTACAAATGCACAAAATTTTGCTCACGTCTTTAAAATAGCTGCAGACAGTGAGATAGATTCACCACCATGCTTGCTGTGTTTGTGGAATTTGAACCTTTTAGCAAGCACTAATGGTTTTTGTGAAAAATGATTCTGTAGGATTCCTACTGTTTCTTTGCAAGTGTTAGAACACAGCTTCTCATGCTAGACCAGCCTTCTCGGGAAATTAAAAGATTTTTGCCCCCATAATATTCAGGAACACAGGAATGACTATATCTGCTTCAAATTCATGAGTTTGAACAAAATAATGGAATCTCGTTGTGCAGGAGTTCCAGTTCTGTATTTTCATCACAGTGGGTCAGTAGTTAGCACTGCTGCCTCACTGTACCAGGGACCCAGGTTCGATTCCAGCCTCGGATGGCCGTCTTTGTGGAGTTCGCACATTCTCCCCCTGGCTGTGTGGGTTTCCTCCCACAATCCAAAGATGTGCAGGTTAGGTGAATTGGCCATGCTAAATTGCCCATAGTATTCAGAGATGTGTAGGATAAGTCTGTTAGTCAAGGGAAATGTAGAGTTCTGAGGTAGGGGAATGTGTTTGGGTCGGTTATTCTTCGGAGGGTCAGTGTGGACTTGTTGGGACGAAGGGCCTGTTTCCATACTATAGGGATTCTATGATCTATGATTGCCTGCCATTTTAATTTTTTTTACTTTAAAAATTGAAAGAACCTATGTAGCATGATTTACCACAAACATTTTAGCTCTATTTTGCTTTATCCCATCTCAAACAACTTAGGCTGCCTGTTTCTTTTGAGTCTACATCCCCAGCTCCAGACATTTCTTTACGTGTCGGGCATTCATTACTCAGTGTTCC
Organism: Hemiscyllium ocellatum; assembly: GCF_020745735.1. NCBI lineage: Eukaryota > Metazoa > Chordata > Chondrichthyes > Orectolobiformes > Hemiscylliidae > Hemiscyllium > Hemiscyllium ocellatum. Next base: position 45,654,544 of record NC_083416.1, read on the forward strand.
TTCAGGATGCAGCACGTGGTGAGCTTCTTCTGCACTGTTCATCTCTTCCCTGGGGTGAAATTCTTTTTTTTAATCCATGCTGACTCTTTTCTTCTTTTGTGAAATGCCTGTTAGATCTCTGATGTCCACAATTTTTTTTCGGTGAATCAATAGATTGCCCTGGTGGATCTTGAAGCAGTTTTTATCCTTTTTGCCAGTTTTCTTCTTCTGTTACATTTCAAGAATGACTTCAGCCACAGTGTTTCAGAAGGTGTTCACTCTACAAGGCAGCAAGTTAGACTAAACAGTTTCCCACCAAAACAACTGATGATGTCATCTTGATGTCATGTGATCAGACTCTTAAAGCAACAGTAAAATAAACACACAACAGTTAGGTCCTGCATGGCAAAGTGGTTCAAGGTGATTGTGAGAAACAAAGCTCACTCACTTGCAATAATTTCAGTCCGAGACAAGATCTGAATCAGTAGTGCCCTTTATTTCATACTTGCAAGTGGGTATGATGTCCACAAGGCAGGGACAAAACACACTGAATTCAACAAATACTCAATATTTATATAATTTGGTTCCCACATATTTTTTTCTTATTTCATTGTTTCCCCCCCTGTTTACACCCTCCACTTCCCTAAGACCGGTACCCATTACTCCTGTTTATCTCGTGTCTTATCCGGTCTTGTCTGTGAAAAAAATGCTCATTCCTGTTCTCAAGGCCATTTGACCTCATCCTGCTGTGGGCACATCCTTGCCTTTTCACAGCATCTTATCACTAAGCCCTTTTAACCATTGTCTTACAGTCCCATTTCTTTCTTGCATACGCTTTTAGCTAATAATTGAGAATTGCAGAAGTAACATTAATTTGCCATATCCCACAGTGATCTTGATAATTGCTAATGTTTATGCCAATCAGAAGAGATATTGTTTGTGGGAGTGTCTGCAAAGCAACTGGCCTGGTAATACAGTACACCCAAAAATTTGCAGTTGTCATTGAAAACTGATAACATTGAAACAGTGGATTGCATGAGTTGCCACGCTATTTCCCTATTCCTGAAGTAAATATGCCAGGAGATCATTGGTCAAAGTCAGCAGTCTTCATTTTTGCAAATTGTTCATGGGTCAGGCTTTCCCCTTTGAAGTGGAAATCAGGAGTCAGGAGATTTCTTGATGTTGCAATCTTGTCTCTGGCCTGGCAGTGCCTGACCATGTATTTCCAAGATGGGATGGTGGAAATGGATGGATTTCAGGCCAGGTTATGCGTGGATGCTGAGGTATCAGGAATCAGTGTACAGTTCAGTCATTCTGATCCCTTCCCAATGCTTGTTTAAATAGAAGCCATTCCTTTACTCACCTCTGTGACTGATTTATAACCCAAGTTATAGCTGAATTAAAGGCCCACAACTAATATCAACGATAAAGCAAATACTATTTAGATAAAATTGCTCCCATTTGCTCCCCAGAAATCTGCCTGGTCTGCATTTCTTTCCAGTATTTGTTGCTTTTTACTTCAGAGTTCAGGTGTTGGTGATGTTTTTATTTTTGTGTTAGTCCGGTTCATGCTGTGGTCAAGGCTTTTTTCAAGATTCTGTCTGTGGATCACAGAAACAGATTAGGACTGATAACTAAATCTGGGGTTTGACAAGAATGTGTTCTGAAGAAAGCATTTGGCTGTGTTATTGCTGGTCACTTGTATTTTGCAGACAAATCACACAAGATCTCAGAGCATCCATTTAACTTTTAGAAGTAAGCGAGTTGAGTTTCAGTCCATTGTATCAAATAGAGTCGTAGAGATGTACAGCACAGAAACAGATCCTTCGCTCCAACTTGCCCATGCCAACAAGATATCCTAAATAAATCCAGTCCTATCTGCCAGCATTTGGCCCATATGCCTCTAAGTAAAAAGTGAGGTCTGCAGATGCTGGAGATCAGAGCTGAAAATGTGTTGCTGGTTAAAGCACAGCAGGTTAGGCAGCATCCAAGGAACAGGAAATTCGACGTTTCGGGCCAGAGCCCTTCGTTCCTGATGAAGGGCTCTGGCCCGAAACGTCGAATTTCCTGTTCCTTGGATGCTGCCTAACCTGCTGTGCTTTAACCAGCAACACATTTTCAGCCCATATGCCTCTAAACCCTTCCTATTCATATACTCATCCAAATGTCTTTTAAATGATGTAATTATACCAGCCTCCACCACTTCGTCCCGCAACTCATTCCATACATGCACCACCCTCTGGGTGAAAAAATTGCCCCTTAGGTCCGTTTTAAACCCTTTCCATCTCACTTAAATCTATGCTGTTTAGTTTTGGACTGCCCTACCCCAGGGAAAATACCTTGTCTATTTACCCTATCCATGCCCCTCGTGATTTTATAAACCTCTATAAGGTCACATCTCAGCCTCCAAAGCTCAGGGAAAATAGCCCCAGCCTATTCAGCCTCTCCCTGTAGCTCCAACCCTCCAAACCTGGCAACATCCTTGTAAATCTTTTCATTAACCTGTTGGACTTGAAATGAATCTAGGCTACTTATTGTAATTTTTAGTGTTCTCTTTTTATATGCATGATAAAGTTAAGTTCAGCAATTTGCCTGATGGCAGAATTGCCCATTGTGATTGATTCCATTGCAGCCTTCTTTTACTTGGAAGTATTAAAGATGTACTGTTAAAGAATTGTGTGTGTATAGTCTTTTCCACATACATTTTCTCAGAAGGATGAAAGGCCTTGCTTTTAATTAGTTAATAGACACTAAAGTAACAATTGAGTGCTTAGCTCTTCATAATAGGCAGGAAAATGAGTTAAATTTGTTGACTGTAAAGTTGTAAAACAGCACATCAAAGCAGTGATTTTATACGCAACCATACAGGCCTTTTGACAATGCCACTGTGCAAATAGAAAGCAGATGTAAATTTTACATCCAGCACCCAATAAACCTGGATCAATGCAATATAATGTTACTTAGCTTGATAGATGTAATGGGAAATAGACCTATGGTGGGGGGGGGGGGGGGGGAAGTGGGATAAATCTCATTGATTTATAATGGACAATTTGTGAAATATATGCCATTCATGGACCGAGTCAGCAGTGAGTCATCTCAAAGTAATGTCCCAGCACAGGCAAGTGCTAAGAAGCCTTAATCAAAATATTTTGCAAATATCATTATTTGTCTCAATTGCCATTGTGATTGAAAGTGACGTTCCTTACTCACATGCAGTTTCTATAACCATGTACAGAACAAAAGAGAAAGGAACATCAAATGTGTATTTCAATTCCTCAGGATGTCCCAGAACATTCCAATATTAATGAGCTATTGTCATTGTTGTTACAATGTTGGATAATGCAGCCAATTTTCAATCAGTGAACTGCAACAAATAATAATGAGATAACTTAGCAGCTAGCCTATATATGCTGGTGTTGTTGAATGAGGAATAATTTTAGGCCAGGACACCAGATATTTTGCTTGCTTTTCACTTCCGTGATATTTGCATGTACCTGATTGACTGACTGTAAAATGGGGTTCAGGCTATGAGTGTTGAACAGTACTTTCTGGTTTTGAGTGTTTATCTACGGGTAAATTATATGGTTGAAATGGGAGTGGTGCATAAACACACAACCTTCAGTTATTGAGGTCAGAATGTACTGAGCACACATTCTTGTAGTTATTATAGAATCATTTTAAGTTAAGGTCTGTGCTTTGTCTAATTTTTATCCAAGAGTCTCTGGGAAGGATTGTTTGACATATTTGTAAATGCCAGGGGGCAACGTCTGTCACACATACTTGGCTGGCTGCAATGACCAATCTGGATGCACTGAGCCGCAACAAATTCTGTTTAGGGTTAAATCAGAATTATGATTTATTCATGCATTCAAACTTAGTGGGTGATTATCACCAATGCATGTGCACACATGTATACAAGGAAGAAAATCGGGAAAGGAAAATGTTTATAATCAAGAAAATGTAAAAACCCAAAGATGCAAATATTAATTCATGTCCAAAACGTTAATATACAGCGAGGGTCCTTTGCTGAACAAATTTGATATATGGGCAAGTTCAATTAGCTGAGAGACGAGTTGCACAATTTCTTAAAGTTTTCAAATGTGCAGCAATACACAGCTGACAAATAGAGACTTTTAAATTTAGGGTGTAGGTTTGTTTGCTGAGCTGCAGGTTTGATATTCAGACATTTCATTACCTGGGTAGGTAATATCATCAGTGGTGACCTCCAAGTGAAGCAAAGCTGTTGTCTCCTGCTTTATATTTATAGCTTTCTCCTGGATGGGTTCCTTGGGTTTGTGGTGATGTCATTTCCTGTTTGTTTTTTGAGGGGTTGATAGATGGCATCTAGATCTATGTGTTTGTTTATGGCATTGTGGTTGGAGTGCCAGGCCTCTAGGAAATCTCTGGCATGTCTTTACTTAGCTTGTCCCAGGATAGATGTGCTGTCCCAGTCGAAATGGTGGATTTTTTCATCCGTGTGTAGGGCTACAAGGGAGAGAGGGTCGTGTCTTTTTGTGGCTAGCTGGTGTTCGTGTATTCTGGTGGCTAACTTTCTTCCTGTTTGTCCTACGTAGTGTTTGTGGCAGTCCTTGCATGGAATTTTGTAGATGACATTGGTTTTGTCCATGGGTTGTATTCGGTCTTTTAAGTTTGTTAGTTTTTGTTTGAGAGTGTTGATGGGTTTGTGTGCTACTAGGATTCCGAGGATGCAACGACATGCCAGACAATTCCTAGAGGCCTGGCACTTCAACCGCAACGCCATAAACAAACACATAGATCTAGATGCCATTTATCAACCCCTCAAAAAAACGAAATGACATCACCACCATCCCCAGGAACCCCATCCAGGAGAAAGATATAAATAGAAAGCAGGAGATAACATCTTCGCTTCACTTGGAGGTCACCACTGATGATGTTACCTAGCCAGGTAATGAAATGTCTGGATATCAAACCTACAGCTCAGTGAGCAAACCTACACCCTAAACCTCAACCTGAGCTATGAACCTTGCAAAAAGACTTTTAAATTCAGTTTTCAGTTTAAAAACAAGGTTTCTTTTGGGACTAGGTTTCAAGGTTTATTTGGACTTGAGACAGGCTGAGAGATTAGCCTGGAGTTTTATTTATCTGTTGCCATTCTTGGAGCTTCAACTCACTTTTTTGATAAAAAGTGGATTGAGGAAAAGTAATCCAGAACTCTTCACAACCCAAAGGAGTACTCTTGGGAAATTGCCCCACCAACACAAACAGCTATGCCACCCATTTTCACCTTCCTTAATACTCATCTCTCTCCTACTCCTAGAGGAAAGCAGCCCACATAGGGCAAGAAGACTCAAGATGGGCATATGCTGTCTGACATTTGGTTCCTCGTCATTGTGTGGAGAGGATCCTGACTCAGGCTACCTATAGTAGCTGACTCACTATTTCCAAGTTGCTAGATGGTATCTGAGACCGCTCTTCACTTAGTTATGTTGTGACCTCCTGAGGAAGGCTATCCCTTTACCTTGACTGAAGTCTGGTGAAAACAGGACAAGCTTTTTTTTCCTTTGTGTCTGTGCAAAATGGCAAGGCAAGATGGTAATAATATGAACCACATGTCACTCCCTGAGGGAACAAAGTGCGAAGAGACAAGACAGCACAAGGCGATACAAGGTTTGGATGCTATGAGCATCCAGTGGGTTTAAAGCGAGTGAAGCTATCACAGCAAGCTAAGAAATCCAAGATGCAGTCTGATCCGGTCCATGAGCTGGGTGTGTGGGTCCCTGGGAACACAGTGTCCTTGCTACACCATTACAATGATAACTATGACAAGCAGCCTTCAATACTGCTTGTGCAAAGCCTAAAAGATGGCAAGAGATGTTCTCAGTGACGAGAGGGGTCTAGTGCACATGCTGCCTGATTCTGCCATATGTATTGCCATAGACCACATTACGCACATTAGGCTCCATCTTAAGCTTCCAGTCATTTGGCTCAGGTTCAGACATTTGCCAGACAGAAAGACAGACTTGATAGCTAGATACTGGATTCTGGATCAGTGGTGCTGGAAGAGCACAGCAGTTCAGGCAGTATCCAACGAGCAGCGAAATCGACGTTTCGGGCAAAAGCCCTTCATCAGGAATAAAGGCAGTGAGCCTGAAAGCGTGGAGAGATAAGTTAGGGGAGGGTGGGGGTAGGGAGAGAGTAGCATAGAGTACAATGGGTGAGTGGGGGAGGAGATGAAGGTGATAGGTCAGGGAGGAGAGGGTGGAGTGGATAGGTGGAAAAGGAGGTAGGCAGGTCGGGCAGGTCGGACAAGTCATGGGGACAGTGCTGAGCTGGAAGTTTGAAACTAGGATGAGGTGGGGGAAGGGGAAATGTGGAAGCTGTTGAAGTCCACATTGATGCCCTGGGGTTGAAGTGTTCCGAGGTGGAAGATGAGGTGTTCTTTCTCCAGGCGTCTGGTGAGGGAGCGGCAGTGAAGGAGGCCCGGAACCTCCATGTCCTCAGCAGAGTGGGAGGGGAAGTTGAAATGTTGGGCCACAGGGCGGTGTGGTTGATTGGTGCGGGTGTCTCAGAGATGTTCCCTAAAGCGCTCTGCTAGGAGGCATCCAGTCTCCCCAATGTAGAGGAGACCGCATCGTGAGCAACGGATACAATAAATGATATTAGTGGATGTGCAGGTAAAACATTGGATGTGGAAGGTTCCTTTAGGGCCTTGGATAGAGGTGAGGGAGGAGGTGTGGGCACAGGTTTTACAGTTCCTGCAGTGGCAGGGGAAAGTGCCAGGATGGGAGGGTGGGTCGTAGGGGAACATGGACCTGACCAGGTAGTCATGGAGGGAACGGTCTTTGCGGAAGGCGGAAAGGGGTGGGGAGGGAAAGATATCCCTGGTGGTGGGGTCTTTTTGGAGGTGGCGGAAATGTCAGCGGATGATTTGGTTTATGCAAAGGTTTGTAGGGTGGAAGGTGAGCACCAGGGGCGTTCTGTCCTTTTTACAGTTGGAGGAGTGGGTCTGAGGGCGGAGGTGCGGGATGTGGACGAGATGAGTTGGAGGGCATCTTTAACCACGTGGGAAGGGAAATTGTGGTCTCTGAAGAAGGAGGTCATCTGGTGTGTTCTATGGTGGAACTGGTCCTCCTGGGAGCAGATATGGCGGAGGAATTGGGAATATGGGATGGCATTTTTGCAAGCGATAGGGTGGGAAGAGATGTAATCCAGGTAGCTGTGGGAGTCGGTGGGTTTGTAAAAAATGTCAGTGTCAAGTCAGTCATCATTAATGGAGATGGAGAGGTCCAGGAAGGTGAGGGAGGTGTCAGAGATGGTCCAGGTAAATTTAAGGTCAGGGTTGAATGTTTTGGTGAAGTTGATGAATTGCTCAACCTCCTCGCGGGAGCACGAGCTGGCGCCAATGCAGTCATCAATGTAGCGGAGGAAGAGGTGGGGAGTGGTGCCGGTGTAATTACGGAAGATCAACTGTTCCACACAGCCAGCAAAGTGACAGGCATAGCTGGGGCCCATACATGCGCCCATGGCTACCCCTTTCGTCCGGAGGAAGTGGGAAGATTCAAAGAAGAAATTGTTAAGGGTGAGGACCAGTTTGGCCAAATGAATGAGAGTGTCGATGGAAGGGTACTGTTGGGGACGTCAGGAGAGGAAAAAATGGAGGGCTTGGAGGCTAGATAGCAGAGTTTGTGGCAGACATTCGAGACAACGGTTCCCAGTATTTGATTTGAAGGAACGTCTGCTCATCTGCTACCGGATGTCAAACAGAAAGTCAATGTAGAGAAAATGGGGAGGTCCATAGGGTGTTGATGAGGTAGAGTTGGATGTTGTCAGCATACATGTGGAAACTGAACTTGGTTATGATTTTAATTCTGTAAGTGGGTGAGTTTTGTATGAATCAGAATCTGGCCAATTGTGTTTTTGGATCATGAGCCAGTTTGTAATTGAGAAATGAGTCGTCTTGGCATACATCTTTCAGACAACCCAGAAACAGTGATGCAGGAGCAGGATGATAAGCCATTGCAAGTCATTTTTTGGCTACGATTAGATAAGATTACTATCAGTTAGGTACAGTTAGCTTCACAACAATTGATAGAGATTAGAGCAGGAGTCGTGCTCATCCCTGTAAAAAGCTGCAGACAGATCTAGAAGGACCAGTGGAATAGTTTAGTTCTGTCACATCACACACTGTTTTATTTATGGCTTTGATAAGAGTTATTTTGGTACTGTGACAGTGCGGAGACCTGATTAGAGAGACAGAAATTTCAGAAAAGGGGACGGATGGCACAGACTTTGGAGGTGACAATACGTTCAAGGAAACGGTCAAGGGTGGTTTGTTAAAGAGATGACGGTGAGGTTAAGACTAACACAAGTATACCATTTGAGAAATTTTATATTATCAGAGTAGTAAATATCAATAAGTGTTTAATATGTGTCAACAGTTTAAATTATTTAGATGGAAATGGCAGACATAAATGCACCTGAATATTAAATCATTTCTAGTATTTTTCTGCATAACTGCACATGGAAATTCCTTCACGGTCCATGTGAAGAGTCCTCTACGGTTAAATAAACCAGTCTAGGTTCTGACAGGAACATCTGACACCTTTTGTAATTATCATCTAATATCCAAGAAAATTGTGTTAATTACACATGAATTTATCATTGGGGACACCCACTCCTTTAAGTGCTGTTAGTCTGTGGGAAAAAAATAGCAACTCATCTTCAGGCTGGGTTTTAAAAACACTTTACCATTTGATTTTGCTTTTGAAGAAAATGAGTGGGTGGAATGTTGGGAAATTTAAAAGAAAAGTTGAGTTCCTTGTGAGGAATTTAGAAGTAGATGTAATTAATCTAAACTGAAAGAATCTAATTGATTTTTCTGTCATAAATACCTAATGTATGTAAAGATTTTCTGGTGTCATGGGTCTACTGGCTGTGTTCCTTGTTGCATTTTAAGAATCTGACCATAGAGATGACACGTTAGTTCTTTTGCCAACAGGGCAGAAATCATCTTGTTTTGATATGTAGAGTGCAGTGGGATGATTAATAAATAAAAATGTTTGCTAATATTTTATCGTAAAGCTGCAGCATGAATTTAAAATCACGATCACAAGTTGTCAGACAAAGGACTTAGAAAGTGAAATGATCGGTGTGATAGGGTTAGACAGATTCCGTGAGGGTAGTCAAATTTCATAAATATATTCTGATTCTTTCAGAAAGGTAGAACATCAGTAAGTCATGAATATAGGGCACTGAATAATGACTCAAACAATTGTCATTATTTTGCTTCTCCCAGCAACTAGGTACTTTAAAAAAATGTCCATAGTTTTACATAAGCAATAGGGTTCCAAAAGATCATTTTCACTGTTAACTGATGCTTTACCCCTTCAAGGTTTGACACATTAAGGCTTCTACACTAAAGCTTGAATTCGAAATGATTTTGGTCTGTGCAGAATTGTCAGTGATTACAGTTTGATACTTTGAGTCTTGTATCAGTAAATGAATAGCAAGAGTTTCCTATTTGCAGATCACTAACTTTATATTTTTTTTATGGCTTTACATATCTATTATGCGATATCAGGACCACATAATTTTAATGTTTCTTCCGAATGAGCCGTTTTTTGAGAGTGAATCTTGTGATGGACTCGCCAAGCCATGGCCCTTGCTGATGGCACTTTGCAAAAGCTGGCAAATTGCATTTGAAATTACTGGCAAGTGCAAGACCCCCGCGGTGTGCTGTGAACTGGCTGCCCTGAACTAAGGGCCTAACCCCAACAAAAACAATATTAAAGTAACTATAGTTAGACAAGCATAGACAAATAATAACTGAGTTTATGCACTCTGCCAGCAATATAACCAGAAGTATGATGTGACTGGGTTGCTCATATGAATCATTGCTAACTTTGATTAGATTTCTAAGTTTGATACTAGTTTGCCTTTCAGCAGATTCTCAGGTGCTCAGGAGTTACTGACTGGAAGGGAAGAGGTGCAGGAATTAATTAATTAATTAATGCCTATAGCAGCTTAAAGGCTGAGGTAGTTTTGACAATGTTTTATTTCTCTTTTAAAATAGCATAATTTACTGATTAGTAGATTTGCTTTTTGATGAATAGAAAATGATTACTCATCTGTTAATTTTAAATTTTGCAATTCCACTGATGCTGTATAAGGCTGGACTCTTGTTCAGAATTGTTCCTGCACAATACTGTTAAGGTTTAAAAAAACTTAAAACGTTGTTCTGCCATTATATTTACTTGGAATATTCTATCTGATTTTGAATAGACCCTCCTGAGATTTAATTTTGACAGCACATCGCAATAGAAAGACAAGACAAACCCAACAGTGGTTCTCGCCAGTCCCTGGGTAAGGTTCCTCAAGTCATTACAGCACCACAGAGGAAACTCCAAACCATTGAGCTTCAGGGTGAGAAGGGATGAACTGGCGCCCTTTCTTTATTCACCCATCCCTTGGCTGTTCGACAAAATTAATTTAAAGCAAGATCTGTTCCCTTGTGAATATCTTTCCCCCAGACCCACATTAACTTAAGTTTTAAAAAGAGACAATTTAACAAGAGCTTCTTGAGATAACAGAAGAGTGAGTTTATTAATTACTAGACACAAGAAGGAATAATAACATGACATATATACAAACAGATTAGAAAGAAGGAGAAGGTCCACTAAAAAAAATCAAATAAAAAGATATGATTCTGTCTCTTGGTCATTTGTGATGAGTCGAGTCTGATTTGTTAATAGTTGAGTAGTTGATTTTGAGACTCTTAGCCTTGTACTTTAGCTGAAATTTGTTTGCACTGTTTCTGAATTGATTTGTTGTCTAGCTTCCAACATTCAGAGCAAGAAATTAATTTTACCTGCAATGATGGTTTGACTAGTGAATGGTATGTTGACTGTAACTTTCTCAGCAGACTAGTGCTCTACCCTCGGCTAGTACACATGAGTACCTCAACTCACCAGTGCACTCAAGTGTCTCATCCCACAGCGCATACAAATCTGGGTTCAATCTCACTTTTATCTGCTTGCCTTGTGTTAACGTTGAAAATGTAGATGTGTCAATTGCACAAATGTCTTATTTTTCTCCTATCATGTTCACAGTCTGAGATATTTACAAGAGATTAAAATTGAGATTATAGTGTATACCTTCCTTTGAAGCTTCTCTGTTTGAAGAAACAAACTACAAAGGTAGAATGTAACATTTTGAGAGTGTAACATTGCTATAAAATTTAATGGATTATGGTCTGACCCCATTTCAAATATATCTCAAAGTGTTTGAGAGCCAGTAATAAACTGAGGGTTTCTTTTGTTGCTGTGGAATCCCATCTCTGATGCTTGTTTATATTTTTGGAGAAGTACCTGATTGGTCACTCTGTTCTGAATTTGCCTTCATGAAGGACAACAGCCCTTCCCCCAATGTCACTCAAATCAATGAGTACTACAAATACTTTGTTGAGGTTTGGAACTGCAAACACAGACTCTCCTACTACCATGGTCTTTGGCTTTTGAAAAACAGTGTAAGATTTCTCATCCATGCAACCTTTGCAAATGGTAGACCCTTTTTGTTTTGTGTAGGGGTCCCGCACAGTCCAAAAGTATCTCTCTGAATGGCTGCCAAAGCCGACCCAGGAATCATTGGTGCTGGTTGGGTTTTCCTATAATCCAGCAGGTATGGCAAGTTCTGCAAAAGCTCGCTTCATCTCTGGGGAGCTATGACCAGTAAAAATGCTGACTGATGCTGCTTACAGTTTTAATACATTTCTTACTTTGACGTTTTTTAAACACCTTCAGGTGTGATATTCCAGAGTTCCCCTCTGGACACCCATCAAATATACATCTGCAGTTATATTTTAACTATTCTTTTAATAAACACATGTGGACTTAAAATTTCAGCATGTCCATAAGTGATCTGATGTTACGATCTGTTCCCCTGACAGGATCAGGGGACCAGTGGCTACATTTATTTGCCACGGGCCTTGTGTTTCTTCAAGAAAAAAAGCTACTGCTAATTGGAGGGCAGGCAGTTCTTCAGTCACCTTTTTAGTAGCAACAGGAATGACACATATTGTTGGGACCTTGGTCATCAAAAATAGACAAAGTAAATGGGACGAGGGCTGGGAAGCTCTTGATGACAGCAACAACGGAGTTCTTCTGTGGGAGTGACCTGTGAGCTTTCAGATGTCTAAAGAATGGGCCCTACTTCTAAACTCCCACTCAGCCCAAAGGAATGCCATTCACTTTTACATGATGGGACTGACCAGTGCAAGTAAAGAAGCAGCCCTGGCAGGAAGAGGTCCTGTGGTCTAAGTGTGAGGGGCCATTCTCCACGTTCCACACTGATGATAAAACTGCAAGGCACCAGGAAAGTAACAGGCACTGCCTCCTTTCACCATTTTATAACTACCCCGTTCTTTCTAACCTGTCTCTCGAGGGCCTGCAAAATTCACATCTTGGTGTCTGCAGCTGATTGGACCAGAATGTATTGACAAACAATGGACAAGTATCTGATAGAATGGGTGCCCGACTAGATTTCCAATCTTATCCACCCAAGATGGGAACACTTGTATCATTTAGGAGAAAAATCGTACAGCAGTGTTTAGTATCTGTTTGCTTTGACCTTGCATCTAACAAAAGAGGTATATTGTGGAAATGTGAAAATTGTTGCTAAGCAACCTGTTAAAATGTATTCTACAGAATTTCATTAACTGCATTTACAGCACGGGATTTGGGAAGTGATCAACAGCACGCAATACATTCTTAATTGAATAGTATTTACCTCCCCTCAACCACTTTATTGTTTTATAAAATTCGAAGTTGTTCTTCATTTTCTGAACAGTCATTAATGACATGAATGGTATTCGGGTAATGTGAACTCAATACATTGATTGGAGTAAGCACATTGTAGCAATTAAACTCTCAGGTCTTTTATATTATTTAAATTATCTAATAGGGTGTGAATAAATGGTTAAAAATGAACAGAGAGAGTCACTAAAAATCAGAAGGCTCGTGCAGCCTTTGAGGACTCTGAGGTTGAGACCAAAAGGGAATATACAGAGGAATCTTGAGTATCCGAACGAGATGGGTGCAGACTATTTCATTCAGATTGGTTATTCGGTTAATTGACTCAATGCCTCTCCACTGGGGCTCAGAGTTTTCTGAAGTTTCCTTTTTCCTCGCTCTGCCTGCCTTGATCCCTCTCTCTGTCTCAGGATTAGTTTCTGAGCAGATACACACTTGTATGTAAGGGACCCGCAGCATTGCTGAAGCCCTCCGCCTCTCTAATCAGTTCAATGGGATTGACACAGCAAGCACTTGCTCAGACCACTCCCCATTCAGGAGACTAGGCAGCAGCAGCAGCACCGCGCATGAGCCGCCCCTGTACCCCCATTCGTCCCCATCCCTGTCTGCCTCGTCCACCCCCACAACCCAGTCCTTGTCCGCCCCCACACACCCCCCCCAACCCTGTCTGCCTTCGCCACCCTGTCCGCCCCCACCACTGTGAGGCCCCTTCCTTCCCCTCCGCGCCCCCCCCCAACCACATCCAACACTGCCCCCCCCATCCTGTCTGCTCCCCACCACCTCTCCAGGGCAGCCAGACTGGATAACAAGACTGCTGCTGCCTTTGGGGAGGTGAGTCTCAAAATAACACACACACACACACCATTTTACTGCACCTTTTGACAGGACAATGTTGGAGAGATTATCTGGGGAAGGGGGTTGCGGTTTAGGGTACATCCTTGTGTAGAACTCCAGGGAGAGAGCGTGCAAGAGGTTAGTCATTTGGAGACGGCGCCTAGACTCCCATCAATGTCCAGGACTGTTCTCGGCAGCATTTCAGTAAGCTGAGTTTGTTTTTAATCATTGTAAACAAAAGACGCGAAACACCTCTTTGTAATATTTGTACTGGGACTTTGGGATCTTCTTTGGGTAATCCGAAATTTGGATAATTGATATTTGGATTTTTGAGGTTCCGATATACACTACTCTGGTGATTATTGATCACCAGCCTGTTGGGTCTCACTGGAATGGCAAATAAAGAGACTGCGTCTGTACGTGCTGGTAGCCAGACAGCTAGCTGGCCTCTGGAGAAATTTCATCAGACTATTGCATCTCTCTGCAGACCTTTTTTGCAAAGGCACATTCCAGAAGGAGATATGTGACAGTCTCTTTCCCCCTGCAGCCATTTTAATGGCAGTGTGCGGTGGTGCATAGAGATCATGTGTGAAAGCACCCTTCTCACACCAGCCCAGGTGCATCTTGGTCATTATCAGAAAGTTCTGGAGATGAGGCATTCTGCCAAATGACTTTACCGTCTGCTCAGGGAACCATCTGACAGGATCCACCCTCTCCTTTTCCCACAAGGTCTCGAGGATGACGTGGACTGACCACTTTCTGATTCCCTTCACCAATTTTTCCACGAATAACAAGTGATACGGAACAGTCCAACTACTTGGAGCATTCCATGGTGCTAAGGCTAGCCCCATCCTTTGCAACACCAGAGACCGATGGAACCTCAACGTGGTGACACTTGGTGTTTGTCTATTGAGGGTCTATGCACAACCTGATGCAACAAAACACAAAAGTAGCCATCAGGATGAGGGCCACATTTGGTCCATTCTCCACCTTTCCACCCCCACTTCCACCCTCTCCCCACCACCACCATCACCACCACCACCTTTCCAGAGCTTAGTACATGGTGTTCATGTGGGCACGGTCCAGCTGAAGTCGAAGATGGCTTGAGTGACTATCCTATACAAATGTGGCGCTGATAGGGAATGGGATATGTTTTTGGCTTGCATGGTGTCTAGGGGCATGCCCTGTCAATTGTTGGCTAATTATAGAATCCCTACAGAATGGAAGCAGGTTATTTAGTCCAGTAAGTCTCAACTCAACCTCTGAAGAAGATCCTACCCAGATCCACTCCCCAACTCTACCTCTGTAACCTTGCATTTACCATGGCTAACCCATCTAGCCTGCTCATGGGCAATTTAGCATGGCCTAATCTACCTAACCTGCACATCTTTGGACTGTGGGAGGTAACCCGAGCACCTGGAAGAAATCCAAGCAGAACACTGAGAGAAAGTGCAAAGTCCACACCCACAATCACTCAAAGATGGAATCAGACCTGGGTCTCTGGCGCTGTGAGGCAGCGGTGCTAACCATCTGCAAGGAACTATTGGCTTTTCAAAGGGCTCAAACCTCTGAGGAGACTCTGGTGCTGTCCCCAGTTATCCCAGAAAAAGCCACCTAAAAATTTAATTGTCTACTTGCTACTGCCAGGTGACAAGATCATCTGACTTGATACCTTCATTTCCATATTTGTTGTCAATCCCACCTTCAATCTTGTTTCCATAGAATCAAGCAGATTCTTCCCACAGGGTTTGTAATAACTAGATTCAGCAAAGGCTTTGGGCCTTGACTATGTGGAAAATTCTTTTCTCATTTTTTTTCTTTTTAGCTTTTTAAAAAACTCATCTTTTGGAGAGAGCTAGGTCTTGGAGGCGATGGCATCGGGGTCTGGAGTGGTGGGTGGCGGGGTGGCTGCTTGAACTCAGGTGGCAGTTGGCAGCGGCAAACCCTGGTGGTCGGCGAGATGGCACCACGGGGAGATTGAGCCAATGCAGGGGAGTTTGAGCTTACCATGGGCGTGATCAAGCCCTGTGCACAGGAAAGTGTGCCCAGTGTGAGGTAGAGATTGAGCCCTCGTGGGGAGTATGAGTCCTTGTGAGGAAAGCCCAGTGTGGAGTGTCTGCAGGTCCATAGACAAAGAACAATTGTCATGTCAAACTTTTAACTTATTTCTTTATTTTTCTACTTTGTACCTAAGATTTTGTACCTTGGTACTTACATTTCTAAGAAGGCACTGGGAATAGTGACTCATGACACTTTTCACTGTACAGGTAGTTCTTCTGTAACCTGATGGTTGTGTTTTTGTGCAACCCCACATTATAGAAAGATCGCACTTTTGAAACAGCATTTAAAGTGCTTGTGATGTAATTGCATTACAGCCAGCATCCACTCATAAATTTGCACTTTAGAAGCAGGGTCTCCAATTTGACAACTGTTATAGTGAATGTGCATTAATGAAACATGTGTTATAGCAGAACGACCTGTATTCCTCTATCCCTGTTCTTGAGTACATGTGATAACAAAACCTAATCCTAAGGTATGTCCTCTTCTTGAGAATTAGAACAAATCATACCTGCCAATTACTGTTCTGCGCTCTCATTAGAGAGAGATGAATAGTGGTGATTTAACCTGAGGGTCACCACATATCTGCTGAGAGAAGGTGGACCTTTGTAGTAACCTCAGTTGGTGTGGGAATTGTATTCACACTGTTGGAATCGCTCTGCATCACAAACTATCTGCCCAGCCAACTGAGCTAACCAACTCCTGTTTTGCGAAATACTGAATTTTAGAGCTATGGTGAGAGTGACTGCCCTTACTATCAAGGCCACATGAGATGAAATGTGATCTCAAGGATCCCCAGCAAAACCAGAGTAATTGGGAAACAGTGGGAAAACTTTCCACAGGGATTATGGTTGTTGGAGGTCAGTCATCTCAGTTTCAGGACTCTCTGAGGATGTTCTTTAGTGTAGTGTCCTAGGCCCAACCATCTTCAGCTGCCCCATCAATGATCCTCCCTTCATCTTAAGCTCAGAAGTGTGGATATTTGCTGATTATTGTCCAGTGGTCAGCACAATTCATGGCTCCTCAGTTACTGAAACAGGCCAGGTCCAAATACAGCAAGACTTGCACAAATTTGGATAGAAAGTTAGTGAATAATATTTGCTTTACCCAAATACCAGGCAATGACTGCCTCCAACAGAAGAGAATCTGATCATGATCCATTCATTGTTGGGTCATAATCCTGGAGCTCCATCAGTAACAACACTGTGGATCTGCCTGAACCAAATGGACTACAATGGTTCATGGAGGCAGGTAACTACCATCATCTCTAGGGCATATAAGGGTGGCCTTAAATGCTGGCCCAGTCAATGATGCCTTATGATTTTGAAAAAAATGATAACTTTGATCCTTAAATGCTGGAGAATCGAGAGTCCTCAGTGCACCTTCTCACCAAGCACTTACTGGGTGAATGACAAGAAATGGGAGTAAGTCTCTCTCCAGATCCAGCAGGCCCAATTATTGCCCTTTCATCCCCATCTCTCTCGTCAGCTCCAGAGAAGGAAAGGTTTTGCCTGTTGTTCCTATACATATATAAAGGACTCCTTCATAATCCAATATGTACAAAATACACTGAGAGAATTTGCTAATGGTTCTAGTAATAGGGAATGAACAAGAAATCAAATTAAGGAAATATTTACAAAATTGCTCCATTAGATGCCCATGTTTGGGTGTTACGGAATTCTGTGCTATACATTTGATTCCAATGTATTCCTAACAATGTGTGGCAAGTTGGTAGGTCACCAAATACTGGACTAATAACTTAACATTTTTGAAAAAAATGATATTGTTAGTAAATTATTGATTTTTCTTGTACTACTCCTGTACAGGCTGTGAAAAATACAGCCACAATGCTTTCCTTACTCCGATGCTTATTTTCTTTAGTGTTCATGAATGATTTCCATCTGGCCCTATTCAGACACTTCAATTCTTAATACCATGTTATTACTCACCTCAATTTTCTCATCCCTTTAAACAGCCAGATGGGCATCTCATCATTTTCTGTAAGTGAATTCTATCGCTTTATTCTGCTCTCTCTTTTATCTCTTTTCAAACAGGGGCTTCTCTAGACTTTATTACTTACATTATTTTGTATGTTCTCAAATCTTCTCTTTGTTGTAATATTCATTTCTTTTCTCAATTTTTCCTTCCCCTTGATGGTTATGTTTAGCACATTTTATTTGTATTTTGTACATTTTCACATTCCCAAAATGTGGAAATATAAGAAAAAGTAAAATAATATGAAGGAAATAAGTGAAAACACAGTAAAGGCAGAGAGAAGAAAAATTCCAGCCTTCCCCATGTGTTTTAGTAATTGATAGAGAACTCAACAGTTGAAACCTCTTCAGCAGAAAGAAGTTGCTAAATATTAAATATCATTAGATAATTGAAGAAACTGAGTGGAATTCAATGCCTTCTCTTGAGGCGAGTTTGAAGGCTGGAGCTATTTAATCAGGAGGCAGGACTCCAGGAGGGGTCTTCATTGCCTTCCGGCCTCTGCTCAAATTATTTTGAGCTGGCAACCTTCTGAATTGCCTCACCACCATTGGGGCCCTTAAATGATTGATTAACATGCACATAAGACCTCATTGTGCTGCAGTTTGTATTCAACCAGGGACAGGCCAGACCAGCCTGATCTAAAGGATCTGCTATTGGGAAATGGTGGAGACACTGCTGAAAGATGCATCCTACAGTTGCTGCTGATTCCTCTCTGCGGCCCTCTAGTCTAACCCTATCCAGCTGTCGCTCACTCGTGGCCTGTGGATGTTGCCAATCTGAGGCTTCACCCTGGGTCTAATACTGGCGCCAGCCACTGCTCTCACTGGTGCTGCCTGCTTTGAAAAGCTACCTGTATCTGGTTGGCATCACTCGGGGTTTAAAATGTCTACCCCTGGGGTCTGTGAACCTGGAAACAACTTTGTGCTCTCGCTAGCTCAACCAGCATATAGGAAAGCCCCTTGCCTAGATTGAATTCCATTCAACATATGGTCCTATTGAGTTAGAACTCCTAGCCTTGTTGTGGATTAGGACATTTACACTTCCGATTAAAATGTTGATCCAAAACTAATTTGACAATAGTATTTAAAGAATGAGGGTCAGGTTGTATCAGAAAGTTACAGTTTGTTGCTTAACAGTAAATGATGTGTAATATTGTAGAAACCTTAAGGGGCCAGCAGGTTACTGGTTGTAAATAAGAGCTTGTAGTTATAATGTGGGATTGCTTTAATTGGCAAGCTTGAAATGAACCACGTAGACAAATTGTTCCACCAGCAAATTACTTCCAGGCTACAGGTCAAGACAGAAGTGGCCTCTGTGGATTGGCAGGACAAGAGGAAAAAATGATTTTGTGCCTGAAACCAAGTTAGAATAGTGTTGTTCAATTAGATCAACATGGGACTTCCTCCAAATACATATAAAATGCAGCATAATCTTAGAAAACAAGAAAATGGATCTTGCTAATTTATTTCTGCTCAGTAATGGCAAACTAGTTATACATGGCTACACTTGATTCTCTTGATCGTTTATATATTCAAGAATAAACACAATAAAATACTTTCTTTGCAATCTATATTGCTGAGTGCATTACTCTATCAAATAAATAAATATGAACTTTTGCTTTTTCAAGAGGATAGATCTGTCTTGGCAAAATCTGTTTTAAACCAAACAAATTAGATTCAATGTACTCAAAGGAATTCTACAAATTGAAGAATCTGAGACATTTACTTTTGAATATGACTAATGTGGGAAGTTTCTAACTTTAAACAGAAGGTTGACTTTGAGGTTCAGCTTAAAAAAAGTACACATTTTCTGGCAAATATATTCAGCTGGAACAACCACTCAATATTGTACATTGACCTGGGGGAGAAAAACTCCTGCCAAAGCAGCTCCACAGTGTATTAGGTAAGTGACAGTTTTCTTTGTCCAGTCATGAATTATAGAATTATAAATCTATAAAATGACACCAGTCCAGAGATAAAGCTGCAGATTCTTCTCAGACAGTCTGCTTGTCTGGTCAGTTTTACAACCCTCACTTGACAAATCCAGCAAGAAGCTAAAATACAACAAAGATGTTTGCTTTTTGTATCAATCATGCATGTATCTATTGCTTCAAAGATCATGACTTGAAATTTTCACGTTTTAACCCCCAAGTCCCATTGACTGGACTGTTCATTGTAAACATTGTAGTGTCACTTGGAAAATCTTGGGCGGAACATTCCAAGCCCCTGGATGAGGTGGGCACTGCCCAGGAAGTTGGGTGATTTGTGTGAGAGTGATAGTGGGGAGCTTCTCGTTGTTAGGAGTGTGAAGTTTCAGTTTCTAACCCAAGTGCGGATGGCGGGATGAAGTTCTTTCTCGTGAGTGGTGAGGAGCCTATCTGCATGTATTAACATCTTCATTTTCCTCTTGCCTCATTGATATGCAGTTTCCCAAAGAAGTAGAGCTGAGAAATAAGAAGGGGATGGTGATGTAATTGGATGGAACCTTAGGCCCCCAAATAGTGAACGGGTATTAGGGGAGGAAATATGCAGGGAGACTAGGGAGACTTGCAATAGGGTTGGCTTGTTCAGGGATTTTAATTTTCCTAACATAGACTGGGACTGCCAGAGCATTAAGTGCTTAGATAGGGTGGAATCTATTAAGTGAACTCAGGAAAGTTTCCTCAGGCAGTATAGAGAGGGGCAAAACTCGACCTCATGAGTAATAGGGCAGGACAGGTGAAGGAGGTGACAGTGGGGGAGCACTGTGGGTCTAGTGACTATAGTTCTATTAATTTCGAAATAGTTATGGAGAGTGACATAACCGGTCCACAGGCTCAAGTTCTAAATTGAGGCAATTAAGTAGGAGCTTGCAGGGATTGATTGAAGTAGTTTGCAGGCAAAGAGACCTCTGGCAAATGGGAAGTCTTTAAAAGTGAGATGGCTAGAGTTCAAGGTCTGTATGTTCCTGTGAGGGTGAAGAGCAAGGTTGGCAGGAGTAAGGAACCCTTGATGATGAGATTGTGAGGCTTTGACCTATTAAAAGAAAAGGTATGGCTAAGGTACAGGCAGCTGGGATTAAGGGAATCCCTGGAGGTGTACAGGGATTACAGGAGTTAACTGAAGAAGGAAATCAGGCGGGTGAAAAGGGGGCATGAGACAACCTTGGCTGAGAAGATTAGGGTGAATCCAATGAGGTACTTTAAATATATTAAAGGAAAAAGAATAACTAGAGAGTGTATAGGGCCCCTCAAGGACCAAAGTGGACATATATATGTAGAATCGCAGGAGATGGGCTAGGTTCACAATGAGTATTTCTCCTCTGTGCTTATCATGGAGAAAGACATGAAGACTTGGGAACTTGGTGAAGTTAGCGATGATATCTTGGGGATAGTCCATATCACAGTAGAGGGGGTGTTGGATGTATTAGAATGTATGAGGTGGATAAACTCCTGGTTCAGACCAGATATATCCAAGAACATTGCAAAAGGCTAGAGAAGTTGAGGCTGAGATTTTTGCATCATTGTTAGCCACAGGTGAGGTCCCGGAGAACTAGAGGGGAGTGAATATTGTGCCATTATTCAAGAAGGCTGCAAAGAACAGCCTGGGAACTATAGACCAGTAAACCTAACATCTGTGGTGGGTAAGTTACTTGAGAAGATTCTGAGGGATAAGATGTACATGCATTTGGAAAGACCGGGTTTGATCAGGAGTAGCCAGCATGGCTTTGTGAGTGGGAGATCATGCCTTGCAAATTTGTTAGGTTTCTTTGATGAAGTGACCAGGAAGTTTGCCGAGGGCAGGGTGGTGGAAGTAGTCTATATGGATTTCAGTAAGGCCTTTGATTAGATTACACATAGTAGGGTACTCTGGAAGGTTAGATCGCATGGAATCTAGGGTGAGCTGGGAAATTGGATACAAAATTGGCTTGATGGTAGGAAGCAGAGGGTAATAGTATAAGGATGCTTGTATGACTGGAGGCCTGTGACCAGTGGAGTGCCTCAGGATTCAGTGCTGGACCCAATACTGTTTGTTTCTGTATTAATGATTTGGTTGCAAATGTACAAGGCATGATTAGTAAGTTTGCCGATGACACTAAAATAGGCAGTATCATGGACAGTGAGAAAGGTGATCAAAGATTGCAGCAGGACCTTGATCAGCTGGGAAAGTGGGCTGAGATATGGCAAATGGAGTTTAATATAGACAAGTGTGAGGCCCTGCAGTCAAATCAAGGTAGGAGTTTCATGGTGAATGGTAGGGCCTTAAGGAGTGCAGTGGAACAGAGAGACCTTGGAGTTCAGGTGCACGGATCTCTGAAAGTGGAGTCATAGGTAGACAGGGCAGTGAAGAAGGCTTTTGGCACACTGGCCTTCATCAGTCGGGCATTAAGTATAAAAGTTGGGAAGTTATATTGGTGAGACCACACTTGGAGTATTGTGTTCAATTTTGATCACCTTGTTATGGGAAAGATGTTAATTAAACTGGAAAGAGTGCAAAAGAATTTACAAGGATGTTGCCTGGACTCAATGGTCTGAGTTATCGGGAGAGGTTGGATGAACTAGCATAGCATGCAAAAACACACTGAGTACAACCCTCCATTAAACTCCCCAGAACTGACACTTCGCTGATTTCTGGTAAGATTCAGCCACTTGTCTTTCAAACTTGCAGAAATGACAGTCTCCCATTAGGTACTAGTGAGGTTCATTTTTACTGCTTCCACTTTGCTTTTCGAGACCTTAACCATGCCAGTGAGTAGTCCCATTAACACGAATGATACAGATGGTTTCATTCTGATTGGGGCCCTATCTCCAGGGGTCAGGATGCCTGCCTGTCTCAGGTGGCTAGTCCTTTTTAAATTGGAACTTGGACTTCTACGACATTTATAAGAGGCTGCTTGCTATTTTTGGATGGAACTGTCAGTCACATATTTCAAACAGCGAGGTTAAAACAGTGAGTATCAGGAAACAATGCTGCATCAAGATTTTCATGAATAACTTGGGTTGATGAGACCCTCTGCTCTTCGCATTATATGATAGGACCCATCTCCCCTTTCCCACAGCTTACCTTGCTGATGTCTGACCAGGCTTGACCTGTAGGCTTCAATCAGCCAAGCTCCATTTTCAACTGAATGAGCAGCCAAGGGCATGGAGAAAAGTCACAGGGCATGGTGCTCCTCTGGATCTGGGCCCCTGGCTATCCACCCAAGCACGGCAGCCCCAGCCTTGGCCCAAGCACAGACAACCTCCTGGAGAAGACTCCAGGCCCAGTTACTGGGCCCTGATATGCCCTTGCTATGGGCTTTGTGGACAGCTAGCCAGCTTTTGCCACTAATTGAATCTCCAAAAGACACATACGACCCCTAGGAATTATATAAATATTTGACATTGACAACAATATGTTTTAAATTTTATTTGACAAAAAGCCTTTTCATTTCTTTTTGATGTCTCAATTTGACTAAAGCCACAAGTTATTTGTGGTCCAATGAATCCAGTCATGTCCAAGTTTAATGTACATTTGAATAAGTAAATTCATTTTACAAACTTTAAGCACCCCATTTAAAGAAACTGACAGATTTTCAAGGTTTAACTGTTATCTGATATGTTTTAGCCAGGGCAAAACTCTAGTCACTGCAAGGACTTGCCTGTCACTCCAGCTCATTGCTGGTCTTGCTGCTGTTGGCATTTTTCAGGCATTTTTTTTTCCACCTCTGCTGGGGCGAGATTGACAGAAATTGGCTGTGACAAAGAGTTTGGTAAGCAGCAGCAGCAGTTAAAATGAAACACATTTTAAAATATAGCGACTGAGCCAATTCAAATAGTTGCCAACTCAATTGCTTTACAAAGGCTGATTGGTCACTAAAATTTAAAAATATCTCATTTTCTACCAGGATAGCACTGGATTCCAGGCTTAAGAAATGCCTTATGTATCCACCTTTGTTGTGTCATAGAAAACACTGAATGATGTATTGCCATAATTAAGATGGCACAATAACATTCCTAACCACTTATAGGAGCATCAAGTGGAATTTTCATTTCGGAGGCTTAGGGTGGGGAGGGCTGGAAAAGTGAGAGGGACTTCTGCTTGGGTTTAGGGCAGGTTTTTCTCATGTCATAATTGCATACAGGTAAAACATCAAATTATAGTGGCAGGCAGCCTAAGAAATTTCAGTCTTTGCCAGGACATTCCTGGCTTCAAATTTTGGTGACCATATTTAAAAGGCAGCTTGACAGCACCTCATTTTCTGCAACCCATGGTCATGAGTGGACATCACCCACCTTCCACCTGTCCCTGGAGATGTCTGATACACGTCTGAAGAATTCCCTATCTTTCAGTAATGCCTCCATAGAGTGCTCTTGTCTGCTTCTGTGAGAGAAATTTGGGCTGTTTCCAACTGATGGCAACAAGAGGTAACTCCAAGTCACCAAAGCAGTCTGGGCCATGGTGACCGTAGGTGTCACCTTCCATGGGAGTCAGACAGGAGATTGGATACAATGCCACGTGAGGATGAATGATCACTTGTGTACTGCTAGTGTAAGTGCCTGTCTACTCAATACTTCCTGTGAGTTAACATTGGCAGCTAAGGCTTTAAATGATATAAACACAACCCAAAGAGCTTCAAACTTCAGCTGTGGCCAAGAAACTAAAAGGGAGGTTATTGGTGGAAAAGGGTGTTTTAAATTTATTTCATGGGATGTGGGTTTCTGTTGAAAAGCCATTAATATTGCCCATCCCTATTCACCTTTATGAAGGTGGTGATTAGCTGCCTTTTTTAACAGCTTGGGATGTAAATACAACCACAATGCTATTGGGCAGAGTGTTCCAGGATAATGACCTAGTGAAAGAACAATCACATATTTCCAAGTCAAGACGGAGTGGAGTTTGGAGGGGAACTTGCAGGTGGAGGTATCCACATGCATCTGATGCCCTTGACCTTTTATTTGGTAGAGTGTTTGGAAGGTGCTGTCAGAGGACACTTGGTGAGTTAATGCAGTGTATCTCATAAATGGTTCACACTGTCATTGTATGTTACTGTTGAAGGGATTGAATGTTGAAGGTGCTGAACATGGTGCCAGTCCAGTGGCTGTTTTGTCCTGGATGGTGATGAGCTGCTTGGGTGATGTTAGAGATGCAAGCTTCCAGGCAAGTCAGATGGAAATGGTATTCCATCTTACTACTGACTTATGCCTTGTAGATGGTGCCCAAGCCTTGGGGAGTCTGCTGTTGTAGCTATAGTATCTGTATGTATCTGGTTCATTTCAGTTTGTGGTCAATGGTAACTCCCAGGATGTTATCCATGAGGGACTTAGTAATGGTGGTGCTGTTGAATGTCAAGGGATTCTGTTTTGTTTGGGATGATCATTGCCTAACACTTGCGTGGAATGAATACTACTTGCCAGCTGACATGTTGTCTTAAGTTTTTACTGTTACAAAACTAGCAGTCCCCAAAGGTCAGGAATATCTGTGTCAAAATTATTCATGAAAAGTAATTCACCTTCAACTCTATTCGGTCTGAGTGTCATAATCATGCAGTAGCCAATGGCCTCTTATACCTGAGGAAATCCTGAGTGCAAATCTGATTGCTCGGGCAACTTATTTTCTGCGTCAATGGTGAAGTGCACAAGCTGAATTCCTCTCCTGTAAAGGGCATTGGTGAAGTCCTGACTTTACCTGTGGGCTGCTGATTGGGAAATATTGCACAGGTCGTCAGTTGAAATGTGAAAAGAGCCAATGGCAAGGAGGTTCAGTGCAGCTGTGATTGTCAGTTCCACTGGCATAGCATTTGCTGCCAAGCCATATGGCTGAAGATCTGCTTGTGACAAGTGGCAGATGTAAGTGATGTGTTGTTCTTGTCATATAAACATGGCACTGCCGCTCACACATTTGCAGATAACTGGAACATATTCAGTACATCCTCTCTCAGTAGACTACTCAACAATGCTGGATACCTTGTTCTCCCACAACTGCAATCCCAAACCTTTTGTTTTTGATTCTATTGTCATTGCTTTTTCTTTCTCTTCAACCTCCTCCTTCTTCTCAGTCTGATCAATGCGAACACAGCTGTTGTTCTGTAGATCATACCTGTGGCATGGAAATAACAATCTGTGAAGAAATATCAGTTACGAAATGGGAAACTTTTGACTTCAGATGTTGGCAGTGTCGATCTAACCTGTTGATCCCATTACCAGGCTGCTCATGTCTTAGATAACAGCTGCCCTACAACCACCGTTACATGTTGAACTGCATCCTCCATGACCAATCATCATCACTTTCTGTTCTGAAAAATACACCGTATTTATTCAAATACAGGCTAGTTACTATCACTTTTGAGTACATTCTTTGCCAGGAAATGCATTCTTCAAAGTTAAGTAAAAACTGAAGAGATGATTCCAAGAGGTTTAATAGTTTACAGAAGTGAAAGTGATTCAAAAGCTGTTTGACTGCTTATCTTCTCATTCCAGAGTCTACTTGGAATACTTTGTTTGGGGAACAGTATCATTTCAAGTATGCAAGCTTTCAGACATGGTGAGAGTACCACTGAGGGATTCCTGAACGTTAGGAATTCTTTATATAGTTTCAAGCTATGTAATTAGTTCTTTAAAATATATTTGGCAATTCATCATGATACTTAGAGGATAGAGGGTGATTTTGGGAATTGAAGAAGTGAACAATGTAATTTTCAGAATGACCAGCAAAATTGTATAATTTCATATTTCTGATGAATAATAGAAGGAAGTTTGGGGGTGGAGGTGACCTTGAGAAGGAAATGATTATGTCAAAATAAAGATCATCATCCTTCTTTCCTTAGCTTTGCCCACACTGTACTTGGTTGTAGATAATTTACTTGCCTGTTCTTCTGTCTCAATATCTTTGAAAACCTGCCTTGTTACTTCTGTATGTTGTTTAAGCCATTGTAGATAATGGAATGTATCGTGAATGCTTTCTGTGAGACCAGTGCTTCTTACGATACTGCCTGGAATTACACATTCTTGAAGGCTAGTTTAATAATTTCTTTATCCAATTATATAAAAATTAAAGAACTGGGCTTTTTTCTCTTTTTTGCAATATCAGGTTGCACAGCATGTTTTAATTTTGCTTGTGTAATTCCCTAGTGGATAGACCATCATACTGTGTAATGTTTGTGTTCTGGCCTTTGCCAAAACTATTTTCTAAACCTTGCGCTGACATTTGAGTGTTGCTTGCCTGGGCAGCATAATGTGTACAACACGAGTAACAAAAGCTTTCATAGACTGTTAGTGATTACATAAAGTATTTTGCTGTGGGGCCTGTCTACGTTCTGATTTGATGATCTCAAACTGCTTTCATTCACGGGCACAGTAAAAACCACAGTAACTGACTGGAATCACTGTGTGGTTATACATCTGCTAAAGTAGAAACTCTGGAGTGCTGGTACTTTGACACAATTTGACAGACTTGTAGTCTGCCAGTTCATCACATCAAACCTACCCTTCAACTGGAAGTCAATATTTTATATCCAACACTCATATCTCAACCTTTTGGAACACTCAACAATTTTTAAAAATAAAAATAAGTTTCTCAATTGAGCATGACAAAGTTATTAGTTTCATGTATGTATTTTACAATATTTGAATTCATGTTGTGTGTATTTTAAGATATTCAAAGGCACTCGTGGAATTTTGCTTTGATTTTCCCATGAATAAGCACAATAATTATGCCAGGATATTGACAGAATTGCAGTGTGCAATTGCTGTTGGTCAGCCATGCTAGAAAGCTGACAGCAGACAGAACTTAATGATCTCCAAACCAATGCGCCATTAGGGTGAGTTTATGGTGAGGGCTGTGTGATCAGGCAGGAGAGTACTTCAGGCCACTTCTCTCTGTCTTGGAATTCAACTGAGAACCTGAAGTGGATACTTTTTAGAGCAGCCTCATCCAGTCACCATTGGATTAAACAGTGGCCGGTGACAAATCTCGTTATTTGGGGATGGGCGGGGGGTTTTCTACTTGGGAATTCCATGCTGATGAATATGGAGAAGGTTGTACACTCATCATGCAGTTTCATTTTGCAGTGCTACTTTTTCATGCTTTACTCGTAGTTTCGTTAGATGTGGCAAACTTCAGTGTTTACAGAGTAAGAAGTGTAGAAACGTGTGCATGGAGTTATGTACCTGACCCATCTCTGTTACCAAGCAATCTTGCTAGAGGTAGCAGCACCCCAGTTGACAGTCACAAGTATTGGATTAAGATCATTAGGGACCCACTTTAGAGTGAAGTGGTAATACCACCAGGATCTCAGAGGCAGTTGAATGGCTATTTTATGAAGCCAAAGCCCAGCAGTTGTGTTCAGGTAGCCTCCCAGCATCAATCTGGAAGCCAGCACAAACTCCTTCAAAATCCCTGTCTACTGGAGCTGTGAGTACCGGACAGCCGTACCTAAATTAATAGGCAAACCTGTATGGGAGGATCCCCCTCACATTGTTGCTGTGGTAACCATGGCCACAGTGCACTTTCAAGCATTCAAAAATCTCCTCATCTATCACCTACATTGGCTGGTAACTGCCCACAATCCCAGATGCTTTGATTGGCTGTTGTCGACCTGGCCACTATCTCGTTAAAGATAATGGTCTAAGAATCAATTTCTCATCTGGGATTGATTAACTTTGTGAATTGGTTTAGTTAGAACAGTAAAACCCATTATGAAGCAGAAGTTAAAGCAAACCAGCTACTCTGTGTCTGTGCTTGCAGACACAAAGCAGACCAACTACATGGAACAGTTGCAATATTTTATACATACATACCATATGGAATGCTTAAAGGTGAATATTCTTAAAGACAAGGTACACAGACAACAACCATCTCCAGAAGGACTATGCAGGTAGCTGGGACTGTGCACTTGGGTACCATGGAGATGTGGAAAAGATTCTGCCCCACCTACACTCATTCATATATTGACAAAACATTAACTTTATCCCTTTGCAGCTGTTGGGCGCACTCTGCAATGTGTCCTATTCTCTGGAATCAGCATAAAGACTCATTGATTAGGATAGATGAAATGTGTGGGATTTTAAGGATATAATTTTTTTTTAAAGTCCTGTTTGCTTTTCCCTGAAGCTATAGAATAAGCCTAAGACCAATGTTAGTGAAGAGAAGAAGCTTGGAAAGTGAACATCAATGTCTGTGTAGTCAACTGATATAAAACTGTGTTCACATCAAAGAATTGAATTCCATGATGATGATTTCTATTGAAAATTCACAACTCATTGTAATCCTGTTCAAAGGGCTTATCTTGTTGTTTTACTGTGTAAATCTCTGTAATTGGGTATAATTCTGTCATCTGATATCTGATGCTGTTCAACTGGTGTAAACTTTGAAGTGGTAAATGAGCAGGACTTCTGTTCCGCTGTAACTCCACTCACTTAGTCCAACACTACCATATTTGGAGGATCCTATCCACCAACAGCTTCTCATGTGTGCCCTCTTGGCTCTTCTTAGCCCCCTCTTTAGATCTTTTCTGGCTAACTTATAACTCTCAAGCCCCCTACTGAGCCTTCACGCCTCATCCTCACATAAGCCTTCTTCTTTCTCTTAACAAGAGCTTCAACTTCTTTAGTAAACCATAGCTCTGTCTCGCGACAACTATCTCCCTGCCTGATAGATATATACTTATCAATAATTTGCAGTAGCTGTTCCTCAAATAAGTTCTACATTTCAAGTGTGTCCATCCACTGCAGTTTCCTTCCCCATCCTATGCATCCTAAATCTTACCTAATCACAACATAATTGCCTTTTCCCCCAGTTATACCTATCTGTTCCCTTGTTATTGTAAACATAACTGAATTGTGGTCACTATTACCAAAGTTCTCATCTACTCCAAATCTAACAACTGGCTGGGTTCATTCCCCAGTACCAAATCCAACATGGCACCACCCATTGTTGGCCTGTCTACATAATAATAAATATAATAAGACAAGGGAAAATGCAATGAATGTAGGAACTCGTGTGTTGCCACTGAAGATCACTTGGACCTTGGAATGCATGAATGTAAATCTTTGAAGACATGGTGGGGATGGTATAGAAGGCTGACCTGCTGCATTTTTCCAGCAACACATTTTCAGCTCTGATCTCCAGCATCTGCAGACCTCACTTTCTCCTCCATATAGGATACTTACTTTTATTAGTTAAAGCATGACTACAAGAGCTGGGAGGTGATTGTGGCGCTGTATAGGATGCAAGTTAGGCCAAGCTGAAGTATTGTGTACAGTTCTGCTCGCCTCAGTATAGGAAGGATGTGATTGCATTAAAGAGGGTGCTGAGGTGATTCACTAGAATGTTATCTGGGCTGTTGCGATCAGCTATGAAGAGAGACTGCATAGCTACGGTTGCTTTATATTGAGCAGAGAAGGTTGAGAGGGGACCTAATTGTGGTATACAAAAATTACGAGCATAGACCAGGTAAACAGGATTAAATATTTTTCATTAGGAAAGGGACCGGGAAGCATAGACTTAAGGTAAGGGCAGGAGGTTTAGAAGAGATTTCAGGAGAAATTGTTTCACACAGAGGGTGGTGGCTCTCTGTAACTCACTCTCAGAAAGATTGGTAGAGGGAGACACTATTACAACAATTAAAAAGTATTTAGAAGCACACTTGGAAGGCCATAGCATGCAACATTAATCCCATTTTGCAGCATCTGGCCCATAGAGTGGCTTTGTAAGCAGCACTGACATAATGGGTTGAATGATATTTACCCGTGATTTAATATTCTATGACTCTGTGTAAAAGATCATTGGGATGAAATCAGGTAATCTAAGTCAGGCTGCAGTAAAGGTGCTATATTCCCATTCAAAAGTAACTACATCAAGATAAGTTGTGACCTTTTTGGTAGATGATTAGAGGATGCAGAGGCTACTCTTTCTAAAGAAAGCAGGACCATCATAATCTCTGGTACTATTAAAATATGTAAGAACTTAATCATTTAAAAAGTGAGATGATTCCTTAAAAAATACCCAGAAGCACAGAAGGTCAAATGGTCCAACTTGGGTTTAATTTTCCTAGAAACAAAAAGACTGATTTACATGATCTTAAAACAATTTGCAAACATTTTAGTGAATAAAAGCAAAAATCCTGAAGTTGTTCTGAGTTATCAATACTTTGGGCTAAATAGTCAGAAGCAGTTCATCAGTGTTTGGACTTTCTCCCAGATTCTGTGTAAAATATTGTCAACTGTTCATGATTAGTTGAGCTTCTGTTGGTTAGAATGTTAGATGTGAAAGAGTCCTGAGATTAGTTTTATTTTAGAAAACTCTGTTAGGGATGATGAAGCTGACAGCATTTAGAATTGGTTGCTTTGTCCCAATGGAAATGTTTATTAAGGTTTTTACAAGTTGGGTTAATATGAAGAAAGACTTCAGTTGAATTGTGATTGCTGTAACTGACGTAAAATGGAAATTGCCTCAGATTTAATGCTTTTCATTTTTATCAAAATAATGTAACTAGTTAAACAGTTAGTAAATTCAATCAGTGAATGCTAATTACTTCAGATAGGATCTTTACAAACAATCCCATGACAGGGACATGGTGTTAAATTGCAAAGTAATCCCAGTTTCTGACCTATGTCCAACCATCAACTCTGCAGGGAGAGGTCAATGCTTCACCTTTCTTCATAGTCCACATTGAACAATGTTTCACTCTGTAACTGTGCCAAATACAGTTACATTGCATACAAATCTGGCTTGTAACATTTTTTTGGAGTGTTTTCTTTGTGTGATGCTAAACTGCTTGAGTGACTTACACTAGAGCACATGTGAGATTTAGTGGTATCAGAGGAAAAACCATAATATTATCCATGGCATTGGAAGCCCCTTCTCCCCCCACCCCAGAATGGGCCAATTGAGCTCCTTAAGTAACCAATTAACACACTGAGGGACCTCCTTCTGCCACAATTGGAATATAAGTTCTGGAGAGGGCTATAGGAGCCAAAGATGAGGCTGGTGGCTGGGTAAGGACCATCAGATTATCCTTTCTCCAATAAACATCTTACGATCACTACCTTTACATTCCCCTCCATCCCAAGCAGCTCCCATTGCAAAAATCCTTTTGCAACACCAACAAATATATATGGTAGCAGAGAATGAAAGCATCTTTGGGAAAATAGCTACTTTTACCAGAAAGTCTAACGTGAATCTGGGGTCCCAGTTAGGTGATCAATTGGCATGAATGATTTATCAGGTTTGCACTGCATCAGGTGTAGCTGCTAAGATGTACAGTGAGCAGGTCAGTACAGCACAGTTTCCAAATGATGTCTGTGCAGAAGATATGCTGGTCAGGCAAGGGATCAGTGAACATAATTCTGCATATGAGGAAGTTATAAAAGCACTCAACACTTTTTCCAATCTGTGGAAAAAAATACCATTGTCAAGCAAGTTCTATTTAATAAGTGTACTCAGAAACAAAGGAAAAGCATACAGACCCACAGAGAACTGAGAGCGTAGCATCTTGAAAAGGAACTTATCATGAACAGAATTCTTGTTGGAATCTTAAATAAAGCGTTGCCTTCTCAATTGCATTTGAGAGATGACTTGATGTAAATGAAAGCAATTCAATGCAGCAGGCAAGCTGAAGTCAGGAAGCAAACTTTGGGGTGAAAGAGAGAACTATATTCCAGAAATGATTGAATGGATTATGCTCAATTTAAAACCAAAGGTGATTGTCTTGGGAGTAGAGCAGGCAGGAAGAACATCCATTAACCACCTCGGCTAAGGTAAAATGGAAGGAATCAATGAGGTGGGGATGCTCTTCCTCTGAAAGATCCAAGAATCAAGCAGAAGTTTACTGGCATACTGATATCCTGGTAAGGGGAATGAAAAGTACTTTAAATTAGAGACCAATGGAACACTCTCTGTTCTTTCTGATGCTAAATTGTATGTTAGAGAGACGTTTCTCTTCAACTGTGGTGCAAAACATTACATTGACTGAGAGCTAGATAATCAAAGATCTACCCAAATGGACCCTGTTGGTCTGGAAAGCTTAGGTGTATGGTCCTCTGATGTTTTTGGCTAGACCACCTAGACTTGCTGAGAGAATCCAACACAGGTGTGGGCTCTCATCCTCCCCTGCAAATTCTACAGGAATGGACATTGCAGGCTGGGTAGAGTTGGAGCAGCCTGGCACCTCGAGAGTTTCCTGAGGTGGGAACTTCTGGCGGTGACCCTGGAATAGGCATCACCCTGTCTCTTGAGACAAAGGGGCAACAGGGACGAGATCCATGTCCCTCATCCTCCTCTGAACTTGCCACTGGTGAGCAACAATGGCTAAAACAATTGAGTCCAGTACCAAGCAGATTATTGACAGTTGCTGAACATACTAAGCACGAAACCTACCCTTGGAGAGTGCAGAAGATCATGAATCTTCTGTTGACACTGCCTCATCCACTCCTGCCACTGATACAACAATGAAAATTGAGTTTATTTCAAAGCGAGGGGTTATTTGTCTGTGATGTATCCATCACACTGATGCTTGGTAATGTTTGCAATGCCAAAAGCTAATGGATTTATCAGAATCTCTGTTGCTTTTGTGCAGCCAAACAAAGCAGTTGAATGGGAAGCACATGAGATGTCGTCATCTGTGGGTGATAGCTTTGCAAACTTCAGAAAGAGTTCAATCTACATGAAGTAGGATGGTGTTGATAACCATCCCTCTATGAAATGTGTTGATTTGTCTTTCAATATGTGATTAGAAGGTTCTGTTCCAACAGATTACCCTGCAGAATCACAATAATGTCAGCAATCTTCCAGCAGATAATGTGAATTATTCAAGAAGAAATGGATGATGTTACATGCCACATGGATATTGCTGTAATCCATGGATTGACTTAGGGCCAACATGACAGTAAAGTGTGCACTGTACCTACAGGAAGTGAGACTTCAGAACTGACGACCAATGTGAATTTTTGAAGCTGACTCTTCAGTTTCTTGGGCACATTGTTGATGCATCCAGTGGTGTCCAATTTGGTCCAAAGAAGAAAGGATCAATCTCTCAAAGTGTCTGTACTTCAGAGATTCAAAGTTAAGGTAAACCAAGTCAGAAAATCGCAGCCCAACAATAAGCCTCTTCATTGGCTGTTACAAGACAATATGTGATGCTGCAAGGATGCACAACAGAGGGAACTTTTGATAAAATCAAAGCAATGTTGATTCCTCTGATATTTTAGCTCACTATGACCCAGGGCTATATCATATCAGTACTGTATCTTCTACCAGATGAGCTGTAATCTTTCAGATACAGATGGATGGACAAGTCACCTAGTATGCACATCCTGTTTGCTGACTGAGACTGACAGTTTTATGTAATGATCAAAAAAGATGTGTTAGGTGCTGTATGGGCTTTTGAAAGCTGTGAAGACTGCTCTTGGTCTTTACTTCAAGGGAGAAACATGCCATAAACCCTTAGTGACATGCTTAAATTCTAAAACATTAGCAAAAATGCATCCATAGAACAACAATTCAAAGTGAGGATGATGAGATTTTGATATAAAAGCAGAGAATGTGCCAAGAAAAAAAGGAAGCTACAGTAATTGTTTTATCTTGTGTTCCAAGGCAAGGGATGAACACAGTGATGCAGCTTTTGGTGAATGAGTGGAAACTGTGACATTGATAAGAACCTCAATTGTACCAGCAACAACTCAGCAACTAACTGAAACCAGAGGTGCACAGAAATTTGGTGAAGAATTGCTCAGGCCAGAGAAAACTGTGCCAAAAGGTGACTAGCTTCCATGCCACACAACCCTGATTCTGTCTGAGAATTCATCAGTGTAGAAGGTGTTTTGTATATTTATGATCAGAGGTTGGTCATTCTGAAACTCGACATAGTGCAACAGTTGCACCAAGGGATCTGGGTAACAAAATGTTGAGCCAAAACAAGATATTCAGTTTATAAAACAGGAACCTGTGAACGCTGGACATCTGAAATAAAGCCAGAAAGTGCCAGAGAAATCTAGCGGGTCTGGCACCATTGGTGGAGAGCAAACAGAGTTCAAGTCCAATGACCCTTCTTAAAAAATATAAGATTGTATTACTTGTGCTAGTAAATATCAGGACATATCTATCTACTGCTGTCACCTTTCCTTCCATTAAGAACATAAGAATATCTTGGGATGAACCTAATTGAACGCCAGAGGTAAAATGTTCTTGTTTGCAGTACATGGCTACTCCAGGTGGAAATGAGGCACATCTTTTAGAAGTTTCAAGGGACATGGGCCAAATCCTGACACATGGGCTTAGATTAATTTAGGATATCTGGTCGGCATGGACGAGTTGGACTGAAGGGTCTGCTTCTGTGATGTTCAACTCTATGACTATGACTATATTTAAAGTAGTGATTAAATTGCTGAAAGAGATTTTTGTAATACACAGAATCCTAGACTTTGCAATCACAGACAGTGGACCTAAGTACTTTAAGGTGTTGATTGTATCATCCATGTTACCAGCTTACCCCATGATCCCCTCAAGCTAACTCTGAAGCTGAAACAGGAGTATGTACAATGAAAACATTGCCTATGAAGAACAACAACATCCAACTTGGACTTTAAGCTATCTTCAAATCCACATGTAATGTAGTGGGGAGAAACAGAGACTTGGGGGGAGATGCAGTATAAGGGGTTAAGTCTGACTCTGTGAAATCTTAGTGAAATACTATACATTTTCACAGGAACTGATGCAATGACACATGATACCACTTTCTTTTGCAGCCTCACGGCAAAATGAAGCTAAAGCAAGTTGTTTCTTAAATAAATAATTGATTCTCAATGGCGTAGCAGAGACATATGGGAAACACTGCAAGGCTCCATGCTTCAGATAAAGCCTTGGGGACAGCAATCCTTAGGGACCTGTTTGTTTAGTAAGGGTCAGAAATTAATTAGACACCACTACAGAAATTGTGTCACAATGGCACCTGTACTTTTGTTCTTGAGTTGCCTATCTGAATACAGGACAGAAACTATTGAGCTTTGAAATATTGATTGAACAGTATTAATTGCTTTCTAATGTGCAAAAATGATCACAGCTATGAAGTTAAACCAGCAGGAAGTAGGCGATATATTATACAATAGAAATATGTAAAAGACATATGGTTAGCATTTGTTTTAGATATTCTGTAAGTGCAGGAAATCTTGGCAAAGCATTATATAAAAATCCATCAACATCTGTTTTTGTTTTCTTTTACTTTTCTCCCCATTTCTCGTTCCCTCCCGGAAGTTGATGATGTATGATGTTTATAACTGAGACCACTGGTTAATTCTATGGTCTGCCTTTTCTATAGAAGTCAGTGTATTTATCTGTTGAGCAATTTAGGGAGCCAAATTATTTGTAATTGTAACTGTATTATGTAATCATCACTGAAGACAGAGGAGAAACCTCAAACACCACCTTCCTGTACTGGAACCCAACCCTTGAGAAAATAAATGAGACCTCTACGGTTAATCACAGTGGACTTTTCATTGCCAGGGGAAAGTTCCTTCTTGAAATAATTCTCATGCTGCTAGAATATGACATAAAAGAGATCTAAGGAGCAACCTTTTCACGCAGAGGGTGGTACGTGTATGGAATGAGCTGCCAGAGGAAGAGGTGGAGGCTAGTACACTTGCAACATTTAAAAAGGCATCTGGATGGGTATACGAATAGGAAGGGTTTGGAGGGATATAGGTCAGGTGCTGGCAAGTGGGACTAGGTTGGGTTGGGATATCTGGTGGGCATGGACAAGTTGGACTGAAGGATCTGTTTCTGTGCTGTACATCTTGATGACTCTAATACGTCAGAGTACCTAATTGCAGAACAGGAAATAAAGTGGCAGTTTGTGATGGGTAAGGGTTTGGGAACTTGCTGTTATTTCTTCCTTAACCCACCACACTATTGTGATCTATTTATCTGGACTTTCATCTAATTACCCAGACTAGTTCTATATCCCATTGATTCCTTTTTTTCTTCATTCTCTGACTAATCTGGAAGGCTTATATTATTCTAATGTAGTAAGAACAGTAGTCAGGCTGCAGTAAGAACAGACTTGCACAGTCCCACAACCCTGTCTGAAGATGTGTCACTTGCTCACTGTTCTGATATTCGTAGACTTGGAATTAGCTCCAACAGCACTCCATTTATCAACGTTATGGGTTGGACTTTAACAATCTGGCAATTGATGGAGCATGCTGACTTGGCCACCACCACAGCCAGCTGCAGAGAAGCTCTGGAGACCAGGCAGGACTCCCTCTGCAGCTTGACCTATTGCAGACCAACATCAGCCCCAGTGGCTCAGAGCTCTGACTAGTCAGGAAGAAGTGAAATCACAGGAAGATATGCAGGCTGGTGCTGGCCTTTTTACCACAGCCAAGAACATCAGGACTATGTTTGCATTGTAGGAAGAGTCCTGTGAGGACAGAGGTGGCCAGAGGGCCTATGTAAATATACTATCTACTCCAGGCTGGCAGATGTGGACTAGTCCCTGACCACATCCGGATCAGATCATAATGATTTCTTCTGAGCAATTCTGACAGCAGCAAACAAACCTCTGGGGGCCAGTGTGAGGGAATCGGAGATGACGGGTGCTGAGGACTGTGAGGGGAAGGGTGGGATAAGGGGTGAGGGTAGGGAGTGTGAAGGACAGGTTGGGGAGGGTCAAGATGACGGTGTGGGTGGGGACAGTTGGGGTGAGAGTAGAGAGGGCCAGCGTGAGGATGAGGAGTATCCAGGTGTGCTGAGGAGGGTCAGCATGAGGGTGGGAAGTGTCGGGTGTGGACAGAGAAGGTCAGTGTGAGGGTGGGAGTGTCTGGTGTGAATGGAGAGAGTTGGGGGAGGGTCAAGGTTTGAGTGAAGAGGCTCAGCATAAGGGTGAGGAGTGTCTGGTGTGGATAGGGAGGGTTAGCGTGAGGGTGAGGCATGTCAGGTCGGTAAGGAGGGTCAGTATGAGGGTGAGGACTATCCGGGTGTCGCCGAGGAGGGTCAGTGTGAGGGTGAGGAGTGTCAGGGTGTGTGTGTATGTGATGGGTCAGGGAAAGGATCAAGGTTTGGGTGAGGAGGGTCAGCGTGAGGATAGGAGTGTCGTGATATGGGCAGGGAAGTTCAGCGGAAGGGTGAGGAGTGTCGGGATTGGGTAAGGAGGGTCAGTATGAAGGTGAGAAGTGTCAGAGTGTGGCTGAGGAGGGTCAGGGTGAGGGTGGAGAGAGTTAGGGTGCGGGTGTGGGTGGAGTCGTATGGGGTGAGGTTGGGGAGGTACGAGGTGAAGTTAAGGTGTGTTTGGGTGGCATGGGGAATGCCACAGTGACGGTGGAGAGTATCGATGTTTTGGAGTGTAGTTGCACTTCTCCACTAGGCCGAGGCTTTGCCGGGAAAGTTCAAAAGCTTCTTTCGAGGGAAGGTCCAATCTCTGCTTGAAATGCTGTAGGTAGTGTCTGCTCCAACTCCAGTTCTGATCCTGAGATCGGAGCTTTCTGATTAGGAAGTTACCAGAGAGGGTTCATTCTGAGAGGATGGTTCCTCATGTGGAGTCCACAACCAGGACTACCCTTTCTAAATAATGGGTCTGCACTTCAAATGGAGTTGAGGAGGAATTTCCTCTTTCAGAGGAATGTTTAGAAGCCTGCTGGAGAAGCTTGCTGTCCTCCTTTATATCTTTGGAATTCCTAACTCTGAGAACAATGGATGCTGGGAAATTGAAACATTCAAAGTAGAGTTAGAGAGCTTTTTATCTACGGGGCAGCAAACGTTAATGGGACAGGCAATAAAATGGAATAACTGTCACAATCTGATCAGCTATAGTATGAAGGACTTCTCCAATTTCTTTCATTCTCAAAGGGCTAAAACTGATTGGAGTAACAATTAATACAAGTCTTTTTGTAAATGAATGATTCTGACCAGTCTTGCACACCTATTGACCTGTAGACTTGGAACCATTATTTGTCAATAAATCCAGGTTGCTTTGCATGGTGGCTGAGGTCTCTAAGAAAGGCCTGTCTGGCAGGCAAAGGCCTGAAACAATCTGCCAGCGAAACCTGCTGTCCAGTTCTATAACTGATTTCTCTGAGTTATTTCACCAAAAATTCTAAAACAGCAGATCAGCAATTGCAGCAGATTGTTGGAAACAGTCCCAACTATGCATCAGACGTGCCTCCCTTTACACAGAAAGAAATGGCTCATGACAGAGATAGTTGTGAGTATTGGCCTCTGCTGCGGTTCCACCCAATGGGGCCTCTCCTGGTAAAGTTACAGTTTCACAAAGCTAGTGCAGCTGATGTGTGCCTGATTAAATGAATCCAGCTTCTTGTTATTTTAAGCGTTAATGGAAAATGTTTCTTATTGTAAATGTTAATGTTGATTAATCCTAAATTGTTTCACGCTAATTCTTGAAGACCTTAAAAGAAATGTTTGTGACTTAATGTTAATGTATGAGTGAATTATAGCATCAATAATAAATATTTTCATTTTAAGTAACACTGAAATTATTTGTGCCAGATAAGTTGCTGTTGAATCCTTTAAGCTAGAACTTTTTCTGCTATGCTGCAGTATTTACTCCCAGGATACAGAGTCTTGAGTTTTGATTCTGATAGATACTGAATACAGCTGGTTTCATCCAGTGTGGTTAGCTTTCAAATATTGTATAAACAAAAGGACATATTGTTTAATTTCACAGCCCTGTATCAGCTGATGATTGGAGTCGATATATACAATTTTTTTTTCAGTGGAATATTTCAAGGACTTTGTCATAATCCACAGTGAAACTCTCAGGAAAAAAGTTAATTGATGGATTTTCCAAATTGTAAGTAGTACTGACAGAATGTGCATTACAATAAGTGTGATAATTCTTAATGTATTTCATATACTTGGCAAGTCATTGTAGGATTCGTAAAAAAGCCAGAAAATAGGAAGACATTAATGCTTAAATGAAATGTAATGCTTTGCTGTAGAACTTTATAAAGGAATGTAATCTCTACCCTAAGGTTGTTTTGCAGTAAAGAAGGTACCTGGACATTGATCAGCAGTCAAATTCATTAGGCTGTAATGTTTAATTTTCAGAAACACATATGCAGACTTTTAAAATAATGATTGTGGTGAAGTAGTTGTGCAGCCTGTATGTTTTTGATGTGGGTAATGATTAAGGGAATCGAGGTGGCGAAGAGTGGTCACTTTGCCTCTGTTCTAGCCAGCAATTAACCTTATCCCAAGAATGAGTTAATAACATTCAAATATTCCACAGCTGTCAAGGTACATTGGGACCTGAGAAGGCCGATAAAAAATAGCCTGTAATTTTTATGTTTCCTTCCAGAGGATAAAGGGCAATTTGTTTTACAAAAGAAAGATAAGCAGTCCCTCTGAGATAGTTTACCTTTGCCATATTTTTTTCCTGGGGCCTCTTAAAGCCTAAAACTGCTTTTAACTGACTTAATTCTTACTTGGCCTCAGCTGAAATGGACAGATCTCCCAGGTCATCCTGGGGAACAGCCTCAAACACAGTCACCAAATCTATCTTTAGCTATCTCAGGCAGAATCTTTCCCGATTAAAAATAATTGAGGGGATGGGGTCGTTGCCAGGTCCTGATGTAACTTACTTTGTAGGCAGCTATTGAAACAATCTAGCTCTGTGTCCGTATGGTTTGCTGTGGACTTAAGGACAATGTTATGGTGAATGTAGCTACGTCAGAAGACCAACAGCCTTGAAAGGACAGTAGTTCCACTGGCACTGGTTTCTTCTGCCTCTGTAGGATGAAGCTTGTTAGACCATCTCCATATTGAGGTAAACCCTCACAAGAGTATATGATTTTTGAAAAGCCACCTCTGTCTGCAAGCTGCCAGGCCAGCCACGTTTGGAGAGAGTATGGCCAAAGCTGCAGTCTGATGATCCAGGCTATGAGGGGTAAGATGGCTGACATGCCTCCATCAGGTACCTGCTGGACTTTGTCTTGAGGATAGACGGGAGGCTGTGCTGGGCGGAACTGCTCCTAGGTGGATTCTGGCAGCCTCTCCAACAAGCCCACAAATAGATGGATAATTGTCTTATTGCCTGGCGGCCAGTGCTGTGTGGCTGGCCTTGTCAGTGATAACTGTTATCTGCAGGTCCAGGCAGCGGGCCATGGAGGGGGTCATTATGGCCGATTGCCTGCCCCTCTCCTGCGGGTATGTCAGAGCCTAGGTATCCCTAGAGAAGCGGAGCATGCGGTGTCCACCAACATCCTCGGGATTTTCAAGGAAAGGTGGGCACTGCAGGGAGTGGAGTGTATTATTTCCCCCTCCAGCTCTATTTTAATTTGATCCCTGCCCTCCTCATTGTTTGATCACGCAGCAATGCCCTCAGAGAAGGGCACTGCTTGTCACTGACCACCCGGGTGTTTCCTTTCTTCCTGGTGGTGGAAATTGAATAAAGATTTGTGCACTTTGTATCTTTCACTGTGTCCCATACCTACACACACAACATTGGTGCTGAAAAAAATATGAGCACTACCGCAGTTAGGTGGTGGTGTGGGGGTAAAGAAAAAGGGAAAAAACAGAATTGCCTTGAAATGGTAACCTCTCCAGCCCACGACCCAATATTGTGATTTATGAATTTCCTCCTTGTCCCGTCTTCAAGCCCGCCTCCCTGGGGAGACCAGGAAGTTTCCATCGAATGGGAATTAGAAGAAGATGCACAAACTCACAGGGTAAAACACTGAAGAGATTGTGAAGACCAGAAACTGGGCAGATTTAAGTTCTATATGCACCTCCTTTGTCAGCATTACATGACAGTTTCACTCCTTTCCCTTACCTAGACTGATCCCTGGATGTTAATAAGGTTATGCTGCATGCTTCATGATTTGTTTCCCATGGTTAGCCATCCTCACATCCCAAAAGCTCAGGAACGAACATGGACAGTATTTTGGTTTGGTCAATAATGTTGGCCAAAAGTCTGAATGATTAAAAGGTGGATTAATTAACTTAGAACTATGAAATTACTATGGCCCAAAATAATGATGTAATGAGTTAACTCAAAATACTCTTCTTGTTACCTATCTTATTTTAAAATCTTTAAAGTCTGCTAATTTGGCATGAATCATTGTAATTTTGAAGGTGAATAGAATTGCGATTTTATCCAAGCATTAACTTATTGTTAAAAAGTTACACTTGTTAAATCTGCCTTCTGAAGAAAATAATTTAAAGT
Source organism: Hemiscyllium ocellatum (assembly GCF_020745735.1). Classification (NCBI taxonomy): domain Eukaryota; kingdom Metazoa; phylum Chordata; class Chondrichthyes; order Orectolobiformes; family Hemiscylliidae; genus Hemiscyllium; species Hemiscyllium ocellatum. The sequence continues at coordinate 45,696,327 of NC_083416.1, forward strand.
TGTGAAACCTTGCATAGCTGAATTAACCACTTCCTAACCACTTTAGCTATGTGGCACAAAGTATCTTTCCAGCTAATACTTGCACATATAAAATTACTTAATACTCTCATTTCCTGAACTGAGTAAATTGTATATCGATTTCAGAGGACATTAAGGTCATCTTTCCAAACAGTAAACAAGAAGAAAGTGATTAGGCCTTATTGTGCTGCCCTATTATTTAAAGCAAAACAAGAATACTGTGCAATATAGCACACAATTAAGGCAAATGATAGAGGTGAACCTGAAAATTATTTTGTGGTTTAACACATTTTTAAAAAAAAATAATGGCCTTGAAATTCAATTGGAAGGCGTCTATTTATCAGGAGCAAGTCAGCCAGTGCAAACCCAATATGGGGAGCATGCATCTGCATTCATTTCACATTGGCAGTGCATTTAAACATGATTAAAATTCCTCGGACTGTGGAATCAAGGAGAGGAGTTAAAATTTTTCAGTCTTGGGTTAGGCTGGGAATATTACTTCATATTGGAACTACTAACCTATAGCCATTATGAGTGCTGAGCTCCAAAGGATAATCTTGTATTGTTCCTGGTTTGTCTTCCTGATTCCCATTTTGCCTCCTTTATCAGCAGAAGGTTTAATCTCTTTGATATTTTTTGTCTTACAACGTTTGTTAAAATACAAGTCCCTGCAAGACTCAAATACTTTTGTTGTGGTTGGTTCATATCACAATTCCCTTGAATTTCAAGACACGACACAAGAGAAAACAACCTCTTGCAGATTGTTCCTGTCACCTACAACTTCAAAGGGTTGAACTCTTACAACAAAGGTGAGGAAGCAAGTCATTAATGCATCTCTAATATCTAACTCAACTCATTAACATCTCTTGAAGCAGCATTAGCTGCAGGCTTCCCTGTTTCCCTGGGGAGTAGTTACCACCCCCAACCTCAACCAGTGATGACCCAGCAGTATAAAACTTCAAATTGACAGGAATTGTCAAATGGGTACGTTCATTTTGGAGCAGTCTTGCAGGGAGTAGTGGAGTGTTTATGTCCAGGACAGGGCTCCCATTTGCCCCAGAGGTGTTTCATACCATGTCCAAACAGGTCAATTAAAATAACTCCCTTCATTTGGGGCAACTTCTCCTGAACTTTAGCTGCCCATGACATCCTGTTGTTGTCTTCAGGGTGAAAGTCGTCCTATTGGCCTTTTAGCTTCAATCGTTTGCGTGTGTATCTCACTGGGTGGCAGCCTGCCTGTCTGATCACTAATTGGCCAATCTGGTAAAAGATGAGTCACTGTTTTTTTCCACATATTTTTCCACTTCTGATTCCCTGTCCTATCTGACAGCAGGAAATCCTACCCATTCAGTTTAAACAAATACAATGCAATGTATGGGATATCATATTCCAATTTTCTTAATGAGCATGGCAGACACATTTCTGTTGAGTATGAGTTATTGAGGAAGCAATGAAAATCTTACTAATTAAATTAAATAATAAAGGGAAAACTCTCACCAGGAATTTCATTTTACGGTTGGGTGCTGTCATTTTGACAGGTGATTATTGGAAATTGCAGATGTACAACATACCTGGCGTTTTCACTGATGTTTTACTAACATTAGTGGGATCAATCAGGAAAATACTCATTTTGTGAACCCTATTACAGGTGTATATTTGAATGTTATGATCTCAGGGGACTGATAACTTTGAAGAGCAAATCAAACTTCAAATGAATGACTGAAATGATCAGACTCACCATGCTGATTTGGAAATCTATTGCCATTCCTTCACTGTTGCTGGGTCAAGATCCTGGATCTCCATTCCTTATGGCATTCTGCGGCTACCTACAGCACATTAACTGTGGCAGTTCAAGCAGGTGGATCGCCATCACCTTTTCAAGGGCAACTAAGAACAGGCAATAAATGCTGGTCCTGCCAGCGATGCCCATGTCCAACGAATGAATTTAAAGAAATCCAAGATTTCACATTGTACGACTTTTGCTGGAACAAACAAACTAAAAGCTATATTGACACTTCAGTTTGAAACTTATACTCTCACCTGTAGAAAAGATTCCCCATTCAACGTTTACCATGATTGACCATCACTCTGCTATGGTTAGACTTGACTTTCTCTGAAGTAGATACGTAGTCCTCCAGAAGCCAATTCAAAGCTGTTCTCAGCTCCCTTTCCTACTGATTGACTTTGAGTTGTCAAACTGACTTGCATGGGACAGTTGGATTGGAAATCAGCCAGCCACATCTCTCAGCTTTGGTTAAGCATTGATGAAGTCAGTCTGTTCAATCCGAGTCTGAGCTTATGTGGGTATCTCTTTATTCTTATTTTCTCTCTCTCTCTCTCTCTCTCTCTCTCTCTCTCTCTCTCTCTCTCTCTCTCCCCCTCACTCCCCCACCCCCCCACTCTCTCTCTCTCCCCTACGCTCTCCCACTTCATCTTGTGCTGTCTTTCTCTTTCTCGTGCTGTCTTTTTCTATCTCTCACACACACACTTCCTCTATCTTGAATTCTCACAGACTGACCATTTGTGAAGGTCAGTGAGATTTTTAAGAAAACCTGCTGACCGATCCTATAATGGCTTTCAATGCCTACTGCTTTCAAATCCCCATCTGCATGGTAATTATTCCTGATGAAGGGCTTTTGCCTGAAACATCGATTTCGCTGCTCATTGGATGCTGCCTGAACTGCTGTGCACTTCCAGTGCCACTGATCCAGAATCTGGTTTCCAGCATCTGCAGTCATTGTTTTTACCCAATTAGAGGCCTATGGCTTTGCATTCAGGTTGAAATGTAAATCAGTTATCCTCTATACCCCCAGATTTATTCTATAACAAATAGGTAGATTAAGGTATTAACCAGTCATGAGTCTTGACATTCTTATTACCTGGTTCTGAATTAGTGGTATTCTTGATGAAGGGCTTTTGCCCGAAACGTTGATTTTCCTGCTCCTCGGATGCTGCCTGAACTGCTGTGCTTTTCCAGCACCACTAATCCAGAACCTGGTTTCCAGCATCTGCAGTCATTGTTTTTACCATTCTTATTACCTCCCTAGCCTGAAAGTGAGAGTCAAGGCTCAGGTTTCCACTTGTGAGTTTGGGGAGAAGAGATGGGAAAATTCCTGGCTCCATGGACCAGACTTGTAAAAACACACCTGGTCTGGTGGCTAAGCTAATTGGAACTCTGTCCAGGTAAACCTGGAAATAGAGCAGAGGCTTCCATTATGGGGAGGTGAGCTGGGTGGAAGGCCAGCCTGGTGAACTGACCCAGCTGGGACATCCCTGAAAAAAAATGCAGTAAACACATGGCAGCCTCCACCTCCCACATAGAACATGGACAATGTGAGCAAGAGTAGGCTTTTTGGTGTGATCATGGCTGATCTTTTATCTCAACTATTGCTTCTGCTTTCATCCAATACTTCTTTGACACTTGGTGAAATTTATGTTTCCTTCTTAAACACATTTAATGACTTGGTCTCCATCACCTTCCATGAGAGTTCTGCAGGTTCCCCTCATCTCAGCCCTCAACAGCCTATTGTATATCCTGAAACCATGGCTCTGTTTTCTGGAACCTCAGCTGGGGAAACATTGTCCTTGCATCCCATCTGTCTAGCCTGTCAGAACGTTATACATTTCAATGAGATCCATTCTCAATTTTCTAAACCCCAGTAAATACAGGCCTAGTCAACCCAATCTCTCCTTATACGAAAATGCGGCCATCCCAGGAATAGTCTGGTGAAGTTTTGTGTCACTGCCTCTGTGGCAAATATATCTTTTTGTCGGTAGGAGGGGCAGATCTGCACACAAATTCCAGGTAGACATGACTCATCAAACAGTAAAGGTGGAGTTGTTAAGAACAACTGAGGAAATCATGAACCAATGGTGGACTGAGAAAGCTAAAGGAACTGCAATTCTTTGCTGACGGGCCTGAAACCTGAGGTTTCTGCAGTGCCACCAATGCAATATGACCCAACATCTGCTGATAAAGTGTGAAGAAAGGACTGAACCCTTTTGAGAGACAGAGAAAACATCAACCTCCAATGGAGAGAATGCTTCAAAGAACTCTGAAGTAATGATACAGTCATCAATGAGGGTATGTTTGAGGAAATCCCACAACTCCCCATCAAAGATGATCTTTGACTTCCACCAGGTGTTGGAAGCCTCCATTAGATACATGAGGAGTGGAAAATGGAGTAGATGAGATTCCATTGGAGCTTTCAAACTTGAAGGAGCAGAGCTTACCCGACATCTTCTTCAATGGTTCCTGAATATTTCATACAAAGAGGAAGTCCCTGAATATTTGAGGATACTGCCATCATGACATCTTCAAGAGGAGACAAGGTGGACAGTGGGAGCTACCGAGAAATCTCCACACACTCCATCTCCGGGAAGATCATTGCTGAAATCCTCGCTAAGCGATTTCTCCCAAGTTGAGAGGAAATCCTTCCTGATAAGCCAGTGTGGTGTCTGACCAAACTATGGAATCACGGACCTGAGTTTCCCTGCTCGCCATCTCCAAGAGGAATGCTAACTACTCTCCATAGTCTTCATTCTTCAGTCAGTTGGAAGTGCTATGGAAGACCCTGCCAAAGGCGGATTGTCCAGTGAAATTCATCAACATCCTCCCTCTCCTCCATGACAAGATGTTGGCGAATTTCCTAACTGACTGTAATATGGAATCCTCTAAGGGTCAAGATGGGGGTCAAGCAGAGATGGGCCGTCATCACCCCCACCCTTTTCTCCATCATTTTGCCAGTAATAAGCTTCTCAGTGCTGTGGATAGAAAACATTTCAAACGCAACTTGTTTAAAACCAAGAAGAAAACGACACTTGCCTTGATGGTGGAACTTCATTGTGCAGATGACAATGTCATCTCTGCTGTTTTGGAGGAGAATATTCAAGCCTTGGTTAATACTTTTGCAAACACATACCATAGAATTACTCTCAGCCTCAAACTCAAGATGACTCAAATCGTTTACTCAACTCCAATCCCAGGTCAGGTTCTGGCTCATCCCTCCATTAAGTCGAATGGGAAAATCCTTCCAAAGATGGAACATTTCCTTTACCTGGGAAGCATTTGAGGCTGACATCGATGCAGAGATTCAACAGAGCATCCTAGTCTGTGAGCACTACCTTTGAAGTCTAAGGAGCCTTTGAAAATCATGACATCATGCTGATAGCAAGATACTTGTGTATAAGACAGTCATCCTTCCAACTCTTCGAAAAAGCTCTGAAATCTGGAGTACATGTAGATGTCACCTCAAAACTCTTGAGAAATACCATCAATGTCACTTGAAATAGGTTCTCCATGTTAGCTGGGAGGACAAACATACTAACATCACTGTCCTTGAAGCAGTTAACTGCAACAGCATGGAGGATGTAATCATCTGAAGCTAACTCCACTGGGCTGGCCATGCACTTCAGATGTAACTACAAAATAGGTCAACTTTACCCAGCTTAAGGAAGACATTCAAATGAGGAAGGATATAGGAAGTGGAATACAGGGAGAACTAGCCATTTGGATACAGATCTGGCTCAAAGGTAGAAGACAGAGGATGGTTGTGGAGGGTTGTTTTTTTTCAGACTGGAGGCCTGTGACCAGTGGAGTGCCACGAGGATCGGTGCTGTGTCCACTACTTTATACCATTTACATAAATGATTTGGATGTGAGCATAAGAGGTATAGTTAGTAAGTTTGCAGATGTCACCAAAATTGGAGGTGTAGTGGACAGCAAAGAATGTTACCTCAGATTACAATGGGATCTTGATCAGATGGGCCAATGGGCTGAGAAGTAGCAGATGGAGTTTAATTTAGATAAATGTGAGGTGCTCCATTTTGGGAAAGCAAAGCTGAGCAGGACTTATATACTTAATGGTAAGGTCCTAGGGAGTGTTGCTGAACAAAGAGACCTTGGAGTGCAGGTTCATAGCTCCTTGAAAGTGGAGTCACAGGAAGATAAGTCAGTGAAGAAGGCATTTGGTATGCTTTCCTTTATTGTTTAGAGAATTGAATACAGGAGTTGGGAGGTCATGTTGCGGCTGTACAGGACATTGGTAAGGCCACTTTTGGAATTTTGCATGTAATACCGGTCTCCTTCCTATCGGAAAGATGTTGTGAAACTTGAAAGGGTTCAGAAAAGATTACAAGGATGTTGCCAGAGTTGGAGGATCTGAGCTGTAGGGAGAGGTTGAACAGCATGGGGCTGTTTTCCCTGGAGTGTTGGAAGCTGAGGGGTGACCTTATAGAGGTTTATAAAATCATGAGGGGCATGGATAGAGTAAATAGACAAGGTATTTTCCCTGGGGTGGGGGAGTCCAGATCTAGAGGGCATAGGTTTAGGGTGAGAGGGAAAAGATATAAAAAAGACCGAAGGGGCAACTTTTTCTCACATAGGGTGGTACATGTATGGAATGAGCTGCCAGAGGAAGTGGTGGAGGCTGGTACAATTGGAACATTTAAAAGGCATCTGGATGGGTGTATGAATAGGAAGGGTTCGGAGGGATATGAGCCAGATGCTGGCATATAGGACTAGATTGGGATGGGATATCTGGTGAGCATGGACAAGTTGGACCGAAGGGTCTGTTTCTGTGCTGCACATCTCTATGACTCTAAGTGTTTCATACACTCCTTAAAGGCTTCACTTAAGAAATGCAACATCAATGCCAACACATGGGAGATTCTCATTAAGAAGAAATTGATTTGGAGGAAACTCCTTATGAAAGGGCACAATTCTTTGAGAACACCCTGTGACAAGAGGAAGTACAGAAAAGAAACTGGAAAAAGGAATGACTATCTCCAGGTCAAGGAGCATTTCCACCTCCCAGTGGTCAGAGATGCAGCTCCACATTCAGGCTCATCAGTCACACAAGGCCCTACAGAATCCATGACAAGTGAGCAACATGGAATTTCCTAGGTAGACAAGCATGCTCATGAGCAAATGGTTGCTGATGATGATGACTCCAGCTATGTTTTCACTAAGGCCCTGTATATTTGCAATAAAAATTCCTTGCTCCTGTACTCAAACCCTCTTGAGAGTCAATATACTATTTCACTCTCTAATTGCTTGCTGCACCTGCATGTGTTTAGTAACTAGTGCACAAGGACACCAAAATCCCTTTGTATATTAACATCTTCAAACAACCACTATTTAAGCCATAGTGTCATTTTATTTTTCCTAATGAGTTGATAACATTTCAAAATATCCAAAAGCGCTTCAGCTGGCAATTAAACGCTGAAATGTCAGGCACCCTATTGTGATAACGGATGGTTGTGAAATAATTATTTACCAGTGATAGAAACCTTCCAGCTTTTGCCAGCATTGAAATGTTGAGGAATTTTATTTTACTCCAGACATTTTGGTCTTTAAAAATAAGGAATTTTAAATTCTCCTTACCTCCTTAGAAAATTCTTTGGTTAGTGATAGCATAGGCTGCAATCTCTTTCAATCACATGCCGAACCAGAAATATCTTGGTGCTCTTACTGCCTGCCATTGTCATACATTATACATTGACACTCAAACTATTTCATCAGGTTGTGAATGAGCCTTTCTTATCCATCAGCTGCTGAAGTGAGATTTGATCGAAGTGAGAGGAATGGGCAGTTTACTCGTTAGCACTCCTCATTGTTGTATTGTGTTCAAATTATTAGTTTTATAATTTGAACACCAAAAACAAACCTGTTCAAAAATTACACTAATGTTACACACTGCGTTGTCAGATTACTGAGCCATGCGTGGTGCAATTGGTTGACTCTGGAATGAGTCAATGTGAAGCTGTATGAAACAGCAAATGTCAAAGAATCCTAATAACTGTTACTAAGGTATCTTTAGTTGATGTGTTCATTATGACTTTTTCAATTGTTATATGACTTCAAGTCCACCATGAATGTATTTGCCATATTATATGCTATTACTCATCCCACTTTCAAATGAAAATACATCAGGGAGTTATTTGGAATTGGACATGCTGTAAACATTGAACATGGGCTTTAATCGTTTAATACACTTTTACAGTTATTTTTAATTGAGATTTTTTCAACAATTTCTAGATTCTGTTGAGAATGGGTAAACTGGTAACTGCAGGTTGACCTAAACTGTGATGGATTTCATAAGTGATAATGACAAATATTATATAAATCAGTCTTCCTGTTAGTACTGCTGAATTATCAATCTTTCTTTCAATTTTGCTGTTTTTTTAAGGTCAGCGTTGATGAGGTCAGTTAACTTTCACCACTGCACTGTAGCTTGAGTAACTCAGCCACACTCCTTTGAGGTTAAAGCAGTGCAGGATTCAACTGTCTTCAGTTACCAGTCACAAGATGCACCAAAGAAATGTCGTTCCTTTCACCACGCACATCAGCTTTATTTTCCCCTCTCAGCTTTCTGACAGCAGAAAATCTCTGTAGCAAAAGTATATCTACCTTTTTCAGGTTAATTTATTTATGTTTCACAGGAATGTGGTCATCACCTGAGCAATTGTTGCTCATCCCTAATTGCCCTTGAACTGACTGACTTGTTAAACCATTTTGAAGGACAATTAAGAGTCAGCCGTATTGGGTCTGGGGTCTCAGGCCATATTAGGTAAGGTTATGTCCTTTCCTAAAACACCGTAGTGAGTAAGAAGAGTTTGTATACCAGTCATTATTGTTAATAGCCATATTTCAGATTTATTAATTGAACTTAAATTTCACTAGCTGCTACAATAGGATTTTAACTTGCGTTCCTAAACATTAGTCTAGGCCTCTGGAAACAAATGTAGTGACATTGCTATAACACTGCCATGTCCCCTGCACCCTAATTGGTCATTAAGCAAAAGCAATAAATATCTAAGCTTTGAATCAGTTTTGCAGTAATAAAAAGTTCTCTTTTTGGTCACAGTTTCATTTTGCCACAATTAAACTGCTTGTCAATTTTGCCAAAAACACTTTTCTTGGTTTTTTTAAACATTTATGAACTGGTTAGCAATAAATCTTTTCACTATCCGGTGAAAATTGCATCATATGCCTAGCATGTTAATATATTTGAGGGAATATGTTCTTTTTATCTTCCTCCTGTCTCCTGGTCTTTGGATCTCCAACATTTCCAATTAGCACTCATTTACCTTTTGAACAGGTTGCAATCCTTACAATTTCTATAATTATATTCTCAGTAACTAGAGTATCCTACACCTGGCCATGAAATAATTATCCTACCTAGTGACATGTGCAGTTAATGATGCTGAATATTAAAAATGCAACTATTGATTACTGATTCTTGTAAAAAGGAGCTTGCTGAATGTGGCTGGAATTGGTTTTGGAAGAAGCCTTATATCATTGGTATCCTCTTGAGGAAGAAGCTCAGAGAAATGAACAAAGAATAAGACAAATGTTTTTATCCTGCTGAGTTGTGAAGAAAATATTGTGCTATGTGTGAAATGTTGAAAGCTGCTGCCTTGGGAATAGGATGTGAGATGGTTGTAAATCTACACAAATAGTCTATTTTTTTTTTAGCAAGCTACTGTTTGTTTCCAGCTTGCTCTAACAGATGATTGACACTGGCAAGTAAGTGAGCTTTCAGTGCTGTAATATAATACTCTTTTTTCTCAAAAAGAATTTTAAAATGTGCATATTTTTAGTGAAAGTTTGTAATAGTTATGTGTACAGTAAAGAAATAAGAAATATCTAACACATGCTTGATAATAATAAAGGCATAAGCTCTGTAGTTTTCAGTGGTGGATAAAACTCCTTAACTCTTTGAATCACAGAATAGAATTGGGCATGCATTGCATTATAATTTGGACATTAAACATGTACATCTCAATTTTACAGAAAAATGACCTTATATATTCAATATAGGTGTTCTGCCCCAGATAAGTTTATTGAACCCATTCATTAGCCATTTATCTGATAGTCAAATAGACTGACTCTTTATTGAATGTAGTTTAGGATTTGTGGACCCAATGTTGCATCATTTGTGCTGTTTTATCCCAGCTAATGCAATTATTGGGCAAGGCGGACCCCAGACTGAAAACTGACTTGATATATTTTTGCTTGGTTTAAACAAGTTGGTCTTTCACTAGTATCCTTACATACAGTGGAGGAAGGACATCACTTTGACTGGGACAATTCATCCATCCTAGGACAAGCCTAACAGAGACACGCACAAAAATTCCTAGAATCATGGCATTCCAGCCAGAACCCTATCAACAAACATATTGATTTGGACCCCATCTACTATCCTCTGAGAAAAAGAACAGGAAATGACATCAGCAACCCAAGAAAACCTGAACACATAAATAAAAAGTGAGACATAACACGAGCACTTCATGGGAGGCTCACTGATGATGTTACGTAGTGATGAAACATCTGAAAACAAACCTTCCAGCTCAGCGAGCAAACTTACATCCAGAAGCTGATCTTTCATTGAAGCACAAGGCTGCAATGCTGTACATTTGGTTTGGCAATAAAATGGAAGTGTATTATGTACAAGAAATGAAAACCAAAATGGAATAAAGCAAGCTATTTAAATATAATGCAAATGTAAATACTTTGAAATACAAGACAATCGTAAAAGACAATCTCATTAATCCCAACAGTGCTGTTTTGCAGTCCTCACACCAGGGCTTAATCTACTGTAGCTTCAATTACGCATTTTAAGAATCTAATAGCTTTTACCTTGAGGCTTCATACAACAGAGCTTAGACTTTCTCAGTTTCAGATAGCCCCTTCAAGGTTGTGAGCAACTACTTCTGGTCAGGAACTTTCCAACTACATTCTTTACACTGAGGTAACCTATTTAATAACTGTTCTATATTATCTCCCGTCTTCAGGAGCAACTGTCTTCCACACCCATCTCCAGCCAATAATTATTTGAACCTGAAACCAAAATGACTTTCATCAAGATATGGGTGTTTCTCCTAAGCTAAAGGAGTGGCACAGTGGTTAGCGCTGCTACCTCACAGTGCCAGGGACCCGGGTTTGATTCCAACCTCGGGCAACTGCCTGTGTGGAGTTTGCACATTCTCCCTGTGGTTGCATGGGTTTCTTCGGGGTGCTCTGACTTCCTCCCACAATTCAAAAACGTGCAGGTTAGGTCAATTGACCATGCTAAATTGCCAATAGTGTTCATGGATGGGTAGGTTAGGTGCATTAGTCAGGGATAAATATAGGACAATAGGGTAGAGGAATGGGTCTGGGTGGGTTACTCTGCGGTGGGTCGGTGTGGACTTGTTGGGCTGAAGGGCCTGTTTCCACACCTAAGGCATCTTTTAAAAAGTCTCTGAATCCTTCTGTATGAAACTTAATACAAAACTGTTCACTCTGTTCACTGGTAAAACTCATTCAAATGCAAACAAAACTATGTTTCTCTCTAGGAAATCTCTATCTCATACTTCACTTCAAAATAAATCATCTTAGCTGAGAAATGTTTACAAGTTAATCATTAAACGTCTTCGTAGTCACAGACAAAGACCCAATGCCACTAGTTCAAAATTCAATTTCTTTATAAACAATTAAAATAAAATATATGATACATCTTACATGACAGTGCTCAGAATGCTTCATCAGCCTTTGCTCACTTATAGAAAGGTTTTTTTTTAGATTAGACTACTTACAGTGTGGAGACAGGCCCTTCGGCCCAACAAGTTCACACCGACCCTCCAAAGAGCAACCCACCTAGACCCATTTCCCTACATTTACCCCTTCACCTAACACTACAGGCAATTTAGCATAGCCAATTCACCTAACCTGCACATTTTTGGACTGTGGGAAGAAACCGGAGCCCCTGGAGGAAACCCACGCAGACATGGGGAGAATGTGCAAACTTCACACAGACAGTTGCCTGAGGCGGGAATTGAACCCGGGTCTCTAGTGCTATGAGGCAGCAGTGCTAACCACTGTGCCGCCCATAATTTACTCCAAATCTGAAATCTTCCTGTGGATTCAAGGGGAGTAGGAGAACTTCATTAACTCCGTAACCATCATATCAAAGTTTTTCTCCTCATAGCCCACCCGAACCATTCTTGCTGGCATTTACTTAAGTGTTTTCCCACTGAATGAGCTGCTTGTGCAGATTGCCTCAAAATTGTAGATGAATCCTGAGGACCAATGCCTACAGATCATTGATTCAGATCTCACTATCTCCACAATGCCTAAATTTGGTGTGAAAATTAGGCGAAAGTAAAATCTCCATTTTTTTTGTAAATAAATGTTTTTGCCTCAGAATTTGAACAGTAGATGAAGAAATGTACTGAAAATTTTGATTGTTGATGAAGTTAATTATTTTTGTTCCAATCTTATACATGGTTTTTAGGTTCTGTAACCCTCACCATTCTTCCTCACTCGATGCTACACCATGTGTCCCCATATTTCCATGCCCTTTCCAAAGCATTAGTCCTTTTTCATTTATAATCCTGTCTAAATCAACAAAGTTTTGAAAAGCCATATCAAATAAAGAATAACTTATTGTGACTTCATAAAGCTATAAATAAAACAAAGCTAGGACTCTCCTTTAAGCTGTGCTTAATCTTGTAACTCGGCCAAGCATTCACAAAGAGGTCATTAGGAAACTAAAAAAGATGTCTTTGGTCATCTGTTCAGTGTTATGTTTGTTCAAATGGTCTCATTACGATTCCTTGGCCAAATTCCAAAACTGAGTAATGGGCTCAAGTTTTACATAGTTTAACAGGGATACAGGCTTTGTTTGATTGACATTTTCCTGAAGTTATTATAATCTTTTTCTTCAATGTATGTTTTCTTTGGACAAGATTAAAAGGGCCTAAGAGGATTAAAGATTTATTAACTAATACTGTGAATGACTGGTTGATTGGCACTTTGATGTAAAAGCAGCTGCTTTTGCAGAGGAGAATTTCAAAGCCTGTTTGCTTATTTTATCAGTTTTTGAACATTGCAAAGACTTGTCATTTGCTATATTCCTCATTGACTCTGTCGGAAGTGAATATTGAAAAAGTAACAATGGAGAATGCAAGGTAGCATGGAAAAGGAATGGGGTAATGGAAAGGATATAGAAGGGGTATTGGACAGGAGGGGACAGTAGGGAGTATTAGAATGCATAGGGATATGACAGCACAGGAAGGAGGAATATGAGGGGATATCGACGGCTGATTTAAAATTTTCTTACAACATCAACCTTAGTTACAAAACCTAGCTGTAAAACTGCTTTCTAAGTCCTCAGCATGACTGACTTAGTCTTGCTGTTCCCACGGGAATTTAAGTGACAAAAGCATGAAGATAAATTTCAACCTGCTCCTCAGCCTTTACTGGAAATCCTGACATCACTGAAGAAGTTGGAGAAGCCACAACTGACACATTTCCCAACGGGGTAGATAGTCTGCAATGTGAGGTAAATTTGAATATCCAGTCTCTCACACCTGATTTTACCCATTCCTGACTCAATTCTAGATGAAGGGCTCATGTCCAAAAGATGTCAATTCTCCTGCTCCTTGGATGCTGCCTGACCTGCTGTGCTTTTACAGTACCACACTTTACGACACAATTTAGGACAGGAGCAGGTGGGGAAATATGACCCATGGCTTCCGAAAAGAAACACTGTAAGATGTAATCAACGCCTTGATGATAAATTATGTCTGTATTACAAAATGAGATGTGTTTACATGAAATAAAAGACTTCCAGACAATGCTGAGAGTTTCCTGAAAGTTACAGCCACATCACAACCACCATTGTAACTTTGTGTCCACCCATACTTCTGGTGAATTAATAATTGTGCTGTGGAAGTAGCTCTGAGGAAAATCCTGAAATTCATATGTAAGCTTTAACACTACATTTAAAAATACTAGAAGATATTCACATCTACAGGAGAGCAATCTTACTGTGCAGCATCCAGCAGTGATTATAATAATTGTTCATATTTCTTTTTATTGAGACACCTTTTCCAACAGAATGTTATTTTCTGGAACGGTCTGATGAGTACAGAGGATGAATGATCAGTTTGTCAAGCTGACCTGGAGACCATTTGACAAACACTTTGCTCTACAGTTTAAAGACCTGAACAATTCTAATTGCTAATTTTTCATTTAGACTTTCGCGTGAATTTTACTTAACCGTCTTCAACATTCATTCCCTTTACCACAAAGCACAGTTGTACCATCTAAAATTTATACCGTGTAACTTGCTAAGACTCCTCTAACAGTACATTCCAAATCCATGACCGCGAGCATCCAGAAGGGAAAGGACATCTGATGCATTACAGAATCGCTATCTGAAGGTTCCTGTCCAAACCACACACCATCTGGCTTGGAACTCCATTAGCTTCACTGGCACAATCCTGGAATGCTGTCCTGGTGTCGGGCATGCTCTGTTCTGCTCATGATGAAAGCTGCTGTCACTATCCTCCTCAAATGTAGGAATCTTCAGGGCCTGCTTGGTCTAGTGATGTATAGGAAAATTTCTTCTTGGTCTAACTAGAGAAGTCTTTTGTGTTAACAAAGTACAGTTTATTGCATGTTAGCAATGAATTACATGTTACATTGATATAAGACTATAAGATATGGGAGCAGAATTAGGCCATTACGTCTGCTCCACTGTTCTATCATGGCTGATATATTTCTCAACTTCATTCATCTGCCTTCTCCCCATAACCTTTGATCCCCTTACTAAACAAGAACCTATCTATCTTTGCCCTAAATATACTAAATGATTTGGCCTCCATAGCCTTCTATGACAAGGAGTTCCACAGATATGCCATTCTGGCTGACTAAATTCCTTGTCATCTGAATTCTAAAGGATCATCCCTGTATACTGAAGCTGTGTCTTCTAATCCTCATCTCTCCTACTAATGACAACATCTTCTCCATGTCCACTCTATCCAGGCCTCTCAGAATTCTGTTATTTTCAATCAGTTTCCCCCTCCTCCTTCCGAACTCCATTAAGTATGGCCCAGGTCCTTAACCAATCCTCGTATGACCAGCCCTTCATCACCAGGATCACTCTTGTAATGGACACCCTCCAATGATAGCATATCCTCCTTTAGATAAACTGCTCACAATATTCCAAATGCAGTTTGACCACAGCCTTAAACAGCCTCAGCAGTATATCCCTGCACATGTATTCTAGCCCTCTTGAAATGAACGCTAACATTGCATTGGCCTTACTAACCATCAACTGAATCTATATGTTAACCTGAAGACAATCTGAACTAGGGTTCCTAAGGCCCCTTGTGCTTCAGATTTCCAAAGCCTTTCTCCATTTAGAAAATAGTCTGTGCCTGTATTCTTCATACCAAAGAGAATAACCTCACACTTTCCTACATTGTATTCTATCTGCCACTTCTTTGCCCATTCTCCAAGCCCATTGAAATCCTTCTGCAGCTTCCCACGCAACATTACCCTCAGTTTCTTTCTCAAGATCATTAATATATAGCTGTGGTCCTAAGACTGACCCCTACTCAAGTTTACCAATCACTGGCTATATCTTTAAAAAGACCCCTAAATGTGTTTATGTCCTCAAAGCAATCTACCAGATTTGTCAGGCATTATCTCCCCTTGACACAGCCCAATTTTACATTGCACTTTCAAGTACTCCACAATCTCATCCTTAATAATGGACTCTAAAATCTTACCAAGACTGATGTCAGGTGAACTGGCCTATAGTATTCCATCTTCTGTCTCCCTCCCTTCTTAAACAGTAGTGTTACATTAACTATTTTCCAGTCCTCTGGGACCCTCCATGACGCGAGTGATTCCTGAAGGATCACCACCAATGCCTCTACAATCTTCTCAGCTACCTCCTTCAGAACTCTGGGGTGTAGTCCATCTGGTCCGGGTTATTTATCGACTTTCAGACTTCAACTTCCCAGCACCTTTGCCTTAGTGATGGCCACTACAGTCACCTCTAACCCTTGATTCTCTTGAATGATATGATTGCTTTGACAAACATTTTACAGAGACTTTAAAGGAGATCAGATGTTACGTCCCACTCCGTCAAGATCCCAAATCTAAGATCCAAGACTGCCCACAAGACATCATCTTCTTTGATGGTTTTAATGGCTTGCCTCAGTATTAACCCTTTTCAGAATTCCATATAACAACTTCCTTACAGCAATTTTGTGTGTACTCTCACCTAGGATCTATTGTGGTCCAAAAGGACAGCTCACTATCAGCCTTCATACAGGTAGGGATGGACAATACATACTGACCTAGCAAGCAGGCTCACACCCCCTGAATGAATAAAATAATGTCATCTTGCATTGTGTTGTTTTTGTAGAGGGGAGAAATCTATTTTGGTGATGAAAAAAATCAAATTCATTAATATTTTCCTGCTATTTATAACCTGAGTAACATTTCATGCAAGAATAAAAACATATATATATATACACACTAATTTTCTGTCAGTAACTCCTATTTTCTCTCCCCAAACTATACTATGTTTTCACTAATCGGGAAAGCAGATCGCTGTTGTTTATGATTCTTATAATACCTGCTCTTTGGCTGATAACCTGCTGGTGTTTTAACATTGTAATGTCAGAATGTATTTGGTTCAAATTTGCTCCAACCTTTTGCTCATCCACCTGGAAACATTTGTCTTTGAGTTCTTCTCCACTAACAGTTCAGCTGACTAATGAAACTGAGTCTGTGTGACAAGTAGCTGCGCACTTGAACTTCTGGCTACTGCCTGATGTGTGTTCAGCTGTGTGAGGTTAAGAGATTGCATTAAGAAGAGCATTGAATTCCAAAATGACATCAGTGGCATCCATTCAATGCCGCATGCTGACTAACTCTATAGCTCTGCTTTTTATCCTTCTGGCAGATGTTAGCCAGATCTGTGTTCGGCAAAATGGCGTCTGATGTGATTTACAGTCATTTTGATTCCTCCATTGGCACCTAAGAAATAAATGCAACTGATTTTGTATTTTGTTCATATGTATCGCAAAAGGAGGCAGTCTATTTTCCCGAGAGATGTGATAAAACTCCAAGCTCCCTTCCTGAATTTTCTGAATTTCTCATTTCATTGTTTCAACAATAGCAAGGAGGATGGCATGACTGAAACGTGCTGTGAGGGATCATCCTTCCTGTTCTGTAGAAATAGTTGACCTGGTTAAACCAAAAGCCTATTATTTTCTGGCAATAAGGCTGTGTTGTTGTGCCAGTCCTAGTTGTTGTGAGGTTATAGCACATTCCTGATGAAGGCATTCTTGAAGGGCTTATGCTCGACTCTCCTGCTCCTCGGCTGCTGCCTGACTGGCTGTGCTTTACCAGCACCACACTCTTTGACTGATCTCCGGCATCTGCAGTCTGCACCTTCTCCTAGATTAAAGCACAAGCCACTCTTAAATGAGTAGTAAATTATACAGTCTTTTTTTTTATTGAAAAGGGTCATCGCAATGGAAATGGAAACATGTTACATTGGTGAATTCAATTCTGGAATTTGGGCCTCAACCATATCAGCACAAGGTTGAATTTCCTTTGCTAAGTAGGAAGTGTTTCCAGGCCTTGAGTAGCAACAGGAATTCCTGTAATCTGAAATTGCTTCCAACACCTTTAATTTTCGACAGTACCTTTCTTCCTGAAGATCTTGTGCTGGCATCAGATGTGGTTGGGAAAGTAGGCAGTAATCTACCCCAACCTTGTTGGATGGACTCAGGAAAGCTTATCCATGGGTATCCAGAAAAAAATAACAGTACCAGCAACCTTCACTTTATTGAGCTCAAAATTTGCAAGAAGTGAAAACTGAAGAAAAAGATACCTTTTGATCAGATGAATTGATGCTATTATTATGAAAAAAAGAACATAAAGCTATTGCTTTTTTTTATTATGTTAAAAGAAATAAACAAATGAATTTTACCTGGATATTACACTTTTAAGTTTGACTAACAAATTAACTTCTTTCCGGCAGAACCTGATTTGAGTGGACTGTATGATCTAGAAGCCAGACACAAAGCCATTGAAGAGCAGATCAAGAAAATCAGGAGAGTACGAAGAAATAGCAGAAACAATGACTATAATATAGAAGTTCTTCTTGGAGTTGATGACACAGTGGTGTACTTTCATGGCTTGGACCATGTGCAGAAGTATCTTCTGACCCTAATGAATATAGTAAGTGTGTTTTTTTTTTGGTAATCATTCTCTAAACGTGAGAACTTTCATACTTTAACAATGAAAGCAATTAAAAGTGTGTGAGCAAATTTATGTGGTATCAGACTATAGAAGCATTGAGAAGTTATAATACTGCAAGAGGCCATTCAGCCCATCCTGTCTGATGCTTAAAGAAAAAGAACAAAACCAGCTCCCTGTTCTGCTGCCACCTCCGGGATCTGGTCTCTAGTCTTGCACGTTATTGTACCTCAGGTACTTTTTCAACGAGTAGAGAATTTCTGCTTCTACCACAAAACCAGGCAGCAAATATCAGCACCCATTATCCTCTGGGTGAAAAAGATTTTTCTCCTGATTCGTTTAATCCTTTTATCAATCATCTTAAATCTGTGCCCCCGATAATTGATTTCTCCCTATGTGGAAGCAGCTCTTTTCTGTCTACTCTAACTAGGCCCCTCATAATTTTGTAGACATTAAGTCACTGTTCAGATTCCTCCGTTCTAAACCACTCCAGCCTAACCAATGCTCTCCTCCAACCTCTTCCGTCAGACAGAAGCTTGAATAAATGCATGAGCAGGTTCAAGAACAGCTTCTTCCTTGCCATTATTAGATTTGGACACTTTAACTTCAAATAATGCTGGTCTTGCCTAGCACATGTCTGTGTGGTGTAATCTGAATGACTTACTCTGTCCATGATTTGGAGATGCCAGTGTTGGACTGGGGTATACAAAGTTAAAAATCACACACCAGGTTATAGTCCAACAGGTTTAATTGGAAGCACACTAGCTTTCGGAGCAATGCTCCTTCATCAGGTGGTAGTGGAGGGCTCGATTGTAACACAGAATTTATAACAAAAATGTAACTCTTAGTTACATTGCACTTTGCTCAAAAACTGCATACATTCATGTAGAACTCTGAGCTCAAAAACTGCATGAATTTATGTAAAAATCTGTTATCTCATTTTTTAGATTAGAATCAATCTAAACATCAGGTCATAAACAGAGAACACAGGGGGCTAACACCTTCAACATATTGTCTAGCTATCACCATTGTTAACAGCTAACCCGAGAATGCAACTTTTAAAAAAAGGTTTTGTGATTTACACATGAAAGAAGTGAAACTATCACTGTATTCTAACAGATGAAAGGCTTAACAGACAATCAATTTTTCAATGTATAACTTCAGTTACATCATACTGCAAATTTTTGCTATAAATTCTGTATTACAATCGAGCCCTCCACTATCGCCTGATGAAGGAGCGTCCCTCCGAAAGCTAGTGTGCTTCCAATTAAACCTGTTGGACTATAACCTGATATTGTGTGATTTTTAACTCCTTACTCTGTCCAAGTTGTTTTTTCACCTGATGATCTGTACATCCTTCCTTACTCTGATCTGCCTGTACTTCTAGCAAACAAAGCATTTCACTGTACTTTGGTACATGTGACAATAAATCAAATCAAAGCAAGTCTTTCATCATAGCTGTCATTTCAAACTCTGGCAAAATTCTTATCAATCTCTTACATTACAGAGATTGAAGTCCAGAGAAATATATCTCTACCTCAACTCATAAGTTTCTACTTAACTGACTCTTTCAATATTTTTGTCATGTACTGTGGAGACAACTCCATTAGTCCTTTCAAAATATGTCAATGTGACATTTTCAAAGCCTAAACTTACTTCTAATTACCTGCAGATTTCTGACCAAACTCTCTTGGTTTCAACATGTAACCAACAGCAGAGGAACTTTGATTATCCAAAGGACACGGGTGGGAGTATTTTGTTTGGTTAATTGAATTCCGAATAATCAAGGTTCCCCTGTAAACTGTTACAGTGAGGTAACTTGTTCCCTGAACTACTAGTTGTGGAGAAGCTAAACCTCTTTCTAAGCTCAAAACTGGTGTATTCTGAGCTGAATTTGGATACAAACTTATTCAATCCCAAATTCTTCTGAACTGAAAACAAAACTAATGGCTGTTTATATGTTTATCTTCCCTGCCATAAATGTTATAGCGTAAAGATCTTCCCATTAACACCATGTTGGTTTGCAGACCCCTGCTTTCTGACACAATAATTAAATTCAGTCACTTTTCTGAAAGGACTCTGACTTTTTGCTTTTAAAAGATAACCTTTCACAGAACTAAGCAACATCCATCTGATTCTATTTTGAAATCCAAAATCCAAGAATGATATTAAGACATATAAAATATGTACCCTTCATCTCACTAGACTCAAAATGCTAACATGGCCTAATCAGTATTTTCTGCCATTCCACGATTCAATCCCTGAATTTTATTCTATACCCCATTCAGTAAAGGAAAGCATTTTGTATGCCATTCAATATTGAATTGCTATTATTTTTAAAAGAAGCAGTGTTGTATATGGTCCTCATTCACTTCTTTTAAGTTACAATTTGAAAGTTTTGTTTCCTCTATTTCAGTGACAACATCCCTGCCCCCATCTGCCCTCAACAGCCCACCATATCATTTTCTGGTAGTGTGAGTGGGAGCTAACCAATTTCCAGTCTAATCTCAAAGCTACTCCCCAGCAGATTTTTTGGAGGTTTACAGAGTTTACTCATTCATCAAATTCTTCCTCATCCTCCCACGGTATGTTGCAAGCTCATTCTGTGAGAAATTGTAGGGCAGGTCTGCCAGTCACTTTGTCGAATGTGGTGTGGGTGCAAAGGACACTGCTTCACCAAAAGGAAATGTGTAATTAATTACTGGCCCCTGCCATGCTGCAGAGGACACATACAGAACTCTGTCAAAAACACCTTTGGCCTCTCCTAATTTTCATGCATGGTCTGATTTTAATAATCAAGATAGCTGGTCTGTAAAGGAACAGTAGAGAAAACTGCCCCAAGGTAGTGCATGCAATTTAAAGGAGCACCCTGCTGGTGTGACTACGGATGCCCCACCACAGATGAAAGAGATATGCAAAAATGTATCATGTTTCCCAGTGGCTTGCACTGTAATGTGACAGTGTGTCAAGCCTGTGGCCCACTACAGAGGCATATCTACTCTTAGCTGATGTTAATAATGTGAACCTAGGAATGGAATAACTGGTGAACTCTCTCGCGCAGCCTGTGAACATACCCAGACACACTGGAGAAAAACAGATCTGTACAATGGTTTCCTTCCCATATTTCCTTCCCTGTATTCAGATTTTGGGGCTGTATTATAAATAAGGTGAAAGGCCATCACTTGTTTTTTACCCCAGGTCTGCCACTTTCTATGGACAATGCTTCAATATTTATTTGCTCTACACCCTTGCAAATGTTAAATGATAATACTCTAAGCTGAGCTTCATAAGGTTTACTGTAGGATTTAAACACCTAGAGTAGTATCGAGGTTGATTTTTAGATACATGACAGATAAACCATTATGCTCGAGGGCCATGCCTCTTTATTTAGAGACACTTCAATATTGAGTATTAACATAATATACTTTATATTACCAAATACTTCAGTTCAGTCACTTCAGCTAATGCTGTTGAATATTCTGTCTCTTGTACCAAATCGTTTCAATTGCAAAAGCCTAGACATTATTCACTGTTATCAATAATTGCTTAACAGGGATTGTTAATGTTGCTGCTAAGTTTTAAGCTATTATACAATATACTTCTGTCTGATGCTTTGACTCCTTCATTTTAGTTTTTACTGAAATAGCAGCCAGGAAAATGTCACAAAGTATTCATCCACAATCATAGATAATGGTATTTTCTGTTGTAATGTGCAGTGGATTGTCATGAATTCAAGAGTACTTTTTAGTTCATTGTGTTTGCTCTGCCATCTCATTAGGCATAGCAGCACAACATATTTAATCCAATTTTCGTGCTTGCAGTCACCACTCATTCCCCACCCACCCTTTTACCTTTCAGTCCTGAGTACCTACTTTCTGTTTAAGCATCTTAGTTTAGTTTAGATTTGCTGCTTTTCCATATTCTCACAGCTTTTTGTTTGAAGTAGATTTTTAAAATTCTCTTTTAACCAGAACAGCTTGAATTAATAGTCGGCAGTCTTTAATTCTGCATTATTTTTCCAAAAGAGATTCATTTCCTTAGTTTGTTTCCAGTTCTCTGCATTGTATTTAAAAAAACTCAATCAAATCAGTCTTAATCTTTTTTTTCTGCAGAAATGTCATCCTACTTTACTGAGACTCTCATCATAATTAGCTATTTTATCCGTGATCCCTTCTGGTGAATTGTTGCTACACTTTTCCACGGTGTCTTATGCTCCTTAAAGTGGGCTGCTCAAAATGGAAATGTAATCGGGTTACATGATCTTGATATTGTTCCACCTGTTTATTCCTCCGTATGGTGAGGGAACCTGTTTACTCATGCTCCCAGTGCACAGATTACAATGAGCTAGAAACCTTGGCAGTCAGGGCCAGAATTCTGGAGTACCAGCAGCCAGTTAAAACATGTTGGTTATCTACGGATCAGAGATCTATTTTAGATTTTTGAGGAGCAGTCAGAGAAGCAACTAGGCAGAGCACTTTGAATTCTCTTGCTAAAATACTGAAGAGAAGACAATCTAGTTGTCCTTAGTTGACCTTGGTAAGGTCCAGACATGCAGGTAAAACATAAACTGGGCGATCACTACAGCAAGTGCAGTATATGTCACTCAATAACTGAATGTTGCACATGTGCTTCAGTTTTATTTTGGAGAATGTTTGTAGCTTAATTATTTTGGGGGATTATGTACAGGTTGTCAACCATTGCATTGATCCTGATTTTCTAAATGCTGTGTACATTTTTATTAGCTTGTGTGCCTGAGTCACAATATTGTTTTGTTCAATAAGAATCTTCTATGTTTCTTTTCTTACACTTCCATCTTCTATGCTAGAAGTCAAATTGTTACCTCATATTTTAATACCTGAAAGTACATCTACACTTGTTTTCCAACTTGCTTGATCAACATGCATTTCTATTTCATCTTCACTCTTCTTGCTAATATTGGAATATCTAACTGTATTCTGATTTATGTAGTGAAAATCTGGGATCCTCTTACTGATCTTTGGGAGATAGCACTTGTGACTGCAAATCCAAGAAGGTGCAGAAACATGTTTTGGCATTTGGCTTTTATTTGTTCACAGAACGGCTTTGAGAAAGAGTTATGCTTAATTGTTGCCTGTTGAAACAAAAGAGAAGTTGTTCAGAGTTTTAAAAAAACTGTAGCCATTGATTTCTGTATAAAAGTGTGGGTTGTGGGTAGTTGCTGCTCAGTTTGCTTCTGTATAATTTTCTTCTAATTAATCTTAAGTACCTCCAGAAAATCCTGTGCCTACTATTCATCGATCCTGCAAAAAAGTTGCTAGAGATTATTACATATACACCATGCTATCGCCTTGAAAGAGAAGGAGTTATTAGAGAATCACAGCATGGATTCGAGAAAAGAGGGCTCTATCTCACTCATTAAAAAATAATATTAAGAAAGTTACAATGCTGACAGGTAATAGGAGCTCAACTGACAGTATACAGCTGAGCTTTCAAAAAGTCTTTGATGGAAAGTGCTATACGAAAGCCCATTAAAGAGAGTTGAGTCCTGTGAGATTGATGGGCAGAATTTTTTGGGCTGCAGACGAACTGATAGTATTTACATATTCAGAATGTTCTTTGTGGGAAGCAGAGTACCGGTGGAATTGTAGGGACTGTGTTGTGGTTGTTGCTTTGTGCAATCTGTATCAACAATATGAAGAAAGACATTTGATAGCTCACTGACATTTCCTGTGACTTGGGTTAGGACCTTATATCCACTGTCAAATATATTTTGAAGCCAAGTTCAATATGAGAAAAACTCACTAATGTCTTTAACTTGATTGGATGCACTGCATTGAATATCACTACTCTTGCATGTATGTCAATGAGTACACAGGAGCATTGGTTGGTTTAACTCCTTTTCCATTCTCAGAATCATGGTGCAACTTGTGTGGAAATGTGGAACATTCTGACAGATGGGTTATCTATTCAAAATCAGCCTGTCCAGGTGATTGAAAAACAATCTGCAAACACAGAAGCTCATAACTGTTTCAATATCATTACGATACGATGGTAAACCCCTCTGCTAATTAAGCCAAACACCCAGAAAAGTTCATCTCGCCTCGTAATCTATTAAAATGTGTGACCGAGAACACCCAAATTCCACTTTTAAAGAAAAAAAATCAATTTATTCTTTAACTCAAAATGTGAACACTAAACAACAACTATTTACAACTCTATGTCTCCTTTCTCTTAACTGCTTGTTATCTGCCTCCAACTCTATAATAATATACTGTTCAATTAACTACCCGGATTAAATTAAGTTCAAAACCACACAGCAGCTGCCATTCCAGTGTCTATCTTCCTCTGTCTGTAGATCTCCCTGGTCTTCTTTGGTCATTTGCTGCAAATATGTTTCATATGAAAAAGATACATTTGATAGAGAGTGTTTTCTTTGCAATTACTCTGATATTAGGAAGTGGTCTCTCTCTCTCTCTCTCTCTCTCTCTCACTCTGGCTAACTCTCAAAATGCCTGTTTCTTTATACCCCAAACATCAGATTGTCTCATTGGTTCGATGTTGGCAAAACAGTAATTTCAAACTTGATTTGGTTTTAGTATCCTGGTGCATAATTTAAACTGGCTAAATTCAAATGGTAGTCAATATAGCAACCAAAACTCAGATATTTGTTTCACATCCAAATGTTACATATTTTCAATTCTCCAGTATACTCTGAGGCTGCTAGTCAGTCACATGACAGGTGCCGGCAAGCTCTGTGTAAAAATGATTTCAATCTCTCTTAAAGGTACAGTACACACCTTCAACTTTATATCAAGACTTAGAGTGTTAGAATTTTATATCCACTGTCATATATATTTTGAAGCTATGTTCAGTATGAGAGAGACTCACAAATGTCTTTAACTTGAATGGATGTACTGCAGTGCTTTTTGATAGGAGCCTTTCATCCATGTGCGTACTGTGCAAAATTATGTAATGAATGCATTAGAACTGGTGAATGAACTAAGCAGTAGTATTTGGTTAATTGAATATCGCTATGTCAATGAGTGCACTGGAGCATTGGTTGGTTTAACTCATTTTCCATTCTCATAACCATGGTGCAACTTGTACAGAAATGTGGAACATTTCACCAATGGTAGACAGGGGATTTCTGTTCAAAGTTAGCCTGTCAAATGATAGAAAAGCAATCAGCAAACACAAAAGCTCATAACTGTCTGAATATATAATTCTTAGCACACAGACTAGGCTTTGGACAAGATTTCAAAAATTATCATACTGAATTTGGTTGAACTGTAATTAAATTTGACATAAGCATTCATGAGTTTCACTTCAACAACTGATTCACTTGGGCCTCCAGTTGCTTGGCTAATAGAATGTCAGCTAAAGGCAATTTTGTCATGGAATCACATTATTATTCAAACTGGAGTTCCTAAATTTGACCTTTAAATATGAAAATACATTGATTGGATTAACGGTACATGCATACAAGTGTTTGAAAATGATTATAAATATGAGCCAGTGAGATATTTGCAGATCTTAATGTACAGGGTTGGTAGTGCTGAATTTGAGCAGTGCAAGAGTATGCAGACAGTTGGAGTTATGTGGAATCGAGTTTTACCTTGGCAGCTCTGGTGAGGTAATCACATTTTCTCAGTGGTGCTGGAATTCCAGCTGAAAGTCATTCGGCCACCTGTCTCCAGATTGCAGCCAACTTTGCTGGACTGACGAGAGATGCTACTGAGAAAGACACAGAAACTTTCCTTCCCTCCATCAAGGGAAATGCTGAGCTCATCATAATAGTCTGATATGAAAATGCAATGGAGTAAATTGTTGACATAGTCCTGTATCTTTAACTCACTGCATATAAAGTGATGCCATAAAATGATTGACAGAGCTACTTTAACAATATTGTTTGACAGAGAATAAGGTTATATGTTGAATGTGCATTATGTACCTATGCTGTATTGATTTCTCTTCTGAAGTTGTGATTGAGCTGAAGTTGTCAAACTGATCAAAGCAAACTCTGACTGATTTGTTTTTCAGATGACTTGAGACTGTGCAAAGTGACTGCATTCCCATTCCCTTTTCATGCACATCTAGAATTGAAAGCTTAACATGTCAAAGGTCTTGCTGAACAAAAATAATGATTTATGAAACTGTCCCTGATGCATTAATACTGGAATTCTAGTCTTTTTATCACATGATTCATTAATTAACAAATGAATGTGATGTGCAGGTTAGTTGGTTTACCTTCATGGGTTACAGCAGGAATATGTTGAGACTGCAATTAGTTTTCAAGTTTATTGTAATTCAATTTTGTCTATTTAGTACCAGAATCAGAGAATAACTCTATCATTTGACAAGATAGTTCTTTTTTTATCATTCTGATGTAAATATGAAATTAAAAGTGAAAACCTAAATTTCATCAAAATATATCTTCAAAGATGACTAACTTCTGAAATAAAGAGAAGCAATTTCCTTATTCATAAACCAGAAGTATCACTCAGTTTCTGTCAATGGTACTGTTTGCACTAGAGCTCCACTTAGACAGTTGACAGTGCATTTCCCCTGGGATCTAATAAAAACCACAGCTCCAGCCAATAGCTAACATCTGCCACTGGAAAATGAAGAATTATAACTTCATATAAAAAATGGCTTGATAGCAAGATGGAAACAAGTTGTATCAGAGATTGGCAAGCATCAATATGGAATCCGTATTAATCTTTCACCAAAATCTATAATTGAATCAATGCTTCACATTCCGAAAAATATTACTTAAAGCTGACCACATGTACAAACAGGTCTTCTAACAAGCATTTTGTGGAGTTTGGCCTTGAACTCGTTTATAGTCATAGAATGAGGGAGTTTAATTGAGAAATGTACATAAACATTATTTTCCAGTATGGTGAGAGGTTTGGAAGTGAATTTGCTAGTAGTGGCATTCCCAAATACCTGCTGTCATTGTCTTTCTAGATGGAAGTGGTTGGGAGTTAGGAGTGTGGTGTCAAAGGAACCTTGGTGAATTTTTGAAGTTTTTTTTAGATAGTGCATACTACTGCTGAGTGTCAGCAGTGGAGGGAATGGATGCTTGTGGATGTGATGCCAATCAAGCATGTTGCTTTGTCCTAGATGATGTCAGTTTATAGCCTGTTGTTGGAGCTGCATTCATCCAGATAAGTGGAGAGTACTCCGTCATACTCCTGACTTGCACCTTGAAGGCAATGGACAGGCTTTGGGGAGACCAGGCGTGAGTTAATTGCTACAGGATTCCAAGCCTCTGACCTGATCTTGTAGCCACACTGTTTATGTGGCTAGTCCAGTTCAGTTTTTGGTCAATGCCAGAATGATGATGAAAGGTGTTATAAGGGAAGCCCAATGCGTTCCTGGCACTGCAGAATATTTTCAAAGGCAGGAATGTTTTATGACACCACTGGGATGTTACCTGCCTTGGAATGACCAGCCACATGTGGTGAGTGCACTGGCTTTACCCAGCTGGCCTTTTGATAACTTCCTGGGGAGCGAGTGGGGCTCTTTCCTTTTTAAGGTGTACAGGGCCATCCCTGCTTTCCTGGTCTACCATTGAATGCTTCACCTCTTCAATTGCTGGGGCCCGTCTGGCATGATAGATGAACATTAATGTTTATCCAAATTTGAAAGTGCTCCAATTAGTTGCACTGCTAAAGTTGCACAGCTGCCAGCCTTCTGATTGATCACTGCTGGTAAAGTGATACGCTGTGGTCCTACTGTCCAGGTGGGTTTTCAACTCCTTTAGTCCCAAACGTTAGCTTCAAGACAGGAGGCATCAGCAGATTAATTGCAGCCCAGGCTCGGGCCCAGCAGCAAGAGAGAAGGCAAGGTTTACCATCTGCAGTTTCCAGACAACAACTGATTGGGAAATAAGAAATTAGTGAAATCACAGGAAAGTAGTGGGCTGATTGGGTTCTGACTGACTGCTGTTAGGAAGTGTGTGCTTTTTTATTTGTTCATGAGATATGGGTGTCACTGACTAGGCCAGCATTTATTGTCCACCCCTAATTAGCCACTTAAGAGTTGACCACATTGCTGTAGATCTGGAGTCACATGTAGGCCAAACCAGATAAACATGGCAGATTTTCTTCTGTAAAGGACATCAATGGACCAGATGGATTTTACAACAGTCAACAATGGTTTCTATCAGCTCACTTTTTATTCCAGATTTTTATTGAGCTCTAATTCTGCCATTTGCCATGTTGGGATTCAAACCCATGTCGCAGGACATTCATCATGGGGTAACTGGCCTAAAGTTATTAACCACCTCCAAGTTGGTAACATAGATCTGAGAATACTTCAACGGCCAATACAAGGTGTTACAATGATAACAAAAACATAAAGCTAAAGGCACTGTGTCTGTGTATCTCTATCTGAATGCGCATTAGTTGAAGTAAATAAATATGATCTGATAGCCAATGCAGAAGTTGCAGAATTACATAGTTGGGTCCTAAATATTGTGGGATATATGACCATTAGACATAAGAAATAGCAACAGGAGTAGGCTGTTCGCACCCACCCTACACCAAGCCTGCTTCACCATTCAATAGGATCATGGCTGATATGACATTCCTCATGTCCACTTTCCTGCCTTTTCTCCTTAACCGTTAATTTCCTTCCTGATCAAGAATCAGTCTATCATAGCCTTAATTATACAAAAGGTCTCTATCCCCACAGCTGTCTGTGGCAAGGAGATCCAAAAACTCCCAACTCTCTGAGAGATGAAATTCCTCTTAATCTTACTCTTATTTTGGCACCCCTGTATTCTGAGACTATTCCCTCTGGTCCTCAACTCTTCCATCAGCGGAAGCATCCTCTCAGCATTTACCCTATCAAGCCCCTTAAGAGTCCTATATATTTCAATGAGATAATCTCTCATGTTTCTAAACTGAAGTGAGTGGACTCCCAGCCTGGGACCAAAACTGTTCATGGTACTCTAGATGTGATCCCAACAGCACCTTATACAGTTTCAGTAAGACTTCCCTACTTTTATGCTCCAATCCCGTCAAAATAATGGCCAACATTCCATTAGCCTGCCCAATTACCTGCTGCACCTGTATACTAGCTTCCTGTGTTTTGTGCACAAGTATTCCCAAGTTCCTTTGCGTTGCAGCTTTCTGCAGTTTCTCTCGATTTAAATAATGCTGTTCTTTGTTGTCCCTTCCAAAATGCACAACTTCACATTTTCCCAAATGATACCCCATTTGCCAACATTTTGCAACTTATGTAACCTATTAATATCTCTCTGTAAATTGTTTGCATCCCTCTTGCAACCTGCCTTTCCACCTATTTTAGTGTGTCTGCAAATTTGGCTGCAGTTGCGTTCACTTCCTTCACCTAATACATGTTGTAAATGGAGTGATCCCAGCCCTGATCCCTGTCAGACTTCACTGGTCACAAATCATCAACCTGAAAAATTCCCCCTTATCCCCATTCGTTATTTCCTGTCCATGATCCGAATCTCTTTCTATGCCAATATACTGTCGTGGACTCTTGCAGCTTATCCTTTTGAGGTACTTGATCAAATGCCTTCCAGAAGTCCAAATGCAACACATCTAATGGTTCCCCACCATCTATACTGGTTGAGATTTCCTTGAAAAAGCATTTAATAAGTTAGACACAATTTCCTTTTCATGAAGCCATGCTGACTTTTTTTTTTGTTTAGACATTCAAGAAGAATAGGAAGCTAGAGAAACCTTGAAGGGGTGAATCTTTTAATTAAAGATGTCATTGGTGCAATAGTTAGAAATGATCTTGCTTCAGAAAATCAGGATGTAACATTGGTTTGGGTGGAAATGGGGAATAGAACAGGAAGGAAGTGACAAGTGGAAATCATTTACAGCCCTCAAACAATAACCACAATTTATGATGAAGTGTCCAAGAAGAGATACTGGATTTTTGTGATATAGGGGGTGACAATATCATGAGTGAGTTTAATTTACAGATAAATTAGAAAAGTCAGGCAATGGGTGCCTAAATAAGGAGTTCATAGAATGCTTTTGATTTTTTTTTTGAGTAATCCAAACAGAGAGCAGATTATAGTGGACTTTTCATTGAAAATGTATTAATGTGTATTCAATTTGCATTAATGACCTCATAGTAAAGGTACTTCTGGACAGCAGAGACTGCAATACGATTGAATATTACACCCAATTTGAAAGAGAGAAGAGCAGGTCTAAAGTTGTAGTGGTTCTGTTCGCCGAGCTGGAAGTTTTAGTTGCAAACGTTTCGTCCCCTGGCTAGGAGACATCATCAGTGCTGTGGAGCCTCCTGCGAAGCGCTCCTTTGATGTTTCTTCCGGTATTTATAGTGGTCTGTCCTTGCCGCTTCCGGGTGTCAGTTTCAGCTGTCCGCTGTAGTGGTTGGTATATTGGGTCCAGGTCGATGTGTTTGTTGATGGAGTTTTTGGATGAATGCCATGCCTCTAGGAATTCCCTGGCTGTTCTCTGTCTGGCTTGCCCTATGATAGTAGTGTTTTCCCAGTTGAATTCATGTTGCTTGTTGTCCGAGTGTGTGGCTACTAGGGATAGCTGGTCATGTCGTTTCGTGGCTAGTTGGTGTTCATGTATGCGGATTGTTAGCTGTCTTCCTGTTTGTCCTATATAGTGTTTTGTGCAGTCCTTGCATGGTATTTTATAAACTACATTAGTTTTGCTTATGTTGGGTATTGGCTCCTTTGTTCTAGTAAGTTGTTGTCTGAGCGTGGCTGTTGGTTTGTGTGCCGTTATGAGTCCTAAGGGTCACAGTAGACTGGCTGTCAGTTCTGAAACGCTCCTGATGTATGGTAGTGTGGCTAGTCTTTTTGGTTGTGGCATGTCCTTGTTCCGTGGTCTATCTCTTAGGCATCTGTTGATAAAGTTGCGCGGGTATCCATTTTTGGCGAATACCTTGTATAGGTGTTCCTCTTCCTCTTTTCGCAGTTCTGGTGTACTGCAGTGTGTTGTAGCTCTTTTGAATAGTGTCCTGATGCAGCTTCGTTTGTGTGTGTTGGGGTGGTTACTTTCATAGTTTAGGACTTGGTCTGTGTGTGTTGTTTTCCTGTGTACCCTTGTGGTGAATTCTCCGTTCGGTGTTCTCTGTACTATCACGTCTAGGAATGGGAGTTGGCTATTCTTTTCTACTTCTCTCGTGAATCGGATTCCTGTGAGTGTGGCGTTGATGATCCGGTGTGTTTTTTCTATTTCCGTGTTTTTGATGATAACGAATGTGTCATCGACATATCTGACCCAGAGTTTGGGTTGAATTTGTGGTAGGGCTGTTTGTTCTAACCTTTGCATAACTGCCTCTGCTATGAGTCCCGAGATTGGTGATCCCATGGGTGTTCCGTTGATTTGTTCGTATATCTGATTGTTGAATGTAAAGTGTGTAGTGAGGCACAAGTCCGGTAGTTTAAGTATGCCGTCTTTGTTGAGAGGTTCAGCCTCCTGTTTTTTGTTCTGTATGTCCAGTAGGTTGGCTATTGTTTCTCTGGCTAGGGTTTTGTCAATCGAAGTGAACAGTGCTGTCACGTCGAATGAAACCATGGTTTCTTCTTTGTCTATGTGTGTATTCTTGATGGCGTCCAAGAATTCCTGTGTTGATTGTATGGAGTGTTTGGATCCGCTGACCAGGTGTTTCAGTTTCTGTTGTAGTTCTTTGGCCAGTTTGTATGCTGGTGTCCATGGTAGTGATACTATGGGTCTGAGTGGGATGTCTGGTTTGTGTACTTTGGGTAGTCCATAGAATCTGGGGGTGTTGTTGCTTTCCCTACTAGCCACACACTCAGACAACAAGCAACATGATTTCGACTGGGAAAACACTACTATCATAGGGCAAGCCAGACAGAGAACAGCCAGGGAATTCCTAGAGGCATGGCATTCATCCACAAACTCCATCAACAAACACATCGACCTAGACC
The DNA here is from genome assembly GCF_020745735.1 of Hemiscyllium ocellatum. Lineage (NCBI taxonomy): Eukaryota > Metazoa > Chordata > Chondrichthyes > Orectolobiformes > Hemiscylliidae > Hemiscyllium > Hemiscyllium ocellatum. Next base: position 45,728,300 of record NC_083416.1, read on the forward strand.
CAATATACCAACCACTACAGTGGACAGCTGAAACTGACACCCGGAAGCGGCAAGGACAGACCACTATAAATACCGGAAGAAACATCAAAGAAGCGCTTCGCAGGAGGCTCCAGAGCACTGATGATGTCTCCTAGCCAGGGGACGAAACGTTTGCAACAAAAACTTCCAGCTCGGCGAACAGAACCACTACAACCAGCACCCGAGCTACAAATCTTCGCACAGGTCTAAAGTTTTAACTTAAATACTGAGAATTATGTGGACATGAAGCTGGGCTAACAGAAGTGAATTAGGATTCTTGGCAAGCAAGTAAGTCACCAGAGAAACAGTGGCAGACACTTAAAAGAATATTTCAGAAATCTTAGAGCAAGTATATTCCTACTATTCCTAAGATCCTGTACCTAGGTACCATTGTATCTAAGATGGTACCATAAATGGTGACTTTGCAAACTTTTCATTGCACTTATGTGAATACATGTGACAATAAACCTAATTCAATTCATAAAGAAACTTTTCAAGGGGAGAACCCAAATGAAAAAACATTTATTAAAAAGTTAAGAAAAGTATGAAACTTAATGAAAAAGCAGACAAATATACAAAGTTGCAGATCAGATGATTCATCAGAATATGTATAACAGCGGAGAATGACTAAAAGGTTAACCTGGAGGAAACCTTTAGAAAATGAGAGAAAGCTAGCCAGAGGTGTTCTCTGAATTGTTCTGCAAGTAGGCGGCCTGTCTCCCCAATGTATAGGAGGCTACATCGGGTGCAGTGGATGCAGTAAATGATCTGTGTGGAGGTGCAGGTGAATTTGTGGCGAATATGGAAGGATCCCTTGGGGCCTTGGAGGGAAGTCAGGGGGGAGGTGTGGGTGCAAGTTCTACATTTCTTGCGGTTGCAGGGGAAGGTGCTGGGAGTGGAGGTTGGGTTGGTGGGGGGTGTGGATCTGATGAGGGAGTTGCGGAGGGAGCGGTCTTTCCGGAACACTGATAGGGGTTGGAGGGAAATATACCCTTGGTGGTGGGGTCTGTTTGGAGGTGGTGGAAATGACGAAGGATGATACGATGTATCTGGAGGTTGGTGGGGTGGTAGGTGAGGACCAATCTGCCTACTTGCACAACGTTTCAGAGAACACCTCTGGGACACCCGCACCAACCAACCCAACCGCCCTGTGGCTGAACACTTTAACTCCCCCTTCCACTCCGCCAAGGACATGCAGGTCCTTGGCCTCCTCCATCACCAGACCATAGCAACACGATGCCTGGAGGAAGAGCACCTCATCTTCTGCCTAGGAACCCTCCAACCACAAAGGGTGAATGCAGATTTCTCCAGCTTTCTCATTTCCCCTCTCCCCACCTTTTCTCAGTCCCAACCCTCAGACTCAGCACCGCCTTCTTGACCTGCAATCTTCTTCCCGACCTCTCCGGCCTATCACCCTCACCTTAACCTCCTTCCACCTATCGTATTCCCAACGCCCCTCCCCCAAGTCCCTCCTCCCTACCTTTTATCTTAGCCTGCTTGGCTCACCCTCCTCATTCCTGAAGAAGGGCTTATGCCCGAAATGTCGATTCTCCTGCTCCTTTGATGCTGCCTGAGCTGCTGCGCTTTTCCAGCAACACGTTTTTAAGCTCTGATCTCCAGCATCTGCAGTCCTCACTTTTTCCTAGTTGATACAAGATACATTCCAATAATAGCTATAAATGAAGAGCTGGAAGGAAAAGAGGAACTTGTTAAAATTACAATAACAATGGAAATGGTACTGACCAAACTGCTGGAGCAGAGGGCTAATAAGTCCACAAGTCCTGATGCACTCCATCCTCAGGTCTTAAAACAGGTGGCTAATGGGGTAGTAGATATGTCAATTTTTAAAAACTTGCTTGATTCTGGGCAGGTTCTACCAGTTGTCTGTTCAAAAAGGGAGAGTGGCAGAAAGCAGGAAATTGGAGCCAGTTAGCACAAATTCTTTCATGAGGAAGGTGTTGGAACAAATCATTAAGAAGGTTATAGAAAAAAATCAATGTAATCGGCATGTTGGAAAAATATTCAAGGTAATTGGGAAGAGTTAGTCTGTTTTATAAAAGAGAATTCACATTTAACCAATTTATTGGGAGTGTTTTGAAGGAGTAACATATGCTTTGCTCAGGAGAGCCTTACTGCAAACTATTGTTGAATTACTGAAGATATTTGACAAGATAATTGCGTAGAAGAAAATAATGTGCTGTTGGGGGCAGGGTAACAAACAGACCTAAAAGATGCTTGGCAGTCAGAAAACTGAGATTATGGCCTGAATCTTCCCATATTTTGGCCAAGTATTAATTCTGTGGAGCTTCCTGGAACATTTCCCTCCCTGAGTTCTGGCCACTTTTCTCATGCTATCTTCTCTGCTCATCATATTTGCTATGCAATCAGCCCCCACAGCACACATCTTGTCAAACCACGTGCTTGCAAAGGCAGTCTTGCTTGCTGCTGCCAGGACCTTCTGACATAGATGTCGTGAGTGCCCTATTTATACCCCAGCTGCACATCACTTCAAATGCTGCGGGCCAGGAATTACAGTTTCAAGTCTGTTGCTACACTGCATTATGAAAGAGATAGCCAGAAAAATTGACACACTGCTTTGGTGACAGGGACTTGAAGGTTCTGGATGGAGTGGAAGACTATTCTTTCCTGGCAGGGTTGCCAGCAGAGTCCATGACACCTGATTATGCCAGCCTAGTTGGAGGTAACCACCTGGGTCTGTATTGGTATCAGTGGTTTGGAGGGAAGTGCAGCAGTGCCATAGGAAGACCACTTTCATCTCACTCAATTACTGTTTGTCCTTTGCAGGAGGAATTGTCTCATAACAGTTCAGAAAGGGTGGATGGGAATGTGGAATTCAAAACTCAAGCATATCAGCTATGATCTCATTGGGTGGCAGAGCAGACCTGTGGGGCCAATGGCCTACTTTTAGAATCATATAATCCCTACAATGTGGAAGCAGGCCATTCAGATTATCAAGATCTCACCACTTCTCCAAGGAGCATCCCACCCAATTCTATCCCATCCCTGCATTTCCCATGATTAATCCACATAGCCTACACATTGCTGGACATTATGGGCCATTTAACATGGCCAATCCATCTCACCTATATATCTTTGGACAGTGGGAGGAAATCAGAGTACCGAAAGGAAACCCATGCAGACACCGGGAGAATGTGCAAACTCCACACAGACAGTTGCCGCGAGGGTGGAATCGAATCCAGGTCCCTGGCACTGTGATGCAGCAGTGCTAACCACTGAGCCACCCTTTCTATTTTGATGTCTGGACCCATGTTTATGTCATTAAATTTCTGGCCAATCTTTCATGAAATCTGCCTGTAATTTCAACATCAAACAGCATCCTAAGCACCAATTTTGTTCCATGATAAAGTCCCTGCTTAGGCTTTGACTTCTATGGCAAATGTTATAACTAGTGAGTTTTGAGAAGGTTTGTAGCTCAGGTTGATGTTCTGGGTGTAAGTTTGCTCGCTGAGCTGGAAGGTTCATTTTCAGATGTTTCGTCACCATACTAGATAACGTCATCATTTAGCCTCTGGAGAAACGCTGGTGGCACGGCCCACTTTTTTTTTAATGTGTTTAGGTTTCCTTGCGTTGGTGATGTCATTTCCTGTTCTTTTTCTCAGGGGGCTGATGGAGTGGAAGGCTATTCTTTTTGAATGCACTGTATAGGTGATTTTCCTCTGTTCTTCGTAGTTCCTCTGTGCTGTAGTGTGTGGTGGCTCGTTGAAATAATGTTCTAATGCAGCTACATTTGTGGGTGTTAGTATAATTGCTTCTGTACTTCAGTATTTGGTCTGTATGTGTTGCTGTATTACAGTCCACTGATTTCTCAGCAACAAACCCAAACAAGTAGACAAAACGCATCCAGAAATCCTAGCCACTCTCCCCTACATCAAAGACATCTTGGAAATGACTGCCAGACTACTCGGATCTCTTGGCATCATGGTAGCCCACAAGCCCACCAACACACTAAAACAGCAGGTAATGAACTTGAAATACCCTATACAGACAACAAGTAAAATAATGTAATTTACAAAATACCTTGCAAGAACTGTAACAAATACTACATTGGACAGACAAGCAGAAAACTAGCCACCAGGATACATGAACATCAACTAGCCACAAAAAGACATGACTCACTCTCACTAGTATCTTTACATATGGATGAGGAAGGACATCACTTTGACTGGGACAACACATCCATCTTGGGACAAGTCAAACAGAGACACAAGTGAGAATTCCTAGAAGAATGGCACTCCAACTGGAACTCTATCAACAAACACATTGACTTGGATCCCATTTACTACCCCCTAGAAGAAGAATAGGAAATGGCATCACCACAGGAAATGACATCACCAACCAAGGAAACCTAACTACATAAATAAAAAGTGAGCCATACCACCAGTGCTTCACTGGACGCTCACTGATGATGTTACCTAGAATGGTGATGAAATGTCTGAAGACGAACCTTCCAGCTCAGCAAGCAAACTTACATGCAAAATGTTATAACTGCTGCTCCCTGAAGTTACATTTGTCCAATAGCATGTTCATTGTAGCTACGTATACAAACTCCAATGAATGTGAACCGATTTCATCATCATCTGTGGAGTCAATACTGATATGTTCTTTTAGTTCATGTGATGCTTTTCTAAAACGTTTATGTTTCAGTCTCATTTTAGCAAAAGAATAGCTGTGGAAAAGTATGTTGTATCAAATAATTGGTCCTGTTATTTTTCCTCTAATGTCATTCCATCTTTCCCATGCCATCCCCATGCCTTTTCTTCCATCCTCCCTGCCATTGCCACCCTGGCTTTTACCATTCTCATACCTCCCATCAGTTGGTCTATGTTCCCTGCAGAAACAGTCTCTCTCTCTGGCCTGGGTAACTTAGTTATTTGTCTTCCATTGACTTCTGCCAGTTCTGTTCCCAACCAAAACCCCATTCCAGTAATACCACCAGCCATGCATATGTTGCATGCTGCATTCTTCCTGCATTCCCCCCAGACATTGCCCACTAAATAAAACCAGCATCAGGCACACCTCTTCAATCATCCAGGGAGAAAGTGAGGACTGTAGATGTTGGAGATCAGAGTTGAGAGTGTGGTGCTAGAAAAGCATAGCAGGTCAGGCAGCATCCGAGGAACAGGAGAATCAACGTTTTGAGCATAAGCGCTGCATCCTGATGAAGAGCTTATGCTTGAAACATCAATTCTCCTGCTCCTCGGATGCTGCCTGACCTGCTGTGCTTTTCTAGCACCACACTCTCGACTCTTCAATCAACCAGTTAACTGAATATTATTGTTGTACTGACATTAAAGTGCAGATTAAAACTAGTGTTAAAAAAAGTGTTTGTGCAGTTTTTGAGTTTGGATAGGAAAAGAGAGTAAGAAAGAGGAATAAACAAGAGGTGTAACCTTCATCACCCTTTGTCCTTAGGTGAATGTTCAATAGCAAAAAAAAAGTAAAATTGGCATTGACCTAGATTGGGACTGAAGGCCTCAGGAGAATAACAGTGAAAGGACACAGAAATGTCAGAAGAATTCACAGTGGGCTTGAATATAAATTTACATTGAAGGTTGGTCTTAAGTTAAAAGATTATTGAATGACCGGTCTTTTTGCAAAAACTGCACAGTGGAATTGATGATAATTTGACAATGGACGATGGCATTTTCATGAGTCTCTGATTAGTTAATAAGAATTGTATTTATAAAGTACCAAAATCTAGAGGGAAAGGCTTTAAACTAATAGGGCAGAGGGAAGATTCAGGTAAAGTTAGTATTATGAGCAGCAAGCAACTGTATCAGGGCAGGACCAGAAGTTGAATGATGGAAACAGAACAATAGTTACAATAGCCATATTATGGAAAATAGTAAAATGTCAAAAGTGAAGGTGACAAATCAGAATACGTTAAATATTTGCAGTAGGATAGTGAACTAAATGTGCAAGTTAGCAGGAGGTTGATAGGCCCAGAGTAAGTTGGTGGTGTGAATAAAGATGTAGCTGAAAATGTGTTGCTGGAACAGCAACATCCTGCTGAAGGGCTTATGCCCGAAGCGTCGATTTTCCTGCTCCTTGGATGCTGCCTGACCTGCTGCGCTGTTCCAACAACACATTTTCAGCTCTGATCTCCAGCATCTGCAGACCTCACTTTCTCCCTGAGTAAAGATGTAAACTTGTTGGGGATAGCAAGGGGTCTTGTGCCTCTGCTCACTCATCTCAGCTAAAATTATACGAGTCGCAGTGTAGATGTCAGGATCTTGGGCCAATTAATGTCTTACATGGCCAATTAATGGCCAATTAAGGGCATCTTTCCTCTACCTGTGGCGATTTGGCTGTGGGCTTGAGGTGTCCCTCATGTTGGGACACTCTATGCCCTGGGACACTGCCCTTCCCCCACTCCACATTTGATTCCAAATGTTTGAACTCTACCTCTAATCCCCACCCAATACCAGGAAACAGATTAGCTCTCCCTTTCTCAAGTGTCTCTCTGCTTGGCCCTGGTGAGGCTGCTCTGAGAAAGAGATAAATAAACTGGAAGACTGTAGGCCAATTAAAGCTTCTATCAGTAATAGGGAAAACACTATAATCTGTTGGTCAGGATGTGGTAATGGAGTACTTAGAAGGTCACAATACAGACCAAGGCAAAGTAGATTTTATGAAAAGAAAATTGTGCTTGAAAAATCAGTCAGAGTTGTTTCAGGGTGTAATTAGCACAGTAGACTGGGGGATAGTGGGTAAGGGCAAGACCAGCAATAAAAATTTCCATCACCATGAGGAATGAAATCATGGTGGGACAATACAGGGAAACAGATGAGTATTTATTTCAATGAAAGTGTAAGGAGAGGGGACCCCATTTAGTTGAAGCAACAGGAGACAGGAGGCTTAAAGTTCAGAGTTGAAACATGGTGTCAGGAATTAAAAGTGCACATTCAGAATACATCTGTGACCAACTGAAGACCTTACTGCACAAGGACAATGTGGTAGTTAGTGTGTGTTAGTCTCTCCACATTAAAAGGACCCATGCCCGGGTGGCTTCTTGCCCATTGTGATGAAGTTTGGAGCTTGCAACATCAGGAGCCTCCAGCAGAGACAGACCTGAATGTCACAGCACTACTATAGCTGAGGAATGTCAGTGCTATCACACTGACATCTCCGCCCCGAGTGAAATACCATAGATGGGACTAATTCACCTCAAAATACACTTTCTTCTGGAAAGGTACTTCTGAGGGAGAAGCATGGGGTTTATTTCACTATAAAACAATAAAGAGTTGGCTGCTTCAGCAAGTCCCTCTGGAGATGAACAAAAACTTCATAACCCTTCTGTTCATCCTAATCCAGAAGTAGTACATCACAGTAATTAGTGCATGCGCCCCAATCCTAGAAATGACATGAGGCCAAACAGAGATTCTATTCCAGCCTCAATCACTTGTTGTCCCATGTTCAAAGGGGAGAAAAGCTGGTTTTCCTCAATGATTTCAATGCCAGGGTTGAGAGGGATACAAACCTCTGGAAAGATGTGATTGATAAGGAAAGCATAAGGAATACTAATACAGCCCTACTCTTGATAAAATGCACAGAACATGGTCTAGTCTTAACAAATATTTTGTCAGAAACACAAATACAGGATTTTATGCTAACACTGTCATTCCAGGCATTGGCACATAGTTCACGAAGTCATGTGCTCTAAACTAAATATCCATCGGCCCCTACTGCCTGTTCCCACCACACAACACTGTCCCTTGATGATTAAGATCCATAATGAGCCACTGGATAAGGTGGATCAATTTGGGCACCATGAAAGCCTCCTGTTACCTGTGATGTAATTGAGCATCGCCTCCAGTGTGACATTGCAGCTTTTGGCAAACTGAAGAACAGAGTATTGGATGACAAAAATCTCAAACCTAATACAAAGCTCATGACCTACAAAGCAATAGTGTCACCTTGCCCTTTTGTCTAGAAAAATGTGGAAACAGGAAAATGAGAGCGGGAGTAGGTTATTTAGCTCTTTCAGCCTGCTGCACCATTTTTTATGATCTTGGTTAATCACCCAAATTAGTAATTGTTTCCCGCTGTTTCTCCATATCCTTTGATCCCTTTAAGCCTCAAGTTCTATATCCAATTCCTTCTTGAAATCACATAATGTTTTGATCTTGACTGCTTTCTGTGGCAGTGAATTCCACTGGCTCACCAATCTCTGGATGAAAAAAATTCTCCTCACCTCAGTCCTAAATGCTTTAACCTTATTCGTTCCACTATGACTTTGGTTCTGCACTCCTCCACCAGTGAGAACGTCCTTCCTGCTCCTACACTCTCTGTCCCTGCTAGAATCTTTTAGGTTGGTATGAAGCACCTGTAAATTCTTCTAAACTCCAGTGAATACAATCCTAACTGAAGCTAATGAAGGGCCTTTGCCCAAAACGTCAATTTTCCTGCTCCTCAGATGCTGCCTGACCAGCTGTGCTTTTCCAGCACCACTCTAATCTAGACTTTAATATTTGGGTCCTCCCTCAGGCCATCATATTCCAATATTGAAGCAATAGTTACAATTAAGCAGCTGTGCTGGGTGGGTCACATTGTCTGCCACAAGACTTCCAAAACAAGCTCCCTACTCCGAGCTCTGTCACAGCAAGCAGTTATCAGGGAGCTGCCTGATGTGGGATGACAGGGATAGGGTAGGGGGTTGGGTCTGGGTAGGATGCTCTTCAGTGTGGATTCGATGAGCTGAATAGCCTGCTTCCACACTGTAGGGATTCTATGATTTAAACATTGCTTTACTGTTGTTTCGTCATGACAGCAATAAACATTTTGATAATTGAAGTATGTGATGACGTAGGTTGTTGGCATGGTTACATGAGAGTGCAACATAGTTTTGAAATGAGGTTTCATAAAAATTGTGATTATTTCCAATGTTGCCACGTTGACTTTTAGCACTGTGAGACCTTTTCCTTTCTTGACCTGGGTAAGGTTTGTAATGATATCCTGTTTACATTCTTCTCAGAAGAACACATCATAAACTGCTGTCAGTCCCTCCCACCCTGACAGTAACCCCAAGACTTGTGCTTTATGTAAAGTAGCAGATGACAAGAGTCAGGCAATGATACTTAGCCTGCTAGGTAATGTTATTTATATTAAATCCTACCTTCAAATAAAGAATCCACATTACTCTTTCAGCAATCCTTGTTATGATTAGTGCATTTACATTAAACAGACGACTGTAATCAGATTATAGGGATTTGAAAAATAAATTCTAGCACTCTATGTTGGTATTTTGTTTTGTTGTTGGTCTTTGTGAAGCAAAATTCTCAAAGGTTTTGCATTTTAATCCGACTCCTGTATGATTTAGCAATGTTTGTTAAATCTGAATGGGATTGATTAAAGTCTGATTTTTTTAAATGCATGTTCATGCTGCATTGGAGACTGCAGTAATAATGTGACTAGACTACTAATTTACAAAAGACATGGGTTTAAATTTCTCCATGCCAGATGGTGGAATTTAAGTTCAGTTTAAAAAAACTGGAGTCTCTGTTATGGTGAACTCAATTGTTGTAAAAACCCATTGAGTTCATTAATATCCTTTAGAGAGGTCTGTCTGCCATCCTTACCTATTCTGCTGTATGTGTGACCAGATCCAGCATTGATTTATCCCTTAAATTGCCTGGCTGAACTCTAAATTCGAGGGCAATAAATACAGTGATTGACAGCACTTCCCATATCCCACAAAAGATCTTGCCTCTGTCTGGATCCACATCTTTCTTGATCTGATGGTGATATCTTTAGTGCTCACAACCTGAAGAATTTAGCAGAGAGTGACTATCACTTAATATGATTCAAACGTCCAATAAACCATTTCTTCAATTCTAACTCAAGAGGTTCTTTTGCAAAGAGCAAATCAACCTCCGATATCCATGAATCAATCCATTCTGGTTCAAATTTGGTTCGTTTGATTAGAGAATCAACCATGAACTGACAACAATCTTTTAAAAATATATTATTTAAGAACTTTTTGCATGGGAAATAATTGTGTTAAAGAGTGCTTGCAAAGATCACAGCTATTTTCTCATTAAACTGAGAGTTTGGTCTGAGTTTGTTTATGCCATGATTTTGATAATAGATAGGGCTGTTATTTAAGCACAAGGATAAAAGAAATCTTAGTTTGATGTTTTGATCATAAATCCTAACGTTGTATAATTCTTTTTTCCAACTGGTACTGCTATTTAATCAAAATTGGCTGTTGTTTAAGTCCTTAGATAATCCAGTGCAATGTAGTTGTGGATTGCATAATAAATCTGTTCAGCATGCTAGACTCCATTAGGGCACATATTAATTTAAAATGTCCCTTCAAATTCCTGACATTTTAAAAAAATTAAAAATGGTAAGCACATAAAGGCTAAAATCCTGCTTTGTCTTACTTTGTCAAAATCCTGTTAATTAGAATTAAGAGATGCTAGAACATTTTGAACTACACATGGCTTTTTGCATTGTTACAAGCACCTCCTCACTGTTGTCACGATTGCACTATGAATCTTAGGCTTATCAGGGAGGCGACAGTTACTTTTACATATTTTGTCAGTTCTTTAATGCTAGGATCGTAAGGCTACTTATGGTTCGCAACAATAATGCGTTTTGAGCTTCATTTGTTTCTGACTTTATGGAAAACAACACTAAGTAATAATAGTACTGTTTGGCTGTGATCGTTGTCAGTACTGGTGGATCTCAGGATACTTAGATAAATCCTCATTACAATGAGATTTCTTTTGGATTAATTTTTTTGCTTGTAAGCACATTATTTACCAAAGTTCCATTTAATGAATTTGCAGATACTGCCTGTTGATCACAATGGGTGTATTATTGCCATTGAACCACATAATTTGTATTTTATAATTTCCCTTGAGAATTCCAAGCTGACTCCATAGCCCTCTGCTTTAAATTGTATCCTGTTTATGGGTCCAAAAGGAATAATTGTGCAAAAATATCTGTTTGTTGGTAATTTATAATGTTGGAGCCAAGTTAGTTTTGTTATGTTTTCTTAGAAGGATGTTACTACTATTTAATACATCCTGTCAAAATTTATTTATTTTTTTCTGCAGGTTAATGAGATTTACCATGATGAGTCTCTGGGAGCCCATGTCAACGTTGTGTTGGTACGAATTATCATGTTGGGTTATGAAAAGGTAATGGAAAATGTATTTGTTGTCTGGATATGTGCAGAGACCCTAACAAAGTATGCACAACTGTTAACATTTCAACAAGTCAAAGAGTTGTTTACGCACATTGAGGCCAGAATTTTCTGAACCACCAACCCCTTCAGATTATTGAACAGAACTATACACATACTTGATCTCCAGTTAGCTGGATAGTATTATGGCCAAGTTTAAGGAAATTCTAGAAACCAATCTCCTGATGCCATGCCTTCCAGTATAATTGGGCAATTTTGAGGAAGAAGAAGTTTCAGTCTGTTCCAGGCTAATTAGGATTTGATAAAGATCTGACATTTCCAACCCTTGCCAGAATTTGAGTTTTCACAGGCTATTAAACTCAGGTGCGATATGCCATTTATTTTTGGCACATACTGATCAAATGTTAATTTTATTTTTCTAACATCTATTTCTTTTTAGTTGAAATTTCTAAAGGATTACAAAATGTAATGATACCATCACAGTGTGCTTTTTAACTCTACTGCAAGTAATAAAATTGGAATTGGTATTCCAAGATCAGTTTTGTGCCTCTTTTAAATAAGACCTTTTAATATCTACGTATTAAGACTGGCCCAATTTAATCAAACATACTTAAGCAAAGGCATCTGTTCTTGTAAAATCCTGTATTCTCATGTTGTACATGTACCTAAGGACGCTGCGTGGCACTTGCCAAATTTTGGAAAGTAGAATTTGACAAAATCTCTGCTGAGCATTATTGGCTGCTTGGGTAAAGCTTTGTGAAGTTAGATCATACGTGTAATTAAGCTGACTCCTTGCACAACTTTGACTTTGCACCAGCAGCTTTGTCTTTGTGAGGTATGTGGTAAATTGCAAAGCAAGCTTAAAAAGTTGATTAAAAAGTAATGATTGCTTCATAATTGTGTTTCTAGTCAAACATTTTAGCAATCTTGGATGAATATTCTGGGGCTCTTGTGTTGCAGTGGTAATGTGGACTGAGAGACCTGAGTTCAAGTCCCCCTCACCAGAAGTGTGTAAAAGGATCTCTGAACAAGTTGGATAGAAAAATAAGTTAAATTGGAAATAAAAGGAATGAGTTCAACTTCTATCACAATAACTGAAAATATTAAATAAACATGAAATGAAAGCTAGTATTAGCATTCACACAACTACTAGACTATCAGAAAACAATCCATCTGAATCATTATTCTGTCTGGTTTATGTGTGATTCAGAATCCAAAACAATATGGCTGACTCTTGACTGCCCTCAAATCACCCTCCTTACATGGAATGCAGCCCTGCCAGGAGTGTGCCCATCAACAGTATGCACCCAGGTGGTTGCATGGTTGCTTCTCGCTTTCCCTCTGTGGCAGTACCATCTCAATGAAATTTAGCCCAATGTTTCTCTTGTTAAGCCAATAATATCTATATCTGCAACTTCAAAATCTGTTGTCTTGAATCGTGTACCTGTTACAAGTGCAGGTTCCATTCATTTTATTTCTGTAAGAGAAGTTTACCAAATCTTACAGCAGGGACTTTTCCATCATATCCCATCATCTTTTCAGTCATTTTGAATACGATCCTATGAATTACAAACAGTGCTGGCTGAATGCTGACCAAACATAGGCATATTTTACCAAATTGTTTTACAACTGAGGTAAGCCAGGCAGATTTCAGGTTTGTATCAATTTGGCTGGAAAATCTGGAGAAACTTGGCGGCACTTTATTTTCCGTTTTGGCACTTTGCAGCATTCTGGGCTCAACATTAAATTTAATAATCTCAGACCATGAACACGGTCATCCATTTTGTTCCCACTGTTTTCCTTGCCCCTCCCTGTCCAGTATTGGATTTTGTTAATTAGCTATTATTATTTTATGTTCTGCTATTAATGCTTCCTCTGGACCTATCTCAATAACAATCAACACACTGTTTGTCTTCTGTGCCAACTGTGATCCCTAATCTTACTTGCTCTCTAACCATCCCCTGACCTTGTTTTCTACTCCACTTGTTCCTCCCCACCTTCCTTTACAGTATTACACCTGTTACTTCCCCAGAACTGAATGCAGAAGTGGATAAGAGTCATAATGGACTCAATACATTAACTCTGTTTCTCTTTCCACAGCTGCTGCCAGGACTGCTGAGTTTCTCCAGGCGTTTTGCTTTCTTTTCAGATTTTCTATTGTCTGCTCCATTTTACTGTTGTATAAATTAGGGGGCCTATTGTTCTTCACTACATTTCACCACAAAATGAGCGACATTTCAGGAATAAACCAAGTTTTGAGAAATAAATTAAGTGTTGTGCAGTTTGAGGCCCCTACATCAATCTGGTTATGAATTGAGAACAAACATTTCCCCAGAGAAGCACGACAAAGGTTTGCAACCTCAGTTCTTGCTTTTTTAAGTTGGGAACCCATCTTAAACATCCACATTAGAAAGAAGAGAGTGAAAGAGAAATATATTATTTCCATTCTCTCTCTCTCTCTCTCTCTCTCTCTCTCTCTCTCTCTCTCTCTCTCTCTCTCACACACACACACACACACACACACACACACACACACACACACACACACACTTCTTTTAGGCTGATGTTGACAAAGGTTCTGATACTGTTGAAAAAGAGTTACCAGAACTTGCTGAATTTTTCATCACTTGTTCTCTATGAGCTGTCAATTGAAACTGCTCGTCTGCCTTTGCACTTGAGTGTACTGATGGTAACAAAAGAAGTTAGAAATGATTTCAAAGTATTCCAACTGTTGGTAAGTGTACAAAGTGTCTGTTTATTTCACAGACTGAAAGATTTCTATTGAAAATTTGAAGAATGTAAACAAAATGCATAAAATACAACATGGTAAACTGCTAATGATTTAAAAAAAGTTATATGCATGTAGTGTGTTTTAGGGCACAGGATATCCCAATGTGCTTTACAGTCAATTAAGTACGTTTGTAGTGAAGTCACTATGGTAACATGAGAAATGTATGGCAGACGATTTACGCAGAACAGGTTTTCACAATTAACATTGTGGTAATGACCAGGTAATTTTTTAAAAAAAGTCATTTGATGAATCCCCTTTTCACAAAACAGTGCCATTGGCACATCTATATGGCACAAAGTCAGCAGTATGATGGAATACTCCCTGGATGGTTGCAGCTCATCCAGGACAAAGCAGCTGCTTGATTGGCGTCACATCACAAGCATTCACTCCCTTCACCTTAGTAGCAGCAATGTGAACTATCTACAAGATGCAATGCAGAAATTCACCAAAGATCCTCAGACAGCACCTTTCAGATGCACAACCATTTCCATATAGAAGGACAAGGCAGCAGATACATGGGGACACCATAATTTGCAAGTTCTCCTCCAAACCACTCACCATCCTAATTTGGGAATATATCATCGTTCCTTTTCTGTCATTGTGTCAAAAATCCAAGAATTCACTCTCTAAAGGTATTATGGTCAACCTACAACACAGGGTCTGTAGCAGTTCAAGAAGGGAGCTCACCACCACCTTCTCAAGGACAACTGGGAATGGGCAATAAATGCTGGACAGTCAGCAACTCCTATGTCCCATGAGTGAATAATCAAAAGTAAAATAAAACAAAAGAATCAGAATCAAGAATGCCACCCACTGAATTAAGTGACGATAACAAACATTGAAAATAAATAAACTAAAGACATCTCTTATTTAACTTCCAAAGCTTTTCAAATTTTTACACCTACATAGAAGCAGGGATACAACTATGTGGTGCAATACTGAGCAACTTGGGGATTCAGTCTTTTGCACATTTGGCAGGAAATATGGTGGCCAGGATTGTTAATCATGGCAGATGCCACATATAAGTCTCCAACTTCATGCAATTTGGAAGTGGGAACGTGTCAATGGGGTAACTCACTGACATTCTGCCATCGACAAATCATACTATTGATTAGATTGCCAACTTGGGCAAAAAGGATTTCCCTCTTCACCAACTCCCTTCATTGCTACTCCCTCTTCACCCATTCCCTTCATTGCTTCCCCTTCTTCACCAATTTCCTTCATCACTACTCCCTCTTCACCCATTCTTTTCATTGCTTCGCCCTCTTTACCCATTCCCTTCATTGCTTCCCCCTCTTTACCCATTCCCTTCATTGCTTCCCCCTCTTCCCCACATTCCCTTCATTGCTTCCCCCTCTTCCCCCATTCCCTTCATTGCTTCCCCCTTCCCCCATTCCCTTCCCCCATCCCTTCATTGCTTCACAGTCTCCCTCTAATACCTTCATCGCTTCCCCCCCTTTACCACACCCTTTACTGCTTCCATGCTTCACCCACTGCCTTCACTACTTCCCCCCTTCATCAACTTCCTTTACTGCTTCCCCCTCTTTACCGTCTCTCTTTACTACTCCCCCCATTTCACTCACTCCCTTCACTGCTTCCTCCTCACCCACTCCCTTACCTGCTTCTCCCCTTCACCCACTCCCTGTGCTGCTTCCCCCTCTCACCCACTCTAACCCTCTTGTCCCTCCAGATTTTCCTGATACTCGCCATTGAGCAACATCCATTCTGCAAGGACGAAGGTCAGCGCATGGTGGGATGTGACCTTTTGGGCTCGATATTACACATCTCTACTGGAATATTTGAACAGGGGATAAAGTGCAGCCTGTCATCTCCGAGACCATCCTGACTTGTTTTTCATTTTACACTGTGATGGTGGAGGTTTCGGGTGGTTCACCTAGCCCTGGCCCTGTTGCTATTTTGCCAATGCCAAATTGTAGCTTCTATACACCATAATTACAGAAGTCTTAGTCAGTCACTTCAATAGCCTTTCTGTTATATTGTATCTCCAAAGTAAATTCAGAATTACTCCTTTAATAAAGCCCTGCTTTGGACAATGATGTGTAGCAGAAGTGCACATTTGAACGTTGACTTTTAAGTGTTTTTCTTTGTTATTTATGGTCTTACACGTGGATAAAACACAGTTGGTTTGGCTTTATGAAGAATGTAGATGGCTTGGCAGTAATTAAGCAATAAATACTTGGAGAGATAAATTTATAAAAGTCTTCAGCCCACAGTGTTGGCTGTAGTGTAAAAGTTATTTGTCAGTGGCTCCAGAAGATGTCTCTCCCAAGTTTCCTACAGAGCTCTGCCAGACTCCAACAAAACACTGGCAGGATGCCACTGGAAATCCTGTGCAAGAACAAGATGCCTGGGATTCTCAGTGTTTCTGGTATTTTCTGGTGGTCCTTGTAAGAGGAGTGGAAGCCTCCCCTTACAATCCCAGTGCTATACAGCGGATATTTCTCGAGTACCGTTACCTTGCATTGAGAGTTCCCTCTCCTGCTCAGTCAGAGTCCAGTACAGGACTACAGGTTGTGATGTTGAATGAAGTTGGATATATTTGGCTCCATTGGGAAATCCAACCGAAGTTAAAAGAAAAAAAATTGAACTTGTTAGAATAATTCATTCAATCATTTGAAACTGTTTCATCATTTAAAGACAAACATGGCTGATTTGGATCAGCTTTAGCTATCCACCTTACATGCCTTGCTTCTATAGCCCTTGATATACTTGCCCCAAGTAAAACCTGACTTGCCTCCATCACCCAAAGCTTGAAGGTGAAATGACAGAGGTCTGCTAGACATCCGATGACAGCTTGGTGGGAGGTGATGAAATAGTCAGGCGTGAGATCTGCAATAGTGGCTGTGTCCCACTTCCCACTAACCCTGGGTCTGGACTCTGCTGGAGTCAACATTTGAGACCATTCCAATTTAACCAGCAGAATTGCTGCACACAGATTTTTGGATGTCATACTTAATTCAGGCTGGATTATAATATCGATCAGATTGAGTAATAAAAACTATTTATGCCTGTAAAACACATCTTATTTTCTTCTTCACTTTTTCGCATGTTCTTCCTTGTCATTGGTTAAGTGGTGTTTGCGATTTTGGAGAAGATTCGTAGCTCAGGTTGTAAATTTGCTCACTGAGCTGGTAGATTTGTTCTCTCACATTTTGTCACCATTTGGTAACATCATTAGTGAGCCTCTGATGAATCGCGGGTGTACTGTCCTGCTTGCAATTTATCTGTCTTGGTTGTTGTGGTGGGTGATATCACTTCCGGTTCTGTTTCTGAGAGGTTGGTAAATGGGACCCAAATCGATATGTTTGTTAGTGGAGTTCCGGTTTGAATGCCAGGCCTCTAGAATTCCCATGTGTGTCTTTGTTTAGCCTGCCCCAGGATGGATGTATTGTCCCAGTTGAACTGGTGTCCCTCTTCATCTGTGTGTATGGATACCAGTGATAGTTGGTCATGTCTTTTGGTGGCTTGTTGGCGCTTCTGTATCCTGGTGGCTAATTCCCTGCCCATCTGTCCAATGTAAGGTTTGTTGCAGTCCTTGCAGGGTATTTTGTGTATGACATTCATTCTGGACGTAAGTTTGTTTGCTGAGCAGGAAGGTTTATTTTCAGACATTTTGTCACCTTACTAGGTAACATCATCAGTGAGCCTCTGGTGAAGTTTCACCTGGAGGCTCACTGATGTTGCCTAGTATGGTGATGACACGTCTGAAAATAAAGCTTACATCCAGAACCTTAACCTGAGCTACAAACTCGCTGACATTCGTTCTGCTAGTTGTTGGTATGGGGTCTTTAAATTCATCAGGAACTGTTTCAGTGTGGTGATAAGTTTGTGAGCTACCACAATGCCCAGGGACCGGAGTAGTCTGGTCGTCATCTCCGAGCTGTCTTAAATGTATGGCAGGGTGGCTAGAGTCTCTGGGAATATTGTGTCGTCTTGTTTGGGTCTGTTGTGTCGGAATCGACGGACTGTGCTCATCAGGTACCTGTTGTTCTTGAAGTGGTGTTAAGTGGTGTTTCTGTTCCCAGTTGGTTCTTCTCAAATTTTATTGTTTTATTAACAATATTGCACAAAACTGTCTTCCAAATGTTTATTTTCCCCTCTGAACGTATTGCAGCAAAAGAAATGTCTTTTCCACCAGCGCAAAGCAAAGACCAACAAACTAATTAAAGTATAAACTGTCTGACATGCAGCTGACATGATTGTTCTTCATCCAGCTCACTTTATACATCTGAACATGAACAACTCTCAGACATCACAAACTTGTCAAATCACTTTCTTAACATGTTTCTTAAATATAGCAACAATGTTCCCACTGTCAGCTCAATCCCAAAATTCAAATAGGTGTGACTGTTGCTTACACAGCCAAAATCCAAGGCGTTTTGGCTAAATAAAAATAATCACCACATAAACAAACGTATCCTGGCAGAAATGTCTGAGAAATAAACAATCAGACAGCACTGCTCACTCCCATCACAGGAATTCTCAGACTTGGCACTTGCTCCCTCAGTGATGTTCCTATTCAACCTCCAGCCAAGATCCACCTTAACAATCCCACATGCTTCTCAGAGTGAGTTATTTGCTGTGAAGGTCAGCCAAAGCAGGATCTGAAGCCTGAGACAGATCCTGACATGGGGGTGAGGGAGACTGCTGATGCAAGCCACGGGTTATTTGTAGCTTCAAGCTGGAAACCAAGATCAATGAGTAAAAGCAGAACGCCAGATCAAGGCTAAGCTGTTGCTTATCTGAAATCAAGTACTGATGGTAAAGAATGGTATGGTACTGAGCACAGAATATGGGTAGAGATTCTATTAAGAGTGTACATTGATAATGGAGATTTTAGGTTTAGTTTTTTTCTACATTATCAATACCTCATCAGTTTAAGATTATATATAAAGAGCTGGGATTTAATGAGAAATATGTAACCTGTTATAAAATATACATACTTTATCAGCATCCCTGTCTGAACTAGATAGAGAGGGGATGCATAACCTTGCCAGAGTAGATGGATATTACAGTCTTCTGAATTTAAAGCCACCAAAAAAAAAATCAGTTGTCAGAAAACCAAGTGTAACCAGTCGATTAACCTATGCTAAGAATCAGATCACTGTGTGTTTAATCATGGATTCTGGATTTAACTGTCACAACAAGAGATGTCCCAGGCATCATGACCTGTCCAGAATGATCTAAGTAACAGGCTGAGAATATAGTCACTTGCCAATTTGCCTAGGTGAGAGGTTTTTGTTCACAAGATTTGTTCTGACAGTGTTCTTTCACTGATTGGAAGGTCATTTCTATTACCTTGGAGTGTTCTGCCTTTGATGTAGACACCTATGCTCTTTGCCGCCAGATCATCCTGGGAATAGCTCATGCGGCTCTGCCTTAGATCTCTAATGATTAGAACTGGAGGAGCAACATCGACAGCAACAGGAGCCTTTTCCTTGGTTGGTTACTGCTCCAGTGGACAGAGTAGATGCACACAGGAGTCTGGCTGACAGGAGCACAGGGGTTCAAGTGAGATGATCATTGTTCTGGACAGGGCATCTCAGGAGATTCTCATGTCAGATTGTTGCTAATATCTGCAGCTTCTAGGAAGATGCCTTCATGCCAAATTAATGCAATGGGAATTAATTTCCAATGGCCATCAATAATACCACAGCTCTGAGTTTCTTCACCTCCACCTCCTCCCAGGGATCTGCAAGTGATATCTTTAGATTTGCATATTTGCTACACACAAGTGCATCTTCAAAGTTACCTGCTGATAATCCAAGATGGATTATCCAAGAGATGGACATCAATGCGAAGACCTAAGGTGAAATAGTACTCGTGTTGGATTCAGATCTCTCCAGTTTCTCTCCAGTCGTGTGCAGTGCCTTTGGATGGAACTGTCTGTATTTTCTGCTGCTGCAGCAGATTTGTCCTCTTTTTGGCTGAAGACCTTTGGCCAGCTGAGCAGAGCATTGCATACGATAGGGGTAATAATGGAGAGCCCCTATCTCCACTATCTGCTATGGCTCATTTGTGACACAGCTACTTATCTTCAAGGCTTCAACAATGTGTATTGATTTAAGTTGATGGAAATTCATGGTGAGTCACGTGACAGTGCCTCATCTGTAAAATGTTGCTCCAACACCAGCTCTTGAGTAATTCCTGAAGTATCTGCAGTGAATCTGACATCAGTGGTGGGTAATTTGTTGGAGGGGATTCTGGCATCTAAAATTTGCATGCATTTGGAGAGACAAGGACTGATTAGGAACAGTCAACATAGCTTTGCACATTGGAAAGTCACATCTCACAAACTTGATTGAGTTTTTTCAGGATGTAATCAAAGAGATTGATGAGGGAATTGTTTATATAGACTTTAGTAAAGCCTTCGATAAGGTTCCACATGGTGGACTGATGAGTAAGGTTAGGTTACTTGGGATTCAGGGAGATCTAGCCAATTGGATACAAAATTGGATTTATATAGGAGACAGAGGGTGGTCGTGGAGAATTGTTTTTTAGACTGGAGGCCTGAGACCAGTGGTGTTCTGCAGGAATCAGTGCTGGGTGTACTGTTGTTTGTAATTTATAGAAATGATTTGAATGAAAAGTTAGGATGCATGGCTAGTAAGTCTGCAGATGACACAAAAATTGATAGTATATTGTGAAGAAGGTCATCTAAGATTATAAAGGGATCTTCATTAATTGGGCCAGTGGACTGAGAAATGGCAGATAGAGTTTAATTTGGACAAATGTGAGGTATTGCATTTTGGTAAAATGAACAAGAGCAGGCCTTATACAGTCCTGGGTTATGTTTTTGAACAGAGAAACCTAAGGATTCAGGTACATAGTTCTTTGAAAGTTGCATTGCAGGTAGACAGGGATAGGCTACTTTTGGAGTACATTGTACAGTTCTGGTCCCTCTGCTTTAAGAAGGATATTATTAAATTGGCAAAGATTCAGAAAATATTTACCAGGATGTTGCCAGGAATAGAGAGTTTGATTTATAAAAATAGGCTGGATAGGTTGGAACTTTTTTCACGAGAGCATAGGAGGTTGAGAGGTGACCTTATAGAGATTTAGAAAATCATGCGGGGTATAGATAAAGGTGAATAGCTAACATCTTTTCCCTCGAGTGGTGGAGTTCAAAACAAGGGGGTGAGAGGGGAAAGGTTTAAAAGGGACTTGAGGGGCAATTTTTTTCACACAGAATGTGGTTCGTATGTGGAATGAACCGCCAGAGGAAGTGTGGATACAGGTACAGTTACAATGTTTAACTGTATTGGTCAGATAGATGAAGAGGAAATGTTGATAAGGATATGGGCCAAACACAGGCAAATGGGACTACTTTAGTTTGGGACACTTGGTCAGTATGGATGAGTTGGATTGAAAGATCTATTTCCGTACAACTTGATGACTCCATGACATGAATTAGGACAGACAAACGGTTTGAAAACAACATTTTGAATATCATCATATTTCAATGGCTGTTAGTTTCAAGCCAGCATGAATGAGTGTTGTCAAGTGGCCATGAAGTGTAATACTGTCAACAGCTAACTATAAGAACTACATGTTCCCGCGCCTTCATCTCATAGACGCAAAAGCTCTGCTCATTTTCAATGCACCTCCATCCAAAATGATCAGGTTAACTCTGATTAGAGCAACTCTCCAGATTCTTTGTCTTTCCCTGGTGTTTTGTGAGGTGGCGATTCTGCATGGCAAGAAAGGAGAGGCAAGGATGTAAGAAATGAAATGCTTTGAATGAATAGACTGACAGTTGTGGGGTGTCACTCACTTTGAGGGATGGGTATGAAATGGCAATGAGAAGAAGATGAGTGTCTAATGGTAGTGGATCAGATGGGCATGAGAGGAGGTGCCTTGAGAAAGACGAATGGACGGAGTTGCAAGGTGTAACCAAGAGAGAGAATGCTGGAAAATCTCAGCAGGTCTGGCAACATCTGTAAGGAGAGAAAAGAGCTGATGTTTCGAGTCTAACTGACCCTTTGTCAAAGCTGAGTTGCAAGCTGTGTTGGTCTGAGGAATGCTGAGGAGAAAGCTAGTGATGTCAGAGCATTCCTTGGTGAGGTTATTGAAACTCTGTGGTACAGTCATAAGACTCTAAAGCTAGAGTACGAAGCTACTGCTCACCTGCAGCTATGCCTCTGAGGCATACTTCTTAACCAGCTTACCAGAAACAAATTCCCCCTGTGGACTCTTACAGCCTGCAGTATGGGATGTGTAGAGGAGGAGCAAGTGTCCTTCCTGCATTGAGATTCCATTGTTCAAGTTGCTGTCTCTCACTTACTAATAGTAGAAAGGTTATGTTTTGTCTTTCATCGGGATCCCTTAAAACACCAAAGCTCCAAGAATCCAGGTTTGGCTTTGAGCAGGGCATTCTAATGCCATGGCTCTATAAAAAAAGCCAAGGAAATGCCCTTTCTACAAACTTACAGGTTTTTGACATTTTGCCAGCCTCCTCTGCCAGGTACAAACATCCAAATGTGCTCACAGCCCAACTGTTTACGTGGGCTCCTTCCGTCCTGCCACCAAAACACTCCACCCCTATCCCGCCACAACACTCTGGGTGGCCTCAGTGTCAAAACCACTTGTGCTACAGAGGCTGCTTTTTACAAAAAAGTCACAGAGCTTCTTTCAACTCCAAGTTTAAAGCAGTTCTTAAAACGTTAAAGATTCAAACGAAATTTTCTAACTCTAATCTAGAAGTGGAAGTTTTGCTGAGAATTGCATATGAGAGATTCAGGCATGCAATGTGTATGAATGTTACAGTTAAATAATTGAATAGTTTTAAAAGAAAATCACATCTGGCATGTGAGGTTCCAAATCAGGAGCTTAATTTCAATGGACTGAAAACTGGATCAATTCTACATGGGCAGGCATTCTGCCTTTCCAAATGGACACCCAAGCAAGTGAAGACAAAAATTAACCCCATTTTTTAAAAGTGGTTTAAAGCCTCCATGGAAACAGGAACAAAATTCAGAGAAATACTTCAGTAATCTAATTCAACTATTCCACGGAGTCATTTCAGTGCCAAAATGTATGAGAGCCATACCGAAAGTGAGAAAGAGACAGGCAGACTGGAACACTAATCAGTGCCAGACAGAAGACAGCAAGTGATGGAAAGTGGGAGGCAAGCAGATTTGCAATCATACAAAGGAAGGCACACAATTAAAGAAAAATTTTGTGTGTGAATGTTACCATGGGAAATAATAAATATACAAAGCGTTTTTAAATTCAATCAAGACATATTCAGTAAAAATGGAAGCCAAATTGCTATTAGTTCAGAAAGTAGTGCGAAATATTGCCACATATTCATCAATCTCTACCTTGAAGCATGTTCTAACCTTTGCACTGTAGTCAGTTGAAATTGCACATAAATTTAAAGAGAATTGTTTTCTTTCTTAGTCCGTTACCTTAATTGAAATTGGGAACCCCTCACAAAGTTTGGAGAATGTGTGCCGATGGGCTTACTCCCAGCAGAAGTCTGATACAAGCCATGCAGAATATCATGATCATGCCATCTTTCTGACAAGGCAGGACTTTGGACCATCAGGAATGCAAGGTATTGTATTCCATTCAGATTGGGTGCATAGTTTTATCCTGTTCTTAAGCATACTTATTGATAAATGATTGAGGGAACATATTTCATAGTCTATGGCATGCTATTTTCAAGTCTGATGTTTTAAAAGTACAGGATGGTATGGGGACATGCTTCCCCAGGTGGATCCATTGAACATTGGGCCCTGGATCTCACTTATTTCAGAATGGTGAGCTGCAGTTACATGCTGAGTATCCACAACAACTTGCCGACAAAAACTATTATGCGTTTGGACTATTGATGGTGCACTGTACAAGAGGAGAGGCTGATTTGGGAGGGTGCAATGGGCAACTAGGAGAGGAAGGCAGTCAGGAGTAGAGGCAATCAGGAAAAGTGGAATTGAGATTGTGTTTGGAGGGAGATTGAGGGAAGGGTGAGGGCAGGACAATGATTAAGAGGGCATTGGTTAGCAGTGGTCAAGGGTCAATTGTAATAATGTTGTCATGCGTTTCTTGACTCAACACTTCACTAAGTTTTCTTTAAACTTGCTATTTTCGATGGCATCCACTGGTTAGGCCACATATGGATCTTATCTTCCTAATTGCAGCCAGATGTATTCAGGGCAAACCGATTTGTAAAGCAGGCATTAAAAATGCAAAGGGACAGAAATGTCTTTTGATGGCTGTATAGATATGGCAATAGCCAGCAGTCTGCATAAATTCTAACACAAAGGATGTTCCACCAGTAGCCACATTTGATCCTGCCCAGTACTAAGGGCAGAAATCTCTGAGTGTGTTTCAATAGGTCACTCAAATCAGTTCAAAGGTCAGTGATCAGCAGTTGGCTCAGTCTGTCAGTCAGTGAAAGGAAGTCCGAGAAGTTGGTTCCATGGAGCTAACTGCTGATGATAGCCTGTTGATGGAGCAAATGATAGCCAATAGGCAGTAATGTCACTCAGGACAGCTAAGAGCACTGGAATTATACCAGTGGTTAGATGCTGAAGCATCGTCTTGTGAAGTCTATTGGGATACATCCTTGAAGTCAATTCAGCTGGAAAAGAGGACTGCAATGTGCGGGTGCTGGGAGCGCAGGAAATATCAGGTGAGCACCAGCTTGATGAAAGCTCATAAAAAGTTGAAATGGTAGCAGTAATTAAGCACTGGCAAGGAGTCTCAGGAATTTTGGGAATGAAGCCTTGGAAGAAACATAAATCTATCGGGAAGTGAGCAGTTGTTGTTGAATGAGTTCCAACGCTAGATCTTAAATGAAGTATTGGCACTCTTGTGAAAGTTTGAATGAGATTCAGTGACAGTTTCAATAAAGTCTTGGAGTGTTGCTGAGAATTCTTGACCACATCTGCAATTTGATGTGTTCTCTTGAGATATTCAGCTATGGTTTGTCTGCCTGACATTCATTCTGGATGTTAGAGTATAAATTGTATTAATTCATAGATTATCTTATTATGCCAACTTGTACAGTCAGTTTTATTTTGCTTGTTCAAAACTGTGAGGTCATACAACCTTATTCTGTTCAGACATACATGACACCTCAAACTTCACCAAATTTAAGCAAAACGTTATTGGTCCCTAACCTGATTGTAACATAAATTTCATGATCTTATTCTAGATTATTCGAAGATGGTGATTTCCATCTCTAAATATGTGCTTGCAAGTCAACCATCATGTTGGACACTTTGATGTCCACTTTATTGCTATACATTACTATTGGCTAATTGCTTAACCATTCCAGATACTAAATCACTGTCTAGTAGTGCAGAACAGTAATTGGTATAATACATAAGGCCATTTATGTTTCTTGAAAATGCAACACAATGGATATAAATGATAAACATTGAATTAATTCATGAAATTTTAGCATTTTTTATTCATAGTAATTTTCTAACTTTAGAATTAAGATGTTAGATTTTAATATTTAGTGTTTCTCAACTTATAAGCAAAATATACATTATTGTTATCTTATAAATTTTAAGCTGTTCAGAACACCTGGTTTACCAATGGGATTTAAAATAATGGATTTTGCTTGTGTTAGTTTTTAGTTTTGCTTTGGCAAAAATCTTCTTAGATTAGATGTATAATTTTACAGATTAAAATAGAATCAAGTATCTTTGGTCTTTAGACAATATAAATTGCGCATCTAGTGGTGATAACTATGTTAATGCACACATTTCTGTGTGTAAGTTTAGGAGTAATGTCTTATTTTTCAATGCTGAAGCAAGAAAAAAACACAATTGATGTTTTTCAATATTGATGATATGTTGTTTAAATGCATTCTTCTTCGGTTATTTTCTGTCTTTTGCAGGTTATGCCCCAGTTACAGGTATGTGCCATCCAGTCCGAAGTTGCACCCTGAACCATGAAGATGGCTTTTCATCCGCATTTGTAGTTGCTCATGAAACTGGTCATGTGTAAGTGTCAAATGTAATGGTTCAAAAACAAGCATATGGTACCATCAAGAAGAACACTGTTAAATATTAGAATATTAGGCACCATGCAGCAACTTTTATGCAGACAGACATTGAATGGTACTTTATCATGGAAAAAAATGTAAAGGAACTGATCTTGAGTCATGAAGGGAGGGTTGGGAAAGAAGAAAGAAAGAACGAAAGACAAAAAGAAAGAAAGGATGAATAACTGACTGAATGAACAAAGTTCTGATAAATCTTAAAGATGGATGGGAATGTCTAGAGAATCAGAGAGGGTTTGTAAGTAGGTGCAAAAATTGGGACTGAGCCACAGATTCTTTCATCAGTTGTCACATTGTCCATATCTCCTACACAAGAAGGGCAGATAGATCTACCCCCCAATAGACCATACACTTGGTTCCAGGTTTGAAGTCTTTGTCATCAAGTTTGCAGTTTTAAAGGCAACCAAAGGTTGTGCTGAGACAGTAGTAATGATGATGAATATTGTTTTTGATGTCTGCATGCAATGACAGAAGGCTGTTTACTCTTACTACCTGTCTCTTTGACCTTGACTCCACTCTTTCATTTATTACATCTCTCAATTTTGATCACTTGTCCCATTATTTCTTTGAAAATCCTGTCTACTTCCCTAGGTATCTGGGTTACAAGTTCAGGTGGAGTTTGCCCCATCAGTACAGATCCCACTTTCCCCAATACTGGTGCCAGTGCCCATGAACCAGAACCCATCAGCCTTTGATGTCTGGTTCCAATACTTGTTGAAACTCACTGGCAAGACTCCATTAGGTTGCATGCAGAAATATTTGAAAGCCCAGAGCGTTAGTATTTGTATAAGTTTCTTTTTCTTCAACAATTTCATTTAAGTAAGTCAGTAAGCTGTATTGAAATGCAAGTACACGATGTGATAGAAGTTATGTATTTTTCAGTGTTTGCAGTACCCCTTGGCGTACTGACAGTACCAAATTCAACTGGTTCAGCCTCAGGGTATAGGTTTGCTCACTGAGCTGTATGTTTGATATCCAGACGTTTCATTACCTGGCTAGGTAGCATCATCAGTGGCGACCTCCAAGTGAAGCGAAGCTGTTGTCTCCTGCTTTCTATTTATATCGTTCTCCTGGATGGGGTTCCTGGGGTTTGTGGTGATATCATTTCCTGTTCGTTTTCTGAGGGGTTGATAGATGGCATCTAGATCTATGTGCTTGTTTATGGCGTTGTGGTTGGAGTGCCAGGCCTCTAGGAATTCTCTGGCATGCCTTTGCTTAGCCTGTCCTAGGATAGATGTGTTGTCCCAGTCGAAATGGTGTTTTTTTTCATCTGTGTATAGGGTTATGAGGGAGAGGGGGTCGTGTCTTTTTTGTGGCTAGCTGGTGTTCAGCTTCCTGTGGGTCAACAGGATGCGGGTAGTAGAGTTTTGCCATCTGCAGCCAAATTACAACACACCAACTGTTACACTTGTTGCTGATTCTGGCTGAGGTTAAAGTATCACCTAACATGGACCTCACATATAGATCAAACTGTTGCTTGGATCAGTAAATTTCGCACTCCATCTCATCTCCCACGTTACAGTTGCTTGAAGGAAATGACTAACCTTTATATAGTACTACTCAGGATGTCCTAAAACACTTGACAGCTAATTAAGTGAACAGGCACAGGAAAGCTGCATCTATAAAGAGAGAAAGCAGAATTATTACTTCAGGCCAAACTCCGAGTACATCAGAATATTTCTGATGTTTAGGGAAAATGTAACCTCCAACTTGCACATAGCAAAGTCCTACAAACAGCAATCGGATATTGACCTGTCAGTTTAGTAATTTTAGTTGAGAGAGAAATACTGACTCAGACACTGGAAAACTCCTGTCTTTGAATCATGCCATGGGATCGTTCTCATTCCCCTGTGAGGACAGGCAGGATTTTGCTTTAACAACTGGTCTGTAATTTGGCGTGTCCAACAGCATTCCCTCAGTACAACACTGAAGCATCACTCTGGTTTATATATTTAAGTGTCTAGGGTAGGGTTTTAATCCATGGATTCCTGCCTCAGAGGTGAGAATGGTATCATTAAGCTGGGCTGATACAAAGGAGAATCGAGAGACTCTTGTTGTATCCATGAGGGAAAAGGTGAGCTACCTGTCTGCCTGGCAGCACACCCTAGTAGATCTTGGGAATCGGGGAGGCATCTTGAGGAAGGGGTTAATTAGGAGAAAATTGTGTATGGATGAACGGTCAGCAATGATATTCAGGATTGCTGTGAAAAGATCTTCTAGGCCCTCATATTAAATATTTTCTTTCATTTGGTGATTCCAGTGGCCATTTGATAAGAGCTAGTCAGACCCAACATAGGCACGTATCCCACTTTCAAGGAGGGGTTTCAGACAAGCATTAGGCTTTCTCTTTGCACATGTAAAGGACGGATACCTGTTGCTCTGGGAATAGTAGGATGGGAATGGAGTCAGGCATGAGAAATGCCTTAAGGGATGGGTAGGTAGTTAATGATGTGCGTTTCCTGTGGTAGGGTGAGAAATCCCATTAGGTCTCATTGTTAGAATCCCTCCAGAAAGTTGAATGCAGCTCACACTTAGTCAAAAAAACCAGAAGATTCAGGCGATCATTTTTAATTTTGCAGTGACTGTTTTAATGATGGATACTTAGCTTTGCCTCATGATTAAACACATAAACCCCATTTTTAAATCCTAGATTGGGAGCACCAAGGTTAAAGAATTTCCAGCTGCACAAACCTGACCGTTAAAAAGGGGTTCTGGATCAGTGGTGCTGGAAGAGCACAGCAGTTCAGGCAGCATCCAAGGTGCAGCGAAATCGACTTTTCGGGCAAAAGCCCTTCATCAGGAATAAAGGCAGAGAGCCTGAAGTGTGGAGAGATAAGCTAGAGGAGGGTGGGGATGGGGAGAAAATAGCATAGAGTACAGTAGGTGAGTGGGGGAGGAGATGAAGGTGATAGGTCAGGGAGGAGAGGAGTGGATAGGTGGAAAAGGAAATAGGCAGATAGGACAAGTCCGGACAAGTCATAGGGACAGTGCTGAGCTGGAAGTTTGGAACTAGGGTGAGGTAGGGGAAGGGGAAATGAGGAAACTGTTGAAGTCCACATTGATGCCCTGGGGTTGAAGTGTTCCGAGGCGGAAGATGAGGCATTCTGCCTCCAGGCATCTAGTGGTGAAGGAGGCCCAGGACCTCCATGTCCTCGGCAGAGTGGGAGGGGGAGTTGAAATGTTGGGCCACAGGGCAGTGTAGTTGATTGGTGCGGGTGTCCCGGAGATGTTCCCTAAAGCGCTCTGCTAGGAGGCACCCAGTCTCCCCAATGTAGAGGAGACCACATCGAGAGCAACGGATACAATAAATGATATTGGTGGATGTGCAGGTAAAACTTTGATGGATGTGGAAGGCTCCTTTAGGGCCTTGGATAGAGGTGAGGGAGGAGGTGTGGGCACAGGTTTTTACAGTTCCTGCGGTGGCAGGGGAAAGTGTAGTTGATTGGTGCGGGTGTCCGGGAGATGTTCCCTAAAGCGCTCTGCTAGGAAGCACCCAGGTGGGAAGAGGCGTAATCCAGTGCACTCCCCCCTCCCTTTCAGTTGGGCTGGTGGGCGGTTACGGGGATGCAGACTGCGTTCAGAACTGGGCCAGAGTTGCCCAGGAAGAACTGCAGAGGCTGCCATTTACCATGGCAGGCTGGTTGCAAAACCAGCTTCAGGTCAGCACAATCCAGTAATTAGAATAAAAGAATACACTATAAATCATTCCTCAGTCTTGAACCCCAAACACTTCCTATGCTCCATCCATGCCATTTAATGTCCTCTACTTATCCTCTATGGCCCCATAATTCTCCTATGCCCATCTTCCCATATCTCATGCCCTTAGATTCCTACATCAGCTTCATGCCTACTCCAGCCCAGGCACCCATGCTGTGCACCTACTGTGCCAACTCATCTGGTAGCCAAAAATTCCCATGCATACAGGAGAAAAAATAAAGTTCATTATCATAAACTGCACTTAGTTGGGATAAGCACATTCAATCAGATTTTGACAGATCTGGACACTTACTTACAGATCATAACATGATCTTTGGGCCTTGACAGGTTTGACAGCTCTTGATAGGTTTGTAAAAATATTGTCACTTCTGTTTTAACAAGCTTGTCAGGTCTGCCTCCACTGCCTCCCCCCACAACCCTCTCCCAACAAAGGATACTTTTTTTCAGTGTTCCCAATACACAAAAGAGGACCTGGGCCCTCTCCAAAGGATGCCTGTCCCCACCCCCGAAGGTGTCCTGGGACCATGTCCATGGGGTTGGATAGCATACCTCTCCAAAGCAGTACTCTAGCTCTCCAAAAGATATACCTTGTTCTTGATTGGTCTGTCCTGTGTACTTTGAGTTCCTTACAACTGGGTTACTAAAATGGAATTTAAAAGGCGATAGATGATCTTTTAATGCTTGCCATCTCCGTGAAATGTACAGGTGTGTAACCCACGCTGACTGCTTTCCCACGCCTGCAAAATTAGGAATTGGTGTGTTTCGGGGAGGGGCATGTGATTTTGGGCTTTTTTGGCCATTTTTGCCACTGTGAAGAGCTCTTCTACTGGAAGAATTAAAAACAATGGTACAAGCTTAACTTCTTATTCTATTGTAGCAATCACTTAATCATCTGTGTTTTCAAACTATTAGGTTAGGCATGGAACATGATGGCCAAGGCAATCACTGTGGTGATGAGATCAAAATGGGAAGTATCATGGCACCATTGGTTCAAGCTGCATTCCATCGTTTCCATTGGTCTCGTTGTAGTCAACAGGAGCTGAGCCGATATTTGCAGTAAGTGGGAGATTGTTGTGGTCTCAAAATGGATAAAGTAGCAGATGTATGACCTTCCTCCAGTCAAATACAGTAAATCTAGCCCAGCATTACTTATAATGTTCTGTTTGAAACAAATGTTATGCATTTTCCTGATCAAAAGTATTTCAGAGAGATTTTCTTCACAGTTAGCATTGCTTTCCTGTTCTTTATCATTACCTTCATAACAATGTAACCTTCTGACAGAGAAACAAGTGCAAGCACCTGATTTTCTGTTTTGTCTTTTTAATTGTGTTCCCAGAAAGAGATCATAGAGAGAAAGGAAAATAATACAAAAATAAAAAAAGCTTTCACAAGCATTTAGCTACTGTCCCTTCCTGACTGGTTGGACCATACCCTGTAATTCCCTATTTAACCTTTTGTGGAGCAGTATAGGCTGAAGAACAGTGATGGTTTATGGGGAGCTCAAAAGCCATACAAGAGCATAAAAGGCACATGATCCGAACTTTGGTCAGAGACCGGTTTCAAGGAATGACTTAAGTGAGGAGAAGATAGAGAGGCCAAGAGGTTCAGGGACAGAATTCTGGATGTTTGAAGCTAATGGTGAAAGTGTGTTGCTGGTTAAAGCACAGCAGGTTAGGCAGCATCCAAGGAACAGGAAATTCGACGTTTCGGGCCAGAACCCTTCATCAGGCCCTTCCTGATGAAGGGCTCTGGCCCGAAACGTCAAATTTCCTGTTCCTTGGATGCTGCCTAACCTGCTGTGCTTTAACCAGCAACACATTTTCAGCTCTGATCTCCAGCATCTGCAGACCTCACTTTTTACTCTAATGGTGAAAGTGTGACCACTGATGGTGGTGAAACCAATGTTCGGAGACATAACAGGCCAGGCTTGGTGCAGTGCTGAGATATTGAAGGTGATGGTTACAAATTTCTGGCAATCTGAGGCCATAGTGCAATTTGAAAACAAGAATGAGAATTTAAAATTCAGATGAACAATGTAAACCTTTGGACAGCCTGATCATTGGGTTAATATCTGTTGATCAAGCTCCTTAGCCAACATTGGGTTCTTCCACTGAGTCCCAAATTTAACTATCAAGACAAAAAGACTCCACTTTAATATAAAACCATTGTCAGTGTACACCTTTTGAAGAAATTATATTTTACTATTGACATCGTAGACACTGCAGTCTGTTACATTTCTTAATGCGATCACGAAAAGTGCAAGCCTTTCCTTGTTTATTAGGAGGAATTGAGGACTGCAGATGTTGGAGATCAGAGTCAAAAAGTGTGAAGCTGGAAAAGCACAGCAGGTCAGGCAGCATTCTCGATTCTCCTGCTCCTCGAATGCTGCCTGACCTGCTGTGCTTTGCCATGTTTGGTGTACATTAAATTGATTGTGGGATGTTGAGCTATTGTTTTGGCCTGCTCAGTGAAGAGGAGTGACAGGAACCACTAAGGTAGGGCCAGGGCAGTCGGAATACCTTTCTCATTAAATCACATATCCCTACTAAGACATAAAAGAAATATGCAGTTCAGGTTCTCAAGGCCTGTAAGCCTTGGCCACTCTGTAGCGCCACTGAATTAATTACAATCACTGACTTATACGGGCAAGTAAGATCCTCCTGGGAGCTGGCATTGTACATGTGATAACCTAGGCTAACAGTGAGGAAGGGCAGGATGTGGAGAATCCTGGCCATGTTATCATTATTGCTCAGGGTATAAATCATAAAATGGATATTTCACATCTTTTGGCTGAGAATGACTTTGAAAATAAATTGTTTGAAAATATTTTTTCTTTGCAGTTCATATGACTGTCTACGTGATGATCCATTTGAACATAACTGGCCATTGTTGCCACAACTTCCAGGCATTAACTACTCTATGAATGAACAATGTCGCTTTGACTTTGGACAGGGCTATATGATGTGCACAGCAGTAAGTGTGATCAAAGCTCTTTCAGATCTACACCCCATGCATCAGATACATTCCATATTTAAGATAGAGTTTCTATGGATACTCTTTCTGCAACTTATGCAGAACCCTCAATGATCTATTGCTAACAAAAGATTGAAGGAAACCACTTTTAAAATTCGATAAACTTATCAATATCTATATATATATATATATATATCATTTATAAACACACCTGCATGAAATTGTAAAATAATCCAAGGCTTCAAATTAGGATAAACAAACTAAAGCATTTTGAAAATCTTTCCAGTTCTTATTTATGTTATCTTGTTCTAGTCAGTGTGTTTAAATCAGTAAAATTGTAGTTGTATCCAAATACCATGTCAACTGTTTGACCCAGTTTCTTGAAATTTTCCTCCATTGACAGGCCTGATAAAATTGGCAATATATGGAGAACCTAGGGAGCATTTTAATCTATCATAGTTCTCCACTTAAGATTTGCAAAAACTTTGAAATTTCTTGCACAAGACACAATAAAATGTTTAAAATATGAGGCATGATGCAAATTGGTGGATAGTGTTTTCTGAATATACAATGTTAAAAACTACAGTCTGGTTTGATTTTATTGCCAAGTTGTTGCTCACATTCAAAACCTTGCCTAAAATTTATTTATAATGTTATGATCTCAGTTGAGATCAGTAACGTAAAAGCATCTGAAATCCTAGTTATTTACTTCAAGAATGAAGTCACAAGATACCATGGTTTGACACAAAATATATTTTACTGTATGAGAGTCCAATAAAACAAACCATACATATTAACTTGGATAACTACCTATTCTATAAAACCCAGAATTAACGACAAGCCTGAATTTACAAGCAAATTATAGTCAATTATAAACCTTAAATCCCACATTAAATGGTAGGTACAACTAAGACAGATCTTACAAATTGTCTAGGAAGCCCATTCAACACATGTATCATTAATCTCAGCCACAAGTCCTTCAAACATGTCTTACTCATAAAGAATTTCAGTTCCTTGTAAAGTTTTGTCTGATCCTTCGTCAACAGCAGCTCACAACCAATCGAAACATGGATAGAGTTTTAACCAAAATAAAGCACACGTCTGCTAAATCTCCTCAACTCTGTTCATGATTGTCTAGATAGCGAATTTTATTTTCATATACTGGAGACAACTTCAGCAACACAATACTTGCCACTTCATAACTGCCAGATCTAGATTCATCTTCTTCAGCCTCCCTGTACCACAAACTGGGATCATCACGTGAGCTCTGATTGTTTTATGTTCTTAAGTATGGTGTCAACAAGCTTCGGTCTCCCCAGAGATCCTGGTTCCATCTCTGTTTCAATTACTTTCCTTAGAAACTGGGAACTTCAGTTTCCTTTCTCTGTTAACGTCTGTCTGAAAAGATACAAGATTTGAAACCATATTTAGAGTGAAATTCACGTTAGAATATTTTGTGGCTAAATTATTAGGGCAGTGAATAGTCTTGGATAATAGCATGTAGTTGGTTGAGTGATTAATTGCAGAGGTTCCTAGACTATGAAATTTTAGGCAATGGCACTCCAGTTTCTAATTATGAGAACATAAATGTTTTGCAGCACATTTCATAAAAAAAAAATCATTGCATTAAATTTTTCAGTATAGAGTTGAAAATAATCAAATTTCCTTCATAGTTTAGCAAATCTAAACAAATAATGGTTCTGGTCCAATTGGCAGTCTTGTCTCAAGATTCGAGTGCTGATTCTTTTTCTAAGGTTACATCCTGCTTTCTGAAAAACATAAGAGAACTGCTAAGCATGCACAGTGCTTTTGTATCAGTGCAGTACATTTTGAAGAAAACCAAAGAGCCTGACTTTGAGATGTCAGTACTTTATCATTCAATTATTTGTGAAGATAGATTAACTATAAGAAGAACTCTAATTGCACCTGCATTACACTATGTCCCATTAAGAAGTAGGAACTACAATGGGGCCAGAATACCAAATGTGCTCTGGATTGTTCCCAACTTGTGCATACCTTCCTGAAGAGTATACATTGTGAGCCAGTCACCATTGCCTTTCTGGATAGGAACCTTTAATGGAACTGCACCAAGAAAATACAAAACTGCAATGAATCTACACACAATTACATGTCTGAAAGATATCTAGTCACAAGGAACAAATTCATTTCACTTCAAAACTGTCAAGTTATACTATTATAAGTGTGCATTTCTGACAAGACTATAACTGTGATGACTCTTCATTACAAACTTATATACAATATAAAATTCATTTTGAACAAAATTCAGCAAAGTGTAGTCTGTATAATTGTGAGCTGGGTTATTTTTTGGCATCAATATCCTTCAGCAATTTTCTATCTGCACACATTTTAAATGAGCATAAATGATTCTGTGCATAAGCTTAATGAGCTGACTATAATTAAAAGCCATTATTGTATAATTATCCAATTCTTCAAAACCTTGCATTGTTTTGATGTGAGGATACGGCTGTGGCTCATTTTGGCAGCAAGTTCAAATTATGCCTGTCAATTTTATAAAATGCTAACATTAAAAGTATTTGATATTGTTATGACCAGATGAAGAGAGGAAGTCAACATGATCATTTGCAACAAATATTTTAAAATTTTTGATACACAGCTATCACACTTAAATTAGAATATAATTGGCTAGAAAATGAAACAGCAAATTCCCCAACCCCTTTGAAAAATAATAAAATCATGATGTCAAACGTATAAATAAATACTCTCAGTAATGGTGACCATGGCAAGTATGGTTGAGAAATCTCACATGTCCTTCAGGGAAGGAAATCTGCAGTCCTTACCTGGTCTGGCCTACAGGTAACTCCATACCCACCACAGTGTGATTGATTCTTAACTGCTCTCTCTAGGGCATTCAAGGATGGATAATAAGTGTTGCCTTTGCCTGTGAAGGCCATTTCCCCTCAACAATTTTTTGAAAGTTTTAAAAGAAGATTATGGACAGAGAGAATAAAAGTTATGCAGTTTAACAATCTTTGGAGCCCTTAAAGCATTAGAATCTGAGAGCACTGCTGTTTAATTGATGACTGATATTCTTAACAGTGGCGAATATTGTAGATAAATTTGAGTTCTCAATGAATAATTGTTTCCCCAATATACATTTGACCTGAGTGGTGTTTTCCGTGATAATAAGTGAACCATAAGACGTAAGATAGAGGAGCAGAATTAGGCCATTCAGCCCATCGGCACTGCTCCACCTTTCAATTATGGCTGATATGTTTCTCAATCCCACTCTCCTGCCTTCCCCCCTAACCTATGATTCCCTTACCAATCCAGAACCTTTTTAATCTCTGCCTTATTTAGAGTCAATGACTTGGCCTACATAGCCCTCTGTGGCAATGAGTTCCATAGATTAACCACGTTCTGAATGAAAGAAATTATCCTCGTCTCAGTTCTAAAAGGTTGTCCCTTCACTCTGAGGCTGTCCCCTCAGGTCTTAGTCTTTCTTACTAGTGGAAACATCTTCTCTCTGTCCGTCTATCCAGGCCTCTCAATAATCTGTAAGTTTCAATCGAATTCTCCTTCATTCCCCCTTGAGTATATACCCAGAGTCCTCAACCATTCATCGTATAACAAGCCCCTCATCCACAAGATCATTTTTGTAAACCTCCTCGGGAGCCCCTGTAAAAGCCAGAATGTCCATCCTTAGGAGGTTCACCAGGTTGATTCAAGGGATGAAAGGGCTGTCTTACGAGGAGTGGTTGAATAGCTTGGGCTCGTACTCACTAGAGTTGAGAAGAATGAGGGGGTATCTGATTGATGTATATAAAATGCTAAAGGAGTTTGATAAGATGGATGTTGAACAGATGTTCCCCCTTGTGGAACAGTCTCAAACCACAGATCATAGACATAGAGTGAGAGAAGATCTGTTCAACACTGAGATGAGGAGAATCTACCTCTCTCAGAGGAATCTGTGGAATTCAGTGTCCCGTAGTGAAGTGGAGGTAGAATGAATCAACAGGTTCAATAAAGAAATAGATATGTTTCTGATGAAAAGCGGGTGAAAGGACTATGTGCTGCAGGCAGGAAAGTGGATTTGAGATCAGGATAAGATCAGCCATGATCATGTTAAATGGCGGAGAAGACTCAAAGAGCTGAATTGTTTAGTCCTGTTTCTAATTCCTATGTTCTTATACAGTGCCCAAAACTGTTCATGTCTGCTCAGGGGAAGCACCACTGCATCACATCACCAGGAGCCCAGGTTTGATTCCAGCCTCGGGTGACCGTCTATGTGGAGTTTGCACATTCTTCCAGTGTCTACATGGGTTTCCTTTGGGTGCTCCGGTTTCCTCCTACAGTCCAAAGATGTACAGGTTAGGTGGATTGGCCATGCTAAACTGCCCATAGTGTTCAGGGATATGCAAGTCAGATGGATTAACCTTGGTAAATTAGGGTTTACACCAATAGGGTGGATTAGGGTGGGATGCTCTTCAGAGGGTTGGTGCAGACTTGATGGGCTGAATGGCCGTTTTCTGCACTGGTGGGATTCTATGATAATATTCTAAATGCACTTTGATCAATGTCTTAATAAATCTCAACAGTACATCCTTACTCTTGCATTCTAGCACTGTTGGAATGGATGCGAACATTGCATTTGCCTTCCTAACTGCCAACTGAACCTGCATGTTATCCTAAAGAGAATCTTGAACTAGGGCTCCCAAGTCCCTTTGTGCTTGAGATTTCTGAAGCCTTTCCCCATTTAGAATATAGTCTCTACCTCTATTCTTTGTATCAAAATGCATTACCTCACACTTTCCTACATTGTATTTCATCTGCCACTTCTCTGCCCAGTTTCCAAGCCTGTCCAAATCATTCAGCTGCCTCCCCACTTTCTCAGCACTATATGTCCTTACACCTATCTTTGTGTCATCTGCAAACCTAGCAACAATCCCTCAGTTCCTTTGTCTAGAAATGTTAATGTCTAGAAACCTTTGTCTATTCATGTTAATGTATAACATGAATAGAATACCAAAGCAGACGCCTGTGTAACTCCACTAGATTTAGTTTTAGATTTTTTTTATTGTCACATGTATTCATGCAAAAGTACAGTGGAAAATGAATAATGTCACCATAATGGCACCATCTTAGGTACAGAATCATAAGAGCAAGGGAGAAAGAAAGAACAAAGTTAAAGAGCCTTTAACTTTGATATTTATGTCATCATTGTTGACAGGATTAGTGCCAGAAGATTGGAGGATAGCAAATGTTGTTCCCTTGTTTAAGATGGGGAGTTAGAGCTTTACTTTGTGGGTAAGGTGTTGGAAAAGGTCATAAGTGATAGGATTTATAATCATCTGGAAAGTAATAATTTGATTAGGGATAGTCAACATGGTCTTGTGAAGGGTAGGTTGTGACTAACTAACCTTTATTGAGTTCTTCGAGAAGGTGACAAAACAGGTGGATGAGGGTAAATCGGTTGATGTGGTTTATGTGGACTTTAGTAAGGCATTTGATAAGGTTCGACACGTATGCTATTGCACAACATATGGAGTTTCGGGATTGAAGGTGATTTAGCAGTTTGGATCAGAAATTGGCTCGCTGAAAGAAGACAGTGGGTAATGGTTGATGGGAAATGTTCATCCTGGAACTCCATTACCTGTGGTGTACTGCAAAGATCTGTTTTGGGGCTGGTGCTGTTTGTCATTTTTATAAATGATCTGGATGTTGGGTGTAGAAGGATGGGTTAGTAAATTTTCTGATGACACTAAGGGAGGCAGAGTTGTGAATAGTGCCAAAGGATGTTGTGGGTTACTGAGGGACATGGATAACATGCAGAGCTGGGCTGAGAAATGGCACATGGAGTTTAGTGTGGAAAAGTGTGAAGTAGTTCACTTCAGAAGAAGTAACAGGAATGCAGAGTACTGGGCTAATTTTCAAATTCTTGGCAGAGTAGATGAATAGAGAGATCTGTGTTCAGGTGCATAAATCCCTGAAAGTTCACCCAGGTTGATATGGTTGTTAAGAAGGCATATGGTGTGTTGACGTTTATTGGTAGGGCGATTGAATTTTGGAGCCACGAGGTCATGCTGCAGCTGTACAAGACACTGGTAAGGCCACTCCTGCTTACAGTTCTGGTCACTGCATAGTAGGAAGGCTGTAGAAACTTTGTACAGGGTTCGGAGGAGATTTACTAGGATGCTGCCTGATACGGAAGGAAGTTCTTATGAGGAAAAGCTGATGGAACTGAGACTAGTTTCATTGGAGAGAAGAAGGTTGAGAAGTGACTTAATCGCGACGTATGAAATAATCAGAGAGTTAGATAGGGTGGACAGTGAGAGTCTTTTTTCCTCTGATGGTGAAGGTTAACACGAGGGGACATAGCTTTAAATTGAAGGTTGATAGATTTAGGATAGATGTCAGGGGTAGTTTCTTTACTCAGAGTAGTAGGGGTATGGAACGGCTATCTGCAACACTAGTAGACTCGCCAAAGTTAGGGCATTTAAATGAGCATTGGACATACATATGTATAATAATGGAACTGTGTAGGTTAGGTGGGCATCAGATTAATTTCACAGGTTTCACAGGGCCTGTACTGCACTGTAACATTACAGTAATTCTTAACAGTAAGTAGAAAAGTAAAGAAATAAAGGTAAAAGTCAAACATCACAGGTTTTCAGAAGTGCTTAGCCATGTTGGGACTGGACTTCCTACAGGAACTCGATCTCTTTCTCTTAGCCATGCTTCTCCACTCAGTCCATTCCAGTAGTCACCAGCTGTCATCTTGAAAAAAGATCCTTTTATCCCTATTCTCTGCCTTCTGTCAGTCAGCCAATCCCCTATCTATGTCAGTACCCTGCCCCAGTTACTCAGCCCTATTTTTAACCATGCCTTTCCAAGTATTCTGCAATTTCATCCTTAATAATGAACTCAAATCTCATCAATGACCAAGGGCAGGCTAACTGGCCGGTAGTGTCCTTGTCTTCTGCCTCCCTCCCTTCTTAAATAGAAGTGTTACTTCAGTCATTTTTCAGTCCTGTGGGACCCTCCCAGACTCTAGTGATTCCTGAAAGAGAAAGAGAAAGTAACTCCCAGTTCTTGTTTACAAATCCATGGTTCCTTTTCTCTTTTCTATTTTTCAAAAGTAGCTGTTCAAATATAATTCAGGGTGTATTTATGAGTCTAACTTCATTATACTTCCAAGCAGCCAACCAACTGCCCAGCATTTCCTTTCCCAATATATTAAATTATGATATGAGTGTGAATAAAACAGAGAATATACATTTGAATCATTGAATCCCAACAGTGCGGAAACAGGCCTTTCAGCCCACCAAATCCACACCATCCCTCCGAAGAGTAACCTACCCACACCCATTCCTCTACTCTATTATCCTTTATTTACCCCTGACCTAACCTACACATCCCTGAAGACTATGGGCAAGTTAGCATGGCCAAGTCACCGAACCTGCATGTCTTTGGATTGTGGGAGGAAACCAGAGCACCAGAGGAAACCCATGCAGACAAGGGGAAAATATGCAAACGCCATACAGTCGCCAAAGGTTGGCATTGAACCCAGGCCAAGATTAGAGTAGTGCTGTAAAAGCACAGCAGGTCAGGCAGCATCCGAAGAGCAGGAATATTGATGTTTCGGGCAGGAGCCCTTCTT
The DNA here is from genome assembly GCF_020745735.1 of Hemiscyllium ocellatum. NCBI lineage: Eukaryota > Metazoa > Chordata > Chondrichthyes > Orectolobiformes > Hemiscylliidae > Hemiscyllium > Hemiscyllium ocellatum. The sequence continues at coordinate 45,768,672 of NC_083416.1, forward strand.
CAGGGATTGAACCTGGGTCCCTGGTGCTGTGAGGCAGCAGTGCTAGCCACTGAGCTGCCTATTTGACATTAACTCGGTCACTTGGTGTTGATGGGTTTGGATCAAAATTATAATTTCCGTGTAGATAGTTTTCAACGTGAGCCTCATGAATCTTGCCTCAGTGTCTGATCAGGTGACCATTGCAGCCATTTTAGATCCCTGTGTAATCCTTTTTAAAAAAAATTGGTCCACGAAACCGGTATAACAATTAGATGATAGAAGTTAAGATTTGATTGTCCATTTTTTACTCCTGTTGAAGCAGTATTTAAATTCCTCTATGAACTTGCAATTAGTGATAATTGTTACAGCGCATTTGATGATAGCTAGAATATAAATTAAGGACTATAATTTAGCAAGTTTTGAATGATCTGCTGAGTAAATCCACCCTGTATGTATATGTTAAATATCTAAAAATTGTGCAGATTTTTATTTCTGTTACATGAAAGTCCTTCAGTCAATGTCTTTTGCAATATTATACCGTCTTTTACTTTCAGAAAAAATGCGCATGGAAGTTTGCATCCTTAGATTACCAAAGAAAAATTATCACTCATAGTTAAGTACATTATAAAAGTCATGAAACCATCTTCAATTTTTTTAAATGTGCAATTTTATATTATGTGACAATATTTATCAGAAATGTATTAGCATCCTAAGCACCCTTTCATTTGTGGTTTCAGTTTCGTACCTTTGATCCCTGCAAGCAGCTGTGGTGTAGTCATCCTGACAATCCATACTTCTGCAAAACCAAAAAAGGTCCTCCATTGGATGGGACAATGTGTACACCTGGCAAGGTAAAGTCATATATCCAGTCGTATTAACCTAGCTCTACGTTTTTCTTTTATATATGGTCCTATTTAGTTTTCTCATACAGTAGCAGACATTTTGCAATTTCTAAGGAGTTATTTCAGATTTTCTGTTGGAAAATGTAACTTTGAATTCAAACTGAGTATGATGAATACATGATCATAACAAGTGACAAGATAACAAGAGACAGGCCATAGCTGTGGCCAATGTTCAAACAACTCATTAGCACTATTTCTTTCAGTTTTTACAGTAGATATGGGCAATTTCATTGCTGTGTATTGCAGTAAGAATGACGCATCTTAACTCAAGAATGCAATGTCAGAACAGATTTCTATGATCTTCATCACTAACATAATCCAGTGAGATTATGCTGAGAGCAGGAAAATAATTTCATGACACGAACATGCTCGAGTTCTGTGAGTGATAGCAAGCCTTCAAGTTTGTAATTAATATCTGAACCCTGAGGTGAAATTACTTAAAATGACTCCTGTTTACCGTTAATTTTTTTTCTACTAAGTACTTTGAGTTAATGTAGTATGTTATAGTTTCATTTTGTTATTACTATTGACCTCTTTATTTTGCTAGCAGCAGATATTGTTGTTCACATCCAGGGTATCGAGTTCACTTAAAAATGTGATATTCTGAAGGGACGAAATTAAAAGTTATGGCTAAGTTGTGTAATTTAATTTTGCTTTCTAGCATTGCTTTAAAGGCCACTGCATCTGGCTGACTCCTGACTTATTAAGACACGATGGAAACTGGGGGACATGGAGCAAGTTTGGATCTTGCTCTCGAACTTGTGGAACTGGTGTACGTTTCCGGACACGCCAGTGCGATAACCCATTGTAAGTAGGTTTTGATATAAATGATTAGTTACATTTTATCATTGAGTGTGATTGATGCAAAATTGAAATTATTGATATACAATAAAACCTACTTCTCCTCTGTGTAGAAGTCACCAATGCCATTTTTTGATCCAGCTCAAAAACTACTTGCAATGGAAATTGTTACATGAAATAGATAACTGAATTTTTTTTTTAGTGATTTGTGATACTATTTCCAGTCTACAAAGTAAAACTACTCAATGATTCATTAATTTGCCCTGATTTTTGCAGTTGGCAACAAAGTGATAACACTTGCCTTTGACCATGAAGGAAGCTGCCCATAAAAGCCCAACTATTTCTGTGGCACTGATTTTATCTTTCCTAACTTTAGCATCATCAAGAAGGGTAAACAGCCAATCACAGTATAATACACACACAGCAAACAGGCTAGAAAGCAAAAGCCCATATTTTCCTTTACATTTTATTAATTTTATAAGGAGTGAAATAATTGATTAGGCCAAAAAAGTTGTAATTGAAATTGGAATTACTTTTATTGTCACATGTACTCACATAGAATCATAGAATCATAGAGATGTATCGTGTGGTCCAATTCATACATGTCGACCGGAAATCCTAAATAAACCTAGTCCCATTCGCCAGCGCTTGGTCCATATCCTTCTAAACCTGTCCTATTCATACACCATCCAGATGCCTTTTAAATGTTATAGTTGTGCCAGCCTCCACAGCTTCCTCTGGCAGCTCATTCCATAGGTACATCACCTGCTGCATGAAAAGGTTGCCCCTTAGGTCTCTTCTAAATCTTTCCACTCTCACTTTATACCAAGCCCTCTCGTTCCGGATTCCTCCACTCCAGGGAACTGATACTTTATCCATTCCCCTCATCATTTTATAAACCTCTGTAAGGTCACCCCTCAGCCTCTGACACTCGAGGCTATTCAGCCTCTCCCTATAGCTTAAACCTTCCAACCCTGGAAACATCCTTGTAAATCTTTTCTGAACCCTTGCAAGCTTCACAACATCCTTCCTACAGCAGGGAGACCAGAATTGCACAGAGTATTCCAATAGTAGCCTAACCAATTTCCTTTACAGCCACAACATGACTTCCCAACTCCTGTACTCGATGTACTGAGCAATAAAGTCCAGCATACCATAAGTAGTGTAAAAGATCTACAATTGCCACTTATGGCACCACTTTAAATACCAAGATACCTTGGTACAGATTCTTCAATACAAATTTTCATGGGAAGAAAGAAAAGAAATAAATAAGAAGTCCAGCATAAGACTACAGAAAATTAGCTTGGATTTTTCATCAGGACATTAACCAATTAAAAATTAGTTTTGCAGGGTCGGAGAGAGTCTTCAATGGTAGTTACAAAATTATTCACCATTGACAAAACCAAGCTAGAATTTATAACTTTACATTTTTTTAACACTGCTTTCTTAGAATAAAAGGGCAAGTTCTGTCATTAGATTTATAATTATTTGCATACTGTGGAGGCTTCAACAGCATACCCGATGCCGCATCGAAGTGAATCATAGGATCACTACAGTATGGAAACAGGCACTTCAGCCCAACAAAGAGTAACCCACACAGACCCATTCTCCTACTACTCTACATTTACCACAGACTAATGCACCTAACCTACATATCCCTGAACACTATGGACAATTTAGCGTGGCCAATTCACCTAACCTGCACATCTTTGGACTGTGGGAGGAAACTGGATCACATGGAGGAAACCCACGGCAGACATGGGGAGAATGTGTAAACTCTACACAGACAGTCACCTGAGGCTGGAATCGAACCCGAGTCCCTGGCATTGAGGCTGACAGCAGGTTCTGAATTCTATAATTAATTGAGAACATGCAGAATCTAAAAGTCGCAGTGAGGTACAAAGGAGTAAAAATGGTGAGCACTGACAGTTATATTGTTACTGTAAAATCAAAATCTTGCTATAATTAAAATAATCTGGTCTTGCATAAACTTTAGATTATGCTGCAGTGAATAAAATCAAAGAATGTGTATCTTTACTGTTAAAATCATTTGATTTAATCGTAGAATTTTGATGTCCTTCAGTAAGAAAAGAGCACAATGCAAAAGGCAGGATCTGAAAACAGAATAAAATTAACTGTGAACTGAGCCCAAAACTGAAAAATGTGTTGCTGGAAAAGCGCAGCAGGTCAGGCAGCATCCAAGGAGCAGGAGAATGGACTATGAACTGCGCCTGTCCTTTTTATAAAATAATTTAATTATCTTCTTTGTTTGGGTCACGATAAATCAAGAATATAGTGGCTTGGAGTTTCCACGTAGCTTATCTCGCTTAATTCACACAAAGACTTCCAAATGAGTGCAAATTCTAATTCATAATAGATTCAGCACAAATTGAGTTAATGCAATTTTTGCGCTAATTTAAATAACACCATGTTGTGAAGAGCTCCTTCACCCCTCCCCATCCTATCCAGAAAATAGCGCAGGCCCTCGATCCAATTAACTTACACTTCGAGTTTCAACGAAATGTGTCCACTTGCAGGTCTTTAATTAGTTAAGCTGCTGTTTTTTAGGTACACGGACATTGCATCTTATAACAGCTCTTAACTTTTGAAAAAAATGAGTAACTGACTATAAGGCTTTTAAAAATGTTTTGTTTATTTAAGATCTTTTAAAATCAGGTTACTCACATGTGAATATTTTGAGTGAAAATGTTTATGCTTTGTTTGTGGTGAAAGCATTTCCAGCTGTGCTAATGAAGCTGTGTTCCTGCTCTGAAATATATAAATATATATAATTTTCTTTCTTAAAATATATTCTAAAATGCTACTCAATTGCCCTCTTCTTAGCAAGACTTAATGTAGCAATATATAGATAGGTTGTGCAGAAACTTGAGCAAAAGATTCAATTTGTAAACTTAGCTCACTGAATATGCCGAAATTGTAATCACTCCTCTAGTCCCTCCCTACACTTATCTCAGTTAATCTTGTTTTACTGCTCCTTCATTCACCTTTTCTTCAGCTTCCCTGTTGCTGTTTTCTTTGGGTGGTCTCCATTTTACATCTTCTCTGATTTCTGCCTGGCTCACCCTTCCATCAATTGTTCTTTTGGTTGGAATGCAACAGACAGGAGACCAGTCACAGGCTGTAGCCATACCTTGGTGTGGTATCTGCAATGAATCCTATAAAGACTACGTTTACTTTTGGCAGGTATGGCACTTTGGTCAGGGAGAGGAACCCATTCAAGGCTATAATACCAGTATATTACTGACAACCCAAGGTTATCACCTAGGTCTTTTCCTAAGATTTGAGGCACAGACTGCTTTTTGTAAGTGCAGATTTAGAAATTATTGGAAGGATATGGGATTCGTTGAGGAGTGCAAGATTGCATAAACATTGGAAAAGAATGTGTCAAAAAGAACTGGAAGGGTTTGGTGTTATGAAGTGTATTAGTAATAACTCTAGCTATCTTAAAGGTGCCAGTCAGAGTTTGAAGAGTTCTGTCAGGAAAATCACATTAAGACTGAGTGCACAGATACAGGCTCAGATTATAACCATATAGAGAATTCTAAGTTTCACTCAAATCCAGTTTATCCAGTTTGCACAGGGGTAGGATTTCAGATGGTTCATAGTTTACACATGCTTACTTCATAAGGCGCCTGGACAATTAAATGTAGTTGCTTTCACTTAAAATGGATTTTGCACTCCCTAATGTCTAGAACCCAGAGTGTGGAGACTACGCCAAGTCAAAGCTAGTCTGTCCTCAGTCGATTCTTTTGTAATGCCAGGCTACTGCTTTCGAGAGCTTAGTCATCTCTGTGGATATAATCCCAGAACACTTTGGGTTGTGGGTCAGGCTTTCTTTAACAGGGGTCAGGTAATTCTTTGGGGATGGGGATCACAGATCTTTGGGAGCTGGGCTAGGGCTCATGTGCCTTTCAGGATTGTTAACTCTGGAGAAGAGTGTGTCAAAAAGTTGCACAAAGCTCTTGGAACTGTCCACCTTATCAAGAACTGTCAGGACCTGTTAGGCTTTGAGGAATATTATGACCTGAGAGCACTGTCTAGGTGTACCAAGACCAGACCTGTTAAAATGTGTCTTTTCATTAAAGACAGTTATTATTAAGAAAAACAATGTAGAGTTTTATTTTTGTCCTGTGTGCATGGGACCTGTTGATAATCAGTGAGTTATTTTTTTAGATGATTTGAGATCAGATGGTGTGAGCCAAGGGGGTTCATTGGGATGGATAGAGGCCTTTAGGTGGGGCCAGTGGCATTATAGTACATGGGGAGTCTGTGGGATTGAGGGGGATTAAGGGAAATGTGAGGGATGAGGAATAGAGGAATATTTGATTATTTTAGTTTTGGCTACAGCGCTGAAGACCCAAGACAGGCTTTTTACCCAGTCTCCCCACCCACTAACCACTCCATTGAACTAGCAGTCTCTACAAATCTCCTACCGCACAGCAAAATCGAAAAGTGAGGCAGATATATTTAAATATTAGATTTGTGGAGTTATGATTTCTCTCATCTCTCACAAACAACCTGGAAATGAAAATTGAATCATAATGTGCAGGCGTGGCTGAATATCAGCATCGAGTCTTATTGAGATTGTATACTGAATGTATACTTTTAATATATTTTAACAACTGTGAGGTGAGCTTAGCATTGTAAAAGAAGTATTTCAAGATTTGGAAGTGAAGGGAAGGGTTTAGGAGGAAGTGATTTTTTAAAAATTTTAATGCACATCCAGAACAGATCATTGGATCTTTTGTGGCATTATTCAGACTCTTTCAATGTATATGGTATCAATCTGACATCTCTGTATGATCTTTGTACCAGGAGACACCTACAAAATATTTGTGGTGAAATTAATATACTTCACAAATTCCACATTGTCACCCTTCCTCCCAAGTCGTTCCTCCGAAGTCAGTCCTCCTTCCCATGTTGTCCCTTCAGTGTCATACTGACCCTCCTATATCATTTCATTCTTCCCAGGGCACCTCTCCACCATCTCCTCTATCTCATTTCTTCCATGCCATTCTCTCCTCTCCATTCTATCTTTATTCATACCATCCTTCCCATGCCACCCCTTTCAAGACATGCCCATCCCATTCATTTTATGCAAGTCCTATCATCTCCATCCCAGCTCACAACCATCCTTTTTTGCTGTGTCATCCCACTTCCTCATTCAAATACTTCCATACCTGTTCCCATGCATTCCTGTCCCACTCCCATACTGTCTTCCCTGCTGCACCGATTCCTATCTTCAATCCCTAACAGGGATCTTTGCTACCTCCTTTTCCCTCTATCAACCCACACTGCCACTGCCAAATCCATCCTATGGCAGGCACACATGCACCTTGTGCCTTCACACACCAGCCTTATACACCAGCTCAACTCTCCAACCAATCAGAAGAATGCTTCAGAACAAAATTGCACTGTTAGTGTAGAATCTGATTGTGACTCTTTATTCTTCTGGTCCTCTTTATGTCTTTAAGAATTTATTTTTCCTTATCATAGAACCTTAATTAGTAAACAAAAACAGCAAGTGCTGGAGAAACTCAGCAGCATTTGTGGAGAAAGAAACAGAATTAAGATTTTGAGTCAAATGACCCTTCGTCAGAATTAGTTTCTTTTCTTTGCCATTTCTTCTGGGTTTCTTTTTAGTCAGACATTTTTTGCATTCTCATTTCTCAGTGGGATGTGGAGTTATTGTTCGGTTGGCTGTCTGAGCTGGGGCAGGCAGGTGGGATACATGTATGGATCTGTTTTGGTCATGAGCTGGCATCTGGCCTTCGGCACAAGTAGTCTATCAGATGATTAGTCAAAGAGCAGTAAAATACAACAAAAAGTCATCCCTAAAATCGTTTTTCTCACTTGCCTTTCACATCGAAACGTCATTGCTATCTCCTCCCTGCCTCCTTGATCATATCATTCATCTACCATATCCTTTCACTTTGTTGATTTCCTGAAACTCGCATTCCCATTGCTTCTGAACTCGAAAATGAATTTTCAAACATTAAACTGGCAATTACTTGTCAATAGAGCTTGAAGCTAGGAACAATTGCACTGCCTAGTTTTGAAAGGACTGAAAGGCTTTCATTCAGACCTGCAATTTAAAAACTTTTAAAAATCAGTTGAATTTTATGATTGGGTTAAAAATATATTCCCAATCAATAATGGCCTCTCATACCCAGTAAGTGATTGACTATTTAACCAAAGTAGAACATCCCATTGTATATCACACTGCAGGAACTTTAAAGTATGTTTGCCTTTTGATTTTCCACAAGATGATGACTTGTGCATCAGTGCACTTTAGGTAAGATGTATAAAAATGTGATTTATACAAATAATTCTGTGATCATTTATCTTAAAAGTTTGATGATGCAGGTAATATTTTACAGATAGAGCTCAGTAATCTAGCCTTAAATGTCTTGACTGTCAAATTGCTCATTTTCCTCCCCTAGACCTTCCAATGGTGGGCGAGAGTGCTCTGGAGAGAGCTATGAGTATGAGCTTTGTAACACAGAAGACTGTCCAGAGCATTTTGAAGACTTTAGAGAACAGCAATGCAGGCAGTGGAATAACAACTTTGAATATAACAACAGCATGCATCAGTGGTTGCCATATGAACATCGCGACCGTAAGAATGTTTTAACTGTTGTTGTCTATGGCATTTTCATTTTTTCAATGTTCCTGAAAAGTTGTGAGTTAGCAGGTGCACAATGTTAAGGGGAATAAAAGCTTTAGCAGCTTATAATAAACACATCTAAGTATAGCATTACATGTATTAAAATAATTGCATAAAATTGGATGTTAAGTAGAACTGAAAAACCTGCAATTTCAATCGTATACAATAATACTGGTCAGCACCAATCACATTGATATTGCAGGATAAATAGTCAGGGATGTAATTTGCAAGAGATTGTTAGATGTCAGCATTTCTACATTTTACATGCCCTCTTAGCTTATGTCATCAAAAAAACCAGTAAACATGATGGAGAATGTTGCTAATTGTATGATTCTGCAATTCAGTAAAGCTGACCTCAGATTTTGAAGGTGTCAGATGGCACACCCCTGCTGCCACCACCCAAACCAAGTAAGGCCTACTGAACCATCTCTATACAATCATCTCCAATGCTACACTGTCTCCAGGGAAACAGGATGTCCCATTGTAGGGCCCTTGTTAAGGAGTAGATGAATGCCCTGCAGCTCAGGAAGTCAGTAAAAAAATCCAAGAAATGGCAGGGGCCCCAGAAGAACCCAGCAGGGAACCCAAAATGCCGTGGGTACTTAAGCTTGTAATGTGTGTTTCTAATTCTAGATGTGTCTGCAACATCTGAACTATGCTGGCACATTGCAGAATTATTTTTAAGTTCTTTACATCACTATTGAGACAGTTACTTAATAAACTCCATCATTGGGAATAAATAAAAGTGGTAGGTATCAAATACTGTAAATTACAAACTTTGTAATTCTGCATCATGTGTGAAATAAATCCCATTCACAACTGGATCATATTGAAATAAAAGTAGGCAATGCCTTTGCCATTTGACAATGTACAATATATCAATACTCATAAAAATGTTAGAATCGTTTAAGATATGGTACATGGTTACTGTAGCATGTATGGAATGAACAATGGCAGCTTCTGCTCCTCTCTTTTCTGGGTATGTTGTTTGCTAGAAATTGATTGCCATGACTACTCAGCAACTCAATCATTGGTGCATCATCCAATAACAAGATGACAGAACCAACAATTTTCATATTGCAGTTTATGAATAAAGATAAATATTCTGAAGTGGAAGATGGAAATGTTCATACTGGGTCATATAATGGACGTAAACAACTCATGGTTTGGCTGACAGATCATTCCTCATTTCAGCTTAAGATCTTCAGCCCTTTAATTGAAGCAATTAGTGGAATGATTTTCTATCTGATCCATGCTGTTGGTGTCACGAGAGGCGCAAGGGTGTGTACAGAGTCCCATGAGTTTTCACTTGTGGAGCAATGTGCTTCACATATGGAAGTGCACTGTTGGCATCTCCAGTGTGCTTACAGATTTTTTAAAAATTGCTTTTCCTACATGTGACAGTAACAATTTCATTTGTGCAACTTTGCAAAGAACAAAATGTAAAAGCTGACAAAGGGCACACTACTGAACCTTGGGATCAGAGATGACTGCCTTCTTTGTCAAGAGACCACTCAAGCTGATCTGAAGTAGGTGCAGCGATGATAGATTGCTAAGATACTAAAGTGATCATTTAAGTTGCTCATGTAATAAGAAAGGAATTTTCAAAGACATAAAAAGTTGAGTTATTTATCAAATGACAAAATTAATTTGTCTGTAATGTAATTAATATCTCTCAACATCTCTCAACAGCTGAACAAAGGTGCTTCCTCACCTGTGAATCAAAAGAAACCAGGGAAATTGTTTACATGAAGCGGATAGTCCATGATGGAACACGATGTTCATATAGTGACCGACATGACATTTGTGTTCGAGGTGATTGTGTGGTGAGTAATGTAATCTTTTGCTTAACGTAGATGATTGAAGTGACAATTTTGTTTTGAATTCTGTCAAGTGTGCATTTTATCTAGCCCAAGCTAAGCTTAATAACTAGAATGGGTTCCACTGTAACTAATAGAATGATCTTTTAAAATCATATTTCACAAATAAGACTTTACGGAAGATGAATATTTTAAGGTATTCCATTTTATTAATTATATGTGTCTTTTGCACAAACAAGAACTTTTCCATTTTAGAAACCCTAGTATACTACTTCAGTGGCATTGATCACACTGTTTCACAGGCTTGACTGTTCATATAATGATGAAATATAAAGAACTTGAGTGACAACATTGATTGCCTTTTGGCTCAATAATAGAACCATTGCCCTGCTCTCAATTAAATGGAAATTGTTAACAGGACTCACTTCTCACCACTACAAAGGACAGGGTTCTGACAGACTCTTGACTAGATGGGCATTTCCTACCAAACTGACTGAATTTTTCAAGATGGTCACTAGATTGACAGAAAATCATTAAGGGTAGAATTTTAAACCTCTATAGTGTGGCAGACATGTGGAGGGTCCTCGCATCTGTTCAGCTTATGCTGGGGAGGCTTTGCTAGAGCCCCAGGCTGTCTCGACCGTAGAATTTAAATTTCTAGTTTAATCAGAAATACCAACTTTCTTGGATTATGTCTGTTTTTCTCCTGCTTTAAAATAATTCCTGTTTAACCAATTTAACATGTGGACAAAATACATGTAGTTATTAAAATAATTCCATTTTTGTAGAAATCGGCAGAACTTCACTCAACTAACGTTAGCATTTTTGAGCATTGCAAAGCAGCCAATATGTATTGTTTAGTCATAGTGATAAAATGTAATTAACTAAAATAAAGTGTAACCTCTATATATAGCTCTATAATATATGCACACCATATTGTAAGCAGTCTGCTTGTTAGACAGTGCCAATTTTAAAATAAAATAACTAAAGAACAGGATCTAAGAAGAGGTATTTTAGTAAAAGAGAAAAACCACATCATCTTTAGTTAACAAATATTGGAGCAAAATAATTCCATTAACTCCAGCAAAAATTCTGTTTCCTTTTGAACGTTAGATTTAATCGAATAAAATCCAGGTAGAGTTTAAAATAGATTTTCATCTAAAAATATTGCTTTTACAAAATTTCTCAGAGTTATTACCTTGGGCACTCAAGCCTAAACAGAGATAAGGTCAGGGGGTATTCAGTCCTCACATATATCTCTGGGAGAGTTGTACCTGTCCTGATTCCACAGAAAGCTGGTCCCATAAGAAAATACCATCTATGTATCTGACTCTTTGGCAACAGTTCTCCGATATGATCTAGGAGGAGGGTAGGATTGAGGTAATAGCAGGAGAGGCTGATTTCCAGTCAGTACTTGTCATCCACAGAAATTATTTTTAAATGCATTTAACGTACAACTCTTTGTGGCATCTGAGATAATTATTGAACAATTCTAAGTGAAATAATCCTAACATCAGTCAGAGAGTCATAGAGATGTACAGCATGGAAACAGATCCTTCAGTCTAACCCATCCATGCTGACCAGATATCCCAACCCAATATAGTCCCACCTGCCAGCACCCGGCCCATATCCCTCCAACCCCTTCCTATTCATATACCCATCCAAATGCCTGCTAAATGTTGCAATTGTACCAGCTTCCACCACTTCCTCTGACAACTCATTCCAAGCACGTACCACCCTCTCTGTGAAAAAGTTGCCCCTTCGGTCTCTTCTATATCTTTCCCCTCTCACCCTAAACCTATGCCCTCTAGTTCTGGACTTCCCGAACCCAGGGAAAAGACTTGGCCTATTTACCCTATCCATGCCCCTCATAATTTTGTAAACCTCGATAACATCACCCCTCAGCCTCCGATGCTCCAGGGAAAACTGCCCCAGCCTGATCAGCCTCTCCCTATAGCTCAGATCCTCTAACCCTGACAACATCCTTGTAAATCTTTTCTGAACCCTTTCAAGTTTCACAACATCTTTCCGATAGGAAGGAGACCAGAATTGCACGCAATATTCCAATAGTAGCCTAACCAATGTCCTGTACAGCCGTAACATGACCTCCCAACTCCTATACTCAATACTCTGACCAATAAAGGAAAGTATACCAAACACCTTCTTCACTATCCTATCTACCTCTGACTCTACTTTCAAGGAGCTATGAACCTGCACTCCAAGGTCTCTTTGTTCAGCAACACTCCCTAGGACCTTACCATTAAGTGTATAAGTCCTGCTAAGATTTGCTTTCCCAAAATGCAACACCTTGCATTTATCTGAATTAAACTCCATCTGCCACTTCTCAGCCCATTGGCCCATCTGGTCCAGATCCTGTTGTAATCTGAGGTAACCCTCTTCGCTGTGCACTACACCTCCAATTTTGCTGTCATCTGCAAACTTACTAACTGTACTTCTTATGCTCACATCCAAATCATTTATGTAAATGACAAAAAGTAGAGGGCCCAGCACTGATCCTTGTGGCACTCCACTGGTTACAGGCCTCCAGTCTGAAAAACAACCCTCCATCACCACCCTCTGTCTTCTATCTTTGAGCTAGGTCTGTATCCAAATGGCTAGTTCTCCCTGTATTCCATGAGATCCAACCTTGCTAATCAGTCTTCCATGAGGAACCTTGTTGAATGCCTTACTAAAGTCCATATAGATCACATCTACCACTTTGCCCTCATCAATCTTCTTTGTTACTTCCTCAAAAAACTCAATCATGTTTGTGAGACATGATTTCCCATGCACAAAGCCATGTTGACTAACCCTAATCAGTCCTTGCCTTTCCAAATACATGTACATCCTGTCCCTCAGGATTCCCTCCAACAACTTGCCTACCACTGATGTCAGGCTCAATGGTCTATAGTTCACTGGCTTGTCCTTACCATCCTTCTTAAAGAGTGGCACCATGTTAGCCAAGCTCCAGTCTTCCGGGCACCTCACATGTGACTATTGATGATTACAAGTATCTCAGCAAGATGCCCAGCAATCACTTCTCTAGCTTCTCACAGAGTTCTAGGGTACACCTGATCAGGTCCTGGGGATTTATCCACCTTCATGCATTTCAAGACATCCAGCTCTTCCTCCCCTCTAATATGGACATTTTGCAAGGTCTCACCATCTATTTACCTACAGTCTTCATCTTTCATATCCTTTTCCACAGTAAATACTGATGCAAAATACTCGTTTAGTATGTCCCCCATTTTCTGCGGTTCCACACAAAGGCCACCTTGCTGATCTCTGAGGGGCCCTATTTTCTCCCTAGTTATCCCTTTGTCCTTAACGTATTTGTAAAAACCCTTTGGATTCTCCTTAATTCTATTTGCCAAAGCTATCTCATGTCCCCTCTTCGCCCTCCTGATTTCCCTCTTAAGTATACTCCTACTGCCTTTATACTCTTCTAAGGATTCACTTGATCTATCCTGTCTATACCTGACATATGCTTCCTTCTTTTTCTTAATCAAACCCTCAATTTCTTTAGTCATCCAGCATTTCCTATACCTACCAGCCTTTCCTCTCACCCTGACAGGAATATACTGTCTCTGGATTCTTGTTACCTCATTTCTAAAGGCTTCCCATTTTTCAGCCGTCCCTTTATCTGCGAACATCTGCCCCCAATCAGCTTTTGTAAGTTCTTGCCTAATACCGTCAAAATTGGCCTTTCTCCAATTTAGAACTTCAACTTTTAGATCTGGTCATCCTTTTCCATCACTATTTTAAATCTAATAGAATTATGACAGCTGGCCCCAAAGTGCTTCCCCATTGACACCTCAGTCACCTGCCTTGCCTCATTTCCCAAGGGTAGGTCAAGTTTTGCACCTTCTCTCGTAGGTACATCCACATACTGAATCAGGAAATTTTCTTCTACACACTTAACAATTCCTCTCCATCTAAACCCTTAACACCATGGCAGTCCCAGTCAATGTTTGAAAACTTAAAATTCCCTACCATAACCACTCTATTATTCTCATGGATAACTGAAATCTCCATCCAAATTTGTTTCTCAATTTCCCACTGACTATTTGTGTGTTTATAGTACAAGAGTGTGGTGCTGGAATAGCACAGTCCACCAGGCAGCATCTGAGGAGCAAGAGAATCTAAATCCTTAACACTATGGCAGTTGCAGTCTATGTTTGGAAAGTTAAAATCCCCTACCATAACCACCCTATTATTCTTACAGATAACTGAGATCTCCTTACAAGTTTGTTTCTCAATTTCCCTCTGACTATTAGGGGGTCTATAATACAATCAAAATAAGGTGATCATCCTGTTCTTATTTCTCAGCTCCACACAAATAACTTCCCTGGATGTATTTCCAGGAACATCCTCCCTCAGCACAGCTGTAATGCCATCCCTTATCAAAAATGCCACTCCCCCTCCTCTCTTGCCTCCCTTTCTATCCTTCCTGTAGCATTTGTATCCTGGAACATTAAGCTGCCAGTCCTGCCTATCCCTGAGCCATGTTTCTGTAATTGCTATGATATCCCAGTCCCATGTTCCTAAACATGCCCTGAATTCATCTGCCTTCCCTGTTAGGCCCTTTGCATTGAAATAACAGCAGTTTAATTTATTAGTCCTACCTTGTCCCTGCCTGCCCTGACTGTTTGACTCGCTTCTGTTCTCAACTGTATCAGTTTCAGATTGATCTCTTTCCTCACTATCTCCCTGGGTCCCACCCCCCACTTAATTAGTTTAAATCGTCCCGAGCAGTTCGAGCAAATCTCCCTGCCAGTATACTAGTCCCCTTCCAATTTAGGTGCAAACCATCCTTCTTGTACAGGTCACTTCTATTCCAAAAGAGATTCCAATGATCCAAAAATGTGAATCCTTCTCCCATACACCAGCTCCTCAGTCATGCATTCATCTGCTCTATCCTCCTATTCCTGCCCTCACTAGCACATAGTACTGGGAGTAATCCAGATATTACTACTTTCGAGGACTTCCTTTTTAAATTCCTGCCTAACTCTCTGTAATCTCCCTTCAGACTCTCAACCTTTTCCCTTCCTATGTCGTTGGTTCCAATGTGGACAATGAAGTCTTGCTGGCCCCTCTCCCCTGTGAGAACATTCTTCACCCTTGATCCTGGCACCAGGAAAGCAACACACTATTCTGATTTTTCACTGCTGGACACAGAAACGTCAGTCTATTCCTTGGACTACAGAATCCCCTAACACAATTGATCTCTTGGAACCCAATGTACCCTTCGTTGCATTAGAGCCAGTCTCAATACCAGAAACGTGGCTGTTCATGCTACGTTCCCTGAGAATCCATCCCCCCCTTACATTTTCCAAAACAGCATACTTGTTTGAAAAGGATATATCCACAAAAGATTCCTGCACTAGCTACCTACCTCTCTTACCTTTCCTGGAGTTAACCAGTCTATGTGACTGTATGTGAGACATTCCCCCTTCCTATAACTGCCATCCATTACATACTGTTGCTGTTGCAAATTCCTCATTGCCTCTAGCTGTCTCTCTAACCGATCCATTCGATCTGATAAGATTCGTGACCAACAGCATTTATGGCAGATATAATTTGCTGTAACCCTTAAACTCTCTTTAAACTCCCACATCTGAGAAGAAGTGCATATCACTCTACTAAAGGCCATTTTTACTCCTTCACAATCTACAGACCCAGAAAATAACACCATCTTATTCCTCTACAAACACTGTCCCAGGTTAAATTAATAGTTATGGCTTATATTTTAAGTTTAATCAAGACAGATATCTCCAAAAACATATAATCAAGAAGAACCCACTCTACTCACTACTGCAGACTTTCTGTAAGTCACACTTAAAACAACAATACACTTATCTGCTTCTGTGCTATGAACTTCGCCCAACAGTTCCTCCAAGGTCAGTTGTGAATGTCACTGTTTGTTAATTTACCCAGATGCACTCCAATATCCAGCAATACATGAATTCAAAGAGTAAAGGCAGTGTCAGTGTCAGTTTCTTTCTTTCTTTCTCTCTCTCCTGCACTGACCTCACCATGTACTTCCTTTGTTCTTCTCCCTTGTAAAACTGCTGTTGTTTTGATTTTCTTTTCCAAAGTTCCAAATCAATGCAACAGCATATAAAATAGTAATGGCTGCTCCTGGAATTCTAGAAAATCACTTCCAGCACCTAAAATAACTCAAAAAAGGAGCAGCTGTTACAGCCAGAAATTTTTCCTGTTCTCCATCTTGGATTACCCTTGTTGTCAATGTTAAAAATCATAAGACGCCAGGTTATAGTCCAACAGGTGTATTTGGGAGTACAAGCTTTTGGAGTGATACTCCTTTATCAGGTAGCTAATGGACTAGAATCATAGGACACAGAATTTATAGCAAAAGATCATAGTATCTTACACTGATGTGATATATTGAATAAACCTAGACTGCTGTTAAATTTTTCATCTTTTAGAATTTTTGATTCGTTAGTATGTAAATTTTTGATTCATTAGTATGTAAATCCCAGAACTTCTTTCAAGTTACGTTCATGAGATAACTTCTTGTTTTATTTTTAAAAAGTGACATCTCAGCTCAGGCAATACATTAAAGGTATGAGGTAGAGTCTGTATGTATTTCAATCTTGAGTCAGACTAGTTCTATTTCCAAAGCAAGAACTTATAAAATGTCACATGGATTATAAAAAAATCGACTGCCTACAGATTGTGCGCTTTTTGAACAAAATAGAATGTATCTGCAAATATAATACCACAAATGCAAATTCAACCCATAGACTTATGTGTGTGTGTGTGCGCTCATGCATGTGGGGGTGCGGGGGAGGGGGGATGAGAAAAAGAGAGTGTGAGTGTGTGTGTTTGATAGAGTGTGTGTGTGAGTGTGATTGTGTGTGTGTGTGTGTGTGTGTGTGTGTGATTGTGTGTGTGTGTGTGTGTGTATGTGTATGCGTGTGTGTGAGAGAGAGAATCTTTTTGCTATAAATTCTGTGTCCTATCATCCTACTCCACTTGCTAGCTGGCGAAGGAGCAGCACTCTGAAAGCTTGTACTTCCAAATAAACCTGTTGAACTATAGCCTGGTGTTGTGTGATTTTAAACTTTGTCCACCCCAGTCCAACACCATCACCTTCACACCTTGGTGTCAATAATTAATTTTATGAAGGGGCCTTACACATGCATTAGGCTTATTTTTATATATAACCAGATCTAGCACTAATTAACATAGTTAAAGGGACTGTTGCCTTTTAATACAGTTTTGATTTCTGTTTTAGGCATATACCTGCATTGTTTACATAGATTGGGTGCATGGCATCTAACTACCTGGTATACTTTACACAGTATTACACACGAGACAGAAGCATAACACAAACCTTTGCCTACCTCATGATGCCCCACTTTAGGTTGATGGTTCATGATTTGTGCACGCTAACTTCTAAAGGAGAGGTAGCTAAAGGATATAAGGAGGAAAAGCATACAAAGATGGCCATTTCATTTTGATTTTTTTGTGTAGTTATTTACTTATTTTAACAACTTGAACCACATTGCAAAGAGGTGATAGCATGTTAAAACTAGACAAAGCAACAATAGGTCACTTTGTCAATTCCAGAAAAGGTCTGAGAACAAGCTTGCATTTCAAAATATATTCAAAGAACATTTTTACAAATCTCCTTATTTTCTGATAGATTATGTGTTCATTCAACTCCATTGAAATGTTCTTGTTTTATTTTCATAATGGAAATACTGGCTTAATGCTGTCTCATACAAATGCAAAATGGTTGGTGTACAATTGCAATCGCTAACTCTTTTTATCAATAAGGCTATAAAATGGACTAGTTAAGTTCTTGTTGCAGTATGCCTGTGAAATACTTTTACATTTTTTCTTAAGGATTTGGAAATGTAGAGGTGAACTAATCTCAATTGAGTCTTGATTTCACAATTAAACAATGCACAAAATAAGGAATTGCTGATATTTCCTTTGGTAAATTAACGTCTCAAGGTTTCATAGTGCCTAACAACTGAAAGATGATTGAATAATAAGAATACTAATAGTAATACTGCTAAAACATTGATACTTGAAGCTTCAACACATTTCTTTGTGTGCCTTCAGTTTGCTCCCTGGAACCGTCTGTACATATTTGATTGGCAAATTGTCCAATTTTCTGAGACAGTGATTTTATCATTAAAGTTGGGGAATCTGTGTAGACTGTATCCACTAACTGGCAGAGAACTTGGACATGTGATTACTTTTGACTTGTCCCTGACAAATTTTAAAATTATATAACTGTTTATAAAGGTAATAGTACACATGTCATGCTTTACGGATATGTTTGAATATATCTGGAAAATATTCACTTATACTGGCTAACAGGATATATCTGAGGATATTCATCTACCTTATGTTTAAGGCTACATTATGTAAATTAGGAGAATCCTGCGAGTGACATAGGAGTCCATGAATATGAAGTTCATTAGGAAGTGATTACCTAGTTTTAGCATCTTCTATTATTGGACTAACACTGTGTAACAATATCTCAGTGGGGTATGTGTTTGACATTAATGGTTTTCTTAAATACTAATGCTTGTCTTCAACAAGATCCTATTAATGATACTCATAGATTTCACATTTTAGGAAATTTATTTTTCTTTTGATTTTTCAGAAAGTGGGCTGTGACAAAGTACTGGGCTCTGTTAAAAAGGAGGACAAATGTGGGGTGTGCGGTGGTGATAATTCCCACTGCAAAGTGATCAAAGGGACATTTTCCAGAGCACCCAAAAAAGCAGGTTTGAATGTTTGTTTATTATTTATACCTTCAAAAATTGCCATCATAATAATGGACCATAGTGTCTCTATCACTTAGTGAATAAAGACAGCATTCACTGCATTAATTTCAGAGCAAATCGGGTAATTAGTGATAGGTTATTTGATTGAGTACAAAGCTGCCTCAGCTCAGGATGGGAACAGCAGCCAAACTTCCCATTCCTGATTTCCATTCAGAGCCTTCACCCACTGAATTTGCTGTTGAAAGAGGAGAGAGTCTCTGTGTGGACGTATTGGGCCGAAAGGCCTGTTTTCACACTGTAGTGATTCTATGATATAACAAAAAAAATTGCGGATGCTAGAATCCAAATGCTCCACTTAGCTTCTTTCTTTCATCTCATGGTCTTTGTGCCATTATTGTAAATATTTGCTTTCTCTTTGTCCTTTTGGGATCTTGAACTTTGCTGCCAGAGTTCCTAGTTGCCTCCATAGAACCTTCTTAATCGAAGATCTGTCATTTAAAAAAAATTGCTAACTTTGACTGTTTTCATTCCTCGTACTGCTACCCCTGCACCTCTTACCAGCCCTGAAGAGTGCTACTTTCACTCTACTCTCATGATTGCTCCTGACTTTTTGTTAGGTTTCACATTTCAGTTTCTGACCGACTAGCTTCCTAAAGATGTCATGTTTTTAAAATGGGAAACTCATTTATCCTCTGAAAATGTTTCTTTTTAGTTGAATTGTTTCCCTCCACCATTGTTACCTTCAGGTATTTCAGCAGTGAGGCGCACTGCTGATCACCATGCCATATTGGATTGTGAGTGTCAACCACTGGTGGCTTGTGGCTGGGCTATTTCATTGTCACCAGCTTTTCTTTTTTCATGCTGCATTATCACTGGTAGAGAATAAACCACTGGAGAGTCTTCACAAGAACAGGCAAAGGTCTTAATTTATTATTGCACAACAGCAAGGCACAATTACAACGGTCAGAGGTTATAACTCTGTCTCCATTAGGATCTCATGCAAGACGAATTGATTCTTCACCTAAAGATTATGTGAAATCATCAGTTTGGATGGAGCTAAGGCAACTTTAACGTGAACTCTTTCAGAACCATCATTTTAAACAACAACCTTACTGAAGCCGAAGGGAAGTTTTAAAGATAATTTTTCATCCATATCTCGGAAGAAAGTTAATCCAAGTTATTGGCAATTAATTTACCACTTCATGTCAACTCAAAGACAGTTTAATTAATAAAACAGAAACTACTTGAGAAATTCACCATGTCTGTTGGCAGTAGTGGAAAGAGAAACAGAGTTAATGTTTGGAGTCCAGTATGATCTCCTTCTGACCTGTTAAGTTTCTCTAGCAGAGTCTAGATTAGAGTGGTGCTGGAAAAGCACAGCAGGTCAGGTAGCATCCAAGGAGCAGGAATATCTCTCCACCCCGAAATCTCCCTGCCTTCGTTCCCAATGAAGGGCTTTTGCCTGAAACCTTGATTTTCCTGCTCCTTGGATGCTGCCTGAGCTGCTGTGCTTTTCCAGTACCACTCTAATCTAGACTCTGATCTCCAGCATCTGCGGTCCTCACTTTTGCCAGGTTTCTCTAGCAGTCTTTTCTTTAGTTTCAGATTTTCAATATTTAAGGTATTTTGCTTTGATTTCATATCCACTTCAGTTAAAATGTGTTCCATACTTAATAACATCATAATTTTGTCACCAATTTTCTCTGTTCTGAAAGGCTACCTGAAGATGTTTGAAATTCCGGCTGGAGCTAGACATCTCTCTGTTCAAGAATTAAGTGCATCTCCTCATTTCATTGGTAAGTCTTCCCTGAAATGAATCTTGATGATTTGAATTGACCTCATCATTTAAACATAATTCTCACCAGCTATATATATGTAATGGGTCTTTGTAAAATATATGAACTTAAATTCAAACGTTTAGCTGTTCACAACATCCAAGACATACTTTTCTTTGGGGTGCAAAGTGTACGAGGGAGATATTTACAGTGTGTCTTGTGTTTAATGTTTCAAATGTGTTTTTAGTGAAAGTTGGCTTTAAAATTTAACTGCTGTTCAAAAGTTACAGCTTTGTAGTTTGAAGCAAATGTAACTGTAATGTTTACTGAACACGGACTGTGAGATTTCTTTTATTTACCAAGTAATCAAGAACCAAGCTACAGGGAATTTCATTTTGAATGGAGAAGATGATCTGCCTGATACTAAAACTTTCATTGATATGGGATTATTGTGGGAATATACCAACAATGATGACAAGGAATCTCTACAAACCATTGGACCCCTCCGTGAAGGAATAGTAGTGTTGGTAAGATTACGCTCTAGTTACTATCAGTATGAACACAAATATAACTTGTATGCATCAACACTATGAAGTTTCTCATGACATTTGATTAGAGAGTGCAAATGTGAATTTTGAACAGGAATTGAAAGAAAATCAAGGAAAGATGACAAACGTCAAGATTGAAGAGCGAGCTTTTGAGCAAGTTTTTGAAGCTAATGCTGCTATTGCTTAGATTGCTGCAAACAGAATTTTCACATTCTGTGGACGGCTATAAAAAAAGAAAGTGGGACATGACAGAATTCGAATAGTTTCGATTTGTGCATATTCCTTTCAAATCATTATCCCATCATCACCTTTGCTAACTGATGATTCATGAAGAAGTATGATCCTGTCTTTTTGTGGTCCTAATATTGCTTTGGCTCTGATTGAATTTTTGGCTGATTTCTTCATGGATGCATTCTCCTGTATCAGAGGTTTTAGGCTTTGTGCTTTTGTGATTATACAGAGAGAATTAATTGATGAAACTGATTGCCAGGAAGGCTATTTTTGGTCAAGTGACTGAGTCATTTTAAAGCAGTTAAAGTTTGCAAAGGTGACATTATTTGATCATCCTTTCTGGAAGGAATAATTCAAATAGACTAAAATGTCTTCTTTGCCTGAACCATTCTTATGCTGTTTATGAAGTTCTTGTTCCTTTATGTACAGTTGCAGTGATATTTCATTATTAATGTTTGCCCATCAGTGCTAAACTTTCAGAAACTTCATGAGAGCCTGTCCTTCCTTAGAGAGATCTCATCTGCACTCAGCCTGTTCCTTGTTCCAAACAGGAATCAAGCAGAGTTTATGTTGTGTGTTGGCGTTCCAATGCATAATTCCTCCATGCCTTTGTCAATTCATTTTCTTATGTACTTTTCTTATGTTTGTCTACTGTCTGTTACATTGTAAGTGTGAATATTGAAGCAATAGACTTAATAAATATTTGATCATAATATTTATTTGTGCCTTTTGCTAAACAGATGATGCCAAATGATGATACCAAATGCTCCCTGAGTTATAAGTACACAATTCATGAAGACCACTTGGCCACTATAACGAATGAAGTTTTACAGGAAGATATGGCTACGTTTGAGTGGGCTTTGAAGAGGTGGTCTCAGTGCTCCAAACAATGTGGAGGAGGTAATTTTTAAATAGAGCTCTAATCAGTGCTTAGCTTCAATGAGTTGAAAACTGGTGAAGATTAATAAGTCATAAAAGTGCTTACTTACATAAATATTAGAAGAGATCAGTGCCTAATCCCAATTAATTTTGGTTGCCATCAGTGAGCACATAGTTTAAAAAGGTGAAGTAGCCATAACCCTACCAGACTATGGGGCATCTCTTTCATTAGAGAGAGAGAGAGAGAGAGAGAGAGAGAGAACTGGTGGTGGTTTAACCTGAGGGTCACCATGCCATAGGTGACAGGAGGAGTTGAGGGCAGACTCCTTCATGGTTAATTCCCTTTTCACACAAACCTGTCCCTGTTTTAGAAAACATACTAATTTACTGAAATCCCAACAAAGAAGTGGCACCAACCTAAGAAACAACAATGGCAAAACCAGCTGTGGTAATGCTGAAAAGTCTTCCTTATTAACATATGTGGCCTAGTGCAAAAATTGGGAGAGTGTCTAACAGAATAGTCAAGCAACAGCCTGCCATAGTCATACTTTACAGACAATGTCCCAGACGTCACCTTAACCATCCCTAGATATGTCCTGTCCTACTGGCAGGACAGACCTAGCAGAGGTGGTGGCACAGTGGTATACAGTCAGGACAGAGTTGCCCTCAAAGTCCATAACATCAATTCCAAATATCATGAAGTCTCATGGCACTAGGTTAAACATGGGCAAAGAAGCTGTTGCTTACCCGATACTGTTCTCCCTTGGCTGATGAATCAGTACTTCTCCTTGTTGGCCAACACTTGGAAGGAACACTGAAAAGGAACAAAATGTGCTCTGGGTGAGGGATTTCAACGTCCACCACCAAGAGTGACTTAGCAGCAATACTACTGGTCGAGTTGGTCGGGTCCAAAAACAGACAGCTCCTAGATTGGGTCAGCAGCAGGTAGTGCGAGAACCAACAAGAGGGCAAAATGTACTTGATGTCATCCTTACCCTTACCAATCTGCTGGCTGCAAATGTATCTGTCCGTAACATCACACAGTCCTTGGAGAGACAATGTTTGGTCTTCACTTTGAAAATAACCTCTCAAAGGTGTGGCATTATCAAAATGAAACTGATCCAGCAACTCAGGTTTGGCCATCTGAGTCATTGTGGACCATCAACAGTAATAGCATTGTACTCCAGCACAATCTGCAATCTCATAGCCTGACATATTCCCCACTTAACCATTACCATCAAGCCAGGGGATTAGTCCAGGTTTATAAGAGAATGCAGGACAGTGTGCCAGGAGCACCACTAGACTTACCTAAAAATGAGGGTATCATCCTGGTGAAGCTATCAGACAGGGCTACTTGCATGCCAGACAGGAAAAGCATCAAGAAATATACACAGTTACACAATCCCACAACCAACAGATCAGATCTAAGCTCTGCAGTCCTGCAGCCACTTCCAGTGAGTAGTGATGGACAATTAAACAGCTCACTGGAGGAGAAGACCCCATCCTTCATGTTGGAGGAACCCAGTACATTTGTGCAAAAGATAAAGCTGAAGCATTCACAACAATCTTCAGTCAGAGATCATCTTGGCCTCCTCCAGTGCTCCCCAGCATCTCAGATGTCAGTCTTCAGCCAGGCAATGACTCATTCCCAATAAGAGAGAACCTAACCACTGTCACTGACATTCAGTGCCATTTCCATCACTGAATCCCCCACTATTAATGTCCTGGGATTACTACTGACCAGAAACTCAACTTTATAGTAACTCTCCTCCTGACTACCCAAAGCCTGTCCGCCATCTACAAGTCACAAGTCAGGAGTGTGATGGAATACTTCCCACTTGCCTGAATGGGTACAGCTCCAACAACACTCAAGAAGGTTAACATCATCCAGGCCAAAGCAATCCGCATGGTTGGCACTGCATCCACTACAGCACATGGACTGCAGTGGCTCAAGTAGGTAGCAGACCACCATTTTCTTAAGGGCAACTAGAAATGTGCAAAAAGTGCTGGCCAGCCAGTGACACCCGTGTCCTAGGAATGAATTTTAAAAACTTGCACTGAGTCAAAATGTCCCTTTTTTCCCAATGGTTATGATACTAGGCTAGTAATAGACAGAAAGTGATTTCAAATTCCATCATTACATTTGAATGTAGTTTAAAAACTCAATGTATATGTTTCATCTAAAAACGCATGTGACCAAAATATATAGTGGGGGCAACTTGACAATCATGAAGCTTAGGAAGAATGGGTTTAATGGAAGAATCTGACTTGCATTTTTATTACTAAAGCAAGAAAGTTAACATTCTGGTTAGGCCACAAGTAGAGTTCTAGTCATCAAGCATACAGAAGAATTTGAGGGTCCATGAGAGAGCGCAGAGGGGATAGAACTGAACAATCTCAGGGAATGAGGCTTTTAACTACTTAAGTTGCTTCATGGACATTTAAGGAAGATTTGGAGATGTACAAGATGATATGACAGGTTTAGTTAGAGAAAAGTAGTTTCTAATGGTATGAAATTGAAGGGCCCCCCCCCCTCCAGCCTCACCATTGGTCTGTTTTCAATCACTCTTGATTTCCATTCTATCAATCTTGACCTGTTCTTGATAGATATTAACCTTCTCTTTGTCTTCCATGAGGTCTGACACCACCAAACCTCACTCTCTCAATAGCCATGCCCCAGTATCAGTGCATAGTCACCAACCAAGACCTTTTTCCCATCTCCAGAGCAAGTTCCTATACAAGAAAAGCAGCTCCTAGTTACCCAATATCCAACTGGAATGTTATCTTACCTGGTGAATGTCATCTTTCATCTGTTGTGAATCTGAAGGTGTGTTCTTGTTATTGGTTGCTGACTTCATTGTGAGGGGATAACTTATTCTTTCATAGGTAACTAACTTATTGTTTATACAATGGTTTTAATAAGTGTACATAACCTGATAATGGATTTAGAATAAGTTCCTGCCATTTCCTGTTGGGAACTAGGATCTGCCTTAATCTATTGCCAACTTAATTCCCAACTTTCATGCCATTGTCTGGAGCTCTCTCACATAATGATGTATTTCTGCTATTTGCCCAGGGGCTACACCAGACTCTACCTCAAGACACTACGGGCTAAACCATATATTTCTGGGGGCTAAGTCCAAGTTATGTTGAGCTTTGTAGAGGTATTTCACCCTGAGGCCCAATGAGTTCTCTCACCATATTGGATTATATTGAACGCTAACTAACAACATCATCCCAATAGCCTCTGTCATGTCCGATCTGACCACATCATTCAACACGCTGTACCCAGAACAACAAGCCACTCAGTTGATGTCTGTTGTAAGACTGGCATCTGTTGTGCCCATGCCATCTCTGAAAGGCCACTGAGCCCTTGGACAAGTGACCTCAGTGTCCTCATCCTCCTCGGAAGACTGATGCTGTTCCTCATTTCCTTAAAGTCAACCATATTGCCTCATTACCTTCTCCAACTGTGCAGAACATACGGTTTCACTGGACTTCTCATCTGATTCTGCCATAAATCTCACCATAACTCACATCATTTAGGCCCCCATAAGGTTCCACCTATGACTTCGCTCATTGATGTTTCAGCAATGAATGGTGGATGATTATTCAATGTCTGTGGTGTCACAAACAGACAATTGTTCATAATTAACAAAAAAAGCCCTATTAGTAGGAAAGGAGATGTGGTTTTGCAACAATATTAAAACTAACATTGGATTAATTTTTGTTTATTAGTGATTTTTTGACCTTTTGAAAGGGACCATGCCATTGAGTATCCAGAATGTAAGGCAGCCTTATCAGGGCCATTGAATACAGAAATAATTTAAAGTGCTGCAATAGAAAAGAATTGTTGCATAACCTTATAAACAGTGGCTTATTTTATGCGGGGAGAACTTTAATAATTTGAATTGCATAATAGCTTAGCAGCAAAAAACATAAACTATAGCCCCTTCAAATCCGGATCTGAAATTCAAATGATTCTGACTTTTCATTATTATGTGGACCATAAGATTATGAAATGCCCGTGAACTTTAATACATTTGATCATAATAATATTCACTTATTGTCATAATCCTCCTATGTCAAGACAAAATAATATTCTAATATTTGATCAATAATTATTCAATCTTAACAATAGCTAATTTCACAGATTCCAAAATTATATTTGTAATGTCACTTAAGTTGTTTGATGTTCAATATTTGATGCAAACAACAAGAAAATTCTAGGAACATTCTATGTAAATAAAGTATTTAAGACCTACTCTGACAGGGATGATTGATTTTGTTAAGGTAATCAGTTTACAAGATATGGTTGTCGTAGGAAGGCTGATGCCAAGATGATTCCTCGCAGCTACTGTGATGCAAGTAAAAAACCGAAGCCCATCCGTCGAATGTGCAACTTACATGCTTGCTCTCAGCCTATGTAAGTGAACAAGAAAGTGCAGTAGGTTATTCTGTTTATTAACTACATGCTTTCCAGCAGCAACGTCATGTGAAAACATTAGTGAAATGAACATTAACTCTACAAAAAATGTTTGGGTTAGGTGATCTTAGAATATCTTAGAAACATAGAATGTTCTTAAGGATACAGACAGAGTGTATGCAGAAAGGCTGTTTTCCCTGCTGGTGGGTCTCAGGACTCAGAGACAGCCTCAGAATGAAAGGTAGGTGATTTATGACTAGGATGAGGAGAAACCTCTTCATTCAGAGGGTGATGAATTCTTGATCTGTATCCCAGAGACTGGTGGGATCTTAGTCATTAGGCAGTTCAAGACACAAGTTGGTAGATGTCTAGTCACTAATGACGTTAAAGGATATGGAACCACATGGAAGTATGGCATTGAGGTGTATGATCAGCCAGGGGCTGGAATATCAGAACTGGCTCAAAGGGCTGAAGAGCGTACTCCTGCACCTATGTTAGTTTGTGAATAACTTAAATATTTTAACCAGGTTGGGGTATTTCTTGAGCCATTTCTAAATAATTGTGGATTAATTGATCCATTACAGATTGCTGTGATTCAAACTCCATTATAATTGTATCGAACTGGCTGATCTTTAAAATCTTTAATAATAAGAACAAAGCTCTGGAGAAACTCAGCAGGCCTGGCAGCATTTGTGGAGAGACAGCAGAGTTAATGTTTCATGTCCCAAATGACTGTTCTTCAGCACATCCAGGTAGAGAATCCAGAGTCCAGGAAGATGATTCTGAAGAAGAGTTGAAACATTAAATCTGTTAGTCTCTCACAGGTGTTACCCAGCACTTGCTATTTTTGTTTCGGGTTTCCAGTATCCATAGTATTTGCATTTGTTCAGATGGTCTTTATTAACATTTGTTTATTAATTCCTTTGGTTCGTACAGTCTGTTCTGCTATTGCGCAGAAGTTGTGTTCTTGTGTGACCTCGTGTTGTAGAAAATTGCTCAATAGAAGTAATGGGGCCTACGGGAAAAACAGGGTTTGGGGCAGACCACTAACAATTTCAGTAAAAATCAAAACAAAATAGTGTTAGTATAACACAAAAGATAGCACAAACTGAGTAAATGTTAAAATCATATATTTTAATGAAATAATACAATAAGTTAAAACTTTAAGGGGTTTCTGAGTTTGCTGAGTTACAGTACTATATTAAGACAGGGGCTGAGGGTCATCATCAGTATTATCATTACTTTCAGGTGCAGTGCTGGGTGCAGGGTTATGACAAAAGAAAATATTTAATCCAGAAGTAGATGGCTTTGGTTCATCGTCCTCAGATTGTTTCTTGGAAGTTGGCTTAAAAAAGGCATTTAGTGTTTGCTGCTTTGTCTTCTTTCTTCTTTCATGAGGAAGCTGTTCACAGGGTACCAGATAAGACTTTATGCCACAAACTGCTATCCTGCTGCATTCTGTAGTCAGTCTTCGAAGAGCTGCAACTACTTCTCAGCTTCCCTCAGGATAGGCCTCCACTATGATATCTATAGCATTCTTTATGTTAAAGCTCTTCCAAAATTGAAGAACACTGTCCGCATTATCCCTCTCAACTTCCTGAATGTGTGCCTTAAATAATAAGGTTTAAAAGCTGCTATTGCACCCTGGTCCATGAGTTGAATGAGAGAGGTTGTGTTCAGAGGTGCAAAGAAAGCTCACCAATGGTGGGAGGATGGCTTGGTGCATTGTCCAGAATGAAGGCAATCTTGAAATCCACATCTTTTCTTCTGCAGTAATTTCTGAAAACATCCTCAAAAACATGAAACAATAAGGTCAGTAAAAATTTGCCCCGTCATCCGATCTCTTTTGCTTGACCTAAAGTAAACACCTAGAGTGGGCTTAAGGAAACCAGGGATGGAATCATGTCATAGCCCAGGGGAGTTTGCATTTTAAAAAACATTGTTCCCTAATTCACCAATTGCGTTACAGCTAATCGCGTTGACGAAATGCACGTTATAGAAGAACGACCTGTACTTTTGTCTTGTCACTCACTTGGGCTGAAACAAGCTGCTTGCAAATTTGGAATTTCTTTTCAACCTAAATTAACTTTCTGATCCCAGATCCTCTCCATCGCAATGACCATCTACTCCACGTTTTGCCTTTCTCCACTCCACCTAAGCCTATCTGAAACTAGGACTTTTTCTTGCTTTCGTTTCCCTCAGAATTGATTGGATCCATTTCTAACCATTCTCCACTCAAATGGAACTGCACTCGTTTGACCTTTTTTTTTCTTATATTGCAACCCTCCTTATCTACTTCACTGTAGCCACAGTATCACCTACAATAGCTTCTCTTTCAGCCTCAGATCATTGTTTCTAGTGTTCCTGCAAGGAATTTATTCTTGATCCTTTCTTATTCTTAATTCTTCTTGTTGCCGTATGGCAGCAGAGTTAGAAAACACAGCCATTTTCCATATGAACATTGATGACACCTAGCTCTACCTCATTGTGCTCTCTAACCTCTCTCAACTCCTTCGATGTTTCTAAATTGTCATTGTCATGTCCCTTTCTCAAAGTTTTGTATTAAATGTGAACTTTCCTCCAAGTATACATTTGGAAACCATTTTCTTCATATCATGCCACAAAATCAGCTCTACTCCCATTGATTCCTTTCACTTCCCTCACAAATCAGACCATTTGCAAACTCATTTGGAGAGCCGGTGATGACAAGATGGATCTGATAACCATTAGCATTCTATGTTTTTCATCATTGACTCTGAGCTCATTGCTAACTTTGTTTATTTCCAGTTTCATATTATCACCGAATCCTATTCCCATTGTTTATCTTCTCCTGAAACCCATATCCAAAGGCTTATTAGCTCTAGAGTTAACTAGTTCAGTGTTTCATAACATCTTTTCAACAGGTAGGAGACCAGAATTGCACACAATATCCCAACAGTGGTCTCACCAATGTCCTGTACAGCCGCAACATGACGTCCCAACCCCTGTACTCAATACTCTGACCAATAAAGAAAAGCATACTAATCGCTTTCTTCACTATCCTGCAACTCCACTTTCAAGGAGCTATCTATCTGCACTCCAAGGTCTCTTTGTTCAGCAACACTCCCGAGGACCTTACTGTTAAGTGTATAAGTCCTGCTAAGATTTGCTTTTCCAAAATGCAGCACCTCACATTTATCTAAATTAAACTCCATCTACCACTTCTTAGCCCATTGGCCCATCCGATCAAGATCCCATTGTACTCTGAGAAGAAGATAACAACTCCAGGCCTACAATGCCTGGAGTTCTGTTTAGACTTCTGTCTAAAAGTTTCTCAGGTTGTGGTTGGACACTGTGTTCTCCAAGAGCTCTCCTAGTGTACAAATGTAGCTATGAAAGTGAGGTAGGCAGTTGAGAATTACGACCTGCTCCAAATCCCACGCCTGCTTCCAGTTGATGGCTATCTTAAAGAAGCTAGCTTTTCTTATCTCATATCCAAAAGTGTTATCGCTCAGAACGAAAATGGCTTTAATTCCCACTGCCACATCAATCGTGGTCAGAACCCAGCTCTAACACAAAGTGTATTCAGCATTACTTACTGTCAATCAACTCTGGAACCAATCTGTTTGATGAGCTTGTATTTCCAACACTGACTAGGAAGGTCCACTAATTTTCTTCCAATAATGGTGTGGGATTTTTTACATCCACCAGCGTGGGATACTGTCTCGAATGAATGTGTAGTACAAAGGAAAGGAACTTCCAGAGTACAGCCTTTGTTGTACTGCAGTGTCAACCTGGATTATTTGCTGCTTCTGGAATGGACTTTAGCAAGGCGTTCGATAAGGTACCCCATGGTAGGCTACTGCAAAAATTACGGAGGTATGGCATTGAGGGTGCATTAGAGGTTTGGATTAGGAATTGGCTGGCTGGAAAGAGACAGAGGGTAGTAGTTGATGGTAAAGGTTCATCTTGGAGTGCAGTTACTAGCGGTGTTCCACAAGGATCTGTTTTGGGACCATTGCTGTTTGTCATTTTTATAAATGACCTAGAGGAGGGGCTTGAAGGCTGGGTGAGCAAGTTTGCGGATGATACGAAAGTCAGTGGAGTTGTGCACAGCGAAGAAGGATGTGGTAGGTTACAGCGGGATATATATAAGTTGCAGAGCTGGGCAGAAAGGTGGCAAATGGAGTTCAATGTAGCTAAGTGTGAAGTCATTCACTTTGGTAGGAGTAACAAGAAGATGGATTACTGGGCTAATGGTAGGCTACTTGGTAGCGTGGATGAGCAGAGGGATCTTGGTGGCCATGTACACAGATCTCTGAAAGTTGCCACCCATGTAAATAGTGCTGTGAAGAAGGCATATGGCGTACTGGGCTTTATTGGTAGAGGAATTGAGTTCCGGAGTCCTGAGGTCATGTTGCAGTTGTATAACATTCTGGTGCGGCCTTATCTAGAGTACTGTGTGCAGTTTTGGTCGCCATACTATAGGAAGGATGTGGAGGGATTGGAACGGGTGCAGTGGAGGTTTACCAGGATGTTGCCTGGCATGGTAGGAAGATCATATGAGGAAAGGCTGAGGCACTTGGGGCTGTTCTCATTGGAGAAAAGAAGGTTTAGGGGAGATTTGATAGAGGTGTACAAGATGATTAGGGGTTTAGATAGGGTTGACAGTGAGAACCTTTTTCCGCTAATGGAGTCAGCTGTTACTAGGGGACACAGCTTTAAATTAAGGGGAGGTTGGTATAGGACAGATGTTAGGGGTAGATTCTTAACTCAGCGGGTTGTGAGTTCATGGAATGCCCTGCCAGTAGCAGTGGTGGACTCTCCCTCTTTATGGTCATTTAAGCGGGCATTGGATAAGCATATGGAGGTTATTGGGCTAGTGTAGGTTAGGTAGGCTTAGGTCGGCGCAACATCGAGGGGCAAAGGGCCTGTACTGCGCTGTATTGTTCTATGTTCTATGTTCTAAATTGCTGATCTAAGTGCCATTGCTGAGGCAAGGTTAATTCGTTAAAATAGCTGTTCACTCTGAGCACTTAATGGAAAAAATCTACCAAAAATCCTTCTGATGAAGCCGGTGCTCCATTTTGTTGGATTCCTGATACTGCAAATGAGGCAGGCTTTAAGAAGAAGATAACGCTCCAAAAATTGTTTATTTCTGCCTGTCATGCAGATTATCTGGTCAGTATCTCATTGCTGTTCATGGGATCTTGTTGTTGGCTGCTGTTTTTTTCCTACATTACAACAGGACTACATTTCAAAATTACTTAATTGGTTTGTTAGTTGTGAAATACTGTGCTGTGCTTATGATATACACTGTATATTTGAAAAATCTTCTTTGTTCAAATGAAGTATTTTGATTTTATTCTGTAAGGTAATCTGTAAATGTTGGTGACCACTTGTCAATTCAGGAATGCGAGAATTATGTAATGCTATTAGAAATAAGAAAAAAAAATCATGTTTTAAGTCATTTACTTTCAGGATCACCTCATGAATAGTTCACACTAAAAAGCATAATTTAGATCCCGTAAAATATTCTGGTGTGTTTGCATTAGTTAAAATTAGTGTTGTTTTACAGTTTTGAAACCTGTAACTTGAAAGCTGACACCAAAATTGGAGGTGTAGTGGAAGAGAAGAAGGTTACCTCAGATCACAACAAAATCTTGATCAGATGGGCTAATGGGCTGAGAAGTGACACATGGAGGTTAATTTAGATAATTGAGGTGCTGCATTTTGGGAAAGCAAACCTTAGCTGGACTTATACACTTAATGGTAAGGTCCTGGGGAGTGTTGCTGAACAAAGAGATCTTGAAGTGCAGGTTCCTTGAAAGTGGAGTCGCTGGTAGGTAGGATAGTGAAGAAGGTGTTTGGTATACTTTCCTTTATTGGCCAGAGTATTAAGTATAGGAGTTGGGAGGTCATGTAATGGCTGTACAGGACATTGGTTAGGCCACTGTTGGAATATTGCGTGCAATTCTGGTCTCCTTCCTATCGGAAAGATGTTGTGAAACTTGAAAGAATTCAGAAAAGATTTACAAAGATGTTGCCAGGGTTGGAGGATTTAAGCTTTAGGGAGAAGTTGAATAGGCTAGGGCTGTTTTCCATGGAATGTCGGAGGCTGAGGGGTGACCTTATAGTGGCTTATAAAATCATGAAGGGCATGGATAGGATAAATAGACACAATCTTTTCCCTGGGATGGGTGAGTCCAGAATTAGAGGACATAGGTTTAAGGTGAGAGGGGAAAGATATAAAAGAGACCTAAAGGGCAACTTTTTCACACGGAGGGTGGTATGTGTATGGAATGAGCTGCCAGAGGAAGTGGTGGAGGCTAGTACAATTGCAACATTTAAAAGGCATCTGATGGGTATATGAATAGGAACGGTTTGGAGGGATATGGGTCAGGTGCTGGCAGGTGGGACTAGATTGGGTTGGGATATCTGGTCAGCATGGACGAGTTGGATTGAAGGGTCTGTTTCCGTGTACATTTCTATGACTCTAACTTTGTGTGAATAATCATAGAATTCCTACAGTGTGGAAACAGGCCATTTGGCCCACACTGACCTTCCGAAGAGCATCCCATGCAGACCCATTCCCCTCCATTTCCCCTGACTAAAGCGCCTAACCTACTCATCCCTGAACGCTGTGGACAATTTAGCATGGCCAATTCATCTAACCTGCACATCTTTGGACTGTGGGAGGAAACCGGAGCACCCGTAGGAAACCCACACAGACACAGGGCAAATGTGCAAGCTCCACACAGATGGTCACCCAAGACTGGAATTGAACCCAGGTCCCTGGCACCTTGAGGCAGCAGTGCTAGCCACTGTGCCTCCCTAATGTTCGGGGACAGGACATTGGTGAGGCTTCTTCTGGGGCACTGTGTCCATTTCTGGTTGTCATGTCATAGGAAGGATATTATAAAACTGGAGAAGATGCAGAAAAGCTTTATCAGGATGTTCCAGGAATGGAGGGTTTGAGTTATGGGGAAATACTGGATAAACTGGGATTTTTGTCACTGGGTCATAAGAAATTGAGAGGTGACCTTATTGATGTTTTTAAATTAATGATGTGTATGGATAAGGTGAATGACACAATTTTGCCCTATGAATCAGAATTTCAATACTAGGGAGCATATTTTTAAGATGAGAGGAGAAAGATTTAAAAAGAACATGAGGGGCAACTTTTATTTTACACAGGGTGAATTTCCAGAGGAAGTAGGAACAGTTACAACATCCAAAAGACATTTGGATAAGTACTGTGCATGAATAAGAAACGTTGGAGGGATAGTTGGACTAGTTTAGTTTGGGATTTTGGTTGACATGGACTAGTTGGACCAAAGGGTCTCTTTCCTTACAGTCATACTGCATGGCATTGTATGAATGTAGTTTTAGCTTATCGTTTGATGTATTTGCTTAAAATTCCTACTTCCCTAAAGTCTTAAAAATAGTACCGAGCCTAACACAATAACAATTTAGAGTTCCACCACACAAGTACTCTAAAGTCTTATACTTTTTGGCTATTTACTTTGCAGATGGGTTACTGGGGAATGGGAACCATGCACCAGAACTTGTGGCAAATCTGGATATCAGATCCGAAGTGTCCGATGCATTCAGCCACTCCATGATGGCACCAACCGTTCAGCACACAGCAAATACTGCAATGAGGATCGACCTGAGACCAGAAAACCATGTAATCGAGAACTCTGCCCTGCAGAGTGGAGGACAGGACCTTGGTCGCAGGTAAATCTAGGATTATTGTATTTCTTGGCCGTATTAGAATAGATTCCCTACAGCGTGGAAACAGGCCCTTCGGCCCAACCAGTACATGCTGACCCTCCAAAGAGTAACTCTACCAGACCCATCTCCCTCTAACTTAATGCACCAAACACTATGGGCAATTTAGCATGGCCAATTCGCCTGACCTGCACGTCTTTGGACTGTGGGAGGAAACCGGAGTACCCGGAGGAAACCCACGCAGACACTGGGAGAATGTGCAATCTCCACACAGACAGTCACCCGAGACTAGAATCAAACCTGGGACCCTGGTGCTGTGAGGCAGCCGTGCTAACCACTGAGCCACCGTGCCACCCATATGTTTGAGAGATGTCATTCATGATCCTGATTATAACCATCATTTTCAACTTGCACTCTTTAAAAAGAACATGAGGGGCAGCATTTTTTACACAGAGTGGTTCTTGTGTGGAATGAATTTCCAGAGGAAGTGGTGGATACAGGAACAGTTACAACATTTAAAAGACATTTGGATAAGTTTGTACCCACTGAAATGGGTATCGATCTACAGACAGTATTATTTGAAATTATTACTTTGGATCTAGACGTCGCTAGCTGGGCCTGCTGGTTGCTTCCTGGAATAATTTGATTTCAATGTTTTTTTAACTGAGAAGTGAATAGCCAGCAATCCTGCATTTTTGGATCAATACTTCACAGCTGAGTACACCAAATTAAATTGGCTATTAGGCCAGCTGTAGCCCTAAAGGCTATATTGCTGGCCTAGGTTTTGCTCTGTTTCAGCAGAGTGCATACATACTGCTTCAAAAACTCTGTCAACTGACAAGAAGTCATAACAATTTTATGGACTGACTTGTTCCAGAATCACCACAAACTTCCAGTCTGATAACTGAGCTCATTCCCATTTTGCTTCTGTCAATGCCTCACCATCATAAACATCACTCTTTATTAGAAATGTCGGATGTTATGGACCAGACCAGACCCCCTCAAAATATTTTAAGAAGGTAGCTTGAGCCTGATATTTTCTTATTTTAAAGGCAAATGTAAAGTGTTGTGATCTAGATGCAATGCAACTCGTCAAACTACTCAATGTTAAGTAAAACAGAACTTATTTAAACACTATAGTTAAAATATAGTTAAAATAAAAAGAGAGAAGAATTTAGAATATCCTGACTCTAGTGGAAGACTTAACAGAATAATAGATACAGTAACTATTACTAATCAACTATTCCAATGTAGTACCATTCCATAAATACACCCCTTGGTAAAAAGGCAGCTCCAGAAAAATAGATTTGTCTCACAGGTAACCCAGTAACAGAGAAAAACCCCAACTTCTAGCTGTAATCGAGAGAGGGAGAAATGGCTTCTATATCTTCAATTGCACAACAGCAACTGCTTAAATCTAAACTGAAAATCTAAGAAATACAAGAAAGCCAGGTCTGTGAGAGCTGGCCACCCTGGCCTAGCTGCTTCCATTGTTCCAACTTTAAAAAACCCTAAGGCGGCACAAGCTGTTTACATCTTTTACAGATAGTTTGGCACCTCTCGTTCAATCTATCCTTTTTTTTAAAAAAAACCTCTTAAAGCCATTGCATTATC
The DNA here is from genome assembly GCF_020745735.1 of Hemiscyllium ocellatum. NCBI lineage: Eukaryota > Metazoa > Chordata > Chondrichthyes > Orectolobiformes > Hemiscylliidae > Hemiscyllium > Hemiscyllium ocellatum. Next base: position 45,804,819 of record NC_083416.1, read on the forward strand.
ACATTGACCAAACTTCATATTCTCTTTCTGACAATCCAATGTTTCAACATGCAACTGTTCATGCCTTTGTCCTATCTCCTCATATAGCAGTAGTCATATATGCATGTTACTATATTACTACTTTCTTTCTCAAAAATACAATTTGTTGTTTTGTTAGTGTTCTGTAACCTGTAGAAATGGAACGCAGGAGAGACAGGTTGTGTGCCGAACAAGGGACAATATGGTTGGTCACTGTGAAGAGGAAAAGCCAGACCACATCCGCATATGCAGAATGCCTGCATGTCCCCCCAGTAAGTGACTCTATAATATCCTGGATTCAAGTTACAGTGAGCTTTCAATATTTTACATTCCTTTGAAAGTTATTGTTGAATTATTTTGCACTAATAATGAGGGCAAACTCCACGGTTTCAATCAGGGTCATACTCAGAGGGAGAGCATCAGTTAGAGAATTGAGGCTACAGTATTCTGGCTCTATTTTGGATCAATGCTTCCTTCTCTTTGGGAACAGGTGATCAAGGACATTAGTCTTTATCTTGTTCCATCAAATACACAAATGTTTAGTATTTGCAGAAGTTTCTGAATGTTTAGAATGTGATAAGAACAATATTATTAAAAATATTTTTGAAAATATACCAATTGCAGAGTTTTTTCATGAATATTTCTGTAGATGCAATGTAAATTGAAAAAACAAATGGTTTTGATTTAAGAAGAAATAAGTTATAATATTGTGATTAACACTACTTAAATACTGAAATGTGCATACACAGTGTTTGATTTCATTAGTTCTGTTTAGGAGATTGATTGATTGATTGATTGATTGATATGTTCCATTTTTTCCAGAAAACTCTTCTCAGCAAACATCACTCACTTCCTCTAAAGGAAAGTCATTAATCCAATGGCTATCACGTCCAGATCCAGCATATCCCATTCAGAAAATTTCGAAAAGTAAATCATATTATAACTCTGGTCCTGGCTTTAAATGCATGCAGTTTCTCATGTGGATTTTACCCTTTCTTATGTCCTTTTCTCTTCATGGTGCATTTCTCTGATTAGCAACTGCATTATGGTTCTAATACTTCTACTGGGCCCTGGGTGCACAGCCTGTATCTTCTCTAGAGCTTGTGCAGTACTAGAGATGGAGGTCCAAAGGGGTGACTTCATACTTCACTGGAGGAATTCCACAGTATGATGCAGGCCTCTGAACGGAAGCTGTCTCCAGCTTGCTTACTGTTTGATTTGCTTGATAACAGGCTCTAATGAAACATAGCCTCAGTTTGACGGAAACTGAGAAATTTATTGTGAATGTGATCACATCACAATAACATCTTCTTGTGCTAATATTTCCTTCTCTGTAAATCTCCTATACTTTGTTAGAATTTCTTAGAGTAGTTAACGCTATGACCTGGATGAATAGCAACCTGAAGTAACTTCCTTTCTTTGTCTCATTTGTTGCTTTCCGAGATAAATTTCTACTGCTTGCCATTGTGCTGTTGCATTTCACTGTGTGGAGTGAGGATTAAGGGCTCATGCTCTATTGGTAGCAGGTGCATGGTTCCATTGTGTGTGTGTGTGTGTGTGTGTGTGTGTGTGTGTGTGTGTGTGTGTGTGTGTGTGTGTGTGTGTGTGTGTGTGTGTGTGTGTGTGTGTGTGTGTGTGTGTGTGTGTGTGTGTGATTGATTACAAACAGTACCTCATAAATTTTATTTTGTTTAGAAAAATGCCTTATTTAAGGATGAATGTAATAGCTTTTGTTACTGCAAGTAACAGGAAATAAAACAGGAGACATCATATATACTAAGCCTAAGCCCTTCTTTACCAATACACTACACGATAACAATAATCACTGCCGTGTCTGGCCGCAGATGCAGACAAGTACCAATGCTAGGGATATAGAAAATATTCTGCAAGATTAAATTTAAAAGTGCAGCATTTTACTTATTATAGTTTGGAAAATGAATGTTAACATGTGAGTACAAAAAGGACCTTTAAACAATGAAAATATTAATTTGAGAGGAAAAAGTGAAAACACTTTGACCATGTCATTGTTATGTGATCACATAATCAGCATTTGTTGTAAGTATTTTTGTGGAATTTTTAGGATGTGTGCTAAATCTTATGAACAAGGAGAACTGATGAGCTACAGCTATTGCACTGAAAAGTGTTATATGTTACATAATTGGTGTTTGTACAAATGCACTCGACTGTTAATTCTTTTAAAGTCAGAACGATTAAATTAACCATGTTCAATGGCTCCAGACAGTGCAATATGGTACTCAGTAATGTGTACTACATCTGTATGCACTTTGTTTTTTCAGGGATAATTTATTGATATTTAGTAAACATTTAACAAAACTGTGAGGATGTACCATTTCAGCTTTCAGCGTTCACTACTAGATTTTTTTGTAAGATTGGTGACAGTGTTTACCAAGTTAACTGTGATCTTGTACATTCAGATGCATTTTCTTACCGATGGAGATCTGGGGACTTGTGTTCCTCCAGTTTGTCATTAGTTTCTGCAAATAAATAATAACTTATGTCAAGAAATAAAACATTGTCTATATTTTGATTTTTTTTAAAAAAGAGAGGTATCAGGCAACCATTGGAAAATTCCAGTATTTTTACTCTTTTCCCTTTTTTTTCATTCGATGTTGAACAACCTTTCCCTTGTGCTTAGTAACTTAGTAATTTTTCCAACCTTGACTACAGACATTCAATTGGATTTATTCAATATAAGTCCCCAACAGCATTTATCATCTGAGCTCAGTTCTAGGCATTACAGAAAAGATTCTAATACAAATATTCTGGATTAAAAAGGCATTTTTCTAAGCAAATGGGGACTGTTGTATTTAGTTTGGCCTCTGAGGAAACAAAATATTTGTGAATAAAGCCTGTAGTTTTTCACTTTGTGCAAACTTGGAAATCTGGGTAGAAAGAGCCAGAAGAAAAGCATCCATCTTAAAAGAAAATATTATGCCATTGTCTGACTGAAACAGCTCAACAATCAGTAACCAAAGGATGCAGTCAGTTTCAGTTCTTCTTGAGAGAAGATCAAGCCTCATGTGAATTCAGTGAATAAACTTCAAAACAAATGTATTTTGCAATTTATAAATTTTAAACCAGTTTATGTGATAAAAATGCAAGCAAGATCTTCGGATCGGTTCAGATCTATGACTGCAGAACTTGAAGATGTGTTTTAACAGTTATAACGTGGCTAACTAGAACATTTTAATTTACTTTCTTGATTAATTGGACTCACTATCTCACTATTAAAACACCTATCTCTTTATAAAATATCAAGAAACTGTATCAGTGAGCATACGTTGTCCAAATCAACTACAAAAAAAAGGCTTAAACCTGTTAATTGATGGTAATATATCCTTTCCAGTTCTAATTTTCTTTTCACCTTAATATCTTCGCAGAAGCAATTTGTCATGGGGACAAGTCAATCTTCTGCCGTATGGAAGTACTTTCCAGATATTGCTCTATTCCTGGCTACCACAAGCTCTGTTGCAAGTACTGCAATTCACTATCTCAACAGCTTTCAAACAAGACCAATGACACTGAATCCCAGAAGCAGATTAAATCAACCATACTACCTGAGACCACAAAGAAGCCAAGGGTTGTTACCTCTCACAAAGTAAATGGAACAAAAGAGAGTGTTCAGAAAAATGCAGTTGGACAGGCACACAAGAGAGAAAAAGGTAATAGTAAAAAAACACAACATAAATTTATAATTCCAACACGGCCAAATATAGTCAGCAACCACAGACTCCAGTTCCTGCTTGATCAGAAGATAAAAGAGATGCTGAACAATTCCTCAGAAAAAACAGTTTCTTCTGTAAAGAATAACCGTTTACCTCACCGAAAGATATGAGTGTGGAACATCTGTCAACAGAAAGCCAAAGAAGAATGTTATAAAGTGCTTCACTCACCATATGACAGAAACTGAACTAGAAATGAATGGCACGATTTATTTTAGCAGTGTTAATACAGTTATAATGCAAACACTTTAACTTTAGTAATCTACCTTATAAAAAGTCAGCATGGAGCTTATGTCTCTCAGCTTTGCCAGGCTTCTCTCAGATGCATATAGATACACAGATACACCTTCATTGTGAGTGGTTTGGTGTTACCAACCAAGGATTCCCTTTGACTTCCTCCATGTAGCTCGTTGCTGCACTATAATTGCACTTAATGTAGCATTTGCACCAAAATAATTTCTTTGTAAATTGCAGTAAATTTCCTGAAAGATTGGTGCTGAACATTCCCAAAATACCAATGTACTGTATGAATGGCACATATGATTTATTCCTCTTAGGGCCTTATTGTACCTAACAGGGACATAGTCTCCTCAGGTTCTAGTTCAGCCCCTGACTGAGAGATTGTGTTGAAAATAAAGGTTACTTGCAATGTTGTAAACAGTCAAACATTGCCAGCATGTTATGCAGGTTTTGCTTTTGAAGCTGTGTTCTTAGAATTTTTAAAATATGGGGAAATATGGTGCTGAAGTTCCTGCAGATAATCCTCAATCTGAAGAAATTGCAGGTCAAGTAAAATCTGCAAAAACATCTTTTACGTTTACACAAGGATAGAACCACAGAATAATTAATTTGCACTATTTACTTTTACAAAATAACACTTTTACAAACCTGTTCTTCTTGTTACCAAAGCCTAATTTTACAATCGTTAAGAAAGTAAAGGAATTCCTGTCGCAACCTAAAACATCTAGAATGAAGTATGGCGGCTGGAGGACACACCCATTGTGATTTGCATAGTTAATATGTTTCTATATAATGCTAAACTTCAAATTTGAAATGACCCAGAAACAACATCATTTGTCAGATTTATTTCTTCTGCCATCGCATTTGGCTTCATAGAGATAACCACTTAAGTTAATTTAAACTTTCGAAAGGAAATTAATCTTCAGTGCTTAATGTGTTAGACATATCACAGTATTTGTTTTGTACCTTTCATATATTATAGTGAATGTTTCTAATAGCTGTACTCCAGAACACTTTCTCGCCTGTTTAAGTCAACCATTTGGGTGATCTAATTTGCCATACCTTCCATTATTGTCATATGATATCTGTCCTGGTCATCTTAATTCTGTTTATCCCTCCTCTAAGTTCAGAACAATAAAATAATAATGATAGTAATAAAGAAACAGCAAATCATGCAATCATAGGTTCCTTGTTCCTGTGTTCAACACATATATCAGTGAAAATAATGTTATGTATCGTTCAACAGAAATTATGATTATTTGGTCCTACATTATTCTCTCAAGGTAAATGTTTTAACAATGTAGAAGTGGTGAACATCGGCCCATCAAATTCTGAAAAGCTAAAGCTAAGCTAATATCACAAAATCACCAGAAATCTTGTCTGCTGATCAATTAGACACACCCGGGTAGTAATTTTTATGATTAGGTGATGATGTCCTGATTTCTCAAAATATGTGGTCCAGTGATTCAGGTGGGATTCTAAATCACTACATAAGTCCCCCTTGAAATGTAAACCTATTTTTTCCTTCAGATACTGATTGATATGTGCAATTACAGCATGATGGTCAGGTGTGGACTTAATGGTTTTCTGTTGTCTTAAAACAACAAGAATTTTAGAATCCTCTGGAAAAACAGAACATTTCAGTTCCAAATTACAGATATCACCTAACACTGAACATATTCAGCCCCTGAAATCCATTAGTCCAATCAAGTGGTGCTTCCAATTTCACAAAGTTCTCATTCTGACTACTTTACAAATTACATATTTTGTAATTTTTTCATAACTCTAGACTGGGTTTGTTATTCCCAATTAAGAACATGTGTGACAAAATGTGTGCTTCACTTTATTTTATGACATTTTTTTATTACATATTGAATGCAGACATTCTACTTTAAAATGTAAGGTTGGTTTATAAGTTTTGTTCCAATGCTTTAATCTTGCTTCATGGCATATGTATTTTTCTTCATTAAGTAGCAGCTCTACTTGCTGATTCCTGTATGTATGAATAACATCACCTGCCCCAATTACACTTACAATTTCTACAGCAGTTCCACTAAAGAGTCTCTTTTGTACATTATTTGTATATAAGAGTTAGAACCTTTATTTTTAATATTTATTAAACTTGGAACATTTGTGGCATTTTGCTCATTTGTCTCAGAGCTATAACTGTTTGTGAATGTTCCTTTTCAGTGTTACAGTGATGGCAATGTTACTGCCATTTATTTAACATTCCAGTATTGGGATTTGTTGGGATAGAAGAACACACAATGAAGCAATGTGTGATCTTTGAAAATGTGTGCAGGTCGGTATGAGAATGTTTCTTTCAAAACAACTGTAGCAGTTTGCAACAGGAGGTTTAGTATAAATCACATCATTTACCTATTTTGGACTGAAAGATGAGGAAAGGTAATCAGAAAACGGCAATAACTAACCAAAGGATTTTAAGACAAACAGGGAATAAAATATAGTCTCCTGTGATTAATGGACTGAATTTTTGTAACAGTTGGTGGCAGGATCGGAGGCGGGTGTGTTGGCAAAATTGGATTAGAAAGCAGTGTGATAGCTCCCATCTGCAGTTCCTGCCTCTCAGCATTTCTGGTGGAGGGGCAGATAGTGGCAACCTGCCCAAAAATGGCAGATGATTAATGGAACATGCAATCAGGCCAGTTGCAGAGCTTGTTGAAGTTCAGATGAAGATTTTGAAAAGGAAACACAAGAAATATTCAGGGTCACGAGGACGTCTCTGAAGAGGAAGGAACACCGCAACAAAGAGTCAATCATGGACACTGGAGCTTTTCCTGATATTGATTAGAAAGAGAATGAAGAACAGAGCAGCTCATTCGTTGACACATAATGGCAAATCCGTGAACAGGGGTCACTGAACATTTTAATGGCAAACACTGGATAAATTGTGAGGGAATTTACTGAGAGGGAGTAGTGGTTCATAGGAGGTGTACCCAGGCAATGCAACTGATGACAAGGTGCCCATCTCTGGTTATGGGCTCAGTAACACAGAGCTTGTACTTAAGGACACCGAGGTGATGCACAAGGAGAAGGGAGAGAATATACTCCCAATAAAGTCTACCACCTTTAGAATCTGCTGAACATATTGGAGGTGTAGTAGCATCAGATGCTGAGCCAGGCAAGGTTATTGATGATTCATGTATCATTATGAGAGTAGAGCTTAGGTCTCACCAGTTGCGTGGTCACACATTGCCAGCAATTATGAAGTGTATGTAGTCTTGAACTTCTTTGTCCTATGTTGTTTGAAGGAGTGGAGGTGGTTCCATGTGGCAACTCACAAGTAGCCACTGACCAGGGCAACAGTAAAGTGATGGGTGTCTGAATGAGATGGGACTGAGTATAAAGAGTTCCAGACTGAAGGGACTGCACAGACTGTGGACTTTACCTCCATGGTGGCATTTTCACAGCTGCAGGAGTTTAGCAACTGCACCCATGTGACCATCAATCTGAATGGAGCAACCAGAGCTTCTGTTCCCTCATTGTCCAGTGGTGTGTGACTACCACAAATATTTTATGGAGGTATACACAATTTCCTATCTGGTTTCATGACTTCCATCTTGAGGCTATTGGGAATATATGGGTCATTGCTAAAGGATGAAGATGAACAGTTGAAGAAATGGATGTTAACACTAATGCACATACCTATAACAGATACACTAATGAGCTGTTATCTCAGCATAATGAATACTAGAGAGCAAGCCATCAGACTCCTGAAAATGTAGTTCTAGTGCTTGAAGCAGTTGTGAAGAAACCCCAAGAGTTATTCACAGGATGGTGTGCATTCATCACAGCATAGCCATCCACAACAATGTTACTTTGGAGGGGGGCACAATGTAGTCAATGAAACACTCTGGAGGCAAAAGACAAAATGATGGAATAAGACGTTCCTGCATCACCTTCCAATGAGTAATTCCTTGACTGGATGACAGGACATCCCAAGCTGCAGTAATAGTGGCAGACTCCTCATGAGGACACCTCCCTTCTTAACTCCATATGGATCACAACCTCATCTTTCCTGCAATGATCCAGCATTTCCATGGTGGAGATGATGAGATACTCCCTTTTCTACAATAGTGCCTGAAAGTCAAGTCACATCCAGTCACATAGTGGTCCCAATCATCCATTTCATTCTAGTGCTTTAATTCAATTAAAATATCAGAATCATGGGAGTTTGGGTTCATTCAAGATCCATTTAACTACATTCAGTAATAAGCAATAAAAACAACATAGCACAAGTCACTCAAGTGTGACACAAGTAGGACTATCAACATGGCAGGTTCTGTTAGCTACCCCTTTGAAATTGCTCTTCTTGAGATTGTGACTAGAGATAAGCTGTTCATATGTGAATCTGAGTGGCTGTAATGTTTGTGATGCTGTCCCTGGTTTTGTGGTGCCGGTATCTCTGTAGATTGCCCCATCCAAGTTGATGCAAGGCAGCTTCAGGCTTGCTATGCAAATGGTTTCTCAGTTAAAGAAGCCAAGGGGCAGCTCATAATGCCCTAGCTTCATTCTTGTCTGCCCAAATCCCTTAGTGAAGCACTTAAACATCTGAGGGAGTCACCAACACATGTAAAATTAGCAGGTCCTCCATGGGCCTTTGTGCCATCAGTGCCATTGAACAGTCAATACTCAATGAGAATTTGGCTTACATCAGTGGAACTCAACATACTGGGCTCTAGCCACTCCTACAGCTCTCCGTGAGGTTGCCTCACTCTCAGTAAATAAGCTCATGTATGTGTGTCATAGTGAAAGAAATCTTATAGATGGACTCCTCCATTCACTGCCAGTGGCTTCCTACAATTCAGAGAACTCCTACATTTGAGCACACATCTCCCACTACTGCTTCTGGGTTAAGCCTGAGATTTTGATTCAGCACCAAGTTGAACAGATCTGTGTCTGTCCTCCATCTGCTGAAGAGCACTGCACTCATCTGCGTTGGTCTGTCTTGTAGATGTGAGGTGATACTTACCCTGTGCCACCCATCGTAAACTGACGTGATACTCCAGACATGATGTGTACTCCTGCATTGGTGAAGAATTTGTTTGTCTCATGTGATGGTGGTGCCTTGAAATATATCTTCCTTCTCAAAGGAGATGCCAACATTATATTGGCGTTCTGAGGCTGTCAATATTATACTGGTGTTCTGAAGTTGCTCATTCCTGACTGATTCTGTGAGAGGACTGAGACTTTGTTAAAGAATGTTCTCCTCTGTTGACAGCATTTCTGCAGTAGGTCCTGAGGGCTTACATATGGGAATGGAATAAACTGAAGAGAATGGCGCTCCATTTCTATTATGGTGGTGGGATGGAAGGAGATGGCCTGTTTCCCAGCCCACCATCGCTAACTTCCTAATGAGTTGCCAGCCTGGCACCTTCTCCATAGGTGTAATGTCACCAGCTGGAGCACTCCAATGCCAGTCTGCTTGCACTGTCTTGCGTTGTCTCCTAGAACCTGTGGGCTCTCTCTCTACTTAAATTGAATCTCTTTGACTAATGTCTCATCAACTGTCTTACTGCCTATTTTTCTTTTGAGTTTTTTATTTACTTTTTATCATTTATGTGGGGGTTGCTAGCAAAACTGTGATTTATTGCCCATTCCTAACTGTCTTTGAGATGGTGGTGTGAAGCTGCCTCATAGAGTCATACAGCATGGAAACAGACCTTTCAGTCCAACTAAGTCTATGCCAATCACGTTCCCAGACTGAACTAGTCCCACCTGTTTGGCCCAATTCCTGCCAAATATTTCCTACTGATGTACCTGTCCAAATGTCTTTTAAACATTATGACTGTACCTGCACCTGTCACTTTCTCTGGCAGTTCATTCCACGCAAGAACCACTCTATATAAAAAAGTTGTCTCTCACATCCTTTTTAATTATTTCTTCACTCACCTTAAAAATATGCCCAAAATAGTTTTGAACTCCCCCAACATAGGGAAAAGACCTTAGCTATTCATCTTATTTATGCCCCTCATGATTTTATAAACCTCTATAAGGTCACTGCTCAGCCTCCTATACTCTAGAGAATTAAGTCCCAGCATATCCAGCCTATTTTTATAACTCAAACCTTCCAAACATGGCAATATTCCATGAAATCTTTTCTGAACCCTTTCCAATTTAATAATATCCTTCCTACAAAAGAGCAACCAGAACTCAACACGATACTCCAGAAAAAACCTCAACAATGTCCTGTACAACCTCAGCATTATGTCCCAACCCCTATATTCAAAGATACGAGTAATGAAGGCTAAACACCTTCTTAACCACCCGATCTACCTGTGACACAAATTTCAAAGAACTATGTACCTGAACCCCTAGGACTCTCTGTTCTACAATTCTACACAGGGCCCCACCATTAATTGTATAAGTTCTGCCCTTGTTTATTTTACCAAAATGCAATGCCTCGCATTTATCCAAATTAAACTCCATCGGCCACTCCTCAGCCCATTAAACCAATTGATGAAGGTCTCTTTGTAATCATAGATAACCGTCTTCATTATCCACTATATCACCAACTTTGGTGTTATCCACCAACTTACTCATCATGCCTCCCATATTCTCACACAAATCATTTATGTAAATGACAAACAAAAGTGGACTCAGCATGTTCCCTATGAAACCCTGCTATTCATAGGGCTCCAGTCTGAAAAACAACCCTCCATCATCGCCCTCTGTCTCCTACTGTCAAGCCAACTTTGTATCCAATTGACAATCTCATCCTGAATCTACTATACAGAACTTTGTGAAAGGCTTTGCTAATGTCCACTTTGAAACCCTGGATTTGACCTGCAGAGAGACTCTGGTTGTTAGGGGGAGGGTGTTCCAGGTTTTTGACTGATGAAGGAACAATGATAAATTCCAATTCAGGATAGTCTGTGGCTTGGAAGTGACTGTGTCTCCACACATCCACTGTCATTGCCCTTCTAGGTGGTAGAAGTCATGGGTTTAGATTGTCGAAGGAATCTTGGTGAGTTACTGCAACATGTTTTGTAGTTGATACTGTTCCCGTTTATCATTGGTGGAGGGAATGAATGTGTGGCAGTGTCTTAGCAAAATTCCTCTATACTTTACAATATTAAAATTGTTAGTTTTTTTTGTTGCATTTGTTTTTCATGATACAGTGAAAAAGATGTAGTCATAAGCAGTTTTTCAAAAAATGTATCTCATTACTCCAAAGTAACTAGATTCTACTTAACAAAGTTTCAATACAAAACCAGGCTATTCCGTAATATTAAAAATTTGATGATATTTTTTCCATACTCTTGCCTGAAACTTGCAAGCGAAAAAGAGAAAAGGCAGGTACTTGACTACGCTTCACCCACTTCCCTTATCAAGATCAAATCTACAACCATCGCTCATGATGGAGTAGAGCTCCAAAAGCTAGTACTTCCAAATAAGCCTGTTGGACTATAACCTGGTGTTGTGTGATTTTTACCATTGCTCAATCAGGAATGCTCTTACATAGAAATAGAAATATGTGAGATTTCCCTCCCATCCCTATTTAACACCACTTCCCAGGATCGCCATATGAAATGAAGCTTCAATAAACAATGTTTAAAGGACTTGTGTTCTTTTAGGGGACAATGAAAATGATGGCAGCATCTTCTGTCTAGTCTGCCATCAAACACTTTGCTTCTGGAATACCCTCACTGTAGCACTTCTGAGATTTTATACACTGCGACTAAGCAACTTCCTCTTGGAAGTGGGAATCTTGCTGGGATCTCACCATATGACTGATACTCATTCCTCAGGGAAATGGCTTAGGTTTATATTGGAGTCAGGGAGATTGGCAGAGGCGGAAAAGAATCTACCATAAATAGCAGAATCAAGAGGATGAACCCATTGAAGTTTTGTCGCCTTTGAATACTAGGGTCTATCCCACAACAGAAAATGTATTCTTGAAATTCTGCAAAAATTTTCCTTCGTCTTTGGCCACAACTTCACCAGGAAATCCATAGAAGCAGCAAATGGATGCCAGAAGCAGTGAAAGCAGTTCATGCTGCATTTCAGAGGGTGATTCCTTGCGTAACAATGGGAAACCGAGCATATCCTAGAATTTCAGGAACATCTATGATTTCCTTACACCTACCAACTTTTCCAGTACCCAAAATGTTGAGATCCATCACAGAGCCAGAAGCCTCAGCATTGCCACTAGGATGTTGTGGAGGCTGCTGAGCCCCAGCTATGATCTCAGGCATTTGCAGAAGAATTAAAATAAAAATTCTGAAAGGCCAGTGATGAAAGGGTAACCTCTCAAGGAAATCGGTGGGACCACATATGCTGCATTCCTTGCCTGAAGCCCTTTCTATGGCTTTCAAAAGCTATCCACCCTAGCCAGGAAGCTGGTGTCAGGGGGCTTCATGGGAAAAAGGCAACAGTTTGGCAAAATAGTCTAATATGGCCTGTACATGTTTGATTTTGCCACCAATCTCCTTGGTACGGGTAAGTTTTCTGATCCCATTGCCAATAAGATTCTCCAGCAAGAGGATCAATCTGATCCTCCAGAGCTCCCCATGAATCTACAGGCTCTGGCATCAATGCCAACCTCTCTGTTGCTCTCTCCACAGTTGCTGTTGGTCTTGCTAGATATTTCCAGTAACTTCTGGTTCTATTTCAGATTTCCAGTCCTGTCAGTACTTGGCTTCTGTAAACAAGCTGCTGTGTTTGTTCTACAGCTCTAAAAGACCAAGTAAAAATGAAAAAGAAATCTTTGCCTGGGAATATTGCATAGATGTTTGCAGGGAGCCAGGAGGGAGTGGAGGAGATTGCAAATGATGAAATAGCTAACATGGAAGGGGACACAGAGTGTTAGCTGGATTTGAAACTAATTATTATATTGTAATTAAACATTATAATTATTCCTCCATTTCCAACTTTCTAACCAGTCCAAAAGATGAGTTGCCTCGCAGCTGGATGAGAAATCTGCATTCCTTTGGAATAGTCCCTGGCAATCAGAAGGTGGTCAAGATATGAACTGGTCGTGATCTCAGTGGGGTCAAGGACAGGAGCAAATACAGGTTAGAGAGTTGGAGCATTGGTTACTGATTGCAGGGGTGGAAGAGAGAAATTTGGTAATTGGAAGAATGAAGCCTTAAGGTTTACTTGATGGACTGGAGAGAGTATTACAGTTCCATCAGGCTTACAAGGAGAGCTGTAAAATGCACTTCATTTCTAGAGTCAGCTGCCTTTCTTGCACTGCGTGGTTTCCAAAGCCTTGACAGCCTCTGTTGACAGGGTGCCAGTTGCATTATGTGAGCCTGTATCCTAATGAAGTGTCACCAACAGCACTTGTCAAATAAAAATCTTCATGCCTTGCTGGCTTGCCATGAAAATGTTGTGGTAGGGTTGCATTTAGCATCTTATAGAGTTTAAGCCTCTGAGGCCTTCTCTTCCACATTTGGGATGCATGGGTACATTTATCATCAATGCTCCTGCCTCTGAACTTGTGCTTGGCAATTTGGAAAGGACACTATCAGACTGGGCTGTGATTAACTGCATGAATTGATTGAAAGGCAGATACGTTATTTTTCATTTCATCTGATCTAAATAATAGTTAAATATTGAATTAGCCACAACATTTTACAGATTAACAACAGAAACCTTTACAGCAAGAAACCTTTCTTGTATCCTTTCTATAACTATTTGAGAAACCTAAGAAATATACATTTATAACAACCATGTTTTTGAATTTTTTTTAATAGAACATAATCACTAAAAATGTAAATTTCAATGTTGACTTTGAGTTCCTGTCTCTGAAGTTAAAAGCTTGGTTTCAAGTTGCATTCCAGGGCTTATTATTCATGGGAGGGGCGCTCATGATGCTGTTCAACAGGCTGTTAAGCATCGTGCAAATCTTGTAGTGCCCTTTGCCATTCTGCGAGAAGAGGGCCAAGATTTGGAAAATAAACAGCTTTTTTTACAGTGGTGTACATTGACACCATACTATTGGTCCTGACCAGTATTACAAACAGTAGAGGTGCCAAGGTGCTCGGAAATTACACTTTCGTACAAAAACTTTTGCACATGCCCTTCAATTTCTAAATATCCCTCCTTTCGTTAGGCTCAAAAGAAACGCACAGATACTTTGTCATATTTTCTGTTCTTGAGAAAACTGGAGACAAGAATTAAAACATGTAAAAAACGCTGCTGGGCCTGCTGAATGTTTCTAGTGTTTTTTTTAATTTCCAATTTCTAGTATCTGTAGTAATCTGCTTCAGTATGAATGTACAGAAAGGTCCTCCAGTTGATTCAAAACATCTGCCTTTATTTAGACAGGCCCTTGCAAATATAGATTTGTTTAAAATTTCTGCAACAAATTACTGAATGAGCTGAAAATCAAATAGTGAATCTGGGAACGATGTGATCAGTAAACCTTACCCAATCAGATTAAAGAAGCATTTACCATTGAAAAAGACATGGATGCTAAGGGAATTTGGGGAAATAAATAGTGATGTCTTGAAGAGAGTCCATGATACAGAAAAGGAGATGCTGAAAGTCTTAAAACACATTAAGTTAGGTAAATCCCTGGGACCAGATGCAGTATAACCCAAGACTTTGTGGGAGAAAATTGTAGGGCTGCTAGCAGAGATATTTGTATCATTGACATACCCGGAAGTGCCTGAAGATTGGAGGTGGCTAATGTTGTTTGAGAAAGGCTGCAGGGAAATGCCTGGGAACTACCGACTGGTGAGTCTAATGTCTGTAGTAGATACATTGTTAGACAGGATTCTGAGCGATAGGATTTACAAGCATTTGAAGAGGCAGAGACTCGTTTGGGATAGTCAGTATGACTTTGTGCGTGGGATATCAGGTCTCACGAATTTGATTGAGTTTTTTGAAGGGGGACCAAGAAAGTGAATGAGGGCAGTGTGGTAGATGTCATCTACATGGACTCTAGCAGGACCTTTGGCAAGGAACCACATGGTAGGTTGTGAGTAAGATTAAATCTCACAGGATCCAGGGAGAGCTAGCCAACTAGATTCAAAATTGGCTTGAAGGTAAAAGAAAGAGGGTGGTGGGTTAGCATTGTTATTCAAACTGGAGGCCTGTAACCAGTGGTATGCCACAGGGATCAGTGCTGGATATTTGTCATCTATATAAATGATTTGGATGAGAACTTAGGAGGTATGGTTGGTAAGTTTGTGGATGACACCAAGATTGGCCGTTTAGTGGACAGTGAACAAGGTTATCTGGGAATGAAGTGAGATTTTGATCAACTGGGCCAGTGGGCTGAGGAACGGCAGATGGAGTTTAATTTAGATAAATGCAAAGTATTGTATTTGGTGGGTTAAACCAGGGTAGAACTTACTTAGTTGATGGTAGGGCCCTGGGGAGTGTTATAGGAGAAAGAGATCGAGGGGTACAGTGTTGTAGCTCCTTGAAAGAGGAGTTACAGGATGACGAAAAAGGTTTTCAACACGCTTGCTTTCATCAATCAGAGCATTAAGTATAGGAGTTGGGACACATTGTTGCAGTTGTACAAGATGTTGGTAAGGCCACGTTTGGATTACTGCATGCAGTTCTGGTCACCCTACCACAGAGAGGATATTATTAGACTAGAAAGAATGCAGAAAAGATTTACTAAGATGCTACCTGGACTGGAAGGTTTAAGTTATAAAGAGGTTGGATAGGCTGTGACTTTTTTTTTCCTGAAAGGTGATTTTATAGAGGTCTATAAAATCATGAGAGGCATAGCTAAGAAAGATAGCCAACAGCTTTTCGCCATGGTAGGGGAGTCTAAAACTTGAGGGCACAGATTTAAGATGAGAGGCAAGTGATACAAGAGTCCAAAGGGGCAATTTATTTTACACAGAGGGTGGTGAGTGTCTAGACCTTGCTGCCAGAGGTAGTGGTGGAAGTGAGTTCAGTGGTGTCATTTAAGAAACATTTAGAAGGCTGCATGGATGGGCTAGGTATGGAAGGATATGTATCAAATACAGGAAAATGGGACTGCTTTAATTGGGTGGCATGGGAAAGATGGGCCAAATGGCCTGTATCCATGCTGTAGACCTCAATTACACTAATTGTGAAAATAACAGCATAAGGACTGAGAATTAGGAAGTACAAATTACGGTGGAGAATTCAATGCCAAGATATGTTCAGAGAGAGAAAAAAAGATAAATGTTTTATTTGCAATGTTGGTACGGTTAAGATATGCAACAGCAATGAGAACCTGAATGGATGAGACTATGCTTGTAATAGGTCATTGAAGTATTTGCCAGAATGACAAAGGTGAGTTATGTATCATGGCATTAAAATGGCTGAATAGACAGCATTTGGAACATCTCAGGGTGATGCTTTATATCTACTTCACAAAATAGCTATTTACTATCTATCAATGCTAAGATAAACAGTGTGCTGCCATTCTCACGATGGAGTAGTGCAACTTGGAGAGCAACTTTCCATTTCAGAGTTTAACTGAATATCTGTTCCCCTCCTGAAGTTTGCACGTAAGTGACAGAAAGTTTAAATAATCTTGCAGTCATTTTGACAAAATAATCTTCTGAATCCAGTTTTCTTCAGTTTGCCAACAAGGGGAAAATCTGAAATTGCATGAAATCTACGTTGTTGGGAATGATGGGAGCTGAAAGGGGTTGAGAGCAGAGAACTTCATTTCCCCTCCTCTTGCCAACACATTTTCACATATTCACAATTGGGTTCAAACCAGTTCAAACAATATGATTTTTCTGTTTTTTGGGTCCCCACTCGTTTTCTGACAGATGATTATTTTATCCACTGTTCAAGTATATCACAACCTATTGTAAATATTTTAAGCCTCCAGGTGGCGATATTGGTCAGTAATGGAAACCTGAATCTAATAAGAACTAAGTTAAAAAAATCACACAACACCAGGTTACAGTCCAACAGGTTAATTTGGAAGTACCAGCTTTTGGAGTGCTGTATCTTCATCAGGGAGCTGTGGAGTAGGAGCAAGAGACACAGAATGTTTATAGCTATAAATTCTGTCTTATGATCCCCCTCCACAGATACCTGATGAAGGAGCAGTGCTCCGAAAGCTCATACTTCCGAATAAACCGGTTGGACTCTCACCTGGTGTTGTGTGATTTTTAACTCAGTCCACCCCAGTCCAACACTGGCACCTCCACATAATAAGGAGAACTATATTAGGGTAACTAAGCTGAATAAAACAGCCACAGTCTCAGAGCTCTGGGGTGCAGTGGTAATGTCCCTATCTCTGGTTTACACTTGCTCCATAATATCTCTAAACAAGTTGATGAGAAAATGTCTGGTAGGAGACACTATTTCAAAATAGTGTCAGCCACATTACCAGTAGAAAGGATATTGTAATGCACTAGTGGTGTACCTAAAGGCTTAGACTCTCTGAATTTCCTGGACTGAATATTGCTGCAGGAACTGACCAGTAGGGTAGCACTGGACGTCCAGCTTGCAACTATCGCCTGAAGACAGTGGTGCTCACCAATTGAAGGTCTGTGGTGAGATTTCCTCCTCACATATCCCTGCTCAGACAGAATTCCGCACTGGCCCCAGGTTCAAATACTTCCCTCAGGAACCTGAAAATTCACCTGAGGGAAGGTCCTATGTGTTCTTTTGTTTGATGTGGAGGGGTATCCTGTTTGGTCTGCTATTGCACACCATTCACTTCTACTCATTTGCGCATACTGTTTTTACCATTGGGTGGTGAAGATCCCCAATGGAGGAGTCTCCATGCAGGAGGCCTCCCTCTTTTGATCAAGGAGGAAGATGTTGTACACTGCAATCCCATGTGACTGCAAATTGCAATGGTTCATGGACTCCCAGCCCAATGGTTTATTCTGTGTTAATGTGAAGTCCATGGTCCATGTATATATTGGCTGTGGGCGATTACACTCCCTTTGTTATTTGAAAAACTTTTTGTTATATTCTGGCTGTACATTGGCCCCACGCTCCTGATCTTTGGGCATCTGTTGTGGAGAAGTGTGGGCACCTCCTCATGGACCTGTCCCTGAGCCTGGCTGGATGAGCCATTTACGAGTCCAGGCAGTGGAGGGGGTCACAGCTACCTTTGTGCCCAGATGTCAATGGAGAGGGAGCACTCTTGAAGCTTTTAGAGAAAGGTGAGCACTGCAGTGGGTGGAGACCTTGTTGCCCCCTCCAACTCAATTTTGATTTAATTTGCTCCCTTTATCCCTATTTTTTCTCTCCCCTTTGATGGTTTGCATTACCAACTGGGTTTTGCAAAATTGATTAATTGAAAACATGGTGATTATTGATGGTAGAAGTACGATAGGTGATTTGGTGGTGGAAAATGCTGTTTAGTTGTGTGTATTAACACTTCTGGACAATAAAAAAAAGCAGTGGTCTAAAGGGCTCTTGTGGAGCTATGGTGGTGTCCCTACCTCTGGCCCAGGAGACCCACATTCAAGTCCCACTTGCTCCAGTGATGTGTAATAGCAATAACCTAGACCTGGTCTTTTAGATATTTCCTGACAAAATGAAAATGCAAAGAAAACATGTGAGATGGTAAAGATATGTTCATTCAGAGGGTGACTGAACAAGAATGAAATATTGCCGCACAGAAAAAAGCTTAACCAGAGAAGTGGACAGAGTACTGCACTGTATATTTGCATGTGTTAACAGTACAGTATTCCCCTCACACTAAGTAACAGTTTCCATTTTGAATGTTATTGGTTTACAAAGAGTGATTCCTTTGCAAATTTGACACTCTGCTTTTCTTTCAAAATTGAGGATAATTCTGAATAAACTATAAAGTTGAGTCATATATTAAGTCTTTACAACGTAGAAGGATGCATTTGGTCCATTGAGACAACACCGGCTCACTGAGGAGCAATCCATTCAATTCTTGATCCCTAATGTTCTTTATGTTTATTCTCTTCCAGTGTTCATCCAAGTTCCTTCTGATCAGTGATTGTTTCCATTTCCACCCTCACAGACAGCAGGATCCAGGATCTTGCTGCACTAAGTATTTTCCCTGCTATTACTTGTATAAAACCTTAAATTTGCAACTCCTCGTCCTTGTTACATCAGCAAAGGAAAGTACCTTTCTTTGTCTACCTTATCTAAACTTGTCATAATCTTACACACATTGATCAAATCCCTTCTCACTTTCCTACTTTGATCCAAAAAGGATCCTCCACCCCAATTTCTTTAATGTTGTAACTAAATTCTCTCATTCTTGGAAAGGTTCTGAAAAATCTCCCAAACACCCTCTTGAGCACCTTTATGTCTTTTGAAATATAACAAGAAGAATTGCACACAATATTCCAAGTGGGACCTAAGCATAGCTTTAGAAAGTTTCAGGTTAACCTCCCTGCTGTTTTTCTCAATACTTTTATTACGCCCAAGATCATACGTGCTTTACTATTTACTCTCTCAAGATAAAACAAAGAACTGAAGATGCAGGAAATCTGAGACAAACATGAAAATTGCTGGAGAAACTCAGCAGCTCTGGCAACATCCATGGAGAGAAAAACAGACTTAATATTTTGAGTGAATTCAACTTCCACCATTTGCCAGAATTTCAGCTCCCCAGAACATTAACTGGGTCTCTGGATTAATATTTTTGCAATAATACCATTAACCCACATCTCCCCAGAAATGTCTTATCCTCTGGTTCTTGTCTGTTTACCAAGTCTCTAGCCATGGTAATTTCAGCCCCAAATTTACCACGTATATTCTTATCTTGTGTGGTATCTTCGCAAATCCCTTTTGGGATGACATACTTTTAAACAAACACATTTCAATAATGTGTCAAGTAAAGTTTCAAACAAAAATATGTATTATCAAGTTCTGAATACTTGATGAGGATTGCCTGATATTTTGTCTTTAAATACATTTGTGGAGTCTTTAATTCAAGTATCACTATCATTCAAATCAATGATTTAGATGTGAACAAAAGAAGTATGGTTGGTAAGTTTGCAGATGACACCAAAATTGGTGTAGTGGATAGTGAAGAAGGTTACCTCAGAGTACCACAGGACCTTGATCAGATGGGCCAATGAGCCAAGGATCGGTGATGGAGTTTAATTTAGATACACGTGAGGTGCTTCATTTTGTAAAAGCAAATCAGGACTTATACACTTAATGGTAAGGTCTTGGGGAGTTTTGTTGAACAAAGAGACCTTGGAATGCAGGTTCATTGAAAGTAGAGTCCCAGGTAGACAGGACAGTGAAGATGGTGTTTGGTATGCTTGCCTTTATTGGTCAGTGCATTGAGTATGGGAATTGGGAGGTCATATTGAGGCTGTAGAGGACATTGGACATGGGACATTGGTTAGGTTACTTTTGGAAAACAGTGTTCAATTCTGGTCGCACTCTATAGGAAGGATGTTGTGGAACTTGAAAGGGTTCAGAAAAGATTTAGAAGGATGTTGCAGGGTTGGACAGTTTGAGCTATATGGAGAGGTTGAATATTTTCCCATAGCATCAGAAGCCAAAGGGTGACCTTACAGAGGTTTATAAAATCATGACAGGCATGGTTAGGGTAAATAGACAAGGACCTTTCCCCAAGGTAGCACAGTGCAAAACTAGAGGGCATAGATTTAAGTGAGGGTGGTAAGATCTAAAAGATCCTAAGAGACAACATTTTCATGCTGAGGGTGGTGCGTGTATGGAATGAGCTGCCAGATGAAGTCGTGGAGACTGGTACAATTACAACATTTAATGTGCATCTGGATGGGTGTATGAATAGAAAAGGTTTAGAGGGATATGGGGCAAATGCTGGCAAATGGGACTAGGTTAATTTAGGATATCTGGTCAGCATGGATGAGTTGGACCGAAGGGTCTGTTTCCATTCTGTACATCTCCATGACACAGTCTCACGCTCAGTCTCAAACATTCTCTCAGACATGAGAAGTCGCTGCTGATTTCACACCTTGGTTGGACCTATCTTTAGTTTCTCAGCTTATCCCACTACCACCCACTTTTGCATCATCATCACTTCTTGTCATTTAGTTTCTCCTGCCTCCTACCTGTTATATTTGCAACATTTTCCAGTTCCAAAGAAAGGTCGCTGGTCTGAAACATTGAGGGGAATTCACACCTGACAAGGTGCGTGGGTTTGTGAGAAAACAGAATGAAAGTGCTGAAATTAAGAAACCAGCAAGAAACCACCAAATCTCCGCCTTTGACCTGACCACGTTCTTTAATGCGCAAGAAAACTCTAGGGGCCAGGCTAGTCGACTGGTTAAAGATGTAAAGTGCTAATTCCTGTTTCTCTAACCTGAATTCTGATTCCTTAGCATGTGTGCACAGGTTCCTGGGCTACATAAAGCTTGCCAGGGAACGGAAGTAGGAAGAAGCAGCATCGGGAAAGAAAGCAATGTTTTAAATATTGAGAGTGCACACCTTTCCCTTATCATTCTCAAAAGACTTTTGTCCACATGACTAATGCTGAGAGTGTTCTTTAGTTGTGTTAACGGTGACTTGGAGATTGTTTCTGCTCAAGGTTTATATTAACTGAGATACAGGTATCAGATCAGAACAGGAGCTTCTGTTGGCTCCTTTAGCTTGGTTCTTCTCCCCTGAGGCATTGAGGGAGCAGTATTACCAATTTTCTTTCCAGAACACCAACATCTTATACAGTCTCAACATTACCTCCCAATTCCTATACTCAATGCACTGACCAGTAAAGGCAAGATACCAAACCCCTTCACTTCCTGTCTACCTGGGTTTCCACTTTCAAAGAACACCTTCTCAAATCTCCAGCTTGGAAGATTTGGTAACCTTAGCACAGGGTACACGGGTGGAGGATACTTATTTATCTGTGGGCGAGCACCCATAACCCAGGAGGAAAATATTGCAGATATATCTAAGTTATAGGTTTTAAGCAACTCTCATGCAGAAGTGAAATGACAAAGAAGGATGTTAGTGTGAAAGGAGGTGGTAATGGGACAAGCTGGTGGAAAAAAAACAATAGGGCCTCTGCCAGCAGGGGGTAATAGTGAAGGAGGGCATGGAAGAGGAAGCTCAAAGAGTTTAGTGGACCGTCCTCCTCTACCAGAAGGAGGCCTTGTGTGGACATGGAGAGACAGTCAAACCTCAAAATGATGTGCAATATTGGCTTATTTCCATGTTTGCTAGTCCAGGTTTAATTTCCCTCCATGTTTATAAAGACCTGAAGTAAGGACACTGCTGCATGATCTTTGGGACAACCATGTGCTCAAATCTTTCTGTTATAAAACATTGAGCTTAGGAATGGCCCCTATTTGCAGATTCTTTCGAGAGAGATCTGCCAAGTGGTCTGGATGAGCACATAGTGGCAGTGGCTGTCACTATGTTTAATTTATTTGCCTCTGTCTCTTTACAGAGACTTGCAAGTAATATTTGTAACATTTTAAAATCTACTGATACACAAATGTATTAATAATTTGCCATAAGCGAGGACACTGATATTGGAACGCCTATCTTAACATTGGTTGTTATGTTTGCTCGGGTCATGCTTAACTGCATTTCTCAACTCAGTCAGAATGATCAGATGCTTAGCAACCCTGGGTCATTGACTTCTCAGACATTCTCTCAGTTCAAAGGATGACTTATTTCTCCTCTAGAGCTCTGGGTGCTGAGGTAGCTAAACAGCCCAATGCTACATTTGTGCTTGGCCTCCAGCTGGGCTTGTCACAGACATTCAGAATGTTCGGCCTAGTCACAGACACTTCTTTTCAACTTTGGGGAATCCCATGCCGAGATTCCCATATGTCGATGATGATATTGTTCTTTTATTTCAGGGAGTCTTTCAGAATGTCCTTGAAACATTTTCTGTATCCTTCTGGTAACCAGTTGTGATGAAGAATCTCAGAGCAGAGTGCTTGTTTCACATGTCTTGTGTCAGACATGGGGTGACATGACCTGTCCAATGCAGGTATAACCAGTGTCTTAATTCAGACCATGTTGCCATGAGAGAGGACATTGATGCTGGACCACCTATCCTACCACTGGATTTACAGGAGTTTATGGGGCATTGTTGGCAATATTTCTCAAGGGATTTGAGGCATTGTACATTCTCCGTGTTGCTGACATATAGAGAGAGTCTGGTAACGTTGCTGCCCTGTAAACCATGAGCTTAATGTCTGGTTTGAGTTCTTTGCCATCAAACCCTGTATTCCTTATTTGGCCAAAGACTGTGCTGGCATGTTGGAAGTGACATTAAGTTTCTTTATTGGTGACTGCCCACATTGAAAGAAGGCTCCCAAATATGGGAGAATTGATCAGTATTGTCCTATGGGTCTTGATAGTTGGGGATATTGTTGCACAGCTGATGAAACAGGCTGGTATTGCAGCTCAATGTTCAAGATTGGGGTCCTTGAGTGACACAGTTTGGAAACAAGCCCTTCTGGTCAAGGGCACCCAGGGGAAACACTGAGTCTTGGTTGAAAAGACCCTTGAAGGCTTCTTCCAATGAGCACGTACCTCCTCTCTGTCCTTGAGGAATGCCCCTCAGTTCTTATCACCAGTGGTGTAGGTCCTTCGGCGTAGGTACTCGAGCTGTTGATGGTCTGGATTGTGCTGAAGAATCCACTGACATTGTGGTTGCCAGTGAGTTGCTGAATTTCCTGCAATCATTCCACCCACCACATGTTCTTTAGGTTACATATTTTTTTTCTTTTTGGACCTTGGCCTTCTGTAGAGAAAGTGAGGACTGCAGATGCTGGAGCTCAGAGTCAAGAATATGGTGCTGGAAAAGCACAGCAAGTCAGGTAGCACCCAAGGAGCAGGAGAATGAAGGGCTTATACCCGAAACGTTGGTTCTCCTGCTCCTCAGATGCTGCCTGACCTGCTGTGCATTTCCAGCACTACACTCTCAACCTTGATCTTCTGTCGACCTGCTTTCTTCCCCTTGAGTGTTAGCAGTGTTTCCAAATCAGGAATGCATTGGACTTGAGTTAGTAGCTCCTGGATCTCCTGGTCATTCTCATCAAATCACTCTTGATGTTGCTTGATAAAGAGACCTAGACTGTCCTCACAAGTCTTATTTCTGATTAATATTAAGAGCAGACCAGCTGCTTGTGGGTATTCTGGGCATCCTATTTGTTGAGTCTCACCAAATTGATTGTGAGTCTACATGTGGAACCACGGGAGATGAGAGATACTAAATAAATATTTCACGTCAGTATTTACTGTGGAGAAAGACATGGAAGATAGGGCACTCAGGGAAATAAATATTGATGGTCTTGCAAACAGCCTACCTTGCAGAAGATGAGGTGCGAGACATCATAAACACATAAAGGTAGATAAATCTCCAACACCTACCAAGACATTGTGAGAAGCTAGGGAAGAAATTGCGAGGTACCTAGCAGAGATATTTGTCTCATCGTTAGTCACAGGTGAGGGGCCAGAGAACTGGAATGTGGTTAATGAGGTGAGGACTGATTAATGATAGCATGGCTTTGAATGGGAAAATCATGACTTACAAAACTTGATTGAGTTTTTAACAATGTGACCAAAAAGATAGATGCGGGTGGAGTGGTAGATGTTGTCTACATGGACTTTAGCAAGGCTCCACATCGTAGACTGCTGAACAAAGATAGATCACATGGGAGCCAGGGAGAGCTTGCCAATTGGATAGAGAATTGTAGGAGACAGAGGGTGGTAGTAGAAGGTTGTTCTTCAGAGTGGAGGCCTGTGACCAGTGATGTCCTGAAGGAATCAGCGCTGGGTCCACTGGGTCCACTGTTGCTTGTGATCTACATGAGTGATTTGGATGAGAATATAGGAAGCATTGTGAGTAAGTTTGTGGATGACACCAAAATTGGTGGTATAGTAGACAGTGAAGAAGGTTATCTAAGAGTACAATGGGATCTTGATCAACTGGGCCAAGGGCCAAGGAGTGGCAGATGGAATTTAATTTAGGTAAATGCCAGGTGTTGCATTTTAGAAGGCAAACTAGAGCAGGACATACACAGTTAATGGTAAAGCCCTGGGGAGTGTTGTCAAACAGTGAGACCCAAGGGTTCAGGTATGTAGTTTTTTGAAAGTGGTGTCAGAAGTAGTCAGTGGTGAAGAAGGTGTTTGGTACGCTTGCCTTTATTGGTCAGAGCATTGCGGATAGGAGTTGGGACATCATTTTGCAGCTGTACAGGTTGTTGTTAAGGCCACTTTTGTATAGCTCTGGTCATGTTGCTATAGGAAGGATATTGTTAAATTGGAAAGGGTGCAGAAAAGATTTACAAGGATGTTACTGAGACTGGAGTGTTGGAGCTATAATGAGAGGCTGGATAGCCTGGCACTTTTTTCCCCTGGAGCATAGAAGGTTGAGGGGTGAACCTATAGAATTTTAAAAATTCATGAGGAGCATAAATAAGGTGAATAGCAAAAGTTTTTTTTCCCTAAGGTATGAGAGTCCAAATCTAAGGGGCATATTTTTATGGTGAGAGGAGAAAGATTTATAAGGGACCTGAACGGCAACTTTTTCACACAGAGGGTGGTTTTCATGTGGAATGAACTGCCAGAGGAAGTGGTAGATCCAGGTATGGTTACAACATTGAAAAGATATTTGAACAGATACGTTAATAGGAAGAATTTAAAGGGATAAAGGCCAAACTTTGGCAGATGGGATTGGTTTAGTTTGGTAAACCTGGACGGCGTGGACAAGTTGGACTGAAAGGTTTGCATTGATGCTGTATGACTCTATGACTGAGTAGTTCCTTTATCACAGAGTCCACAATCTGACAATATTGATTTTGCCGTGGCAGCACTTCTGCTGTAACTGCTAGTTTTGGGCCAATCTGATGGAGATAGTAGACTGGATCGAGTCAAGCAGTTGTCAACTCCTGTCATGGCTTGGGGTGACACAGACATCCTTACACTCCTTCACTCAGACAATGACGTAGTCAGCAGGTGCTAGTGTTTGGAGTGAAGGTGTTCACAAGAACTTTTATATTTGTCTCTCTGATAAAATAAGTATTTGTCACGACCAGACCATTTCATCAGGAGAAGGACACATTGGTTTGCTTGCCCTACACGTTCCTTCCCATTCACGCCTTTCCAGAGGTTTGAGTCACTCCCACCTCTGGCACTGAAATCACCAAGGTGAATCAATTTGTCTCTCTGTGAGACACAGGACAACAAGTCATCAAAGCTGGAGTAGAATTTCTTTTTGGCCTCATCTGTTGCTTCTAGTTTGAGGTATATGCACTGACACTTGTTCTGTACTGCTTCAAATTGGTGTCCTTCATTGTCCGTGTGTATGGGTACATGTCTCTCGGTGGCTAGTTGGTGTTCGTGTACTATGGTGGCTAATTTCCTTCCTGTTTGCCCTATGTAATTCTTTTGGCAGTCTTTACATGGTATTTTGTATATAACGAAGGATACCAATTTGACTGGGATAATGTATCCATCCTAGGACAAGCCAAACAGAGACATGCACAGGAATTCTTCAAAGTCTGGCATTCAACCCGGAACTCCAATAATAAACCTGTAAAGTTGGATCCCATACACCAAACATGAAGGAACAGAACCAGCAACAAAATCGGTAATGACACCAGCAACCCCAGCAGATCCAGACACACATAAATAGCAAGCGGGACAGAACGCCAAAGCTTCATTGGAGCTGCACTGATGATGTTTCTAGAATGCTGACGAAACATTTGTGAATAAACATACCAGCTCCGTGAGCAAGTCAACAAGCTCATGGGATGAAAGCATGGGAGGTATGCAGGGTTGATGTTAAAATCAGATCAGTCATCATCTTATTTAATGGTGGATCAGGCTCAAAGGTTTGAATGACCTACTGTTGTTCCTTCTTCTTAAAACTACCACACGGTGCTGCGAGGGCAAGGTCTTCAACCAACTGCAAGAGTTTGCGAAGACAATTGGCATCCAGCACTGCAAGGACATTGCACACAATAGTTATTACCCCTACCTTCCCCATCCCCAAACCTCCATCGTATAGGCCCACAGTCCTGCTTGCTTGTGGATCTGTGACAAAATGAAGAGGGTGTTCCATATCAGTCAGCCCCTGTCAGATCAGCAAATCCTGCCACAGCGGATTGAATGCTTTAGAAATGCTCAATCAGATCCTTTCCCTGTGCTGACACCATTTTTTGTTTCAGTTCCTGACAATATATTTCAAGCTGTGGGCTTTGGGTCTTCAGAACCCCATTCTCCCATTGCTTTGAACTGGCTGGAGCTGGCTCACTCCACAGTCAAGTCTACAAGAGCAGTCATCATGTTATGTGAGAAGGTCTTTCCATTGTAGGTCAGCCTTTCAATTTCCAGAAAAAAATGTTTCTGAATTTATTCTGGAAAGGTAGATCTGGGCAACAGTCAAGATAGATGTTAGAAGATGTTTCCACATGTGACAGAGTTTCAAAATAGAGGATATTCTTACAGAATCGGGGATCTTCATTAAAAATTGAGATATGAAGGAATTTCTTCTCTACCCCACTGAGTCATGGAGGCTAGATCACTAAAAATATTGAAAACGGAGGTAGATTTTTAAAATATCAGAGTTGGGTGCTATGAGGAGCTGGCATGAAAGGGGGTTTGAGGTCTAGGGCAGATCAGCCATCACCTTCTAGAATGGTGGGGCAGGTATGAGGGCAGGTCTGAGGGGCTGAATGGCCTACTCCTTTAGCTCTTTCTCATGGTGGTAAATCTGTTTGTCATGGTACTGTGTCGAGTAAAATAATAAAACTTGGGGCCTAGAGTTCCTTATCACCTTATGGTTTTTCACTTATCAGAACTAGATTTGTACTCTTCTCTTAATTGTCATCACAAGGAGCCCCAGGATGGTAACTTTCAGGATGTAGGTTTGCTCACTGAGCTGGAAGGATCGGTTTCAGTTTCGGTTCCAGCTCAGCGAGCAAACCCATATCCAGAACCTCAACTGAGCTACAAATCATCTCAAAACTCAGTAGTAGCTTTCAGACATGTGTAATATTAACCAGCAATTACACATTGTTGTGAAGGGAATTGACCATTGTGCCTGGTTGTTTCTATGTTTGGAGCAATGCATCTTGTCTCACTCCCACTCCTACTCCAACCCACCCACAGTGTGCGTGTTATGACCTCCCTCAGGCACGTTGGCTATCTTCCAGTGCAGAATGCCTCTCCATAAAGTATACCCCTGTACTTTGTTTTTAAGGTGAGAGGAAAGAGATAGAAAACTACATGGGGCAATTTCTTTTACACAAGAGGGTGGTTCGCATGTGGAATGAATGTCCTGAGAAGTGGTAGATGTGGCATTGTTGTAACTTTTAAAAGATACTTATGTAAGTACATGAATCGGAAAGGTTCAGAGGGATATGGACCAGGAGCAGGCAGGTGGGACTAATTTAGTTTGGGAATTTTTTTACCATAGACTGGCTGGACTGAAAGATCTGTTTCCATGCTGTGTGACTCTATGACTCAAAAAACATCCATGTATTGCACCTTTTATATCTGAACAAAAACTTGTGGGCAGGTTTTCCCAATAAGTTCCTGTGGCAATACTTTCACCAACTGACTCAGCTTAGCTGGTTTGAGTTTAATCAAAGCTTAACTATTTCCTGGTGTATTCTCCGTAGCAACACCAATATCAATCAGAATTGCCAATTAATCCACATCTTCTCCCTATGCAGTATAATTTATTTTCTTTGTAATTTGTGTCTTGCAATTCTACCCTCATGAGAGCAAAATAAAAAGCTTTGACATGCTTTTTACTAAATAACAACTTAATTTCTTGTACCCATCTCATATTCTTTAGCCCTTATTACACCTACGCTTCTGAACCAACCTAAAAGCTGGAGAGCAGTGTGCCACACTATGGTGAGGCTCTGAATAATCATTGGAGCTATCTCTCTCCATCTGTGGCATGCTGAAAACAAGTATGCAGATCATGGGTCAGGACCAGCATGAACTCAGTGAATTGCTGCAGCTGATGGTCCATTCAGGTGAACCCTCCTTCCCTCAATGTTGACATTAGCACGAGAGTCGGAGACAGCGTTGACACTCATGTTTGAGCTGGACTCCTTTTATCCCTCTCCATTTATGCATGACATAGCTTGTGGGGCTGAGTACATTTCCCACTGAGCTGCTGCTCCAAAGTATCTGCTTCTTTAATTGCTCCCAACACTGAAGTTTTCTTTCCCCAGCTCCCACCATGCTTTCATCACCTTGCTTCTCCCACCATGCTCTCATCGCCTTGCTGCCATTCACTTGAGATATGAGACACCACATAAAAGTCTAACAATCTATTTTGGTAAAAATCTAAAGAACTGCAGATGCTGTAAATCAGGAACAAAAACAGAAACTGATGGAAAAGCTCAGCAGGTCATAGAGTCGTAGAGATGTACAGCATGGAAACAGACCCTTCGGTCCTATCTACCTGCGACTTCACTTTCAGGTCTGGCAGCATCTGTGAAAAGAAATAAGAGTTAATGTTTCGGGTTGAGTGACCCTTCCTAAGAACTATCTGCTGGCGTTTTTACACCCTTTATGTGTAGCAATGCTTCCTAACATCTCTCCTGAATCGTTTGGCCCAAAGTTTTGGACTATATCCCCTAGTTCTTGAAATAGTTGTCTTTGTCTACCCTGTCTTTTTCTGTTAGTATCTTGAAAACTTTATCATATCACCACTTAACCCTCTAAATTCTTGAGAAGACACATCTAATTCATATAATCTCTCCATATACTTTCAGGGGTTAAATTATTATTCTTGTAAATCGACATTGTACACACTCTAAGAGCAGTATATCCTTCCTAAGGTATGCTGCCCAGATCTGCTCACAGTATTCCAACGTGATTTTGAACAACTGAGGCATGACTTCAACATCCTTATACTGCGACTGTTTAGATATAAAAACTAGCATTCCATTACCTTCCTTGATTGGTTTTGTGGTATTTTAAAGATCTATGGACCTAAACCCCCAAGTCTCATTGGATATCCATTATATTTAATTTCACAGCACCTAGAAAATACTCTGATCTATCCATTTTCAATCCAAACTAGATAGCCCCTTCTTGCTTACATTAGAGTCCATGTGCCACAGTTTGCCCCTTCACACAGCCTATCATTATCTCTTCATAATTTTATGCTATCATCGACAGTGTATGTCTACATCTACATTGCTGCCAAACTTTGCATCATCAGCAAATTTGAGACTATGGCTTTCTGTGCGATGATCGAAGACCTGCCGGAAATCTTGGTTTGCCAATTCCTCAATTATAGAGTCATAGAGATGTACAGCATGGAAACAGACCCTTCGGTCCAACCTGTCCATGCTGACCAGATATCCCAACCCAATCTAGTCCCACCTGCCAGCACCCGGCCCATATCCCTCCAAACCCTTCCTATTCATATACCCATCCAAATGTCTCTTAAACGTTGCAATTGTATCAGCCTCCACCACATCCTCTGGCAGCTCATTCCATACACGTATCACCCTCTGCATGATAAAGTTGCCCCTTAGGTCTTTTTTATATTTTTCCCCTCTCACCCTAAACCTATGCCCTCTAGTTCTGCATTCCCCAAACACAGGGAAAAGACTTTGACTATTTATCCTACCCATGCCCCTCATAATTTTGTAAACCTCTATAAGGTCACCCCTCAGCCTCCGATGCCCCAGGGAAAAGAGCCCCAACCTATTCAACCTCTCCCTGTAGCTCAGATCCTCCAACCCTGGCAACATCCTTGTAAATCTTTTCTGAACCCTTTCAAGTTTCACATCTTTCTGATAGGAAGGAGACCAGAATTGCACGCAACAATGGCCTAACCAATGTCCTGTACAGCTGCAACATGATCTCCCAACTCCTGTACTCAATACTCTGACCAATAAAGGAAAGCATACCAAACACCTTCTTCACTATCCTATCTACCTGTGACTCTACTTTCAAGGAGCTATGAACCTGCACTCCAAGGTTTCTTTGTTCATCAACGTTCCCTAGAACCTTACCATTAAGTGTATAAGTCCTGCTAAGATTTGCTTTCCCAAAATGCAGCACCTTGCATTTATTTGAATTAAACTCCATCTGCCACTTCTCAGCCCATTGGCCCATCTGGTCCAGATCCTGTTGTAATCTGAGGTAACCCTCTTCGCTGCCCACTTCACCTCCAATTTTGGTGTCATCTGCAAACTTACTAACTGTACCTCTTATGCTCGCATCCAAATCATTTATGTAAATGACAAAAAGTAGAGGGCCCAGCACCGATCCTTGTGGCACTCCACTGGTCACAGGCCTCCAGTCTGAACAACAACCCTCCCTCACCACCCTCTGTCTTCTACCTTTGAGCCAGTTCTGAATCCAAATGGCTAGTTCTCCCTGAATTCCGAGATCTAACCTTGCTAATCAGTGTCCCATAGGGAACCTTGCCGAATGCCTTACTGAAGTCCATATAGATCACATCTACTGCTCTGCACTCATCAATCTTCTTTGTTACTTCTTTAAAAAACTCAATCAAGTTTGTGAGACATGATTTCCCACTATCGTGAATCAGTCCTTGCCTTTCGAAATACATGTACATTCTGTCCCTCAGGATTCCCTCGAACAACTTGCCCATCACCGAGGTCAGGCTCACTGGTCTATAGTTCCCTGGCTTGTCCTTACCACCCTTCTTAAACAGTGGCACCACGTTAGCCAACCTCCAGTTTTCCGGCAACTCACCTGTGACTATCGATGATACAAATATCTCAGCAAGAGGCCCATCAATCACTTCTCTAGCTTCCCACAGAGTTCTCGGGTACACCTGATCAGGTCCACTTTTAACTGTTTCAAGACATCCAGCATTACCTCCTCTGTAATCTGGACATTTTGCAAGATGTCAGCATCTATTTCCCTACAGTCTACATCTTCCATATCCTTTTCCACAGTAAATACTGATGCAAAATATTCATTTAATATCTCCCCCATTTTCTGTGGCTCCACACAAAGACTGCCTTGCTGATCTTGGAGGGGCCCTAGTCTCTCCCTAGTTACCCTTTTGTCCTGAATATATTTGTAAAAACTCTTTAGATTCTCCTTAAATCTATTTGCCAAAGCTATCTCATGTCCCCGTTTTGCCCTCCTGATTTCCCTCTTAAGTATACTCAATACTTTCTTTATACTCTTCTAAGCATTCACTTGATCTCTGCTATGTATACCTGACATAATATTCCTTCTTTTTCCTAACCAAATCCTCGATTTCTTTAGTTATCCAGCATTCCATACACCTACCAGCCTTCCCTTTGACCCTGACAGGAATATACTTTCTCTGGATTCTTGTTATCTCATTTCTGAAGGCTTCCCATTTTCCAGCCGTCCCTTTATCTGCGAACATCTGCCTCCAATCAGCTTTCGAAAGTTTTTGCCTAATACCGTCAAAATTGGCCTTTCTGCAATTTAGAACTTCAACTTTTAGATCTGGTCTATCCTTTTCCATCACTATTTTAAAACGAATAGAATTATGGTAGCTGACCCCAAAGTGCTCCCCCACTGACACCTCAGTAACCTGCTCTGCCTTATTTCCCAAGAGTAGGTCAAGTTTTGCACCTTCTCTGGTAGGTACATCCACATTCTGAATCAGAAAATTGTCTTGTACACAATTAAGAAATTCCTCTCCATCTAAACCCTTGACACTATGGCAGTCCCAGTCAATGTTTGGAAAGTTAAAATCCTCTACCATAACCACCCTATTATTCTTACAGATAGTTGAGATCTCCTTACAAGTTTGTTTCTCAATTTCCCTCTGACTATCCCAATAAGGTGATCATCCCTTTCTTATTTCTCAGTTCCACCCAAATAACTTCCCTGGATATATTTCAAGGAATATCCTCCCTCAGCACAGCCATAATGCTATCCCTTATCAAAAATGCCACTCCCCCTCCTCTCTTGCCTCTCTTTCCATCCTCCTGTAGCATTTGTATCCTGGAATATTCAGCTGTCAGTCCTGCCTATCCCTGAGCCATGTTTCCATAATTGCTATGATATCCCAGTCCCATGTTCCTAACCATGCCCTGAGTTCATCTGCCTTCCCTGTTAGGGCCCTTGCATTGAAATAAATGCAGTTTAATTTATTAGTCCTACTTTGTTCCTGCCTCCCCTGACTGTTTGACTCACTTCTGTTCTCAGCTGTACCCGTCTCAGATCAATCTCTGTCCTCACTATCTCCCTGGATTCCACCCCCCACCTTACTAGTTTAAATCCTCCCAAACAGTTCTAGCAAATTTCCCTGCCAGTATATTAGTCCCCTTCCAATTTAGATGCAATCCGTCCTTCTTGTACAGGTCACTTCTACCCCAAAAGAGATCCCAATGATCCAAAAATGTGAATCCTTCTCCCATACACCAGCTCCTCAGTCATGAATTCATCTGCTCTATCCTCCTATTCCTGCCCTCACTAGCTCGTAGCACTGGGAGTAATCCAGATATTACTACCCTTGAGGACCTTCTTTTTAAATTTTTGCCTAACTCTCTGTAATCTCCCTTCAGAGTCTCAACCTTTTTCCTTCCAATGTCATTGGTTCTAATGTGGACAATGACCTCCTGCTGGCCCCTCTCCCCCATGAGAACATTCTGCACCCTCTCTGAGGCATCCTTGATCCTGGCACCAGGGAAACAACACACCATTCTGCTTTTTCTCTGCTGGCCACAGAAACATCTGTCTGTACCTCTGACTACAGAATCCCCTAACACAATTGATCTCTTGGAAGCTGATGTACCCCTCATTGCATTAGAGCCAGAGTCAATACCAGAAACTTGTCTGTTCGTGCAATGTTCCCCTGAGAATCCACCACCCCCTACATTTTCTAAAACAGCATACCTGTTTGAAATTTATATCCACAAAAGACTCCTGCCCTAGGTGCCGACCTCTTTCACCCTTCCTGGAGTTAATCCATCGATGTGACTGTATCTGAGACTTTCCCCCCTTCCTATAACTGCCATCCTTCACATACTGTTGCAAATTTGTCATCGCTTGTATCTGTCTCTCCAACCGATCCACTCAATCTGATAAGATTCGCATCCAACAGCATTTATGGCAGATATAATCCGCAGTAATCCTTAAACACTTTTTAATCTCCCACACCTGACAAGAAGTACATATCACTGCAAAGGCCATTTTTGCTCCTTCACAATCTACAGCCCCAGAAAATAATACCGTCTTATTCTTTAAAAACAAAAACAGCAATTGCTGGAGAAACGTAGCAAGTCCGATAGCATCTGTGGAGACAAAACAGTTAACATTTTGAGTCCAGCGACCCTTCTTCAGAAGTAGAACAGCTTGGAAAAGGCAATATCTGTGCTGGTGACGGGCAGGGTGGATTGTAGAGGAGAGGAGTGTGCAGATATGTGGGGATGAAGCCCGGGGGCGGGGTGGGGGGGGAGGTGGGGGGTGAAGAGAAAGAGAAAAACAAAGGAAGCAGACAAAGGGGTTGCTGATGGTAAACCAAGGAAGAAGAGACTCTAGATCGGTGATAATGGGAACTATGAGTAATTGAAAGGGGTTGGCTCTGCTGAAAGCAATTAAAGTAAAATTCTTATCCTTGTGTTCAGGTCTTTTCATGGCCCCACTCTTCACTGTCTCTGTCACTCCTCTGAGATACCTATACTCATGTAATTTTAGCCTCTTGCTTATCAACAGTTTTCTTCATTTCACCATTAGTGGGCTTGCCTTGCTTGCCTTCAATTCAACCTCTTAGTTAATATGTTTCTGATGAATTGTTTGTTTTATGTTATGGAACATATTGAATGTTGCTCATAGTACAAACTGCAACCAGTAGACTTGAATTACTATAAACCACTGATACTCAATCTTGTGATCGAACTTTAGGAAAACAAATCCAGTTAAATAGAATACTGTAAGCAAGACATTAGTCATGTGTCAATCGTTAAGGTTTTCTGAGTGTCGTGCTTCTTGGCAACCCTCTGCTATACTCAGTGAATCTATTGTCTAAAATAGTTTCTAAAAAATGTAATCAAGATTTATTTTGCTGAGTCAGGATATGTGGTTGTTATTGAGCCCGGATGTGGGCTTTGTGCCCATCATGTCTTATATGAAAATGTTCTGATCTTGATGGGTTATGTAAGAATGAGACATGTTGAGGTTACCTGTGAAAGAACAGGACAATATTAGATAAGTGTTTTCCGAATTGTTCCCAATGTGACCCTATTTCAATGCTTGTAGGAGGTTTTCTTTGAGTGGGTATGGAGTTGTTGGGAGATGTGACAGAATAGTTGTTGAGCATGGCAAAATGTTATTGTCGACAATAGTCTGATTCTTTCAGGACCAGAGATTCATGTGCACTTTTGTAACTGAGCCTCAATGCCAATACAAGCATTCTCCTGTCACTTGCCTCAGCTCCCATTCAATATACCTCTTCCTTCATCCAAAGAAGTCCCTGTTTGGCTATTTAGTTTAAGGATCCAGTCAGCTAATCAGGCATTCCAGGAATGACCAATCACTGTTGAGAAATGTCCCATTGACAAACCATTTAGAATTGTAGACATGTGCAGTACAAAAGCAGAGCCATCGGTCCAACTTGTCCATGCCAACCAGATATCATGAATTAATTCAGTCCCATTTACTAGCATTTGGCTCATATTCTTCTAAATCCTTCCTATTCATATATATCCAGATGCCTTTTAAATGTTGTAATTGTACCAGCCTCCACCACTTTCTTTGGCAATTCATTCCAGATATGGATTACCCTTTGCATTAAAAAATTACCTCTTAGGCCCCTTTTAAGTCTTTCCCCTCTCACCTCAAACCTATGCCCTCTAGTTTTCAACTCACCCCCCCCCCCCCCCACCCAAAGGAAAAAAAAGCCCCATCTATTTACCCTATCCTCATAATGTTATAAATCTCTATGACATAACCTCTCAGCCTTCCTCACTCCAGGGGAAACAGCCCCATTCTATTCAGCCTCTTCCTATAACTCAAACCTCCAACCCTGGCAATATCCTTATAAATCTTTTCACAACATCCTTCCTATAGCACAAAGAACAAGAATTGCATGTAGTATTCTCTTAGGAGAAACCTTCACCATCCCAGGCAACCTTCACTCAACAGTCACCATTGCTGCCTTTGGCTTTGTGACCCCCAAGGGATTGACCTGTGATAGCACTGAGTATCGTAATCCACCATTTGGAAAACCCTGATATTAGGTGTGTATTTTTCCTTCCTTTGTTCCTGAGAAGTTAGCAGATAAGAATGGGGAAAAAGATGGTGCATTCCTGATGTTTCTGACTAGCAATCCTGAAGCCCAGGCTATCGGTCTGTGAACCTGGGTTCAAATTCTATCATGACTGTTGATGGACTGTAAGTTTAATTAATAAATTCAATTAATTAGTAAATCTGGATTTGAAAGCTGATCTCAGTGGTGGTCATGAAAGTATCATTGTCAAAACAACTCATGAGGTTCACCAATGTCCTTCAAGGAAGGAAATCTGTTGTCCTTCTGGCCTGCCTAATGTGGCTCCCAGGTTCATTTCTCTATGAAATGGCCTAGCGAGCCATAGTCGAATGAAAACTGTTGCAATGACCCAGGGACTGCAGCGATTCAAGAAGATGACTTAGCATTGCCTTTTCAATGACAGTTGGAGATGAGCAACAAATGCTGACAACACTATGAAAGATATGGCAACTGGTGACTATAAAATAGCCTTAATCATTTAGGCCACTACATACGTAGTAACTTCATTCTCCATCAAGAAGACATGCAAATCTGTACCAAAATAATTGCACTTTGAAGGCTTAAAAATATTAATCGAATGTACAGCATAAACCCTCTCAACATGAAAAAGATTCCACCACTTATGGCAAAGGTATGAAGAGTGTGTGGGAGGCAGGGAATTTGGGGTAGAGGCATTGCTTTCCAATGCATATTGAGAAAGCTCTCCAGGGCTTTTGACCAGGCAGCATGAGGAAACCACAGGGTTTAGACAGCTCTAGGCCATGGGCATCAACTCGGCATCTCTTTTATGCTTTACCTTTTTGCATTTTGTTGTTTATTAAACTCTCCTGTACATTAGATTTACACCTTTCCTTATTCAATTATCTACATGATACTGTCTTGAAATAACATGTTGACAATGATTTCTTATCTAGGCAAGTGATGACTTTGCCTTTCAAGATTCACACTATTGCCCAAGATACTACTTTCAATATCCTCCTTGTTTGCCTGTGACTCTACTAATTAGGAGTTTTCATTTCCCAATAAACTTATTTCTCATTGCTTGGATGTTTGTCTTATATAAATTTGAAAATTTAATTTGTGGCTCTTCTTTCTCTCACAAATCTAATATCGAACTTAATTATAATCATAGTTTGCAAGATGAACCTTTATTGCTATATCTAATTGCTAACTCATCCTTTTGTATACCTCTAAATCCAATATGGGTAACTTCCATGCTGGCAAAGTGAGAGGCAAAGGGAACTGGATTCACCTTTTGGGAAGTCAGCAACAGAGTAACATGTCTACCTCCGCACA
Organism: Hemiscyllium ocellatum; assembly: GCF_020745735.1. NCBI lineage: Eukaryota > Metazoa > Chordata > Chondrichthyes > Orectolobiformes > Hemiscylliidae > Hemiscyllium > Hemiscyllium ocellatum. The sequence goes on from NC_083416.1 coordinate 45,842,199, forward strand.
TGACTCACTGTCACCAAATTGCCAAAGCTTTCTTCCCAGCAGCTACATGATGTGTTTGGGGTGATTTAGGATCATGAATCACAATTCCTCATTGGGTCACCACTGAGGAGTGAGAGAGAATAGATTGTTATTGCAGAGCAAATAGCAGAAAATTGCATTTAGAGGAGAATCACAAATATTGTATGAAGGGTAAACCTGCAGATATTATGTAGACAGGAAGATTATGGAAACTATCACGTTTGGAATTGAAGAAGCCAAAGAGGGCATGACAAGGTTCATGACACAGAAGGAAATTTGTAGCCATTCCAATATCCCCGGTTCACAATGATAATCTAATGGGGGTGTGGTTCAACATTATAGGGGATATACCATATTGCTTCTCACCTTATGCTTGTCACTTTATCAATAATTACAGAGGGGCTGGACAACCCTGTTGACTAGATGGCTAACATGAGGTTTAGAATGAAGCCAAAGTGTGTGTTCAAGTCCCAGTCTATCTCAAATAGTCTTAGCGCCTACTTCCTCATCCTACCCCTGAGGTTGCCAGGTAGCAGTAAACCACCAAACTGCCAAGTAAACAGCTTAGGGTGAAATATCCACAGACAAAGAACCAAGTGCCTGTCTTCAGCAGAGCACCTACGAATGACTAATCAAGGCCCCAAAACTCCAGATTTTCTGATTATTCTGTTCTATAGCGTTAGTGTAATTCATTGGTGTGTTCATAATTGGGTTATAAATGAATTGTTTTCCAGCTATTTATGTAGATTGGGAAACACCTTTGGAAAATGCCAGGCAATGGAGTTAAATTTGCAGAACATTATTTGAACAATACAGAATTCTGCAATCCTGAACGAACATTGGCATTATGCTACTCTAGGATTTGACTTTGAGGATTACAATGGGACTTAAAAATGCTGTCATCACTTTGGGGACTTTTTGTCTGATTTAATTCTTCAACCTCAGGTCTGTTGCAGTGCAGTGAAAAAGGCTCATGCAGAGTAATTCAACTTAAGTCTTTGTAAATGTGACAAAGCCAACAGAAAGCAATCACTTTTTACAGAGCCATAAATCTTCAGAAATAAAGCCACTCAGCATAATAACATCTACTTTTCTTTTATTAACAAATTAATGAAAATCAGGATGATTGAATAGAGGAACCCTGTGGAGTTCGATCCAGAAATTGGCAGTTTACTGGTAGCAAGCACTGTTTTCCAAGAAAACTGCTGATATCAGCAAATTCCAGAAAGGGCATCTGAGAAACATTAGTTAGTGAGGCAATTATTACACATCAGCAGTGTTCTACAGTCATGATAAATGGGTAAGTAAAATCTACAGTGAGTTTACATGAGCGTTAAGTGTGTAGAAAGATCTTATTGAAATGAAATATCTTCCACTGATCATAGGTAAAATTCTTTTATCTTATTGTAAAAGCAATAAATTATGAAACTGCATAAATTTACTGAAGGGAAGAATGATCATGGTACAAGGATATACCTCCAACAGAGATTGGAAAAGGACAAGGTGATTTAATTTCACATATTGCAAGCTTCATGTGTGCATTCTTTATAAGCTTGAAGTCTACCAGAAGTTGTAATTTCTTTCTCAAAGTAGTATCTTAATGAAACGCTTCTCCAATGCAGAGAGCCAATTTGTGAACTGTATAAATATTATGGATTTAGGAATTATTTATTTAACTTAAAACTCCTAGTCACTAGAAATACAGATTTCAGATATGCCATTCTTCTGCCCAAATGGATGATGTGTATTCCAACCAAACAAGACATCCACTGGGAGAGCTAAGTCAGAAAATACCGCCTGTAGACTATGTGTCAGCTTGGCTCACTTGTTAGTAAGCCTGCTGTCTGAAATAGAAAGTTGTAGAATATTTGAGCAGGCTTTCAGAACTGGATGATCCAATTTACTACTGACTTACCCCTTTATCACTTTGGGAAAATCATTGAACTCCAATCTCTTTTGCCTGTTCCAAGGTAGTTCAGTGGGATGTGAAGAATGGCGAAAGAGACCCCAGTATCCAGATGAATCTCCTTCAAATAATATCATCGGATTGGGGGGTGATCCATATGGTGGTGATCTGAGTAGATCTGCCTTGCTGAGCTCTGCACCCCCGCCCAGCAGTGGTGATATTTTTACCCTCCCCTACCTTACCTTTCTTTGCAGAAAGTTGATGTTAAATGGTTGTGAAATCTTTTAAATCCATTTCCAGTGGAGCCTCGATTGTTTGAGCGAGATGGGTGGGGTGTTCAGAAACAAGCGGTAATCCATGAGTGCCGGTTGTCCAAGTGTCTCTTGATTATCCAGCAATTCACATCTCTAGTGCCAGTTAGCCAATAGCTGATTGAGTGCCGGTTATCGAACATCTCTCGGTTATCTGGCAATACAAGCCATCATGCTGTTTAACTAATAACTGAATGCTGGGTTGCCTGGTGAGGTTTTGCAGGGCTTTGAAATCTTGTTCAGATAGTCCAGGATTTGGATGGTTGATGTTCGGAGAGTCGAAGTTCTACTGTAAATCCTTTTTGAGTGAGTGAAGATGATGAAAGGAAAGCATAGAGCCAAGCCCCAACATAAATGAACATTCACCGAAGGCATCGGGTATGCCTGCAACTGCAACTGCGGATGTGAGAAAAAGGTACCTGCGCAGCAGAACATTGCTGAAGAACTCGTGGTGATCTGAGGGATGATCAAGGAGTTGATGGAAGACAATTGTACTCAGCTGGAGCTGATTTTGGTCATGCTACAAAAGCGTGAGAAGGATTTGGAAGATCTCAGGAAGTGAGTTGAAGAGGTCGAGCTGCAACCGCAGCATCAGAGACTGAGGGGGATTCCTCAGCGGAGCAGATCCATGCCCTCGAGAAACAGGGCCAGGCCTTGACTGAACAGGTCAATTATCTGGAAATTTGAGGTAGGAGGGAAAATATCCGAGTCATTGGGCTGCCAGGGGGAATGGAAGGTGGGCAACTAGCAAGATATTTTGAAGACTGGCTGCCACAGTTTCTTGGCTGGGATGCTGAGGTGAACCGAATGAAGGTTGACAGTACTCACCAGGTTGCAGTGTGCAGATCTGGCCTGCATCGGTGCCCCCATCCGGTTCGAATCGGTGCCCCCACCTGGTCCTGGTACAATTTCAAAGCGACAGGGAGTCCTGGAATCTTCTAGAAGGATGGGGAAAGATCCATAGGCCCTGACTTATCAGGGAGCTAAGATAATGTTTTTCCAGGACTTTTCTGCAGTGGTGATCCATGAAAGGAAATCATTTGAGGAGAACAGAAAATGAAGGGAGCTGAAAATGTGTTGCTGGAAAAGCACAGCAGGTCAGGCAGCATCCAAGGAACAGGAGATTCGACATTTCGGGAATAAGTCCTTCTTCAGGAATGAAGAAAATGAAGGGACCTTGGTATTCAATAATCGATGAGATAACCAGCAGTGCTTCATATTACTCATGAGAAGACAGCACGGTCATTTTACTCCTCGGAACAAGTGAAAAATTTCTTGGACCCTTTAAAATAATTCGGATGGATTTATATCCTGGACAATAATGTTTTTTTTTTCTCTTGCTATGTTTCTTGTAATGTTCCCCTTTTCTTAAAGAAGCTGCTGTTGGTGTGTGTTTTCTTTCCCTGATTAGAATTGGTGTTGGTATATAGTTTTGGATGGGCAGAGTGCTCATTATTTTGTCTGTTTCCCTCTATTGTTTGGGTCTGGGGTGCAGCTTGAGCAGGAAGGGGGAATAGAGATGTGTGTGGGAGGTGTAAGCAACCCCTCTGGGCAAGGGGTAGAATCTGCCATCAAGTGCCTTTTGTGTTTTGCAGTCAGTTTAGTGTTTCAGTTTTTCGTAAATAGACTGTGCAAGTCTTCTTTTAAATATGTCCAGTGTGCTGTAAGTCAAATTCTTCCTCTTGGCAGGTCAAAGGTGGTTGTAAAGGATTATGGCCAGCAGTGTTCTTAAATGGTGCACCTGGAATATTAGAGGGATCCATTCACCAGTTAAAAGGAAAAAGGTGTTGTCGAGCCTTAGAAAGGAGAGGGTGGATGTTGCCCTGTTGCAGGAGACTCACCTTAATGACAAGGAACACTTGAAGATACAGCAGGGCGGGTTTGATTGGGTGTTTTTCTCATCCTTTAAAACTAAGAACAGAGGGTAGGCCATACTTGTCTGGAATAATTTTCTATTTAATTTAATAGATTATGTGAATGATGACTATGGTTGGTTTGATATATTTAAGGCCCTAATACATGATGATGAATATGATGTTTTGATTGTCTATTGTCCTCCGGCCCAACCTGTTAAATTTTTGACTGATGCACTATCTAAGCTGATGGCCTTTGTGTCATGGCATATTATTATAGGAAGGGACTTTAATTGCCTTATGGATCCTGTGCTGGATAGAATTCCCAAAGGCCCTCCAAGGCTTTCTCCACAATCTTAACAGTGAGGTAATCTATGTGTGGAACTGGGGTTGGTAGACGTTTGGAGATGACTTCACCCAATGGGCTGGGACTTAGCATTCTTTTCCAATCCTCATAAGTGTCATATGAGAATTGATTGATTTTTTTTTCTTAACTCTCGCAGCTTTTCGAGATTCAATGGTATCTTGTTCAATTGAGAATATTGCCATCTCTGATCATGCAGCAGCATATTTAGTTGTCGAGTTAAAGGTAATGCAATGAGCTCATGGTACTGGCGAGTGGATCCCTTCATCCTCAAGGACAGCAAGTTTGTTGAGTACTTTTTTGGGGAATTTGAAGCATTTTTGGCCACCAACCCGGGTCCAGCCAGTAATCTCCATTCATTGGGAGGCTGCGAAGGCCGATGCTAGAGAGATAATTATCTCACACTCGGCCAGTCAGAGTGACAGAAGGGAGAGCAGCAGCATCTGATCAAGGCACGATTGAGGGCAGCTGAGATTGCACATTACAATAGACTGTCAGTGACTAAGCTGCAGCAGATCACAGCCCTTCAATCCACCTTAAATTCCATGCATATGCATACAGCCAGGAAGGAACTTCCATTTGCAAAGCAAAGGTTGTTTGAGTATGGTGATAAGCAGGTAAATATTTAGCATAACTGGTTAGGAAGAAGAAATCCTCTCAAATTATTCCTTCTGTTAGGGGAGGGAATGGGACTCTTAGTTTAGTTCTTTTATTTGGAGTTATAAGCGGCCCCTTATTAATCTAGCGAAATCGCAATTGCCCCAGCGAATGGGGAGAGTGGGCATCTCAGACATTGTCGGGTTTAATATTTGATGCTCCCTAAGGCTGAGGGCTATGGTCTTGTTGCACTGAGCAGTGTTACTTATTTATTGACTTGTAGACATCTCAGACATTTCAGTGAGTACTCTATATGATTTGTTGTGGGGGAGTTTCTTTGGCTGACACTAAGTGCCTAGGTGAGATCTGGGAGAGAGAGTCAGGAGTCAAGATCAATTCAGGAGGACATTTGTGAAAATGCGAGGGAGATTTTGATATGTAATAGGACCCATACTATGCAGTTAAAGATTCTTCATAGTGCTCATCTGGCTCTCATCTTGCAAAATTTAAGTAGGGAGCATCTTCAATGTGCCCCAAATGTACAGTAAATACAGTACCCTCACTCATTGTCTGTGGTCCTGCCACAAGCTCTGTGCATATTGGAGCGCTGTGACCGGAGTAATAGAGAGAGCCTTGGGGACCAAAGTCAAGGTGGACCTGGTGTCTTTTCCCCTGGGTTTGCTGACTTTACCTCCCTTAGATGTACATGGGAAAATGCTTTTCAATCTTCTCTCTTTTTGTGCGTGGAAGAACATTCTGATGTGCTAGGTGTCTGAGAACCCTCCAGGATTGTCGGGTAGCATCAGATAATTATAGAACACATTCCTTGAGACTTTCTTCCAAATATGGTGCACCAAAAAGCAGACAACCTTGATAAGACATGGCAGCCCTTTTTGAATTATTTGAAAGCAGATCTGTCCACCACTTTGACTAGCCACGATGGTTTGGTCTGATAAGCCGAGGTCACGAGAGGAAGAATTTCAAACAAATGTGGGTTTAATATTTGATGCTCCCTAAGGCTGAGAGCTATGGTCTTGTTGCACTGAGCAGTGTTACTTATTTATTTATTGACTTGTAGTGAGTGTAGTTTTGATTTCTTTTGTAGAGTAGTATAGTAGCTGGTTTATTGTTGTTTTTGATGTTATGATGCTATATTTTCATATTTTTTAACTTGCTAGTTTTGGAAAGAAGAACTTTTCAATAAAGATACTTTTAAAAAATAATGTCATCAAAGGAAGCCACAATAACTGGTATATTTTGTGAGATTAAACATTGCATTATATGGTGCTTAAAGTACACTAACTGGCCATTCAGCCCTAAAGGTTTGTGCCAGTGTTTCACAGAATAGTTTGTTTCTGCTCCAAGACCTACTTACTCCATCTTACCTCATTCCAGACTAAAATAAATATTGGTAAACATCAGAAAACAAGGATATGAGAAATAGTAGTAAGTGTAGAAGCTGATTAGAACTGATTTGATCTAGTTATCAATTTTGGACAATGTTGTAAACAGTTGCACAGATCAATCCATGCAAATCATCATTTCATTCCAACCTTCCATCCCTGATCAAACCCCTTGACTATGTTGTCTATTCCAAATCTATCCCCATATTTCTGGGACCTCCATGATTAAATCCCTCCAATCAGATTTCCAGCCATGTTTCAATAATGAACTGTTCTTTTCTAAGTCAAAAATAATGTCATTTGTATCCATGACAAAGGTAAACTTTCAATCCTTGTCTCCCTCAGTCTGGCTGCAGCATTTGACAGGGTTGATTAGTCCAAGGTTGATCTTCAACTGAATGGCTTTTTTGATATTTCTCTGAAAATAATTGCCTAACAATTTGTGCAATGCTCTATCTTTTCATGTTTGCAAATATGTTGAACCAATTCACAACAAATGTTTTCGACATTTCAAAGCAATAATAAATAATTCACTCATGTTGCAAAGCTGAGCTTCAAGATATAAGCAACAAGGGAAAGAATCACTCCAAAACCCAACAGATGGTGTCCGTCAGACTAGAAAATCCAGGGTAAAAGACCAAGGGTAAACAGCAGCTTACATACAATATTGAAGGTGCTTGAGAGAATTAGAGAGGTGATAACATTATAAATATAAGTTGTAACAAATGAGAACACTTTTCCTGTTTATTCTGCTGATATTTTACTATTACTTTCTATTTAAAAGATTGCATTTAATATCAAACGTGAAGGACTAATTCATTTTCCTGCAAGCTGATATTTTATCATCAACGAGCATTAAGCATGTTTAAACCAATCTAACCTAGAGTTCATACAGCACGTTTCTCCATTTCAGCACTTTAATTTGATGAGGATTAATTTACTGCATTAAGTATATTCCATGAAGCAGTCACAGTACTGGAACATAGCATTGTTATTGAACCTTCAATTGCCACAATTCAAAGTTAACCAGAAGGAGCCATCCAGAATATATTAAAGTCAGACATGTAGAATTCTGGCTGCTTCTTTACAGTCCTTTGAGATGTAAGAAAATTAGATCTTCATGCTATGCTTGTCATTATTAGATATTTGTACTGTATCCAGGCAACATAAGGTCTTAACTACATTCAGTGGATTAAATCCTCACCAGGTAATTAGTGCCATTATTTATTCACAATGTTTCATCTGCAGTAGGTACTGCAGATGCTGGAGTTTAGAATCAAGATTAAAGTGGTGCTGGAAAAGCACAGCAGGTCAGGCAGCATCTGAGGAGCAGGAAAATTGACGTTTCAGGCAAAAGCCCTTCATCTGAAATGCCAATTTTCCTGCTCCCTGCTTGCTACCTGACCTGCTGTACTTTTCCAGCACCACTCTAATCATGAGTTTAATCATAGCAGTACATTCAGTAACAATTAGATCTTCACTAATCAGGCTGCATCTAAACAGAATGTGTGTGTTTTATTATTATCTAAGATCAATGTGTTTCATATATGTGAGGTGTGTGTATTTCCGGCCTTCAGGGTGATTTCACAATTTAAGCAATTCCAACAATAAAATTTGTGAATTTAAAGAAAAAGATTATTTTTTATCATGCACTTATCCCAAAAGTTTTAATGTGAAATCATACACAAAGACTAGATGCAGGTGATGAAAAAAGCAACATAATAACACTTAGCAATTATTTCAGGCTGTTTTGTAGTAGGACTGTAGATTCTTGGAAGAATTGACATTTTAGATAGAGTGGAAGTAGTTTAAAATTCTGCAGTCCTCATTTTCTCCTGGAAGTTGTTTAAAGCCAAGAATTCTCAGTAAGCTCCAAGGCTTCTTGACTGTGTAGATGTCTTGCAGCTGGTTTGATGGCGTTTCTGATTAGAATATCTGTTGCTATAATTTTTTGAATCAGGTGACAATCTATTGCTGACTCAACCACAATATCTGTTACAATTCTTTTAGAAACAAGGAGGTACATTGGACCCATTCAATTGAAATTACTCTTTTGACTGCCTTTTGGAAAAAGACATTGGATGGGCACTTCCCAGGCCATGAATGATGTGGACTATGTGAGAATATTGGGAAAATCACATCGGAAGTTGAGTGGAGATTGTCTCAGCACCAGGAGAAGCAAGTTGTATTTCACAACTAAATTCTGGGCAGTGAGTTGAATTTTTTGCTAATGAGTAGTAAGAGGTCTATGTTGAAGAGAATTATTGTTCTCTATCTTTCTCACTATGAACTAATCTCAACTCATTAATATGCTGGATCATATTTCACTTCCACCTATTCCACTAGGTGGCACAACCTGTCAGATGGAAATGAATGACAGTGGAACTTCGATTATCTGAAGGACACCGGTGGGGCGAATTTCCCTTCAGTTAATCAAATGCCGGATAACATAGTTAGCCAAGCATCAGGACCTTGTGATCTTGTTTAGATATTCCAAAATTCAGTTAATCAAATACTAGATAACTGAGGTTTCTCTGCATTGAGAATTCCCAACATGAAAGGTAGAGCAGAGAGCTGGTTACTCCAGCTCACTGCTTGCTCCTCCATATCTCCACCTTGGACACCAATGTCTCATGGTACGCTCCATAGGCAGTGGCTGCGTGCACCAGAATTCCATAGACACGTGTATCTGATAGTGGCACATCTCCAATCCAATTACTGTATACTTCAATGCTGCACTTTTGAGCATACCAATCATTGGAGTGCTATGGCAAGGATACTTTACACACAGGGACAGGCACCCTTCTCTCAAATAATCTGCAACTCGGGATTGTTTGCTGGCTCTCTTAACACTCCTCACATTGCATGATTTTCTGGTCAGCAAGATGTAACAAGTGGTGTTGCACAGGGACCAGTGCTGAGGCTTCAACCTTTCTTTAACAATACATACATAAATGACTGACCATATGGCTGTTAAATTTGCTGATGACACAACAACAGCGTAAAAATAAAATTAAGCTGTGAAGAGGACACAAGGAGGCTACAAAGGGATAAAAATACAGTGAATGGGCAAAAATCTGGCAAATGGAGAGCAATGTGGCAAAATAAAATTGTCCATTTTGATAGGAAGAATGAAATAAGTATCTAAATGATGAGAAGATTGCAGAATTCAGAGCTGCAGAAGGATCATGCAGTCCTAATGCATGAAAGCTTTGTTGTGTGTGTTTTGTTTCCAGCAGGGCCTTTTACATAATGTGGCAATGATTGTGTTAGTGCTCATAACATAAGAAATTAAGGTGTAGGTACTGCAGTATTGAATACAAGTCTTGTATTCTTAAGTACAGTGTTTTATACAAACATTACATTTCTTAAACACCTAAGTGACTGTGCTTATAGTAAATTACTAAATTACCCACATTAGCATGATTCCTGGAGCATGTCATTCTTCAAGTGATTCTGTGGTGAGATGGCATATGATACAGTGGTAAGCATGTTTCTGAACATATCCCAAACAGATAAAATTAAAAAATAGTTATATATAAGCATATGTTGTCAATTCTTTGATTATACAAATAGCTATTATAGATTTATAAGATTAAGAATTCACATGTCAATGCAATGCTTTAGATGTTTGACACCTTACCGTGACCTGGACAGGTTCACTTTGTTCTCTGCTGCAGATGTTTGACAACCTGGTTGTCTTATTGTTGGTTTTCCTCATTCAATATCAACAGTCAGCATCATTGAAGGTTTCTTTCTCACATTCTTTGAGCATGATTGGTGTGCTCTACATTGGCTTGAGCTGGCTTCTGATCTTTCGCAATGTAACATTACATAATTTGTAATGGGCTGGTTGCACATTCTAGAAATATTTTGCTGATACCCAAGTATTGGTATTTGGATTTCTAACTCACCCTCTGACCAGTTTAGCTGTTCTCTACTTGTTCAGTCATCATGTGTTGGAGATGCTCATTCTTTCTCCATTGGTGTTCCATGAAAATGCAGCAATGCAATGTGAAAATTTAAATGGCTGCTCAATATTTAATGCTCTTTGATTTGATCATATGTACCATACATTTGGCTAGACTGTTTGAACATGGATAGTGGGGTGATGGTGTCATATGGGTCACTGTCCCCTTGTTACACATACTTTAAAAATGCTTAGAAGTAAACTGCAATCCTTTCTTCAACACTATCTGTTTTAGAAATTTGAATAACTCGAAGACACCAGTCATCATGTCTGTCAAATCACAGTCATTGTGTTGCTATGTCATCGAACAATGATGAATTTACAGAAGCAATCCATCACAAGGATATAATCTCTCCCATGCACGCAAATAGGTTTGTTGCTCCTTTTTTTCCCCCAAGGAGTGGATGCCACAGTGTGTGGACAGAGAGGTTACACTCGCTGTGGGGTTTATGTGAGTGCGTGAGGTATACTAAACAGGAGTTGTTGAATATCTTGATGTTGACCATGATATTGATACCTTAAGATTCACATGCTAACTGCCTTGAACTTTCAATACCCATGTCTCTACATATAACATGGACATGATATCTTGATATAATGCTTTTGAAGTTCACTTGCTGTCTGAATTCAGCACATATGAGTTAACAACCAGATCATATATGCTGACTTTAGAGAACAAGTTAACATCAAAAGCATGCAGATGCCCTGACTCAGCACATATGGATAGTTGTTAAAGTTAATGATCGCCTTACATTGTTGACAAAGTGGGAGTGGTTAACAACAGGGAAACCTTGGTATCTGCTGAAATTTGTCTTTTGCTTGATTGACTCTGAACTTCATTATGCTTACATTTGTGCACCATCTCTACACTTTCCTTGTTGTCAGTGTTATAGTGTTGTACTCTCTTTTTGATTATCGTGTTTTGTTCTAGGATTGGCTTGGCCTTTGGAACCATATTTCCCACATGCGTGCTTAATGTTCCTTAGTGCCATGTACTTTATTGATATCAAGAAAAGCTGGACAGCTTTTGGAAAAGTGCAATAAATTGCATCTGCTATAGATTTATAATAGCAAAATACTGCAAAATTTGAAGCAAACACAAACTTTTGGCGAAACACAGGGGGCCTGGCACCATCTATGGAGCAAGAAACAGTTAATATTTCAATTCTGATAGGACTCTTCTTCAGTTCCGAAGAGGCTTTGGCCAGAAGACGTTAACTCTGTTTCTCTCTCCACAAATGCTGTCAAACATCCGGAGTTTCTCCAACAGTTTGATTTTATTTCTGGTATAGATTTTATTGCTGTGGTGTGACTTGCTGACTTACAGCATATTAACTGTTGTTGGCCTGCCATGATAGTTTTCATATTTTGCATGATTTATGAATGATATAGTTCTTTTCCCCTGCCCAGAAGATCCTTTCTGAAAGGTCTTAATTTGTGTTGAGATGATGATTAATTCAATGAGCATCTTTACTGACTCCTCATCATCACACTCATGCCCTTTGTTGTGGCATCTTCTGTTAAACTGTCCAGTCAATTCTTGGGGCTTTTGTCGCATGATTGAGTTTAAAGTTTGTTAATTCTTACTTTGAGTTGGTCTTTGAGAATGTTCCAGATATTTCTGCTGGTCCATGGAAAGATTGGTTGGTTGTGTTAATTGTACAAAGTCTCTCCTTGCCGATGGTAAGCAAATGGCTGGAGCCCTTTTCTTAAGATCACCTGTAACTTAATCTGTGAAATGAAATGCATACATTGTTTGAACAGTTCCAGTTTAGTCAGTGCGTCACCTTGCGTTCCCTTTTCTTGTCTTTACTTGTGTTTTAAGTAGCCTGCAGTGTTTACTTTTTTTATGCATTTGCTGTTCTCCTCTTGATTCTTTTCACTTTCATAGTGACATATAATGACATACATGTCATGAGGCATAATACAACAGTTATTAAGCAAGAAATTAGGAAAGCTAATTGAATGTCATCAGTTATTGCGGAGAAGATTTGCTACAAAAGTAAGGAGTTGATGCTTCAGTAATACAGTTCACTGGTGAGACCAACTCTGGAGTGCTGTGTATAACATTGGTCTCTACATTTAAAAAAGAATGTAAATACATTGGAAGCAGTTCAGAGAAGGATAACCGAATTAACATGTGGAATGAGTTGCTTATGAGAAAGTGTTGGATAGGCTAGGCCTATATCCACTGGAGTTTAGAAGAGCAAGATATGACATTATTGGAACATAAGATCATGAGAGGTCTAGATAAGGTGAATTTGGTGCAGATGTTTCCTCTTGAGAGAATCTGGAAATAAGGGTCACTTAAGAGAGAAAAGAAGATAATTTTTGTTTTGAGTGTGTCATGAGTCTTTATAATCCTCTTTCTCGAAAGGTAGTGAATGTTTGGAATGCATAAATAGATCAACTGTTCATAAACAAGAGGGTGAAAGATTGTCAGGATAGATGAGAATGTAGAGTATTCAGATAATCCATGGTCTAATTAAGAGGTGGAGCAGGTGTGACAGGCTGAGAGGCCTGTGTGAGTTTGTATCTATGCCGAAGGCTGTGATTGTGCAGACCTTAATGTTGTATTTGTTTCTGATTCAGCACTGTTTGAAGCGGATATTGCCAGTTATACAATAAATTGCCAGACTTCTTTCATGGCTGAAAATGTGTTGCTGGAAAAGCGCAGCAGGTCAGGCAGCATCCAAGGAACAAGAAATTCGACGTTTCGGGCATAAGCCCTGTTCCTTGGATGCTGCCTGACCTGCTGCGCTTTTCCAACAACACATTTTCAGCTCTGATCTCCAGCATCTGCAGACCTCACTTTCTCCTCAAAGACTTCTTTCATGCCCATATTTTAAAAATACAGCTTTAAAATGTGCAATAGCTTCCCATCCCCATACTGTGCATGACCATAGTGAAAATAGATACTGAGATATTCACAATGTTTTGATCACCATTAAGTTTTTACAGTATACTCAGTCACTATTGAATCTTCAAAGAGTAAATGTTATCATCAACTCCTTGCTGTGCGTTCACTCATCGATTAGCTCCTTGCTCCTTAAATCACATCAGCAACATGCTTTTATATTACATAGATTACAGCACAGTAATAAAATGACCCAAAGAAACACCACAGGAACCCACAGGAACACCATGAACCAAAAATTGGCATTGAACTACTTGTTAGAATGGGTGACTAAAAGATAATCAAAGAGGCAGGTTCTCAGGAGCATCTTGAAGGAAGAGAGGTGGAGATACAGAGTGGCTTAGGGAGGGAAATTGACAGTTTGGAGCCTTGACAGCAACAAGAGCATGTAGTGATGTCATTATAATTGTGGTTGCCCATGAAGCCAGATTTAGAGAGAACAGAGATCTTATTCCAGATCCAACTTTCCAAATTGACACTACCCTCTTGAACTGTCCTAAGTGTCCATCTTCCTTCACAGCTATCTGCTCCATCCTCCTTTCTGACCTATCACCATCGTCCCCGACCTCCACCTACCTATCCTATTCCCAGATACCTTACCTCCAGCCCCAACTCCCCCTTCCATTTATCTCTCATCCCCCTTGGGCCACCCCTCATTCCTGATGAAGAGTTTACACTCGAAATGTCGACTCTCCTACTCTTTGGATACTGCCTGACCAGTTGTGCTTTTCCAGCACACACTTTTCAACAGAGATCTGCCTCCAGGTGAGGGTTGTGAGATTGGAAGAGGTTACAGAAATAGGAAGGGCTTAGGTTTTTGAAGGATTTGAAAACAAGAATAAGATTTTTAGAGTTGAGACATTGCTGGACAGTACCCTTAGTTTAGATGAATAGGCCTTGATGTGAATTAGAAAATGTGGAACAGTAGGACTTTAGATTACCTCAAGTTTATTCAGTGCGAAAGATGGCAAAATAACCTGTAGACTAGGGATTTGTGAAACTTAGGAGGTAACAAATGTTACGTTCAGAGCTTCAGCAGTGCATGAGATTAGGCAGAAATAGAATTGAGCAATTTAATGAGCTGAAGTATAGGGGCTCGTGGTAGTGGCACAGATATGTGGTTAGTTGTTCAACACTTTGACAAAGTTGCATATGGCTTGGTTTGGCCTCAGTTTTCAGCAAGGTAAAAGGGTTCAAGAAATGGGAAATAGAGCTTGTGACATGAACCAAAAGGCATTGACTTCTAACTTCCCAATGTTTAGTCATAAGAAGTCTCTGCTTATCCAATACTGAATATAGACAAGGAATCTGATCATTTCAAGATGGTAAAGGAATCAAAATGTAGAACTGGGTTTCATAATCAGATTTTACATGAAATGTGATATGTTCCTAGATGATGTTGGTGTGGGGCAGTATGTAGTTGAGAAATAAGAGAGGTCTAAGTATTACTGCTTGCAAGACCTCTTTCCCATCCCTTTCAAAGTTATAGGCACAGGATGTAATTTAATTATTCCAATGCATTTAAATCAAGCAGATATTCTTTGGTTTGTCTCCTATTGGGTCAACCCCCTCGCCTGAATAGGGAAATAGACTGGAAGCAACTACTCATCTCTCAGATGAGTGAAGTGGGTATTAATTCAGTATTCAAATATCAGATCATTGCTCTCATGGTCACTGGAACTGTGTGGTTTGATTGGGGAAGGAGGGTTTTGGAGTCTTATGGACCAACCCAAGCCCCTTCAAATATATTAAAGAGATGGCCTAGACCCTAACTTATATAAAGGCAAGTATAAGATGCTGTGGTCCAGATGTAATTAAATTGGTTAAACAACTTGACTTTAAGCAAAACACACTCTATCCTTACCCTGTGGTTAAAATACAAATAAAAGAAAGAAGAATTGGAATGGACTTACCTCTATTGGAAAATTTAACAATAGATTGTTTCACTACTAAACAGCAACTGTTCCAACATCGTAACATCCAAAGGTAAGTTCAATGAAATAGATTGTCTCATATGCAATGCATCTCCAGTGCAGGAGGAAATAACATCGAGAAAATTCTGGCAGAGAGAACTCCAGCTTCTAGCTGTAATAGAGAGAAAGGCAGCTTCTATCGCTAGCTACAAAACTCCAGCATCTACAGAAAGATGAATTAAAATCTGTTCATGCTGCTTCCATTGTTCCAACTTAAAAAAAAAACCCAATGCCTCAAAAGCTGTTTACTTTATTGGCTTGCAATCCCCCGTACCTCTGTCGCAACCTCTCTTCGTTTGAAAGAATGTCAGACAAAATACACCTCTTAAAGCTGTAGTATTGTCATAGAATGATATCATCAGGTGTGAATATGCCACTGGATGTCCACTCAATATTCAGTCACCAGTCTCCTCATCGATAGCACAGTGAGAATGGAGGGAGGCAATCATTTGGATGTGAGTACTCCACTGGAAATCATCCGAGAACATTTGTCTCTGCTTGCTGAGGCTGTTATGGGTGAAGTCTAGTTTAAAATCTCTCTGATTTGGAAGATGAATTCCAGTGTAGATCGGCTTAGCTGCTAAGATACCATCATTGCCAAGTTTATAGGCAGTATATTAAACATTCCAATGAATATTCCACAATGTAGATAGAATCATAGAATTGTATGGTACAACAGGAAGCCATTCAACCCATTGTGTCTGTACTGGCTCTCAGCTAGTCCCATTCTCCAGATCTGTCTCTGTAGACCTCTTATAAATATATATCTACAGCTGTCTTTTGAAATTTCCCATGAAAAGCACCTCCACCATTCTCCAAGGCTGTGCATTCCAAATCCTAACAACTCTTTGAGCAAAGACATTTCTCTTCAACTCATTCCTAGCTCTCTTGCTGACAACCTTGAAATTGTGACCCCTAGTTACTAACATACCAACCACTGGAAACAGAACATCCTTCTTTACTCTTTCAAATTATTCATAATTTTGAGCATCTCAATAAGATCATCTGTTAATCTTCTCTGTTCCAAAGAGAATAAGTCCAATTTCTCTCATCTCTCCTTGTATCTAAAATCCCTCATTCCTGTAAATCTCCTTTGAACTCTTTCTAGGGATTTAACATTCTTTCTTAAATAAATTGCCCAGAATTGAACAGAACACTCTAAATGTGGTCTGACCAAGGATTCACTTTATGCCTCTATTTATAAACTCAAGGATCCTATCAGCCTACTTAACAACTGTTTCAACTTGTCTGGCCACCTTCAGAGAATCATGCATGTGAACCTTGAGGTCCCTCTGCTCCTGTACTCTCTTCAAATTGTACTATGATCCTGTATTGACTCTATGTTTCTTCTACCAAAACACATTCCCTCACATTTCTCTGCATTGAACTTTGTCGGCAGGTGTCTGCCATTTGGTCAATGTATCAATGCTGCTCTGTAGTTGCTCAGCATCATCCTCACAATTCACTATTCTCCCTTGCTCAGTATCATCTGCAAATTTAGAGACGTTGCCCTCAGCACCCATTTTCAAATTGTTTCTGTAAATCATAAACAGCAAGGGTCCCAACACCGAGTCCTGGGGAATACCACTTACAAATGGACACAAATTTGAGAAATGCCCGTCTATACCTAACCCCTGTTTTCTCTCTTTTAGCCAATTAGATATTATGGATAGTTAAATGAATCATTGTATTTTCACGCATTTGCATAGAATGTGTGTTTGGTATCATACACTAGTTTTATGACAATTTAAGCTACAAAGATCATTCTATAAAAGGTGTTTCTCATTCACATGGATATTATTAATGGTATTCTGTGCCTGGGCTGAATCTCACCAATCTGAAGAAGGTTGCTGTTCAGGATTGTTACAAGATGAATGCGATATATCTTGTATTCTACTGCACTGATCCTCTGGGACTCATGAGTGGCCTCCTGCCATTATCCTGAGATTCTATGCTTTCTATTTCACATTGAAGTTTCATAACATTTACATCAACTGATTCTTGAGATCTCAAGTGACTTTAAGTCATTGCAAAATGTCCTTTCAAGACATCATTCATCTTCTATATTATAATCTTGAGTATAATCGTGGTTTGCTGTTCCAATCGACCTTGGGCCTTTTCCACCAGATTTGTATGGGACAGGACATCTGGTCCGGCTAGATTTTTTTCTATCCAGCACTTCTGAACGTTAATGTAGGTCCTTGGCCATTGTTACTGAAGTCATTCTAATTTTCTAGGAAACATCTTAGATTTTATAGGAGACTGATAAAAATGATTGCAGTTAAGTAAAAGTATCATTGATACTCCTGGGTAACAGGCAAACCATTGCTCAGAATAAAATCTTGTTCAGTTACTATAGAGTAGTAAGACAATCAATAATTCCCTGTCTCTTAGAAAGCTAATAGCCAGTTACAAGTGAGTAGACCTTTCATTCTGCTATTCACTAAGTAATGTGATGACCATCGTAGAGCAATAGAAACATTGGGCTGGATTTTGAGCTATGCCCCCAAGCTCAGATTTAGAGTCAGAGTGGAGCTTGACAAGGTACAGAGTGCCTGCATTCCAGCCATTTATAGGCAGATTGAGTTTTAATAGACTGAGGTGATACTTCTGCCACTCCAGAGGCAGGAGGTACCACCTCAGAGAGCTGCCATTTTATCAGAGACCAACAGCATTCCAATACTGGCCCACCACCAGGAATGATAGCTGCTGCCAGTACTGCAATCGAGACTGAGGCAAACCGCGCTGAATTATAATTTTATACATGTTTGGTAGTGTTGCCAGGTATCAAGGTGACATGCCCCACCAAGTGGGTAATAAGCTGGTGTTTGACAGACATGAGGATGTGTCAGATAGTAGAGGGATGGATTAGAGAGGGTATCCAGAGGGGGTTGGGGGTGCTGGGAGAGAAACTAATTTGGTATGTGGGAGGTGTTGAGAAGTAACATCTTACAGGCTGTGATGACCTTGAACAGGGCAACTTACTGAGCTTGCCTCTATCACAATTATGATTTAACTGGATAAGACTTTTAATTCCCCCGATGTCAGTAAAATTGAAGAAAGTGTAATGCATGCTCTTTTATTCTTCCTTCCTCATTGTCCAAAGCTCCAAACACATCTTTCAGCAGATGCAGCGTTTCATTTGTACTTCTTTCAATCGAGTCTACTGTGGTCATTGTTCACAATATGGTGTCCTACACATTGTCTGCATTTGGTCCTGCCAGGGTGACTGTTGTGCAGGACACCTTTATCCTGCCTGTAAGAATGTCCCAGATAGCTGCTCACCATTTCAAAACATCATCTTTCTCTGATGCTAACATTTTATTCCTAGGCCTGCTGTAATTTTCCAACAATGCCAAATTCAAGCTGGAAAAACACTTCCTTTTCCACTTAGAGACTTTACAGTGTCTAGGACTCAACATTGAGTTCCACAACTTCAGAGCAAGTTCTCCATTTTGATTGAATATCCACCCCAATTCATATCTTATTTGTGGAGGCTTTTTTTAATTCTATTCCCACCTATTATTATCACATTTTTTTTCTTTTATTGCTCTCTTTGTCTTTTGCTCTGGGCATGGTCAGCATCTGTTCCACTCACTAGTCCCTTTTTGTCAATAGGAGAACAGACATCATTTTCCTGCTCTCTTCAGTTCCAAAGGAGGGGCATTGGACAAACAAAAAACTCTCCAGCACTTTCTGTTTGTATTTCAAGATCTGGTGAGTGTCAGTGTGAAAGAAAAACAGAAATTGCTGGTGAAACTCAGCAGGTCTGGAAGCATCTGTGGGAAGAAAGCAGAGTTAACACTTCAAGTCGGTGACTTTTCATCAGAATTGATAACAGCTAGGAACGACTGGTATTTATGTTAAAGATGATGTTGGAGGAGGGGAGTTTGTGGAGGAAGAGGTGATGGATATTGGAGATGGAGCTCAGGGTGATGGAAGACCAGAGAGAGATATAAAAGGCCTAGGTAAACAAGGGTATTATGGATGGCAATCCAGGACAAAAGAAAAGTTGAATAAGTGATTGTGAAAGCTGGGGATAATAGTGAAGACATAAGACATAGGAGCAGAAATTAGGCCATTCAGCCCATCAAGTAAAAAGTGAGGTCTACAGATGCTGGAGATCAGAGCTGAAAATGTGTTGCTGGTTAAAGCACAGCAGGTCAGGCAGCATCCAAGGAACAGGAAATTTGACGTTTCGGGCCAGAGCCCTTCATCAGGAATGACATTCCTGATGAAGGGCTCTGGCCCGAAACGTCAAATTTCCTGTTCCTTGGATGCTGCCTAACCTGCTGTGCTTTAACTAGCAACACATTTTCAGCTCATTTAGCCCATCAAGTCTACTCCACCATTCAATCATGGCTGATAAGTTTTTCTCAACCCCATTCTCCCGCTTTCTCCCCATAACCCTTGATACACAAGAACCTATCTATCTCTGTCTTAAATATATTCAATTACCTTCTGTGGCAATGAATTCCATAGATTCACCACCCTCTGGCTGAAGAAGGTTCTATTTATCGCTGATCTAAAAGATCTTCCCTTTACTCTAAGGTGTGCCCTCAGGTCCTAGTCTCTCCTACCAATGGAAACATCTTCCCAACATCTACTCTGTCTAGGCCATTCAGTACTCTGTATGTTTCAATTAGATACCTCTTCATTCTTCTAAACTCCATTGAGTATAAACCCAGAGTTCCTCATAAGTTTTTCATTCCTGTGACCATTGTCATCAACTTCCTCTGAACCCACTATAGGGCCAGTACATCCTTCCTGAGATATGGACCCAACACCACACACAATACTCCAAATGTGGTCTGACCAGAGCCTTATGGAGCCTCAGAAGTACCTCGGAAATAGATGCCATCATTGTGTTTGCCTTCCTAACTACTGACCCAACCTGCAAGCTTACCTTGAGAAAATCCTGGACTAGAATTCCCAAGTCTTTCTGCACTTCACACTTCTGAATTTTCTCCCCATTTAGAAAACAGTCCATGCTTCTATTCTTCCTACCAAAGTGCATGACCTCACACTTTCCCACATTGTACTCCATCTGCAACTTATTTGCCCACTTTCTTAACCTGTCCAAATCATTCTGCAGTCTCCCCACCACCTCATTGCTACATATCCCTCTCCCTCTTTTTGTATTGTCTGCCAACTTAGCCAGAATACCCTAAGTTCCTTCATCCGGATCGTTAATTTATAAAGTGGAAAGTTGTGGTCCCAACACTAACCTTTATGGAGCATCATTTGTCATTGACTACCATCCTGAGAAGGACTCTTTTATCCCTACTCTCTGCTTTTTGCAAGACAGCCAAGCTTCTATCCATGTTTGCACCTTGCCTCTAATACCATGGGCCCTTATCTTACTCAGTGGCCTCCTGTACAGTACCTTGTCAAAGGTCTTCTTGGTCTAACCTGCTCTCATTGGCTCTTCTTGGTCTAACCTGCTCATTACATCCTCAAAGAATTCTAGCAGATTTATCAGGCATGACCTTCCCTTGATGAAACCATGCTGACTTTACCCTATCTTACCATACGCTTCCAAGTATTCAGAAATCTCAGCCAGGATTCCACAATCTTAGCCACAACTGAAGTTAGGCTAATCAGTCTGTAATTTCCTGTCTTTTACCTTACTCTCTTTTTAAATAGGGATGTCACAATAGCAATTTTCCAGTCCGCTGGGACCTTCCCTGATTCTAGCAATTCCTGAAAATTTACCACTTACGTCCGACTGTCTCTTCAGCTATCTCCCTTAGAGCTCTGCGGTGTAATCTATCTGGTCCAGGTGATTTATCGACCTTCAGGCCTTTCAGTTTTTTCTAGCATGAGTAGAATATGCTGAAAGCAAAGCATGTAATATGATAATTGGCCTGAGAGTGGATGAGAATGAATGACTGCTAAAAGCAGCATGTCATAACAGGACTGTGGGGGTGGGTAAAAACAGATGGAATCATGCTGTAAAGTTGTTAAACTAAAATTGAGTCCTAGAGACTGCAGGGTCGCCAAGTGGAGAATGAGATGCTATTCTTCCAGCTTGTGCAGAGACTCAGTGGAACACGGCAGCAGGCCTGTGTTGGCATGGGAATACGGTGGTTGTTGAAGTGGCAGGCACTCTCCTTCAAAATGTACCCATATGGATATGCAATGCACTAAGTACACCATCTTATAGAATCTAATTCTTTTTGAAATATCAAAGAACTCTTCCAGGGTTCGCTGCCTTTAACAGAACACTTTTAGTTTCCAATCTGAGCATATGACCTGAATGTTCTAAGATTTAAAACACAATATATTTATCTTCATCTTATGCATAAAACTTGTCTTTGCAAAACATGGCCTGATTATATAAGTTAATTAAGATAATTTTATTACTTCACATGATGAAGATTTACTGTCTTTATCACCCACTAACTGATTGTTTTCCATCTGAAAATATGCTATGCTGCTTGGTATTTTCAACAGTAAACTATTCAAAATACTGCTATTAAATGGTTTATTAATTCTGTTCTGTCAAGCAAGTCCAAGCATGCAATATTAATGAAAAAATATGCAAATTACAACTTATTCTGACAACCTTTGACTCCTGGCTATAAATAAAAAATGATCAATCAGTTTCAACTCACTGCTTGGACTCCAGGGAAATATTAGTGATCTGGCTGGTTACCTCTCTAAATATCAAGTAGGAAGTTGACTTTCAGAATCTGTACTAATAGAATACTCCGGTTACAAACATTAACTTTGACCAATGGTATACAAAAGTTCATGTTTCAAAATGGCCTTCTTAAAAAAAAAAGTCCAAACTTTGTTTTTGTCACCATCTTTCCTCCTCTAATTTTATGCATTTCTCCAGTCAATGACTCAGACACTCACTCTAAAGTTGGATCCAACAGACTCTTTCTGAAGTTCATCAAAATGACCATTGTTAGGTCTGGATGATAACAGGCAGTAGCTGCTCACATGTAAACATATCACAGTTCAGCCCAAACTTACTTCATTTGGCATCACCATATTTTATAGCAGAACCTTCTGGGCAGTGGTGCAGAAAAGGAAGCTTAGCTGCTTTTGTCTCTCTTTGTCCCACAAGCATGGAGGTCAATCTTAGTGCTCTTCATGCCAATATACATTGAATCAAGAATGGCTGAGCCTGTCCAGGTGTGAGCCACATCTAGTAGCATATTTACCTGCTGAGAGAGAGTTACGAGCATGTTTTTAAATGTTGTTTGTCACATCAATCAATATCCAGCATGAGCTTTTGAAAACTAACCTACCAAGTTATCCTTTCTTTTCCATGGAACACGGGTGGGTGGAGTTTTCCCGGTATCTGAAAGATGCAGGAAATCACGAGAAAATTAGGAGACTAAGGCAAGAACGAGAGAACTAGATTCCTGTCATGGAAGAGAAAAATATCAGACTTTCTCTTTGAAATTTCAGCAGCTAGGTGAGAATTTCTCAGAGAGAGTCCTATTTGCATCCATTAACATCTATTATAACTCAATCTTGCCTCTTTTGTATACCGTTCACGATTCACCCATGTGCCAGTGAGAAACTAAATGACACCAATTCCTGAATTGAAAGTCACAGCAGGTCAGAGGTAAGGAATTCTGTGGCATCTATCTCATCTTTTGTCTTGCCATTGCTTGTCTACATGACAAATGAGTGAAATAGTACAATCTCCTTTTCATTTTCCACACTAAACGTGATTTTTTGGATCCTATGATAAGCTGTTGGTAAATGCACTAATATGGTCCGAGCACAAAGTAGGCTTGTTTTATTTTGTAACATTCATGGGACATGGGCATAACTGACCAGCTTTTATGGCTCATCCCTCATTTCTCTTGGAAACAAGGTAGCGAACTGCCTTTTTGAACCACTGTTGTTCTTCAGGTATAGGAAAACTGACAGTGCTGACAGGAAGGAAGTTTAATTTTAAATTCATTTGGGAGATGCGGACCTTGCTGGCTGACCGGCATTTATTGCCTGTCCCGAGTCGCCCTTGAGAAGATGATGGTGAGCTGTCTTCTTGAACCGCTGCAGTCCATCTGCTGTAGGTCAACTCATGATGCCTTTAGGGAGGGAAATCCAGGTGATGTTCCCATGTAACTGCTGCCTTTCTTCTCGGTAGGAATTGTTGAGGGTTTGGAAGTTTCTATCTGAGGATCTTTGATGAATTTCTGCTGTTCGTCATATAGATAGTACACACTGCTGCTACTGACCATTCTCAATGCTTCGTTCAAAAGTTATTAGAACAACTTTATCATCTTGGATTCTGAGGGACAGGATTTACAAGTATTTGGAAAGGCAAAGACTGATTAGGGATAGTCAACATGGTTTTAGCATGGGAAATTGTATCTCATGAACTTGGTTGAGTATTTTGAAGAAGTGACCAAGACGATTGATGAAGGCAGAACTGTGGACGTTGTCTATATGGACTTCAGCAAGGCATTGGAAAAGGTACCATATGGCAGACTGGTTAGCAAAGTTAGATCACATGAAATAAAGGAAGAACTATCCATTTCAATACAAAATTAGCTTGAAGGTAGGAGACAGAAGGCGGTGGTGGAGGCTTGTGCTCAGCTGTATGCTGCAAGGCTTCGATCTGGGTCCGCTGTTTTCCGTCATATTTTAAAATAAGTTAGATGTGAATATAGGAGGTATGGTTCATAAGTGTGCAGATGACACCAAAATTGGAGGTTTCGTGAACAGTGAAGGTTACCTCAGAGCACAACGGGTCCTTGAACAGATGGCCAAAGAGCCAAGGAGTGGCAGATGGAGTTTTATTTAGGTAAATGCGCGATGTTGTGTTTTGGAAAGGCAAATCAGGTCAAGACTTATACGCTTAATGGTAGAGTCCTGGGTAGTGTTGCTAAACAAAGAGACCTTGGGGTGCAGGTTCATAGTTCCTTGAAAGTGGAGTCGCAGTTAGACGGTGTAGTGAAAAAGGCATTTGGTATGCTTGGTTTTATTGGTCAGTGCATTGGGATGTCATGTTACAGCTGTACAGGACATTGGCTAGACCACTTTTGGAATACAGTGTTTAGTTCTGATCTCCCTCTCATAGGAAAGGTGTTGTTAAACTTGAAAAGGTTCAGAAAATATTTATATTGATATTGCTGGGGTTAGAGGGTTTGAATAGACGGAGAGGCTGAATATGCTGGGTGTTTTTCCCTGGAGCATTGGAGGCTTATAGAGGTTCATTAAATCATGGGGGGGCATGGATAGGGTGAATAGTTGAGGTGTCTTTCTTAGGATGGACAAACCCAAAACTAGAGGGTATAGGTTTAAGGTGAGAGGGGAAAGTTGTAAAAGGGACCTAAGGGACAACTTTTTCCACACAGAGTGGTCTGTGTATGGAATGACCTGCCAGAGGAGGAAATGGAGGCTGATACAATTATCTCATTTAAATATGTGAATAGAAAAGTTTTAGAAAGATATAGGCCAAATGTTGGCAAATGGGACTTGTTTAATTTAGGATATCTGGTCGACATGGATAAATTGGACTGAAGGTCTGTTTCCATGCTGAAAATCTGTATAACTTTATGACTTTAATTGAACCCTATGATTTTGTAACTAAGATTGTGCAACTAAATTGCACAGGAATTTATTTCTGCGGAAAGAAAATTCACCAGTTGCATGAACTGAATAGTTTGGTGAGTTGCATAAGCAAGACTTAAAGATGAAGATGTGTATAATTCTGAGATAATGCCTGATACACTTCTGAATTTTAATTGGAATAGTTAACAAATGAATTAGACTTTCCTGCCCAGTATTTCAAAAAGCATGTTCAAAATATTAGTCAAGATGCAATTTTACAGTTAATACCAAAGCATCATAGAGTCATAGAGATGTATAGCATGGAAACAGACCCTTCGGTCCAACCCGTCCATGCCGACCAGATATCCCAACCCAATCTAGTCCCACCTGCCAGCGCCCAGCCCATATCCCTCCAAACCCTTCCTATTCATATACCCATCCAAATGCCTTTTAAACGTTGTAATTGTTCAAGCCTCCTCCACATCCTCTGGCAGCTCATTCCATACACATACCATCCTTTGCATGAAAAAGTTGTCCCTTAGATCTTTCCCCTCACCCTAAACCTATGCCCTCTAGATCTGGACTCCCCGACCCCAAGGAAAAGACTTTGTCTATTTATCCTATCCATGCCCCTCATAATTTTGTAAACCTTTATAAAGGTCACCCCTTTATAAGATCAGTCATTCCTGAAGAAGGGCTCATGCCCAAAACGTCGATTCTCCTGCTCCTTGAATATTGTCTGACCTGCTGCGCTTTTCCAGCAACACGTTTTCAGCTCTGATCTCCAGCATCTGCAGTCCTCACTTTCTCAGATGGACTTGTAATGAACCCTGAAAAAGCTGGTAATCTAAACTGGCCACAGCTCATGTTGGATAACTATAGCAACCTTCAAAAGTATTCTATCTGACCAGGGCTCAAAGCAACCAGGAAAATTATTTACATCACCTTTGTATTATTTGACTCATAATTAACATGATGATTACAACAGATGGTGGTCCACAAAATTGCTTTTTCACATTTCAGAATATTGTAATCTATTCAGTTATAGAATGGATGCTTTCAGATGGAAAACATCAATTAACCCATCAATCGTTCAATGAATAATACGTAAGAGTGTTCTGTTTGGCTAAAAAATCTGGAAGCTGCTATCGATCCAGTTCAGATTTTCTAAATGATATTCCCAGGTTGTTATAAGCAGAAGTTTATGCCAACTTTTCTTTTGACCTGTAGGATGGAAATATGGTTTAAGCCACTGTACTCACTGTACAGATTTCTGTGACAGAATGGTAATACAAAGTAGTGCACCAACTCCTCATATACAATAATCTACATTACACAGTTTAAACTGACCAGGAAACTTGCTAAGGTTCTAAATTTTGTGTCTTTACCAATTTTACTGAAGGTCGGCAATTTCTGCAAATTAAGGTAAGAGTTAAGCTTTCTCTTCACACGTACAAATGGTCTTGAGTTTTCTTTTTTTTCTCTCCGCACCACCCCAATCATGTCTTGAATTATTGAATGAAATACTAGCGCATACCTTTTATGCTGTAATAACTAACACATAGGGAAGAACTAATGATTGCCAAAAGATGTAAATTAAATCCTAGATATAGAGGAGTGCTGTATTCTGAATAGATGACATGATTTTTTTTGCTGTAGAAGCAATATTTTTGTTGATAAATAAACAGCATGGGTAAATCCTCTATTTGTTTTAATTATTACCTGGTAGCTACCAGGCTTCCAACAAGATGCTCAGAAAAGAAAGTTAGTACAAGTTCTGCAAAGGTTTTTTAATGCATATAATTTAAAAAGGATAGTGTACCATATTCCTTCAGTAATATTAAACATTTAATCTAAATAATGTGATACGATATATTTGCATCAAAATGATCCCAGAGAAAAAAAAGAGGAGTCAGCAAGATTACAACGCAGAAGTAAATAGAGCTGCAGCAGCTCAGTGAGGGACTCAGGATTGGTGACAG
Source organism: Hemiscyllium ocellatum (assembly GCF_020745735.1). Classification (NCBI taxonomy): domain Eukaryota; kingdom Metazoa; phylum Chordata; class Chondrichthyes; order Orectolobiformes; family Hemiscylliidae; genus Hemiscyllium; species Hemiscyllium ocellatum. The sequence continues at coordinate 45,869,018 of NC_083416.1, forward strand.
TGATATTTAAAGAAGCAACGATTGCAGAGGGCTCCCAGACATTGATGGGCCAGTAGTGGAACTGAGTGGAACTTGGGGGTGGCTGGGTGAGGATAAAAAGGAGCGGTGAGAGTGGAGAGGTCCCAGAAAGAGACTGAGATGGTGGGAGCAGCTCAAGAGGAACTCTGAAGAAGGGTCACTGGACCTGAAATGTTAACTCTTCTTTCTCTCTTCAGATGCTGCCAGACTAGCAATTTCTAACAATTTCTGTTTTGGGTACTCTGGGTTTGCTTGCCTTGGAGTTACAAAGTTTGAGAGAGGACTTAAAAGGGCTGTTAAAGATTACAAAGGGCATAGACCGGGTGGATAGGAAGGCACTTTTCTCAGTAGTATCAGGGTCAATAACAAGGGGCATAGATTTGAGGTGGAGCACTAAGAGGAGAGTTGAGGAGAATATTTTTCACCCAGATTGTGGAGGGAGTCTGGACCTCCCTGTCTCAAAGGGTGTGTGTGTCAAAAACACTTATTGAATTGTCCCTCAGAAGCTGATAGTGAACTGTCGCCTTAAGTCAGCTTTAAGCTGTATTTAGATGTTCACTTGTGGAATCACAGCCTCCAGTGTTATAGCCCAAATATATGAATCATCCTGCCCAATATTTATTTTAGACTTTAATGGAATTGAACCCTGGGGAGAACATATAATTGGTGGGCAGATGTGTTACTCCTGGTTTTACAGCCCTGCTCAGGTTGAATTACCCACTCACTGTCTGCTCCTCTCTGCAATCGTCAGTAACTGCATATGACATTTTATGTCATTGTAATTGTCAGTATGGTAATACTAACTCCTCGTGTACAGCAATCTATTTTACACAAATTAAATTGACCAAACTTTAAACTGTTAAAGTTGGACCCAAAGTGTATCAAAGATGGCTTAAGGTATATATAACTGTGGTAATCACAATGTTGCTAAGAAATATTAATATTCACCAGATATTTAATCTTTAGAAGGTCAGTTCAGACACATATAACACATACAACTCTAAGGACAAGGAGCCTGTGTTGATTGCTATTCAAAATGAGTACAGAGTTCAACTTTATCTCAAAAGATTATTTACTTGTAATCTATTTAAGCAACAGCATTTTGTGAATGTACTTACAGTTGGAAACTATCATTAGATTCTTGTATTGAGTTTATGCCAAATTTGAGTCATAGTTGCAGTCATTGAGAGCTTGCTTTTTAATGGAAACATGTTTAATGGTGTTATATAAGGGACTGAGGACATGGTGATGATTTCAAAGACATAAAATGCAATTGTACCTTTAGCAAAAGTATATCCCATGCTGATGAAACTTCCATGAGCCTGAAGATTAATACTAACAGTCGCAAACAATCCCAACTTGGACATATATCACTATTTTCACATAGTATCAAAATCATGGAACTCCATCCATGTTGTCGAGTTGTCTTCCACAGTGACTGAAGGAGCTTACAAAAGCAGTTCACTGTCAGCTTCTCAAGAGCAATTAGGCATGATCAGTAAGTGATGGCTTCGTTAGAGACACCTATATCCTGAGAATAGATTTCAGAAAGTCTGGCTAGGGAGACAGGGAAATTTGGAGGAAACTAATTAAAGTATATGGGATTAAAAAGACAGTGGCAGAATATCTAAAAGGACAGGATTCAGAGAGAAGTTCTGAACGTTTTTTTTCAGACAGGAGAGAAATATGGAATTATCTTCCCATGAATCAGAAATAGGATGGCTGATATTTTTGACCGTATTTTAATGATCCAACTTGCAGATACCAGGCATAATCTCTGAGACTGCAGCTGACAAAAAATTGGAAATGGGGAGTATAAAAACAGACTTCAAGAGGACATAGAACTGAAATGGGCAGTCAGCTAGACGATGAAACAAAACAGAAAATTCTGGAAATATTTTTCAGGTCTGGCAGGATCTCTGCACAGAGAAACAACTTGATATTTCAGGTTCAACAAGTCAGAAAGATTCAGTTTATTAAAAAGTATAAGGAGAAGCAACATAAATCAAAGGATACAGTTTTAAAGAGACTTGAGAATGCATGTACAAGGTCAAAAATACATACTTTAGGATAATAGTTGGCATACTCCAACCTTTAGGACGGGTGCGTGGTTACGACTGGTGACCTCCCTTCACATCTTCAATTAAAGTGGCACCATGCAAGTGCATTGCACCCACCTCTTCCTGATTGTACCATCCTGCTGCATCTGCGTACAGGGGGTTTGCTGTTCAGAAGTACATGGCCTTGTTAATGGCAGCCTATCCTCCTCAATAGAGCACAAGCTGGATTGCTGTAATTTAAATGATGGCAGTGTGAACACAGGAGGAGGGTGACAACTGTTGTTCCTGCAGGATGATGTGGTGCCAGATGCTTTGCACTGCAGATGATCCAAAAGGAGAGATGCTATGGATTTACAAGCACTAGTCAGAAGGAATGCCATGGAGACCAACTTTCAGAATCTGGACGTAAGGACTTAAAGCAGTCCCCCAAGATGGCCTCAGTGATGGCCAGGGTCAGTGAATGGATCTTCATAGGAGATCTCACACACAACAGTACACCACACCTTCCTTTCACACTATTCAATGTCCTACAAGGCCTAGAACAGAAGCAGTCAAGAGTGACGTCTAATGTGCAAATATTCCTTTTCACACGCTCATATCTTAAAAAGCTAGCTTTACAAGTTGCTTTTCTTCATGGGACATAATCTGTTATCTTCCCTGTTCAGAGATGTTATTACATACCTCTAGAAAAGGAGAATCAAACCCAGGTCTCATGGTTCAGAATAGGAACACTATCACCACACCATTAGAACCCCTGGGTAAGTGGAAGAAAGTTTAGAGGAGATATGAGGACAAATGTTTTCGTCCAGAGGGTGGTGGGATTCTGGAGCCCACTGTCTGTAAGGGTGATAGAGCCAGACAGCTTCACAACATTGAAGAGGTATTTGTATGTGCATTTGTGATGCCATGACATACAAGGCCTTGGAGTTCTGATGCAGTAGACTCTACAAATGTTCAGTGTACACTCAATCCAGCTGAATCCTCACAGAATGGGATCATCATGGAAAGCCATTTTTTAAGAGAGAAAATTTAGAAGACCAATTTGCGCACAGCATCCTCCTATAAGCTATAATACAGTACTGACCAAATAATTATTTCATTAAGTGATATTGACTGAAGGATAAAGATTGTATAAGACATTGGAGATGATTTCCTTGCTTTCTTCAAATTAATGCTTTAGCATCTTTTATATTAAGCTGTTTGGGCAAATAGGGTCTCAGTTTAAAATCCCATCTGTGCTGGAATGTCAAGCTGGAATTTTGCAGATAGAAAAGATCTCATGGCACTATTGGAAAGTAAATATTCTATCAGCGTTCAGATTGCTATTCATTCCTCAACTGAGAAGAGGAGTAGAGACAACCTTGGTAATTATAGGCCAATGAGCCTTATTTATGTTGTGGGTAAAGTGGTGGAAAAGGTTACAAGAGATAGGATTTATAATCATCTAGAAAGGAATAAATTGATTAGGAATAGTCAGCATGGCTTTGTGAAGGGTAGGTCATGCCTCACAAACCTTATTGAGTTCTTTGAGTATGTGACCAAACAGGTGGATGAGGGTAAAGTGGTTGAAGTGGTGTATAAGGATTTCAGTAAGCTGTTTGATAAGGTTCCCCATGAGGGGCTATTGCACAAAATATGGAGGCTTGGGATTGAGGGTGATTTAGTGGTTTGGATCAGAAATTGGCTAGCTGAAAGAAGACAGAGGGAGGTGGTTGATGGGAAATATTCATCCTGGAGTTCAGTTACTAGTATAACTGCAAGGATCTGTTTTGGGGCCACTGTTGTTTGTCATTTTTATAAATGACCTGGATGAGGGCATAGAAGGATGGGTTAGTAAATTTGCAGATGACACTAAGGTCATGGAGTTGTGGATAGTGCCAAAGGATGTTGCAGTGTTCAGAGAAAATAGATAAACTGCAGAGCTGGGCTGAGAGATGGAAAATGGAGTTTAACGCAATAAAGTGTGAGGTGATTCACTTTGGAAGGAGCAACAGGTATACAGAGTACTGGGCTAATGGTAAGATTCTTGACAGTGTAGGTGAGCAGGGACATCTCAGTATCCATATATCTAGCTCCCCAAAAGTTGCCATCCAGTTTGATAGGGTTGTTAAGAAGGCATACAATGTGTTAGCTTTCATTGGTAGAGGGACTGAGTTTTGGAGCCATGAGGTTGTGTTGCAGTTGTACAAAACTCTGGTTGTAGCCGCACTTGAAGAATAGTGTACAGTTCTGGTCACCGCATTATAGAAAGAATGTGGAAGCACAGGAAAGGTTCAGTTTGTTGCCTGGTATGGAGGAAAGGTCTTACGAGGAAAGGCTAAGGGACTTGAGGCTGTTTTCGTTGGAGAGAAGAAGATTGAGAGTTGACTTAATTGAGACACAAGATAATCAGAGGATTAAATAGGGTGGATAGTGAGAGCCTTTTTCCTTGGATAGTGATGGCTAGCATGAGGGGGCATAACTCTAAATTGAGGGGTTATAGATATAAGACAGATGTCAGAGGAAGTTTCTTTACTCAGAAAATAGTAGGGGTGTGGAATGCCCTGCCTGTAACAGTAGTAGACTCACCAAATTTAAAGGCATTTAAATGGTCATTGGATAAAAATATGGATAAAAATGGAATAGTGTAGAGCTTCAGATTGGTTTCACAGGTCAGCACATTATCAAGGGCTGAAAGGCCAGTACTGTGCTGTTATGTTCTATAATATTACATGTCATCAATTATGTCTGTTTACATCGAGACGCAGGACCAAACCTGTCAGTTCTAAGAATGCTGTCTTCTACCTCCCATACATTATGTAAATAGTTCATAAAGGTGCTAAAGAAAAATCATCTTGGGCTGGGAACATTAACACTCTTTTCCTCCATACAGATGCTACCAGACTTGCTGAGTTTCTCCAGGACTTTGTTTTTATTTCAGATCTCCATTTATCCAAAATTTATCGAAAAATCAAACTTAGAATTAAATATTTTCTGCATCATTGTGCTGCAGTGAATGTTGCTGTGGAGGACTTTTGACTAGCTCCTTATCCCTTGCTTTAATGTACTACCTGTTAAAATTGTGTCTAGAAACAGTCTTGGAACGTTGTTACAGAGCATCCTAAAAAGATAAAGGAATGGGGACTTGGAGCAATACAGAACAAGGAGGAGAGAGCCTTTATTCATCTGATTATCAGGGATTGCTCTGATCAATAAATCTTGGCAAACCCACAATTTTGGATTTTTTTCACAAAATATAGAGGTTTATCTCAGTAGTGTGTCATGGATGTTATTGATTTGATCCTCTTCCTGAAGCCATCACAGTAGGAGGTAAATCCATGCAGGAGGATTGGTTGAAATCCCTGCCAAACAGGGAATGAGGACAGGGGTGATCCATCAGGTGAGAGATTGATGGGAATAGTATAATTGGGAAGGAGAAAAGGGAGTTCAATCAGAGCGTGGGAGTACAAACCACGGATTGGGGGAGTGGGTGGTATTTAAGGTCCAGTTATCAGACAGAGTTGATTAGAGGGCAATCTGTTGAGTAGGAAGGAGGTGAGTTAAATAGAGAGGTGAGTAAGAGGTTCATTTGGAAAAATTGATACATCAAGCGAGGCTATTGCTAAAAATGGCAGGAAGGTTGGAGACTGGAAGTTAGAATTTTTCAGATATTTCAGAAGAGGGGACAATTGCAGCATTAGTGATTAGGGGGTGGGAAGGTTCACAATGAGATGCCTCAGGTTAGAAGGAATTATGGTTTGGAGATGAGGTGGTGATCTTGGGAGGGATAAACAGGCAAACTCTGATCAGTGTTCAGAAATTTAAACTGTATGGAATCATTTAGAAATGGAAAAGGCAATACAGCTTGATGAAAATATGTAATAGCAGGTGGGGATTTTATATATAATATGAAAAAAATTACTAAATACAAAGGGATTTTTAATAGATGAAGTTTAAATCACAGGTGACAAGCATGTAATTGAGGTAAGCGCAATGAGGTTGGGCATTTAGAATAAGCAGTAGCAATTTAAAATAAACTGCCCCCAGGGAAGAAGACAAGAGAAAAAAAATTAGCGCACACTCTCAGCACGGCATACAGCACCATTAAAGAAGATAAAGCTAAATGGATAGAACATTGACTTCAGACAATAATGAGCTTCTACAAAACAGAGATTTCGTATAACATCAAACACAGTTTTGTCATTGTATTACAGTGGTTTCAAATCTGTGTAAAAATAATCAACTCAGCCCAGTTGGTAGCAATTTAACCTGAGTCAGAAGATAATTATCAATGAGAGACTTCACTCAGCCAATCTAGAGAGATTTTAGATATCTTTCACTAGAGTATCCAAATGTTTCTGAAAGGATTAAACTCTACTTTCAGCAACCTATCTGGAAGTATATTCCACAGATTCTCTGGGTACAGAAGTTTGTGAAATCAATCATAAAGTTACATTTTAATCTGTATTCTTTTATTCTTCTTTTGTAGTGTAATTTAAAGTAATATTTCAGGCTAACTTTCTAATCTCCTGAACATCCATGTACCCCATACAATCACTTTATCTACAGGAGTGGAGTCAAATAGATTAGATTCCCTACAGTGTGGAACAGGCCCTTCGGCCCAACCAGTCCACACCGACCCTCCGAAGAGTAACCCACCCAGACCCATTTCCCTCTGATTGATTAATGCAACTAGCACTAGGGCAATTTAACATGGCCAATTCACCTGACCTGCATATCTTTGGACTGTGGGAGGAAACCAGAGCACCCAGAGGAAACCCATGCAGATGCAGGGAGAATGTGCAAACTCCACACAAGGCTGGAATCGAAACTGGGACCCTGGTGCTGAGAGGCAGCAGTGCTAACCACTGAGCCACCATGCCGTCTGTGACAGAAGAAACTAACATGACAGTAGGCATCAAGATCATTATCAAAAGATGTAGGCATTAAAATAGATAGGATTCTTCAGGGATTTCAGATTTGGCGGGATAGGCGACAACAATTATTCAGAGGTTTTCTTTCTAATGGAAAGTCTCATGTTTCCCAGATCTTTCAACATATGTTTCAGGAAATAGAAACACAAGATTGTACAAATTAAATGTTATTGAAATAGGCCTATCTAATAAGTGTGATAAAAAGCTAATCAACTGTAATTGAATAAAATAAAATGATGAACATTTATCAGTTTTATTTATCGTCCACCTATTGAGGAAAAAAAATGACTGGATTTATTTATCATCCTCTGCAACTGCTGGATGCCTCTACTTACCACAAATAGAGTAGTTTTTGAATTGTTAAAGTGTTTGAAATATCGTTAAGTAGGAAATGTGACAGGTCTGTGTGTACACAGCAAGATTTCACAAACAGCAGTGTCCTAATAACTAGGTAATGCTTTTTGTCTATAATTTTGATTGAAGATAGATGAATTAGGGTAATTAGACAAATGTGAAGAGTAGTACATGAATGATAACCTGAATGGTTTCCTTTCTCACTGTAAAAATTCAGTGGATTCTGTGAAGAATGAATGTTGACTCAGGTACTGAGAATAGCATTCACGTCCAACTGTGCAATTTAAAGTTAATGCACTTTCGCCAAACTTTACATAAATGCCACTCAGAGCAAAAACAATATGTAGATATCAAGATTTGCGCCTTAATTATGTGAAAACGTGTAATATTAATGTTTACAACAATGAAAACCTCAAAATGTTCATTTATCTTAAATTGAGTTCTTGCGTAAATAAGCAGGTCAGTGTTTTTGAAGATCTATAGCAAATAAAAAACAAATCTGATAAAACACAAACTGAAATTGTCAAAAAATCTCAGCAGATCTAGCAGAATATATGGAGTGAAATTAGAATCAAAAGTTGCGGGTCCAGTGACCCTTCAGAGATCTGATAAAAGATCTGTAGCACGTGTCAGATGGATGATGGATATACTCATATATAAAACATCAATTAGAAGTAGCATATAGTTGCTTCAACTGTTCAAACTCCAGAACAGCCTTTGCAAGTCACTAAGGACAGAGGCCCCGAGTGAGGTGGAAACATGCTACAGATTATTAGGCATAGTAGATCCAGGTAGCCAGTGGGTAAATATCTCAATATGTCTGTCATGTTTTAATGTTATATATTTTGGTAAATTCACATTAAAGAGAAAAGTGCAAGAGCAGAACATATTCAGAGAGCAACTCCTGATGTGGGAACCGAAGGTTTCTGTTTGATAAATTACTATGATAACCTCACTATTACTCACAACACAAATTACCGCAAAACTGAAAGGAGCTAGTGCTTAATGTTCATCAATTTTTTGGAAATAGAATTTGCCTAGTTTCATAATTCTTTACTCATATCTTTTATTTACTGTGGCACAAAGTGACTTCTGAATTGAACCAAACGGCATCATATTAACTCAGCTTCCCCTTGTAAGTTTAAAAAGATCGCCCATCCAAATCACATAGAAGTTTCATTGATAGATCCCCAGGTTCAGCTGTAATTTTGGCAGAGGGAGTCAACCGCTACAAAAAATGGAAGTCGGTTTCATTTCACAGAAAAATTATCACAAAAAGTCCCTCCAGCGTGAAGGAGTAAATTAACTTTTTAGCTTTTTTTAATTATCAAATCCAGCATGCTAGAGTGGGTGACATTTTGTCAGGTTCTATTTTAATGCAAGTACTGTGCTGTGTAATGCAGAGAAATGTGTGGGTAATCGTGTAAAGAAGAGAACTGAGTAAGCCCAGGAAGTGGTCTCAAAATTACCCTTTGTAATAGTTTACATTAATTGGTTTTATTATATCAGTCAACAAGAACACCTGCTGAAAGATTGTAAATTAATTTGCATTTAAAGAGAAGAGGACAATGCTGAGATTCCAAAAAAAAGGTGTTAAACAGCAAAAAAACTTTGTAAAAGTATCTCTAAATAATAAAAAAACTAGCATATTAAAGTTCCTTTTTTCAGTGCCAGAGAGTTTGCTTAGGGGTAATTAAGACTCAACATGCTGAATCATGTATTTATAGTAAAAATGGACATATCTCAGTTTTTTCTCAGTAGTGAATGGGATAACTAAAGGTAATGAGTCCCAACTTCACCCACATTTTGTGTTTCAATTCAAAGTCTCTCAGCAAGATAACATCTGGAACATGAGAACAGGAGCAGTCCACTCAGGTACTCAAACTTGTTCCACCATTTAATAAGATCATGGCTGATATGTGGGCTAACTCTATACATCTGCCATTGGCCCAAATCCCTGAATAACTTTGCTAAACAAAATTTTATCATTTTCCAATTTAATATTAACAACTGATCCCACATCCACTGTTATTTGTGGAAGAGTTCCAAACTTTTATCACTCTGTGAGCATAGAAGTTCTCCCTAGCGTTGCTCCTAAAATGGTGTGGCCTTAATTTTTAGACTATGTCCCATTGATCTAGAATCTCCAACCAACAGAAATAGTTGTCTTTAGCTACTCCATCATTTCCTGGTCATACCTTGAAGAATTTGATCAGATCACACCTTAACCTTTTAAATTCTGGAGAGAGCATGCCTATAATATCTCTTCATAATTGAACTTCAGGCATTAGACTCTTGTTCTTGTAACAAAAACCAAAAATTGCTGGAAAGACTCAGCAGGTCTAGCAACATCTGTGGAGAGAAAGCAGGTTATCCATTGGGTCCAATGACCCTTCTTCAGTTCTGAAGAATGCCGACAGACCTGCTGAGTTTTCAAAAAAGTTCTCTTTTTGTTTCCGATTTCCAGCAACCGTAGTTCTTTGGATTTTTTTTAAGTCATCCTAGTAAACCTACATTGTACTCACGGTAAGGCCAATATATCCTTCCTAAGTGGTGCTCAGATCTACTCACAATGCTCCAAGTGGATTCCAACATGTGTTTTGTATAACTGCAGTATAATTTATGTGTTCTTGTGTTCCACTCCTCGAGACATAAAGGCCAGCATTCCATTAATTTTCTTGATTATTTTCTGCACTTGTTTGTGACACTTTAAAGGTCTATACACCTGAACTCCCAAGTCTCTTTAGACATCCACTGCATTTAAGTTCATACAATCTAGAAAGGACTCTGATCTATCCTTTTTTTCATCCAAAATAGATAACCTCACACTTACATCGAAATCTATCTGCCATAGTTCTGGTCATTCACCTAATCAATATCACTTAGTACATAAAAATTACAAAATCGACAATGCTGCCTAACTTTGTGTCAAAGTCAAAAATCACACAATACCAGGGTTAGTCCAACAGGTTTATTTGGAAGTACTAGTTTTCAGAGTGCTACTCCATCATCAGGTAGCTGCACTTCAAAAGCTAGTGCTTCCAAATAAACCTGTTGGACTATAACCTGGTGTTGTGTGATTTTTAACTTTGTCCATCCCAGTTCAATACCAGGACCTCCTCATCATAACTTGTGTCATCAGTAAATTTGAACATATGACTTTCTATGCCACTATCCCAGGTGTTAATAAATAAAGATAGATAGATAGATAGATAATGTGAATAATTAAGGCCTTAACATAGATTCCATTAGTCATTTTCTCCAATTTGCATACTACCCATTATCCCTGCTTTCTGGTGGCTGCCACTCAACCAACTCCCCTACCATGTTTAATCTGTTCTCAATTCCACAGGCTTTTACTTCAGTTAACAGCCTCTTATATGGGACTTTTATTAAATGTCTTCTGGAAGTCCATATAAACAACACCCATTGACATCTCCTCTTCAAAAATTCAATGATACAAGAATCCATGTTAGTTTATCCTGATTAACTGAAATTTTGGGAAGTGTTAAGTTACCCTATGCTGGATTACAGGCTCCAACAATTTCCCCACCACAAATATTAGGCTTAATGATTTGTAATTTCTTAGTTTACTTGTTTTGCTGTTCTTAAAATGTGGAGTGACATGTGCAATTTTCCAATCCAGAGGAATAACTCGAGCATCCAGACAACTCTGAAAGGCATAGTTGGGGCACATACAATGTGCTCCCCTGCTTCCTTTCTTTAACACCATCAGATGGAAACCATCAAATGAGGGGATTGGTCAGTCTTTAAATTTCATTAATTTCCTCATTATCAATGTTTTAGTTGTGTAAATTTTATTCATTCCCTGTCCCTGATCCACTGTTAACTTCCTTGGGACTTGCGGCAAGCTATTCTCCTTTCCAATAGTAAATACTCAGGCAAAGTAATTATTCAACAGTGACGGCCATTTTCTGATAGTCACTGACAACATGGCCAACACAGCCAAAAAGTTTCTGATTTCAAAGGGAATGGGAAAGTCCTGTGAAAACAATACAAGACACCAGTCAAACCATACCTTGAACATTGTGAACAGATTTGACTCCCTCACACAAAAATTGGACGCTGTCCAGAGAAAGTTCGCTAGATTGATTCCAGGTATACAGGGATTTCCTAATGAGGGGAGGTTGAATAGTTTGGGCTTGTACTCATTGGAGTTTAGATGAATGCGACAATACCTAATTGAAACAACTAATATTCTAAAGGGGTTTGACAGGGTAGAGGCTCAAAGATTGTTTCCCTTTATGGGAAAGGCTAGGTCTCAAGGATCAGCATAAGGGGCCATCAATACAGACAGAAATGAGGAGGAATTTCTTCTCTCAAGGAACAGTGAATCTTTGGAATTTTTTTACCACACCAGGTTGTAGAGGTCAGGTCATTATTTATATTCACTGCTAAGATTAACAAATTTTTAATCAGTCAAGACATCAAGGATGATAGAGAAAAGGCAGGAAGCTGGAGCTGTGGAATATCAGATCAGCCTTGATGTCATTTTTATTATCTGTAGAATGGACTGAATGGCCTACTTCCATTCCTATATCATAGTCATTGATTTTTTAAGGGACAGAGACAGGCTGTTCTACCCATCTTGTATTGTTTCCATGCTGTACATCTCTATGATTCTATGTCTGTGCCAGTCATCAAAACCCCATTTCTACTAATCCTATTTTCCAGCAGTTGGCTTACAGTTTTGTATCTTATGGCATTTCAAATGCTCATCTAAATAGTTTTAAGATGTCTTGAGGGTTCCCACATCTACCAGCCTTTTAGGCACTGAGTTCCAGATATTCACAATCCTCTAGATGTAAACGGTTTTCCTCAAATCCCCTGTAAACCTGCTCCTTACCTTAAAATGGTGCACACTAGTTATTGACCTCTCTGATCAGGAAGTTTTACCCTGTCTACGTCCCTCAAAACTTTGTGCACTTCAATCAAATTGGAAACCAATCCCTGTCTATTCAGTCCCTCTTCAAAACTAAATTGCTCCAGGCCAGGTAGATTAGATTAGATTACCTACAGTGTGGAAACAGGCCCTTCGGCCCAACAAGTCCACACCGACCCGCCGAAGCGCAACCCACCCATACGGGCAATTTAGCATGGCCAATTCACCTAACCTGCACATCTTTGGACTGTGGGAGGAAACCGGAACACCCGGAGGAAACCCACACAGACACGGGGAGAATGTGCAAACTCCACACAGTCAGTCGCCTGAGTCGGGAATTGAACCCGGGTCTCTGGCGCTGTGATGCAGCAGTGCTAACCACCGTGCCACCATGCTGCCCGTACTATCCTGGTGAATCTGTTCGGTACCCACTCTAGCATAATTACATCTTTGTTATAGTGTGCTGACCAGAACGGAGCACAGTAGTTAGACCACAGCAGGAGTAATGCTGATATTAGCCCATTCTTATCTTCCTGCCTCAACAGATCATGGTAAGTATCTCATATGCCTTTTACGAACTTTATATCTTTTCTGCCACATTCAAGGATCTATGGACATAAAAATCAAGGTCTCTCGGGTCCCATGTACTTCCTGGGGTCCTTGCTCTGTTGTTTGTCTTTCCAAAATTTTCAAAATTACTATTCAGTCTATCTGACCAGTCTGTCTAAATCACCCTGAGGTTTATGACTTTCCCCTTTGCTATTTACTGCACCACCAACTTTTATGTCATCTGCTAATTTACTGATAGCATCTCCTATATGCATGCCTAGATTATTAACACACAGTAAGAGAGCCAGCAAGACACCCTGCAGTACACCACTAGACACAGGCATTCAGTCAGAAAAACACTTTTCAACTATCACCCTCTAGTTCCTGCCCTAGAGGCATACAGCTTGGAAACAGACCTTTCGGTCCAACTTTTCCATGCCATTCAGGTTTTCCAAACTGAAGTAGTCCCATTTCCTGGAGTTTGGTCGATATCCCTCTGAACCTTTCCTATTCATGTACCTGTCCAAATATCTTTTAAATGTTGTGACTGTATCCACATCCATCACTTCCTCTGGCATCTCGTTCCATACACACACCACCCTCTGTAAGAAAATGTTGCCCCTCAGGTCTTTTAAATCTTTCTCTCTTCACCTTAAAATTGTGCGCTCTAATTTTGAACTTCCCTATCCAAAGGAAAAGACCTTTGCTATTCACTTTATCTAAGCCTCTTGTGATTTTATAAACACCTATAAAGCTCACCCCTCAACCTCTGATGCTCCAGTGTAAAACGTCCCAGTCAATCTAGCCTCTCTTGATAACGCAAAGCCTCCAGTCCTACAAAGATCCTTGTGAATCTTTTCTTCACTCTCGCCAATTTAATAATATCCCTCCCATAGCAAGGCGACCAGAACTGAACACTATACTTCAAAAGTGCCCTGATCAGCATCCTGTATCAACAGGGCTAAAGAGAAAGAGCTGGGGAGTGGGAGCAATTGAAGTGCTCTTTCAAAGAGGTAGCATGAGGAGGATGGGCAGAGTAGTCTCCAGAGACAGAGTAAGAGAGAGACAAATTGAAAAATTATACAGATGCACATTTTTTTTCAACTACTACTTATAAAGTTCTGGATGTTAATTAAAAGAGTCAAATTAAAGTAAGTTTTGAGTTAAGAATTTTTATTCTGAATCTCCTGAATTTGATAAAATAGCTGAGTTTGCTCCTTTCATTTTCTCAGGCTTTATTTTTGAATTATGTGTTTGATGAAAAAATGAAATGGATCTGTACTTGCTTCTTAGGATTAAAACTGACGATGTCAAAGTGTAAAGTTCCTCTGGTCATGTGTGTAAACTGTTCCTTCAGTTGATGGAGCATGAACCACACAGGAATTAAACACTACTTCAGATGATCATTTGAAATTATCGCTGAGTTCAGACAGACCCAATTTCCCTGTTGCAGGACCCAAATGACAATACAGGCACCATGTTTTTTTTGGCGGAGGCTTAAATGTTTGTGCCAGGTGGATCTAAGGTATATTTAAGTCCCATTTTCTGAAGTGACTTAGACCCCTGCCTTTTAAAGTGAAAAAGACTCTGCAGCTTTTACTTTAAGTATGAAAACAGAGACACACTGCTGAAATCTTGTGTGACATCTTGCAAAATGTCCAGATTACAGAGGAGGAAGTGCTGGATGTCTTGAAACGGTTAAAAGGTGGATAAATCCCCAGGACCTGATCAGGTGTACCCAAGAACTCTGTGGGAAGCTAGAGGAGTGATTGCTGGGCCACTTGCTGAGATATTTGTATGATCGATAGTCACAGGTGAGGTGCCGGAAGACTAGAGGTTGGCAAACATGGTGCCACTCTTTAAGAAGGGTGGTAAAGACAAGCCAGGGAACTATAGACCAGTGAGCCTGACCTCGGTGGTGGGCAAGTTGTTGGAGGGAATCCTGAGGGACAGGATGTACATGTATTTGGAAAGGCAAGGACTGATTCACAATAGTCAACATGGTCTTGCGCGTGGGAAATCATGTCTCACAAACTTGATTGAGTTTTTTGATGAAGTTAACAAAGAAGATTGATGAGGGCAGAGCAGTAGATGTGATCTGCATGGACTTCAGTAAGGCATTCGACAAGGTTCCCCATGGGAGACTGATTAGCAAGGTTAGATCTCATGGAATACAGGGAGAACTAGCCATTTGGATTCAGAACTGGCTCATAGGTAGAAGTCAGAGGGTGGTGAGGGAGGGTTGTTTTTCAGACTAGAGACCTGTGACCAATGGAGTGCCACAAGGATCGGTGCAGGGCCCTCTACTTTTTGTCATTTACATAAATGATTTGGATGCAGGCATAAGAGGTACAGTTAGTAAGTTTGCAGATGACACCAAAATTGGAGGTATAGTGGACAGCGAAGAGGGTTACTTCAGATTACAACAGAATCTGGACCAGATGGACCAATGGGCTGAGAAGTGGCAGATGGAGTTTTGTTCAGATAAATGCAAGGTGCTGCATTTTGGGAAAGCAAATCTAAGCAGGACTTATACACTTACTGGTAAGGTCCTAGGGAGAGTTGCTGAACAAAGACCTTGGAGTGCAGGTTCATAGCTCCTTGAAAGTGGAGTCGCAGGTAGATAGAATAGTGAAAGCGGCGTTTGGTATGCTTTCCTTTGTTGGCCAGAGTATTGAGTACAGGAGTTGGGAGGTCTTGTTGCGGCTGTATAGGACATTGGTTAGGCCATTGTTGGAATATTGCGCGCAATTCTCGTCTCCTTCCTATCAGAAAGATGTGAAAGAGTTCAGAAAAAATTTACAACAAGGTTGTTGCCAGGGTTGGAGGATCTGAGCTAGGGAGAGGCTGAACAGGATGGGGCTGTTTTCCCTGGAGCATTGGAGGCTGAGGGGTGACCTTATAGAGGTTTACAAAATCATGAGGGGCATGGATAGGATAAATAGACAAAGTCTTTTTCCTGGGGTCAGGGAGTCCAGAACTAAACAGCATAGGTTTAGGGTGAGAGGGGAAAGATATAAGAGAGACCTAAAGGGCAACTTTTTCACGCAGAGGATGGTAAGTGTATGGAATGAGCTGTCAGAGGAAGTGGTGGAGGCTGATACAATTGCAACATTTAAGAGGCATTTGGATGGGTATATGAATAGAAAGGGTTTGGAGGGATATGGGCCGGGTGCTGGCAGGTGGGACTATATTGGGTTGGGATATCTGGTCGGCATGCTGTACATCTCTATGGCTTTAAATGACTGACCATCTGGAGCAGAAAATAATTGGCCATCTCTCTTTGAAATTTCAATAGGCTCCATTGTTCACATTTTTGACCTTTTTAAACAGTTGCGTCTATTGCGAATGCTTGGCAGAGTCTCAAACAACCCACTTATCGCAGCAGGGTTCTATCACATCTGGCAGTTTAACAGGCCATTAAAGTCTTTGATGTGATTAGTGAAATAGATAAATGGTCAACCTCTTGTAAAAACAGTGGAGATGATTTGTAGTTTTTGAATGGACGGATATGGAGCAAGGAGGTGTGACAGCACATGGGCTATCAGGATGGATGGAGTGGGGTAAGGTAGTACGAGGACTGGAGGAATGTAGAGCCTAACAACCTTTAATACAACTGGACTAAAAAAACGAGGCAGTCTCTTGTGACAAGCTCATTCATTGTTCATCCATTTCTGTGGCTGACTCTGACCAGTCTACTATGGTAGCAAGCTTGACTCCATTCTGCTCCTAAAATATTCGCGAAAATCTGGCCCATAGTGTTTGTCCTGGTTAAATTTAACCTGGGTGGCAGATTGACAGACTGGGTCAGTCGTTTGGATTTTTAGACACCATCGGATTTTACTTTCCACTAACTCGAGTAACGTCAAGAGGGATTTAATTGGGCAACTAGTCTGGTCAGGTTTCTAGCAGGTGGATTACAATTAACCACTGAGTATTTTTGGTCCAAGTCATAGTTCAAGAAGGCTCCAAACTCAAGATCTTACTAAGGAACAGAAGCTTCAGATAAATGGGCCATTCAAGATGTTGTAAACTTGCAGAGTGCTTGTATGTGGCAGGTTTGTTTATTTTCTTGAAATCTATAAATTCATTGTCTATAATTTATTGACAGTAAATCCTCTGCAGCCGCAAAATCAAAAATCGTGAATTAACCGATCCGCACCAAAAAATAAGTAACAGCAAAATTCAACATCCATGGGCAAAACTCACATACGCATGATTTTTAACCTATTTTCAAAAAGCTCTACACTCACAAATTTCCTCATTTGCGGGAGTTCTCAGGTACAGAACCCTCACAGATATGGAGGAATGACGGATGAAGAAAATTTACCTCTAAGGACCCAATGTCCACTCTGCTCATCAGTCGGTCTGCCATGACCAACACAAACACATGCACATCATTGTTTGCTGTAACATCTACTTCATGACTTAATTTATTATTTTACTTCCACTTTACTTGTTTTATCCTTTTAAATAGAGTAACCTACAGAGTTAATTGATTGATTATTTGATTGTTATTTCTAACATGGCATGGTGGACAGTGGCGATAACATAATGGCATAGTCAACTGGAAAGTAATTACAGGTGAAAAATATGCTCGATAGTCTTAAATTACATTAAATTGCATGACACAATCCTCTATGTCTGCTTGTTAAAGAATTGGAAGAGTGTTGAAAACACAGCATGTTGGTAAACAGACAAATCCCTAACCAAAGGCCGTTTTATTTTATTTCATATACGCAAGTGATCAGATGCCAAAGCAATAGCAAAAAGGAAAGGCCAAAGGCATATTGTCACAATCTCCCTACTATTCCCTGGTTTAAATCAGGCACAGCAGACTTCTGAACAGAATTTAAGATTTTGAACAGCACTTGGAGTTATATAGTTTATAGAAGTGTTCGTGTATGACTTAACATTGAACTATCTAGAATATTTTAACAAAATAGGCAGTTTCAAGGGAACTACAACGTTATACTTGAAGGAGAATGCAAAACCGTTATGGACACACCACATAACTAATAACTTACTTCAAAGACAAATTGAAGATTGAGTTGAGAATGTGTTGCTGGAAAAGCACAGCATATCAGGCAGTGTCAGAGGAGCAGAAGAATCGATGTTTCGAGCATAAGCCCTCCATCAGGAAGGGCTGAAGAAGAGCTTATGCCTGATTTGTCAATTCTTCTGCTCCTCAGATGCTGTTTGACCTGCAGCGCTTTTCCAGCAACACACTCTTGATTCTGATCTCCAGCATCTGCAGTTATCACTTTCTCCTCCTCAAAAGATTGAGTTGGACAAGATGGAGTGAAATAGAATCATGAGTAGAGGAATGCACATCTGGAATACCTTAAAGACATACATCACAAAGAAGGCTGGATCTGTGAGAGTGCACCTTGATCCACAATCACTAATGTAGCTTTGCAGCTATGGCCGTACAAAATATCCATTTTAGGAGAGCTGAATCTGAGTTTACAGATGCAAAATTCATCTCAAAGCTTGATACCAAGCATGGATACTAGTCAGTACATCTTGCAGAGGAATCGCAAGAGCCTCTCTTTATTTCATGCATTTTCAAGGAGTTCCCTTCAGGCTAGGTGTTAGCCAGGATATCTTGCAAACTCATATGTGATACACATCTACAGGATGTACCTGTATCACCAATGACATTGCTGTGGGCAGAAGAACAAAACCAGAATGTGACAGCAATCTGCACTGACTGACGCAATTGCCACACAATGAAGGGTTGTGGTTCAATAGTCAGAAATATCTCACATTGATGTGTCAAAGATCAACTTTTCCAGTTTTATTTAATCCAGCCTGAGCAGACTGGTAAGTACAGGACCACAAGAACAATGCCAACTCCTCAAGACAAGGACAACCTTTGAAGATGCCCAACTGACTCAGATGTCTTCATTACTAAGGGAATTATTGAGAATAGATGCATCTTTCTATAGCTCGAAAAGCACCAATGCCTCTTTGAAGCACTAAAACAATTAGAATTGAAAGCAAAAAATTCACAATTTTAATGATCCCCTGGAGACAACCACCCTGGAAAAAGATACCTCACAGAAAGGTCTGGATTTACACAACATACAAATTGTCAAAAACAACCATGTTGCTTCAAAAGCTCTGTATGTAGCACAGCCCAATGTTTCAAACATAAGGCGGGAAATGGTAGCTCTTGTTTTTGGGAATCATTCTTGTTTATATCAAATAATTCCACAAAAGGTTTGTGTTAGAGACCAACCACAAACCACTGGAGATGATTGGACTAAAACCATTTACCAATGCACCACCAGGATTGCAGCGTTCCCTGATAAAGCGCCAAGATTATCACTGCAGCATTAGGTACAAGCCAGGTTACCAGATGGTCATAGCAAATACACCTTGCAGGTTACACAAGCCATTGAAAACTGTTAGATCTGCAAGGTTGACCTAATTGACATTGAATGTGAAGATGTTCTCTAATTGACCTAGTATATTCTCACAACGCATTGCCAGCAGTTGCAAGAACAACATAGGAACAGGAGTAGGCCATTCAGCACCTCTAATTTACTGCACCATTGTAAATCATGGCTGATCATCGATTTGCCATTGATAAATCATGTTCCTGCTTTGTCACCATTTTCCTTGATGTGACTAGGCTAATATTGGGTCTAATTTGGAAAGTTGTCCTGGATCCTATAAGCTCTTAGCTTTTTAGCCAGTTTGCCATGTTCAACCTTGGCAAAAGCCTTACTGAAGTCCATGTAAATTCCATCAACTGAATTGCCCTTATCAACTCCACAAAAACTTCAAACTTCTTCGACATTAGTTCCCACTGACAAAGCCACGGTAACTAACTTTGATTAATCCCTACCTCTCTAATCCAGTCCCTCAGAGTTTTTTCCAAGTGTTTCCCTTCCACAGATGATAGACTCAATGGCCTGTAATATCCTGGTTTAACTTTACCACCCTTCTTGAATAAAATGTTAAAAAGAAAATAGCGTGCATTTTTCCTTCATGTCTAAATTTCCAAGTGAATCAAGTTTTCCAATTCTACACCCTTATCTACATTTCACACAGGCTTAGTCTCCCCTTACCATGTAACCCTTACCCAATTGAAAAATAGATAAAATTAAAAATTAAAAAGTTTTTTGACAAGCAGAGTTGATTAACGCTCTCTTTTTGTGAAGCTTTGATTCCTACCTTTCCACTTTTGAATAAATTATCTCTCAAAAATAAAAGAACAGAATTGCTTGGGAACTCCTTCTTTTAGTGAAGTGACTGCAAAGTAAAGTTGCTGATGCTCAGTTTGGGTCCTGCCAGGGTCACTCAGCTCCCGATCTCATTACAGTCTTCTTTCAAACATTGACGGAAGTCGAATTTTAGAACTGAGGTTAGAGTGGCTGAAACCAAAAAAAGAAAATGCTGGAAAATCTCAGCAGGTCTGGCAGCATCTGTAAGGAGAGAAAAGAGCTGACATTTCGTGTCTAACTGACCCTTTGTCAAAGCTAAAAAAAGGGGAGAAATAGGGAGGTATTTATACTAGGTAGAAACAATGACTGCAGATGCTGGAAACCAGATTCTGGATCAGTGGTGCTGGAAGAGCACAGCAGTTTAGGCAGCATCCAAAGTGCAGCGAAATCGACGTTTCAGGCAAAAGCCCTTCATCAGGAATAAAGGCAGTGAGCCTGAAGCGTGGAGAGATAAGCGAGAGGAGGGTGGGGGTGGGGAGAAAGTAGCATAGACTACGATGGGTGAGTGGGGGAGGGGATGAAGGTGATAGGTCAGGGAGGAGAGGGTGGAATGGATAGGTGGAAAAGAAGATAGGCAGATAGGACAAGTCCAGACAAGTCATGGGGACAGTGCTGAGCTGGAAGTTTGGAACGAGGGTGAGGTGGGGGAAGGGGAAATGAGGAAACTGTTGAAGTCCACATTGATGCCCTGGGGTTGAAGTGTTCCAAGGCGGGGCTGAGAGAAGGTGAGTCATGGCTCCAGAAGCAAAGGTAGCAATAAAGAGATGATAATGACAGTGCAAAGAGAGATGAGAGGGAGATTAGGAGCTGTGAATGACCAAGGCTGAATCCAGTGCTGTGTGACAAAATATGTGGGGGATGGGAGGAGGTGGGGAAGGGGTGAAGCAGAGGCAAAATGGAAAACAGGGGAGGAGGTGAGAAAATGATGATAAGAGAGTGGGGAGTGAGAGAAAGAGAGACAAAGAAATAAGAAGTACAGAACAGTGAAAAAAATTTTAAAAATAAATAAAGTAAATGAAATTAAATTATCTGAAGATGTTGAATTCAATGTTGAGACCGGCAGGCTGTAACGTGCCTAATTGAAGATGAGATGCTGTTCCTCCAGTTTGTGTTGAGCTTTACTGGAACATTGCAGCAGGCCAAGGACAGACATATGGGCATGGGAGCAGGATTGTGTGTTGAAGTGGCAAGCCAAAGGAAGGTCTGGGACCTGATTGCATACAGACCGAAGAGTGACTGGCTGTGACACCAAGGCCACATTTGACTGAGTGTGATATCAAGGAGACCAAGCAAAACTGGAAGCAACGTGGATTGGGGGAATGTTCTCTGCTGGCTGGAATCATACTCACACAAAAGAACAAAATGTAGATGTCGGACATCAGGCAACCCATCTCCCAAACATCTCCACAGGAGTTCCTCAGGGTAGTGTCCCAGACCCAAACATCTCTAGCTGCTTCATCAATGATCTTCCCTCCATCATTAGGTCAGATCTGAGGATGTTCACCAATGGTTGCACAATGTTCAGCATCATTCACGACTCCTCATATACTGAAGCGATCCATGTCCAAATGCGGCAAGATGTGGACAATATCTAAAGTTTGAGAATGATAACTGGAAAGTAACATTGCCAGACAATGACTATGTCCAACAAGAGAGAATCTAACCATCATCCCTTGTCCTTTAATGACATTACCATCCCTGAATCCACCGTTACCAACATTCATTGCCATTGATAAGAAACCTAATTGGACTAGCTATATAAATAATATGGCAGTGAGAAACTCACCTTCTGACTCCCCAAAGCCATCTACAAGACATGTCAGGATTGTAACAGAATACTCCACACCTGCCTGATGAGTGCAGTTCAAGAAGCTTGATACCATCCAGGACAAAGCAACCCATTTGATAGGCATTACATTCTCTCTCTCCACCACCTATGCTCAGGAGCATCAGCATGGACTATCTAAAAGATGCACAGCAGAAATTCACCAAATATCCTTAAAGAATACTATTCAAACCCATGGTCACTAACATCCAGAAGGACAAGGGCTACAAATCACTGGGAGGATTACCACCAGCAAGTTCCCCTCCAAGCCATTCACCATCCTGACTTGGAAATATACTGTTGTTCCTTCAGTGTCACTCATTCAAAATCCTGAAACCCTCTCTAGCAGCATTGTGTGTATACCTCCACCAAATGGCATACAGTAGTTTAAGAAAGCAGCTCACCATCATATTTCACAGGCAACTAGGGATGGGCAATAAATGGAAGCCCAGCTAGAAAAACTTACATCCCATGAAGGAAAAAAAAACAGAAAAAAATGCACATGTTACTACTGTTTGACAAGTCTATTTGAATGGAACGGCAATGCAACAGGCAGGGCCTTAAATTTAAGATGGCAGACGCTGTGAAGACTAATTTTCCACACTCCTTTACTTTAGTACTATTACAAACTCCACTTGAAAATGGTAAACATTTACCTTGAATGATTTTCAGTTAAAGAAATTACCAACAAGGTTCCATTTATTATAGCTTCATAATAATAGCAGTCAGAATCAATGCAAATTGCACACACATTAACAGGTGAATAATATTTCATGTAAGAAAGTAAATTTCACCTTGTACAGTTGATACAATACAGATACATTTTATTTACCCACAAGCATTTGCATCAAATGGTGACTCTATGCAGATATACACAATATACTCTTCTTCAGGACTCTAATCTGACAACAGCTTTCACCTCAGATTTTATGAATACAATCAATTTCTACAAAGCCTCTCTCCCTCAGGTCATGGCAGTCTTGATTGGGTAGTCTTCCAAAGTTCTTTTTCATGAAACAACAATCTGTTTCATGGTTTTGCCACTTCTTGTAAAATAGCCAGCTCTTTTGTATCTCTGAATTATTTACCTAGTCTTTCAAGTTTTAACCCATCCACACCAATGTCTCCAAGAACTCCTGAATCTGTAATCTGATCACCTCCTACCCTTGGCCATCCTTTGTGTCAACTTCATTCCTGTTGAGATTACTTCCAGGTTAAAGGTTATCAGGTGACATAGACAGTATTTCTTATTATTCAAGAAAATTACAATTGATACTCTTTACATTGATGCAAACTCTTTAATGTCTCTTTAAAAATATTCTAAGAGTTACCAGTTCCATGGGAACTTTTAAAAATTACATTTTTTTCTTATTGTAGCTTCTGGGTCAAAGGTCAGACAATACAATGTTTAGCTTGTGATCCCCAAAGCAGAGTGATTATTCTGGTATGAAATTTGACTGATGAAGCAACCAAATATGGTAGACAAAAACTGTTAAACTAGTACCACACTGACTGCTTAATGTTTGAGAACACCAAAATGGATTGTCTTGTCACTGAATGAAATAAAGAAAGATAATGGAAGACTTGTTTGATTTCATAATTTAATGATGTGTCACTAACCAACTCAAAAATGAAAGAATATTTAATTCTGTTATTTAATGCTTAGCTTTTTATGCTAGATCAAAGGAAATTCACCTATATTCTTCAACATTTCCTTTCAAAGTTGTACTGATAAGGCTATTTGATGAAGAGTTGATAATGCTTAACCACAGCTTTCTAATGTATCTGAGTAAGAACTACAGTGAACACAATTCAATCACAAAAAGTATAACCCTGTATACTTCAAACCAAAGGGCTGAATTTTCATTTGGATCAAACACTGTTTGAGGTGGTTTTAACTCTGCAAGGGTGGATGGGTTAAACAAGTTAAAATTGGGCCCAACGTTTTTATTCTTCTGCATTTTATCAAATTTAATAATTTATTAAATACATTTTCTTAAAAACAGCAAATATTTAAGATTAATGGACCTCTATCAATGATAAAGAAACTGTTTGAATGGAAATAAAATTATTTGCTCATACAGGAGAACAATGCTACGACCTTCTTTAATTACAAATTTCATTGGTTCAAATAAAATTAAAACTTTTGGGGTGCAGCATACTTTGTATGACAGACATAATGACAGTAATGAGTAACAGACAAACTAAAAATACATATCATCAAGGAATAGAAAAGGTTATTTACCACTAGTAAACATTCAATTTTCATTTTATTCAGTGTAAGTTTTTTTATTAGTCAGTATTAAATTGTATAGTCATTTTGCTGGATACTTAATGGTCGGGTGTTAATTTTTTCTTGTGTATTGTAGCCGTCATTTTTGTAATTTTGTAATGATCGATTCCGAATGAAAATCAAGAGTTGCTCCCGGGTGCAATATTTTCAGAGACAAAGAAGATTAAACATGAGAATGAGTAGGACACAAACCGATCATATCAGGATCTCAAACCCACAATCAATAAAGCCACATGTAGTGGAGGTTTTGAATCATACTTCTCATGCAATCTATTTTGAGTGCACCTAATCAGAGAGGCATTACAGCTAAGGTGGGTATATATTGTTGTTAGTGTTAACAGAGACAATTTATACTTATACACATCACATTGCAAAGCGAACATTCTTTCAAAGTTACATTCATCAGTTTGCCTTCTCAAAAGTGTTTAAGAACATTCAAACAGGAGTAGGCCATTCAACCCCTCGAGCCTGTTCCACCATTCAATGAGATTACAGCTAATCTGTGGCTTAAGTCCATACACATTTTCTTAAAAAACGTTTATCTATTTTAGATTAAAATTAACAATTGATCCATTGCCATTTGTGGAAGACAGTTCCAAACATCTGCCACCCTTTATGTGTAGAATGCTTCCTAAAATCTCTCCTGAAAGGTTTGGTCCTAATTCTCAGAATATGTACCTAGTTCTGAAAGCTCCAACCAGTGGAAATAATTTATCTTTAACTACCCTGTCTTTTCCTCTTAAATCTTGAAGATTTTGATTAGATCACCCCTCAACTCTCTAACTTCTCGTGAAAACAGACCAATTATGTATAACCTCTCTTCATAATTTAAGCCATGAAGTCCTGGTATCATTCTTGTAAACCTATGTTGTACTTCCTCCAAGGCCAATACATCCTTCCTAAGGTGGGGTGCCCAGATCTGCTCACAGTACTCCAAGTGGGGCCCATCCAGGGTTGTGTATAACTGCAGCATGACATGTGCATCCTTATCCTCTTGATACAAAGTCCAGTGTTCCATAAATTTTCTTGATTAAGAACAGCCAATTAACACAGGTTTACCTGGCATCATCTGTGAACAAATAAAATCCCATAAGCAAAATTTTAAAAAGAACAATATTTTATTCAGCAATATTGTAGTGTTCAAGTGATACTAGAGACCAAGATATTTGAAGTTCCAAAGATAATGGCTTTATTACCTTTTCAAAAATGCATAAGTAAAGGAATCATAGTCCTGCTCTTTCAGGAGAGAGACTCAGCTAGGGGGTAAGTTTAATCTGAGGGTCACCATGCCTTAGGCAAGGGGCAAGATTGAGAATCTTCGTCGTGACCTCAATTGGTTTGAGAATTGAACCCACACTATTGCTGCCACTCTACATCACAATCAGCTATCCAAGCTATTTGGACCTGTCCTTGTAACTGATTTAGTTGGACCTTATAAAGGATTCTGAGTTGCCTACCTGAAGAGTAGGCTTGGAAATGTTACAAGGTAAAGCTCTGTAAATCCATTTTTCAAAGCCCTCAACCACTCATACTGACAACTATCCTCTCCACACCAATGGAAACCCAACCCCAGTTCCAGATCAGACACAACCACCGATATATACCAGATCTGACCTGAACTCACTTTAGGAGAAAGTGAGGACTACAGATGCTGGAGATCAGAGTCAAAAAGTGTGGAGCTGGAAAAGCACAGCTGGTCAGACAGCATCTGAGGAGTAGGAGAGTTGAACATTCGGGCATAAGCCCTTCATCAGGAATTAGGAACTCACTCTAGCCTAACCTAATCTAACTTTGCCAACCTCATTCTCTCCCTACCTCACTCTAGACTTGATCTGAGTCAACACCACCCTCCATCCCACCAGCACCTTCTCTAGACACAAACCAGTGTCAGATTGATTGCCCACTGTCCTAATTCCCAAGACCACCACCCTGATGACACCCTCCCTGATCACAACCCAAACTACCCAACACACGCTCTGACCCTCCCCTTGTAACGGTATCCTCTTGTGGTCTTTGGCATATAAATAAAATCGAACTATGTGTACAGCAGAATAAACCAGTTTGGTTCAGTGTTGACTTTCCATATGAGCTCACTGTTTACCCAACGCTATCACATTTGAAAAGAGGTATATTATGTATATCCCTAGTCCAATGTATTTGAGTTTGATAATCTTCCAAAACTCTAATAGTAAAATTGAGTTTTATTTCCCGAGTAAAAGTTTTTGAAATCTGATCATTACAGAAGGGCTGTTTGTCCAAATACATTGAACTTCAAATCAGCAAGTTTCAGAAAACTGAGGCAATATAGTCATGACTGATCATCTTTTGATGTATATCTGGAGCAACTCGAGATGTTTTTCACTGCCAAGAATATTCTGGTATGTTTCTGATAACTTGGCTGTTAATCAGGCAGTGAAGTAAAACGGTGATATTTCTGGCCAAAGCAAGCCCAGAAGGATTTTACACATTCCTTACTAAGCCGAACGCCACTCTGCTATGATGGTGTCTGAATCTTCAATGAAACTGGCCCCATGATTTAAAGATATGAGTAACACTTTAGTTCAGAGGATCTTCAGATCTGCTTCCTCCAGGTATTAATCAGCCCCCCATGCTCTTGGGGAGACAATAGAGCAAGAGCTGAAATGACGGGGTCGGGAGTGGGAGAACTATTGCAAATGCTGAACAGAGGAATTGGATTCCTTCCACTGGCAAAAGCTAGTGTGGGGATTATAAAGTAACTGTAAATCGTGTACTGGAATGTAATCCACTCAATAATTTTTCAAGCTTCAAGGATCTGTTCACTATGTTGTCATGTGGCCAACGTTTCTTTTTCAAAATTAGGCCTGACAAACGTCTATCTTTGACTTGAATTTGGTGATGGGTCTAAACCATTTCTGATAACCAGTGTACATATGGATATGTTTCAATTTCACAGGCTGCTATGGATAGCTTGGCTTTATGACTGCTGTGCCATTATGTGGCCGCTTTGGCGTAACACTGGATGGCCAATGCTCATCTGGATGCTCAGCAGCCTTTTAGAGATGGCACAGGCTAGGGGCCAGTCTTTCAATAGAAATCTGATGAGTGTTGCTGGAATAGTGGGTGTTAGAATCAGGCTGGAATTCAGGCAAATGGGCTGCCTTGGGGCAGAGTAGGTATTTACTGAGGCAATGCTATGAGAAATCTTACTGGGCCACGTGAAAAGAATTTCTCCATGAAACCCACTGAAAATGACAGAACCAAAAAAAACATAAAATTCTGCCCTTTTCTTCATTTCTTAGTAAGTTCAAGTGTACCGCAGCTTAAAACTTTTATTTTCTCAAATAAAATTGGGATATGAGCTAGGCCCGCATTTTTTTGCCCATCCTTCATTGTCCTTGAAGTGACTGGTTTTCTTGGCCAGTTCAAAGGGCAGTTAAGGGTCAGAGTCGAGAGTGTAGTACTGGAAAAGCACAGCCAGTCAGGCAGCATCTGAGGAATGAGTCCTGATGAACGGCTTATGCCTGAAACGTCCTGCTCCTCATATGCTGCCTGACCGGCTGTGCTTTTCCAGCACCACACTCTCGACTCTGATCTCCAGCATCTGCAGTCCTCACTTTTTCCTAGTTAAGAGTCAGCCACATTGCTGTGGGTCAGGACTCACATGCGGGTCAGACCAGTTAAGAATGGCTGATTTCCTTCCTTGAAAGGCATTAGTGAATCAGATGGGTGTTGAGTAGCATCTATGATAGTTGGCATTGACACTAGAATGAGACAGGCTTTATATTTCAAATATGGTCATTGATCTTAAATTCTCACCAGCTGTCATGTGGAAGTTAAACTTGTGTCCCCTAGAGCACTAGCCTGAGCCTTGGGATTAGATTAGATTAGATTCCCTACACTGTGGAAACAGGCCCTTCGACCCAAAAGTCCACACCGAACCTCCAAAGAGCAACTCACGCAGACCCATTCCCCTACATTTACCCCTGACTAATGCACCTAACACTACAGGTAATTTAGCATGACTAATTCACCTAACCTGCACATCTTTGTGACTGTGGGAGGAAACCAGAGCACCCGGAGGAAACCCCTGCAGACACGGGCAGAACGTGCAAACTCCACACAGACAGTTGCCTGAGGCAGGAATTGAACCCGGATTCCTGGCAGTATGAGGCAGCAGTGCTAGCCACTGAGCCACCGTGTCACCCCTTGGGATTTAAATCCCAAGACCATACTACTTTACCACCAACTCCCCAGCATCCCATTTCAAGGATTTGCTGTTCAGGAGCCCTCATCAGTTCCACCTACGAGTCGTCTTTTTTCCATAAACCATACATCCGATAATGGACTTTCCTTCAGAGAGATGGCCTTTCATTTCCAAAGGCCTCCACCTTACCAAGATTTTCCAACAACTTGAACATGACTTCACTGGAATCTGTAAAGACAGAGGACCACAGCTGTGGGTATGCGTCAATGTCACCTGGTCAATCCAGCTGTTTGTTCTTCCAGAATTGGTACCAATTTCAAATATACAGACACCCTTTTCCACAGCGCTGGTAAGGTCAAAATAATCACCATCAACAATTCTGCAGTAAGAATGAAAACTACAGGAAGAATGAAAAATGGGGCGGCACAGTGACTCAGTGATTAGCACTGCTGTCTCACCTGGGTTCGATTCCAGCCTCAGGTGACAGTCTGTGTGGAGTTTGCACGTTCTCCCCGTGTCTGCATGGGCTTCCTCCAGGTGCTCAGGTTTCCTCCCACAATCCAAAGATGTGTAGATTAGGTGAATTGGTCATGCTAAATTGCCATAGTGATCAGGGATGTGGAGGTTAGGTGCATTAGACAGGGGTAAATATAGGATAAAAGGATAGGGGAATAGATTCTGGGTGGGTTACTCTTCAGAGGGTCAGTTTGGACTTGTCGGGCCGGAGGACTTGTTTCCATTCTGTAGGGATTCTAAGATTCTATGAAACAACACTGGATGCCGTAAATCAGAAGCAGTGAGAAATCCAAGTTAATGTTTCACGTTGAGTGACCCTCCCTCAACGTTCTGAGGGAGGGTCTGAGGAAGGGTCACTCAACCCAAATGTTAACTCTGATTTCTGGTCACAGATGCTGCCAGACCTGCTGAGCTTTTCCAACAATTTCTTTTTTTGTTTCTAAAAAGTTGCTTTGAGTATTAAGTCACAACAGGAACATTAATTTATATAGCACCTTCAATAGAGTAAAACATGTTTCAAGTGGATGCTATTAGTCAAAATTAGGCACCAACACACATGAAAGGATTTGAGGACAGGTGCAAGGTTGAAGTCACAGTTTTTAAGGAATATCTTAAAGGAAGGGAACTCACAACCATTTAGGGAGGGAATCCCAGAGCCTTGTGCCCAGGCAACTGGAAGCACTACAGCCAAAGTAGCAAAAATAATAAATTCCAATCAACCAGTACAATATAGTGAAATACATTTTAAAATTTAGAACTATTTAAAGAAGAAACCAAAAACAAAATATATTGCATATTAGAAGAGTTTCACAGAAATGTAACAAGGTGGACAATAATTTCATGAGTAATTGGCATGAGTCAGCTACCAGGTAAAGGATTTAGCTGAGTACAGAAATTAAAATGAATGGCATGCTAATGTTATCAGCTTCTGGCAAAGGCTGTGTTGCATGAAAAACATGCCACAAAGGCATTCCTTGTTTTTATTTGCAATTTATGTTTTGCAATATCTTATACCAGATCTATATGTGGCAAGAGAATTACAACCCTTTTCAATGGCTGATTTACGTACATTTTAATTAGAGGTGCAATGTTGATTTTGCTTTCACCTAGCACTAGCTGAAACCTATGTTACATTTCCTTGGGAGATAAGGCTCTTCTACTGCCATCTAGTGGAACTGACTGGTTTTGCTTTTGTTAAATGCTTTGGAATGTCATTCAGGCAAACAACCACCACACTGTTGTGAAACACACCTTAACCAAAACTGACCACATTCTGGAGATTTAAATATTAAACATGTTTTTTAATGGTATATCACAGGAAGACAGTGTTTAACAATTCAAAACCGACAGTGTAATCTAGTGTAATCTAGTGTAATCTAATGCTTTTGCATAATATACAATAAACAAAATAGATGATTTGATATCGCAGTAACTATACAATGCCACGTTGTATGTAGCTACATTCACAAACAACACCATTGTTACAAGTGTCCCCAATCCCTCTGTATTGTATTAAAAATTCTTAAATCTAGTTAATGAGGTGCACATTTGCTTGTTGGTTCTTCCCAGTTGTGGGTGTTCCACCAAAATAAATTTCTAAACATCACAAATTCCAGTCCATAGAAAGTTTAAAATAAAAGCAAAGTACTGTGGATGGTGGAGATCTGAAGTAAAAACTGAAGGTGCAGGAGCGATTCAGTAGGTCTGCCAGCATCTGTGATGCACTGCATATGCTTCGTCACAGACATTGCTAAACCTGCTCAGTTTCCCCAAGACTTTCTATATTTACTCCACAGAGAGTTAGTGGGCAAGTGTCCTCTATTTGTGACAATCTTCAAAAGTCTGAGCCATGAGTAAAAGTGTTTCCATTGAAAAGATGTAAGGGGTTTGGGGATTTTGAAGCAAAAATATTAATAATTGTCTTTGTATTTGGTGGAAACTTTAGTCATTGTTTCCTGCTCACAGCTGTATTGCAATGCAGACTGTTGACAAGACCACAAACACCCAAAGTAAACAACACAGTTCGGGTGGTCTAACTAAAGGAAATGGAACTTGAACTAATGCACAGAATTGAAGCCAAAGT
The DNA here is from genome assembly GCF_020745735.1 of Hemiscyllium ocellatum. Lineage (NCBI taxonomy): Eukaryota > Metazoa > Chordata > Chondrichthyes > Orectolobiformes > Hemiscylliidae > Hemiscyllium > Hemiscyllium ocellatum. The sequence goes on from NC_083416.1 coordinate 45,899,953, forward strand.
GTTTCTGCCTAAAATTTTAAACAGTCTTTATGATTTTGTTGAATGCTATATACTTCCTTGGGTAAATCCATCAACCCAACCTCCACTCCCGGCACCTTCCCCTGCAAACACAAGAAATGCAAAACTTGTGCCCACACCACCCCCCTTACTTCCCTCCAAGGCCCCAAGGGATCCTTCCATATCCGTCACAAATTCACCTGCACCTCCACCTCCACACACATCATTTACTGCATCCACTGCATCCGATGTGGCCTCCTCTATATTGAGGAGACAGGCCGCCTACTTGCGGAATGTTTCAGAGAACACCTCTGGGGCACCCGGACCAACCAACCCAACCACCCTGTGGCTCAGCACTTCAACTCCCCCTCTCACTCCACCAAGGACATGCAGGTCCTTGGACTCCTCCATCGCCAGACCGTAGCAACATGATGGCTGGAGGAAGAGCGCCTCATCTTCCGCCTAGCAATCCTCCAACCACAAGGGATGAACTCAGATTTCTCCAGTTTCCTCATTTCCCCTCCCTCCACCTTGTCTCAGTCAAATCCCTCGAACTCAGCACCGCCCTCCTAACCTGCAATCTTCTTCCTGACCTCTCCGCCCCCACCCCCGCTCCGGCCTATCACCCTCACCTTGACTTCCTTCCACCTATCGCATTTCCAACGCCCCTCCCCCAAGTCCCTCCTCCCAACCTTTTATCTTAGCCTGCTGGACAAACTTTCCTCTTTCCTGAAGAAGGGCTCATGCCCGAAACGTCGTCTCTCCTGCTCCTTGGATGCTGCCTGACCTGCTGCGCTTTTCCAGCAACACATTTTCAGCTTAAATACATCTCACCCTTCCAAAATACACCTTCCATTCCCTGCAAATCCTGAGTATATCACTAAAAACCGAAAGAACTGTAGATGCTATAAATCAAAACAAAAACAGAAATTGCTGAAAAAACTCAGCAGGTCTGGCAGCATCTGTGGAGAGAAAAATAGAGTTAATATTTCGGGCCCAGTGACCCACATTCTGAGGAAGGTCACTCGACCTGAAACATCAACTTGATTTCCCTCAATACCTGGCAGACCTGCTGAACTTTTCCAGCAATTTCTGTTTTTGTTTCTGAGTATACCATTATCTCTTAATTACCATAGTTGATGAAGCAAGATCCAGGATCAACAGAGAAGAAGCTCTGGTGTAGTAGAATACATCATGTGCCATTATCTGACATCCCCACGCCCCCACCCCATGCCTCAAGGTGAATGTTTTGAACAAGGAAGTGAATAATACTGGCACATACTAATTTTAATAGAAAATGCTATGGACACTGAAAACCTGAAAATAGAACATAGAACAGTACAACACAGTACAGACCCTTCAGCCCTCATTGTTGTGCCAGCCTTTTATCCTACTCTCAGATCAAATTAACCTACATACTCTTCATTGTACTATCTTCCACGTGCCCTGTTCAAGAGTTACTTAATTGTCCTCAATGTATCCGACTCTACTACCAGCGCTGGCAATGCATTCCACGTACCCACTACTCTCCATGTAAGGAACATACCTCTGACATCTCCTCTAAACTTTCCTCCAGTTACAATAAAATTATGCGCCCTCATGATAGACATTTCCGCCATGGGGAAATCTATTCTGGCTATCCACTCTATTTAAGCCTCTCAACATCTTGTACACCTCTATCAAGGCACCTCTCATCCTTCTTCACTCCAATGAGAAAAGCCCTAGCTCTGTCAACCTTTCAACATAAGACATACCCTCCAGTCCAGACAGTATCCTGGTAAATCTCCTTTGCACCTTCTCTAAAGCTTCCACGTCCTTCCTATAATGGGGAACCAGCACTGAACACAATATTCCAAGTGTGGTCTAACCAAGGCTCTGTAGAGCTGCAGCATTACCTCAATCCTCCTACTAATGAGAGTCAACACACTATACGTCTTCTTAACAATCCTATCGACTTGGGTGGTAACTTTGAGGGATCTACGGACATCGACCCCAAGACCCCTTTGTTCCTCCAAACTGCCAAAAATCCTGCCTTTAACCCTATATTCTGCATTCAAATTCGACCTTCCAAAGTGAATAACTTCACACCTTTTCAGGTTTGGACCCCATCTGGCACCTATCAGCCCAGCTCTGCATCCTGTCAATGTCCCGTTGCAACCTAAAACAGTCGTCCACGCTATCCACAACTCCATCAACTTTCATGTCATTGGCAAACTTACTAACCTACCCTTCCATTTCCTCATCCAAGTCATTTATAAAAGTCACTAAGAACAGAGGTCCCAGAACCGATCCCTGCAGAACACCACTGGTCACTGAGTTCCAGGCCGAATACTGTCCATCTACCACCATCATCTGTCTTCTATGGGCCAGCCAATGCTATATCCAGACAGACAGGTTTCCCTGTATGCCATGCACCCTTACTGTCTGAACGAGCCTACCATTAGGAACCTTATCAAACACCTTACTAAAATCCATATACACCACATCCACAGCTCTACCTTCATCAACATGTTTTGTCATATCCTCAAAGAATTCAGTAAGGTTTGTGAGGCATAATCTGCCCCTCACAAAGACATGCTGACTATCACTAATCAAACTATGGTTTTTCAAGTAACCATAAATCCTGTTTCTCATAATCCTCTCCAATAATTTGTCCACCACTGAGTAGTCTGTAATTACCAGGATTATCCCTATTCCTTTTCTTGAACAAAGGAATAACATTTGCTACATTCCAATCATCTTGCCCTACTCCAGTGGACAGTGAGGATACAAAGATCATAACCAAAGGCACAGCAATCTCTTCCCTTGCTTCCTGTAGCAACCTAGAGTATATCCCGTTTGCCCCAGGAGATTTATCTATCCTTACGTTTTTCAAAATTTTCAGCACATCCTCCGTCCTAACATCAACATGTTTTAGCATACCAGGCTGTTCCACACTGTCCTCAGAAATGTCAAGGTCTCTCTCAGTAATGAATACTGAAGCAAAATATTCATTAAGGTGCTCTCCTACTTCCTCCGATTCCAGGTGCAAGTTCCCTCCACTATCCCTGATCGGCCCAACCTCTGGCCATCCTCTTGTTCCTCACATAATCCTATCCACTAAAGCTTTGTCATGCCCATTTCTAGCTGTCCTAAGTCCCTTCTTCAGTTCCTTTCTGGCTACCTTGTAGAGTCCTGTCTGATCCTTGCCTCCTCAACCCTAAGTATGTTTCCTTCTTCCTCTTGTCACCCAAGGTTCTTTCATCCTACCATCCCTCCCTTGTCTCAATGGGACAAACTTGTCCAGCACTATCAGCAAGTGTTTCTTAAACAACCTCCACATTACTGTCGTGCATTTCCCTGAGAACATCTGTTCCCAATTTAAGTGCCCCAGTTCCTGCCTAACAGCATTGTAATTCCCCTTTCCTCAATTAAATAATTTCCCATACAGTCTGCTCATATGTCTCCCCATGAGTATAGTAAAGGTTATGGAATTGCGATCACTATCACCAAAATGCTCTCCCACTGAGAGTTCTGACATCTGGCATGGTTCGTTACCATGCACCAAATCCACTATGGCTTCCCCTCTCGACAGCTTATATACATATTGCATCAGGAACCCTTCCTGGACACACCTGACCAAAACTGGTCCATTCAAACTATTTGAACTAAGGAGGTTCCAATCAATATTGGGAAAGATAAAGCCACCCATGACAACAATCCTGTTACTTCCGCACCTTTCCAAAACTGCCCCCCAATCTGCTCCTCTGTGTGTCTGTGATATTGGGGGGGGGCCTATAGAAAACTCCCAATAAAGTGACTGCACTTATCCTGTTTCTGACCCCTACCCATACCAACTCTAAAGACAAAACCTCCTCAACAATCTCCCTTTCTGCAGCTGTGATACTATCCCTCATTAGCAATGCCACACCTCCAGCTCTTTTACCTTCCCCCTTATTCCTTTTGAAACATCTCAACCTGGAACATCCAACAACCATTCCTGCCCCTGTGATATCCAAGTCTTCGTAATGGCCACAACATCATATTTCCAAGTACTGATCCATGCTCTGAGGTCATCACCCTTATTCCTGATACTTCTTGCATTAAAATAGACACACTTCAATCCATCACACTGACTGCACCTTTGCCATATCAAGTGCCTGTCCCTCCTCACAGACTCTGCATACTGTATCTGGCTGTTCACTACCTATACCATCATCTGATTCCTAGTTCAGGTTCCTACTCCCCTGCCAATCTAGTTTAAACGTCCTGCCCAGGATATTGGTGTCCCTCCAATTTAGGTGCAACCTGCTCTTCTTGTACAGGTCCCACCTTTCCCAGAAAGTATCCCAATAATCCACATATTTAAGGCCCTCCCTCCTACACGAGCCCTGCAGCCATGTGTCCATCTGCACTCGCTCCCTGTTCCTAGCCTCATTAGCACGTGGCACCGGTAGCAATCCTGAGATTACTACTCTGTTGTCCTACCTCCAAGGTTCCAACCAAATCCCTATATTGTCTTTTCAGGTCCTCCTCCTCCTTTTCCCTACTTATGTCATTGGTAGTAAATTGATAAAGCAGATTATTATATTCTCTGCAGCAATGAACAAGAATCCAGATGGCTGTGTAGCCTACCCACTGCCAGGATTCAGGATATCTGTTCAAGCTGGGAAGAACTTTCTGCAGCTATTTCCTTTAATATCCTTGGATGTATCCCATCAGTTGCAGGGAACTTATTAATCTTTAACCACATAAATTTCACTCGTACATTTTCTTAGTGCTAGTATTGCATTAATTTATTTCCTGTCTTTTTGCCCCTAGAATATTTAGGAATTTTGATATGCTATTAGTGTTCTATTGTGCAGACAGATGCAAAGTATTTATTAAACTCCTCTGCCATTTCTTGGTCCCCCGTTATTATTTCTGCAGCCTTATTCTCTCAGTGGCATATGCCTACTTTGGCTTCCCTCTTGCTTTTTACATGTTTAAAGAAGTCCTTTCTGTCCATCTTGACATTACTGGTAAGTTTACCATCAAAGTTTATTTTCTCCCTCTTTTGATTTTGGTCATCTCCTGTTGGGTTTTAAAACTTTCCCAATCCTCAGCTGTACAAATAATCCTTAACATATTTTGTTTTCTCCTTCAATCTGATTCTAGTCTCAACTTCCTTGGTTAAGTATAGTTGGCTTATCCCCTTCCCACAATCCTTCTTCCTCACTGGAATGTATCTTTGCTTTGAAACACAAAATATTTTCTTAAATGTCTGCCAATGATCCTCAACTATCTTTGTTGCTAAACTCCTTTCCTGGCTAGCTCTGCCCTCATTCCCTTGTAATTACCCTTATTTGAGTTTGCACAGTTGTTTCCAACTCAAGTTCCTCACTCTCAAAGTGAATTCTAAATTCCACCATGTTATGGTCACTGTTTCTGAGGGGATCTTCTACTCTGACATCAATTTATCAAATCTGCTTCATTACATATCACCAGATCCAAAAATAAACTGTTTCCTGGTTGGGTCCACCACATATTGTTCTAGGAAACTTTCCCAAATACATTCTGTGAATTTTTCTTACTGGCTTCCTCTGCCAATCTGTTTATCCCAATGTACATGAAGATTAAAGTCAACCATGTTTTATCTGTTGCCTTTGTCATATCATGGATCACAGAAAGATAGGATTCCTACAGTGTGCAAGCAGGCCATTCAGCCCATCAAGTCCACACAGGCCCTCCAAAGAGCATCCCACCCAGGTCTACCTCTTTACCCGATCTTTATAACCTCCGATGGTTAATCTACCTAGCCTACACATCCCAGGACAATTTAGCATGGCCAATCCACCTAACCTGCATATTTTGGACTGTGGGAAGAAACTGCAGCGCCTGAAGAATGTGCAAACTCCACACAACTGGTTGCCTGAGGAATTGAACATATGTCGCTTGCACAATGTGACAGTAGTGCTATCTCTAAGCGACTGTGCCACTCCATTTATCCCTTCATTTTCTCCTGGCCTATTCTCTGTTGCAACATGTAGCCTGTTGTCAGGCAACTTCTGGACTGCTCCTACCTGTGTCTTCTATCCCTTTGTACTTATTACCTCCTGCCATATGGATTAAACATTTTCTGATTCAAAATCATTTCTTCCTGTCGTACTTATTCTATCCCAACATGCTACCCCAATTTGCTTTCCTTCCTGCCTAACCTTTCAAAAAAAATCACATGTCCCTGAATATTCAATGTTGATCTCCTTGTAACCATTAACATATACAACTAGAGCAGTTGGGTCTTGAACCCAAGATTTCTGGTCCATGGACACTATAATTGTGCCACAAGACTTCCTCAATCCCTCCAACTGTTGTGGCTGGGATGGAACCTATGTCTCAGAATATTAATTAGATTCTTTACAGCATGGAAACAGGCCTTTCGGCCCAACAAGTCCACACCAACCCTTGAAGAGAAACCCGCCCAGACTCATTTCCCGACATTATAGCTGACTAATGTACCTAACACTATGGGCAATTTAGCATGGCCAATTCACCTGTGCTGCACATCTTTTGGAATGTGGGAAGAAAGCGGAGCACCTGGAGGAAATCCATGCAGACACGGGGAGAATGTGCAAACTCCACACAGACAGTTGCCCGAGGCTGGAATCAAACACAGGTCTCCGGTGCTGTGAGGCAGCAGTGCTAGCCCCTGAGCCACTATGCCGCTCCAGTCTTAATTAATCTCGGCCTTCAGATCACTAGTCCAGTAAGATTAATTTTACACAACCACCTCCATCCAAACTGAATTCAAATTCCACAATTTCCTGCGGTAAGATTTGAACCCAAGTCCTCAGAATATTCCTAGATCTCTGGATTGCTAGTTTAGCAAAATACCACTTCATTATCCCTTCCCCATAATATGCTAGGCGCTAAATTTAGATGCAACATTTCAAAAGTTATAATCTTCACATTATTGTCTCAGCCACATTCAAATTGGTACAGGATACATAAAATTAGAATGAAGAATATATGGCTCAAAGACTGTTATAGGGGAAGTAGGTCTGATTCAGGGGCTGCTGGCACCACTGGGGGGTGAATCAAACCAGTGGTAAAATTCAATCATATAGTGGTCAGTGCAACATAGAAGTGGCTTCACGCTGGAGTCATTATGTAGTCCTGTCATATTAGGGGGATTGTCTGCCCCTGAACCATACTGGGATGAATGTTCTTGTGAACCACATGACTAGGAAAATACAGAAGGCTTTAAGTCAAAAAGTGGGGCAAGTAATCGAATATCAAAATATGTGGCATATCAAAGAATCAGACAAGGTCAGAGATGAAAATAGTAATATGAAAATGAGGGTCAAAGAATGACTAGACAGTACAGAGAGCAAGGTCCTAGGAATATACCAACAAACAAGCCGAGAGGTTATAAAGGTAACACCAATAAAGACTCTTTATCTGAATGCATATATCATTCAATACAAAGTAACAAATTAATAATGCACATTGAAGTGAATAATACAATCGTTCAGCCAGGTAACGCTGCAGCATGACCAGGATTGGATCCTAAATGTTGAGGGGTAAATATGGATCCACGAAGCTCGGTGAGGTTGGGGGTGTGGGCCGGTGGTACTATACTGTTAATCAAGATGGCAATACATAGAGATTGTTTTGGGAGATTAGGATATTGAATGGGTTCAATGGAAATGAGGAATACTCGGGGAGAGAAGTCACTAATGTGAGAGTTCCATAGCCCTCTAACAGTAACCACAATATAGGACAGATTGTACAAGAAGAAATATTGGTTGCTTATGAAAAAGGAATGGCAATAGTACTGGCTGACTTTAATCTACATTTCATCTGGGAAAATCAGATTGACAGTAGTTCTCTGGATGAAGAGCTAATAGAATGTATTTGTAAATATTCTTAGGGCAGCATGTCTGGGAGCAGCTGGAAAGCAGGTGACATTAGACTTTGTATTGTCTAATATGACAGGATTATTACACAATGCCCTCAGAATAAAGTCACTTATATGTTGCACTGACCACGATTGATTGAATTTTACTACTGGTTTGAAAAGGAGAAGAGTGAATCTAAATGAGGGTAACTGTGTGGCATGAAAGATGAAATAATGGAAAAACACTGACATACTGGGCTAGGGATGGCTCAATAGAGACAAAGCGACGGACATTTAGAGAGATATGTCAGAATACTCAGAATAAGTGTATTCTTATGATAGTGAATAATTTCTGTGGTTAAAAGAAAGCATTTAGGGAAAGCATGAAACTTCAGGGAAAAGCATCAATCTACCAAAAGGTCTGAGGCAGATTAGATGATTGGCCAGAATAACTAAAATGGTTAATCAGAAGGAAGAAATTACAATATGAGAGGAAGCTAGTTAGAAAGGTAAAAATGGATAACACGAATTCCCACCGGCATTTAAAAAAGAAAAGGTTAAATAAAGTGAGTGTTGGTTCTCTAGGGAATGAAAATGGGGAGTTATTAGATAATAAGTCAATGGTGAATGAAATGAACTAATTTTCTGTCAGTAGAGGATATGAAAAGCATTTCAGTGGTAGCTGTAACTCAGGAAGTGGAAGAGAGAGAAATACATGGTACCAATAGCATCATGGGAAGGTGGCCTGAGCTAACAGCTGGAGCTGTGTGCTGACATGTCTTTGGATTCAGATTGACTTCATCTTAGGGTTGTAAAAGAGTTGGTTAATAAGGCAACAGATACTTTAATGTTAATTTTTCAAACCTCCCTCAATTCAGGAAAGGTTCCATCAAACTGGAAAGTAACAATATATTTATTTTACTGAAGAAGGGAGGGAGGCACATAAACACTCATGTACCTCTGCTTCTGCACTCCATTTAGAATTGTACTCCCTACTTTACATTGACTTTCAACATTCTTACAACCAAAGTGCATCACCTCACACTTCTCTGCATTAGCCTCATCTGCCTCCTATCCACTGACTCCACCAACTTCTTAATGTCCTTTTAGACTTCCACACTATTCACAGTTTACAATCCTTCTGGGTTGAGTCTGAAAACTTTGAAATTATCCTCCACACATCAAGATCCACATCATTAATATATATCGGGAAAAGCAAGGACCCCAAAACTGACCCCTAGGGACTCCACTACACATGTTCCTCCAACCTGAAAAATATCCATTGAACTTTATGCTGTGTGTATGTCACTCACCAATTTTCTATCCATGTAGTTACTGTCCCTTTTCTACTATAACTCATAATTTTCCACATAAGTTCATGTGATTCAGTATCAAATGCCTTTTTGAAATTGATGTATACAACATCAACAGCATTACTCTCATTGACACTTTGTTATCTCTTACCAAAAATCTTTAGCAAGTTAGTTAGACATGATTTCCCTTTAGAAATCCATCCTGACTCTTCCTAAGCAACCCATTTCTTTCCATGTGATTACAAATATCCCAAACAATTGTTTTTAGAAGTTTCCCACCACCAAAGTCAGACTACCTGGTGTGTAATTGCTGGGATTGTGCTGTCAGCTGTCTTTGAACAAGGTAACAATATTTGCAATCCTCCAGTCTTCTGGCACCTCCATGGAGTCCAGGGAAGACTGAAAGATTATGGCTAGGGATTTCGCAATATCGAGCCTCATTTCCTTCAAAATCCTTGGATGCATCTTATCCGATCCCAGTGCCTTGTTAAGTTTAAGTGCTAACAATCTATCAAGACGTCTTGAACCCATCTAGTTTCCCCATCTGTCACTATAGCCTGGTTAGCATCCTTCTCTTTTGTGAAAACAGATGCCACGTATTTATTTAGCACCTGACCCTCTGCCTCTCCTTTGGGGTCTCTGATCAGCTTTGCCATTCTGTTAATATAAAGTCATTACTCTTTATGTGTCTATAGAAGACTTTGGGATTTTCCTTAATACTAGCTGTCAATGTTTTTTTCATAATTCATCTTTGCTTCTGTTGTTTGCTTTTTTCACCTCCCCTTAAACCTTTTGTATTCAAGTTGATTCTCAATTGTATTTTCTGTCTTGCAGCTGTCATAAGGACACATATTTTTTCTAATTTTAGTTTAAGAATTTTTAGGACAATTAGAAATGGGCGATAAATACTAGCATAGCTAGCAATGCCTGTACTCCATGAATGATTTTTTAAAAAATATCTTCCTATATTAAAGAACAGTATCCTGTTAACCTTATTGATTATGTGCTGTACCTGCTGTAATTTATATACTTGAACACTTAAATCTCTCTACATCTCAGACTTCCAAAGTCTTTCTCCATTTAAGTAAAAATCAACCTTTTCATTCTTGCTGCCAAGTGAGCAACGTCACATTTGCCTACATTACATTCCATCTGCCAAATCTTTGTCTACTTACTCAAACATTTACATCTGTCTGCAAATTTCTTACATCTTCTTCACAATATATTTTCCTACTGGACTTAGTGTTGTCTTTGTATTTAGCTACCATGACTTCACTGCCCTCATCTAAGTCATTGATACAAATTGTAAAATGTTGAGACCCCAGCACAGACTCCTATGGGAGTTCACTAATCACATACTGCCAATGAGACGTATGAAAACCCTTTTCCAGCAGTCAGCCAAACTTCTATCCACACTGAGATGTTATCTCCTATACAGTTTCCTGTAGATTTTATTTTCCACAATATGCTGAGGCATCTTCTCAAACACCCTCAGGAAAATTCAAGTCTAATGCATCTACAATCTCCACTTTGTTCACAACATTTTCACAATTTTAAAGAACTGCAATTAATCTGTTAAATATTATTTTCCTTTGAGGAAGCAATGCTGAATCTTCCTGAAGGCTTGGAGATTTTTAAGCTCAGTGTGATAATCTCTTTGTTGATTCATTCTAGAACCTTCTTCATTACAGATATCAAGCCAAGAAAGGCTTAAAGCACCCATCAAGCAATAAGTGTCACTATAATTGTTTAAAAATCAAAATAACTTTGAGAAAAACCTTCGTGATAAAGGATGCCTGTTAAGTAAATTGACAAAATAGCAATATTAGTTGTTTAATCAGCATGGAAAAATTGAAAGTAGAAGGAGAATTTTTAAAGATAATGTTTAGAATGAGAAAGGTTTATTGTGCAACTGAAATTATTGCTATAAGAGCAGACATCAGCACAATACCATGTTCTTCAGTATAAAGGGATGGGAGAAGGTTGAAGAAGAAGCAACAAGGGTGAAAATCCTCCATAAAGCTAAAAATATGCAAAAACATAGAGCTGGGAAAATAGCACCAAAAACAGAGTTTCTTCATTTTGCTCAAAAAGGTGAAATGCAATTGTACTCCACTTTGAACTTGCAATTATAATTAAACATTTGAAAAAAATTACAGCAAAAATAAATTTGGAAGTCATTCAACTTTTGTTAACAGAGAATTAGGTACATTTTTGAAATATGATGGGGGTTTTCAAGGCTGGGGGCACATATATAAGGCGAGAGGTGAGAGATTTTAAAACGTCATGAGGGGCAAATGTTTTACACAGATTGTAGTTCGTTTGTGGAACAAACTTCCTGAGGAAGTGGTTGATGTGGGTACCTTTACGATGTATTAAAAACATTTGGTTAAGTACATGAATAGGAAAGGTGTGGAGTGATGTGGGCAGGAAGTGGGACTAACTTAGTTTGGGCTTAAGTTTAGCATGGGCAGTTTGGAGCGAAGGGTCTGTTTCTGTGCTGTATGGCTATGTCTCAATGACTATGATCCAGGAAGATAGAATTTTTGATAAGTTTATTAAAACAAAACTCATAAGATTCAATGAAAACAGAAAGTGCGAGAGAAATTCAGCAGAACTAGGGGGATCTGTGGAGAGAGAGAGAGACAGAGTTAATGTTTTAAGTCCAGTATGATTTTTGTATAGATGCTGCCAGATATGTTGAGTTCCTTCAGCGTTTTCTGTTTTCATTTCAGAATTCCAACATTCACAGTATTTTATTTTTATTTCATAAGAATAAAGCTGTATTAGTCACTTGCCTCCATTATCCAGTAACTAAAGAAAATAATTACAATATTTTATTGAAATTCTAAAATTGGCTAAAGAAGACTGAACACTTAATACAATTGAACTGCTTATATAAAACTAAAATACTGAATAGTAAAATCACTTACATTTACAAAAACTTTAAAACAAATGCAGCAACAGTTTTTGAGAACATCATTTAAGTGAGAAACAGCAGCAGTTAACAGTGGAGAAAAAGTGGAGTTCAACCAGATTTAAAATCACAAATCCTTTAGACAGGAAATTGAACTGAGAATGAAACAAGTCGTGTGACACAGAATTGCTTCAAGATTACAGAGAAAGTCCAGAGAAAAACAAGTGACCAAATATTATTACTCAGTACATCCAGTCACAGATCATGTTTTAAAAAGACAAAGTATAAGAGAAGACTGATATCTTTGATAATATTGTAATAGCATTCAACAATGACTGTTGGATACAGGAAAACACATTTTTTAACAGAACCCACTGACAATTTTATTAACAACCTTTACAGATTGCAAGAATGTTATGATGATTTACAAACAGAATTAATTCAAAGTAGAATTGTCATTAGAATTTCTAAAACATCTCTCTTATATGTGTTACAATCAAAAGAGGAATGCACATTGGATAGAAAGTCCAGGTCGTGATACAAGCTGAAATTCAAAAGCAGCACAAGCAGAAAGCTGGAAGCAGAAAGCCCACTGAGTCCAGAAGCTCATTAGATTTTGTTAACTTTTAAAGATGCAAAACCACCAAAACATCACATGATAGACTAACATAAAATGCCATGATATCCTTTCATAGTAGAAGCTACTATACTTTAAAAAAAAGCACATAAACAGGAGTAATGTCCAACTTTATGAAGCCAATGCAACTTTTGTAAGTAAACAGGATATTATCAGAGAACTTACAAGAATCAAAAACAACAGTTCAGCCACATAATTTCTAATTTCTAGCACAAATTGAGGTTAATACTTCACACCAAACCCAGAATCCTAAAACATACCTTCGCTATTTCACGATGGAATGCTAACTTTAGAAGTTAAGAATCTAATTTTCGTAGTGGTAATAGGTGACTCTGCTGAATCAGATAATGACACAGATTAATAGTTAGCAGCTAATTTCAAACTTAACACCATGGTGAATAATTGATAATAAATCTAAGTAATAAAAATAATAACAAAATTATACTATTTTATCTGAAAAGAATCCTTTGCTGAAGAGAAGTAAATGACAACTGCCTGATTGAGAACTGCATGACACAGGCAGAATATCGTTCAAAATCAAAGCAATGTTGAGAGTATTCTTAAAATACAGAGACTGATATTACAGTTCAGTGTATTACATGACAAATTTCTCACTTCTGAGTAGAAATTCATGCTTTGCTTTAAAATTCTACAATATGTTGAAGAACCTCAATCAACTATCAGTGATCAGCGTAGCTTTGCTGAACAAGTGGATGACTTTAGCAGTCTCAGAAAAATGTTAAGTGCACCATTCAAAAATTAATTACATTGGTATCTGACAACGCTTTCTGGTTAAAGTCCTCTACATCTTTACTAGAGTTGCAGAGAGTTCCTGATTTGATATTCTTAATGTTCACAGTATGGATCTAAGGTACCAATGTATTTTCCCTTAGGGTGAATGTTGTGTCTCACAAAAGACAACCATGTATCTTACATATAATGCAACTATTTGCTACATAATAGTTAACAAAGCTTTATCATTTAGTCACATCAAAGCTCACCTTCTGGTAAGCTGTCAAATGATCATCTACCTGACAGCAAGTGAAGGACTTTAAGACTAAATGAACCACCAGACCATTCTGCCAACGCACACGGAAAGTGCCATGGGAGAATGTCTTTGATGAGGGTGAATAATCAAATCTGTCTGAACTCATAGTGAAGCATTTCACATGATGCAGGCTCCCAGACAGGCCAAACAAGGATGGAGTCACTGTAAGCAAATGGATGCTGTAGCAACAGCAGCAGAACTGTACAGACAATGTAGTAGCTTCCATTTCATAAATGTCTTGATGTGGAATGATAAACCCACAGGGAGAAAGGAGCTCTGCCAAGCTGAACAAAGAAATGGTTCCAACACAACTCACCCCTTTCATTCAGTAGCCCATGTTCAGATCATACTATGGAAGGGCTTTTAAGATAACCTGTGCAACAATTATTTTTCTCCTGGTGAAGCCACAGACCTGGATAATCAATACTGGAGTGCAGGCATTGCCATCAATCACCACCATTCTAACTTTCAACTGGGAACAAAGATTGCAGACACTGTTCTGTTCGACTGCCAGGGTTGGAGAATCTGAGCTACAGGAAGAGGCTGAACAGGCTGGGGCTGTTTTCCCTGGAGCGTCGGAGGCTGAGGGGTGACCTTATAGAGGTTTACAAAATTATGAAGGGCATGGATAGGATAAATAGGCAAAGTCTTTTCCCTGAGGTTGGGGCGTCCAGAACTAGAGGGCATAGGTTTAGGGTGAGAGGGGAAAGATATAAAAGAGGCCTAAGGGGCAACTTTTTCACACAGAGGGTGGTACATGTATGGAATGAGCTGTCAGAGGATGTGGTGGAGGCTGGTACAATTGCAACATTTAAGAGGCATTTGGATGGGTATATGAATAGAAAGAGTTTAGAGTGATATGGGCCGGGTGCTGGCAGGTGGGACTAGATTGGGTTGGGATATCTGGTCGGCATGGACAGGTTGGACCAAAGGGTCTGTTTCCATGCTGTACGTCTCTATGACTCTATGACTCTATGACTGAGGGAACTGCAAAACTTCCACCTGACCAACTGCATGGCTCAGGAGGAACCAGCCTCAGTGTCAAAGGTCAGTTTCAGGAAATGTTAAGAAACAAAAACAAATAAATTATTGAAAGACTGTGACTTCTCTACATCGAACACCGCTCACTACCAGCAGGAGAGTCTGCATAGCCCACAACCTCATCCTTAAAGTACATACAGTTGTCAATCAAGAACCTATGGATAAATTTCAATTCCCTTGAGTATATGGTCTCAAACGGCACCACATGTTCTACCTATGGTTAGGAACAGAAAGAATGTCTTATGCCCTTGACATTCCTGATGGACCAAGGTTCAGAACTCAATCGAGTCTCATCAGAAACTGTATGAATAATTTGAAAATTTTCCACACATAGAATCTTAGGCATAGTCATCTCTGACAATGTGCCATAATTTATTAATGATTGTTTCCAATCTCCTGAAATACAAAACAGATTTATCGATGTTACGAGTTTACCAAGGTATCCTCAAGCAAACAGCAAAGTGGGAAGAGTGGGAAGCATAATTAAAAAAACCTCCGGAGAAAGAAAAATCATTTGAATGGAACCCTACTCAATTACCATTCCACACACAGAGTAATTTTGCCCTATGTCAAGTTTTGATGGACCAAAGACTGAATCCTATATCCCTCCCAACAGCAGGTGGAACAGTGCAGGATCAGGAACAAGTATGAATGAAAGGAATGTTACAGGACAGATCAAGCTCTTGTGTTCAACTGAAGGCCAAGGTTCATGACCTGCCCACATTGGAAAAAGACTCTCAATGGCTCAGGGAGCAGGACAACAAAAGAAGGAAAACCAGGCAGAAAATCTGTTAGTGACTCAGGCAGAGGAAACTACAATAATCAACTGTCAAGCTCTCATTACTAGCCTCTTACAGCTAAAACTGAGAGAGGTGACCAAAGCTACAACTACACACAATTGTACTGATGATATTGTACCTTACAGCAAATCTCCCAAACAACTCCAACAACAGCTCTAAAGTAAAGACACGGTGGCTTACAGTCAGGAGGGAGTTGGACTGCAAGATCTTAACAATAATTCTGTATCCAAGAAATCTCATAGCATCAGGTCGAACATGGTTAAGGCAAGCTCCTGCTTCTCATGATTGACCACTTTCCCTCTGATGAACCAGTACTCCTCCATGGAAGAACTGACAGCAGCAAGAGTACATAATGTACATAGGGGTGACTTCAATGTCCATCACTGTGATAAATAGATCTAAATAATCCCTAAATGATTGGATGGCACTGTGGCTCAGTGGTTAGCACTGCTGCCTCACAGTGCCAGGGACCCGGGTTCAATTCCAGCCTTGGGTGACTGTGTGGAGTTTGCATGTTCTCCCTGTGTCTGCATGGGTGTGCAGGTCAGGTGAATTGACCATGCTAATTTGCCCATAGTATTAGGTGCATTAGTCAAAGGGAAATGAGTCTGGGTGGGTTACTCTTTGGAGGGTTGGTGTGGACTTGTTGGGCCAAAGGGCCTGTTTCCATACTGTGGGGAATGTAAACAATGGATCATATTAAAGTTCTGTGGTACTAACATGACCAGTGGAGAATGGTGATGGATAGTTAAATGGAGAATTAGGTTTCTCAAATATCCTCATCCTCAAATGATGGGGAAGCTGAACATATCTGTAACCCTCTTCTGCCAGGTGTGCTGAGTGGAAAATTTTTCAACTTCCTTCGCAGGAGACTCCCAAGCACTGAGGATGTCACCTAGACAGGGGATGAAACTTCTACAACACAAATTCCCAGCTCGGCGAACAGAACCACAACAACGAGCACCCGAGCTACAAATCTTCTCCCAAACTTTGAACACCAGTATATGACTCACCTCCTGACTCTCCAAAGCCTGTCCAACATTTGCAAAGCACAAGTCAAGAGTGTAATGGAATATCCTCCACTTGTTTGGGTGGGTGGAGCTGCAACAACACTCAACAAACTCACCAGCATCCAGGACAAAGCAACTCACTTGATTAGCACATTATCCAGCTCTTTAGATAATCATTCCCTTCACTATTAACACACTGTGACAGTGGTGCATGCCATATGTCAGATGTGCTACAGCAACTTGTCTAGGCTTTTTCAACTGCACCATCCAAACCTGGTACCTCTACAAGTTAGAAGAATAAGGGCACCAGACAGATGGGAGCACCACTACTTGTAAGTTCGCCAGTAAACCACACTCCACCCTAACTTGGAACTACATTGCTGGTCCTCAAACATTGCTGGATCAGGATCCTAGAACTCCCTTCCTTAAGACACTGCTTACACCAGATGGATTGCAGCATTTTAAGAAAAAGACTCATCACCACTTTTGAGGATAATTAAGGATGGACATCAAAGCTGGTGCTCGCAAGAATGCTCACATTCAGTGAAAGCATATAAAAATAATACTGCTTGAATCACAGTTTGTAGGATTTTCTTCTTTTGACACTCAATAAATAATTTACTCCTGAAGTTGTACAACAGCAATACTGCCATTTAGGAAGATACATCAATCAAATTAACCTTTCTCCTTCTGTTGATTCCATCCCTCTCTCAAGATAGTTACTCCCTCAGATGTTGATGCATCTAATTAATTTGCTACTGCCTTTACTATATTTACCGTCCTCTCAGTGATAGTACACAACTGAGAAACTGCTAAACAGGCCACAATGATTCTGGGAACAGAACAGTCATATGTTTCATAGCAGGTTAGTTTCTTTCTTCCTCTAACCCACCAACTGGAGGTGAATCCAACTTCATGGTGTCTCTTTACGATAATATTTTCCTCCATTCTTATTCATGGTTAGGTTTTCCAAATGTTTATTTCTCTTTGAGTAAAATATTTTTTCTGATAGATTTTTAAATTAATTTTATATGTAATTGTGTTTACATCCTGTATGTTACCAGTTTTGTGTGAGTGCCAGAATATCCTACATAAGCAAGATTAACCAATGACACTGCTTATGTTGATCTGTTACTTGTTGTTGCAAAGGTGCAGCAGTGTTTTTTTTTGTATTTGCACTGTAAGTCCATGGCAGCAATGGTGAATCAGGGACCTCAGAAGTGGCACTGCCAATGACTCATCCTGTAAACCACAGCTGCAGTCACAAAGTTGCTTCCTTTGAAATAAACGTACTACCTTGACTCTTTATTGTGAACATTAAGTAGTGAGTATCAGACAGCCCTTAGTTAAAAGTGTTTCTCACCAGGGGAAGAACACAATACGACTCACAATTTCAGAAAATGCACTAGTTGATTAAATTGCAATCCAATAAATGGTTGAGTAGCTAACTTTCTCAAATTGCACTTGGTCAAATATGGCAAAACCTGACAGCAAACTGTAATTTGTTTTTTCCAGTAATTCTGTTAGTGATTACCTAGCCAGATCTGATCTCTATTCTTCTTGATTTTGTTGCTGTAATGAGGAGAGACTTTAAACTGCGATTAGACTTCCAGCATCTTACATTTATATTTGTGGGTTTCTCTGTTTACCATGTTCTACCAAGTCCAGATGCAAACAAACAGAATTGGTCAAACCACAATCAACCCCTAAACAAGGGGTCCTAGTTCCGACATGTTTACCAAAACCTGAATTAGCTGACCAACAGCCCTTCCAGCCAGCCTGTAATTCTTTAAGGCGATGTGCATTCTGGTTGCAGGAGATGCTGGAAGTCATTGAGGAAGTGTTTATGAGCAGATTAAAGGATGGGAATGGCACTCCAGGATGGACAGTATGGCCCAGTGGTTGTCTGCTATCATGCTGGGGGCCTTGGCGCAGGAGGTAGATGGACAAAGAGAAATTTCTCTGTCCACAACCTTTTAGACATCAGTTAATGGTTTCTAAAAACTCCCAATCATCTGGCCTACCACTCATTTTCACTGCTTTGAACACCTTCATTTTGTTTGGTTAGTTTCCTGGACTGCCTTTGTTAACCATGAGTGGTTTATCCTTCTCATTGAGGCCTTCTTTTTGATTGGAATAATTTTTGCTGAGCACTGCAAAACATCTATATAAATGTCTGCCACTGCTCATCCACTGACCTTCTGTACTATCCCAGTCAACTTTTGGACAATTCCTTCTTCGGAGCTCTGCAATTGCTTTTATTTGAGGACGCAAGATCCAAGTTGCTCTCCTACAAACCACTGTTGAAATTCTACCATGTTGTGATTCCTACCTCAAGAGGATTTTTAACTACAAGGTTTTTTTTGTTAATCCTGTCTCATTACATGTTACTAAATCTAAAAGAATCACTTTTGTGTAGATTGTACAATGTACAACTCTAAGAAACAATCTCTGATGCGCTCTACAAATTCATTTTCCATGTTACCCTAGTCCATCTGATTTGTCCAGTCAATATGCAGATAAAAATCATCTGTTGTGCACTTCTTACACACCTCAATTATTTTCTGATTTATACTTTATCCTAATTTACAGTTAGCAATTCTTGAGAAGCCTAAGACACGTCCCAATGACAATGTTTTTCCCTTGTTATTCTTCATTTCTACACAAGCTGATTCCAAATCACGATCTATTGCACCTATAATCACTACTCACCACTGCACTGATAGACTCCTTTATGAACAATGCTACTCCACCACCTTTAACTTTTTTAACTGTTTTTCTGGAACACTGAAGCCCCTTAATGGGAAGACAATGGGTGGGTCTGTTTCCATGCTATACATCTCTATGACAATGGTGTTATTGCTAAACTATTAATCCAGTAACTCAGCTAATGTTCTGGGGACCTGGTGTCAAATCCCACCATAGCAGATGATGGAATTTAAATTCAATTTTAAAAAAAACTTTTATTCATTCATGGGATGAGAGTGTCGCTGGGTAGACCAGCATTTATTACCCATCCCAGAGGACAGTTAAGAGTCAACCACATTGCTGTTAGTCTGCAGTCACATTTAGTCCAGAGCAGTTAAGGATGGTAGTTTCCTTCCCTAAAGGACATCAGTGAACCAGGTGGGTTTTTCTAACCATTGACAATGGTTTCATGGTCATCATTAGACTTTTAATTCCAAATTTATTTATTCAAATTCAATAAACCACCATGAATTTGCACAGAAATAATCAAAGTTTCCAAACAACACAAAAACTCCAACGCATCTTGAAGAAATTATGTGGCGCAAAGCCACAGTTCATAGACATGTGCAGTACGGCTGAAATACAGAGTGGTGCATTTTGCAATAAAAGCAATTTGAGACTTATTGGAAACTGCGACTTATCAGTATGTGCCTCACTTCCCCTCTGATTCTAATATGGAAATGAGTTCCTTGTCAGCTTGTACATCATTAACTCTCAACTGCCCTCTGAAATGGCCAACAAGCGACTCAGTTTGATGGCAGCTAGGGATGGGTAATAAATGCTGACCAACCAGCAATGTCCATATCCCATGTCCCACAAGTGAATACAAAGTACTACTGAGCTCCCAGTCCTGCTCACCATGCAGCCTCATTTCTGTAATGGCTATCTAGTCATATTCAATAGTTTCAATATGTGCCATCAATTTATCTATCTTGTTCTAAATGGCACATGCATTCAGATAAACAGTCATAAGTTTTGACCTTTACCAATGTTACTTGAGTTGGTTCTAACTTCTGCTGCACTCTTCTGTTTATGGTTTGTTACTCTTCCTGTCACATTCTGCTTATTGTTCATCTCTCTATTATCCCATACCTCTATTATCTCATTTTGTTTGGATTTGTTAAACTTCCTTTCAATTGAACCCTCCCTCCCCATGATTAGTTTAAAATCCTATTTGCAACACCAAGTTACACAATTTCAATATGGTTCAAAAGTAGGGTGAAATTTAACTTTAAAAATACTGGATTGGGGAATGAGGAATTCTCACGGTGTGTTGAATATCAACTCTAAGTAAGTTGCTGTGGCTAAACTCTAGATCAAAGTTAGGTTTAATGTTTAAAGTTTTAAAGACAATAGTTGTTGATTTAGTCAGGTTAGAATGCCAGCAATTGTGTCTGAATCACAAGTATACAGCACGACCTTGCAGGGATCAGGTGGTTAGACTATTGAGATTGTATTTGAAATATTTTAAAATGTGGGCTTAAATTTCAGGCTAAAGAATGGGACCTCAGTTAAAGGAGTTTGTATTCCTCACCAGCTATTATTTTCTTTGTAAGTGTGGACTGAAGGTCCAAAACACAGCCTAGAATCCCTAGAAGTGGTGAACGTCTACAGCAAGCAGATCGTTATTTTCACTTGGAGGTTTCAATAGCCTCTCAAGATGGATATGGTGAAAATTTAGTCCTTTTTTTATTACTAGATTGTGGAGATTGTTAATGACAGTTTAGTACAATGATTTTTATTGCAAAAAGTAAGAAACCAAATACTTTTGAAGTAATTCTGAATAAGGAAAGTACATCAAAGTAATTACAAACCGACTTTCACCAGACCGTTTTGAAAGTTATTTTTCAGATAAAAGGAACTGAACTTCCCTCCTATTGTTGATTCATTTCTCTCTTAATCATCTCACTGTGGTGACTGCAAATTGTCATCAGCATCTCTCAGATTGTTATTTCAGCATTGCATGCTTCACTATAAGAGAATGAAGAATATTAAATTGTCTGGAATATTGGCTTCAAAGTTCCAGTGTGTTGGTTTTTTTTTCTCGATAAATTAGGCAGTGAAAAAGTGTGATAGCCATTTGCACCAATCTTCAGCTCCATAAGCAATTTCCAGAATTCTAAAAATGATTTGTCTCTTCCCATCGTCCACATACCACCCAGCCAGTTCATTGCACTTTACGATGTAGTGTAAGAGTAATTTGAGACATGACATGTGGTAAGTTCAACATGCTTGGGAGGAAAAAGGAAACTTTGATTCCCAAAGATCCCCACAATTTTGATAGAGGTGCTCTATAAGATAGGTTTCACTCCTTCAAAGGACAAACAGTGCAAAAGATATCTCAGTATGAGATATGCAAGGTGTCACTCAATATGTATCTTTCAAATTCAATGTTTCTTGACTTCTTCAAAGAGATAAAAAAAATTTAATTATATTGAATGGTTGGAAAGGTACACCCATGGATAATGATCATACTCAATGAGGTCAAAACATTAGCACAGTAGCATTGTAGTAACAATGACTGGAGGCCTTTGACAGCACAAACAAGGTTTAAGGGATATTTTTAAGGTCTACTCAATTCAACAAGGGCTCTGTGTTATGCTCCAGATCATGTATCCTGTAGTTGTATTCTGCTGCACCCTACACAGTTAAGCCACAGAGAAAGTTCAGACCTTGTGAGTAACTTAGAAAGAGACTTTGTTGGTTGAGGAACATGAAGCAGAGCACTGCTCTCCAGGTTGGTAAGCATTTGGATCTCAGGTAGCTACAGAGGATTGCCTGCTGTTGTTTAAGAAATTGAACATTTAATTAAAAGCCAAATATTTAATGAATTGGCAAATATTAATGGGGCATGCAATTTCTTACTTTCTTACACCATCACTCAAGAAGACAGACAAAGTTATAAAAACCAGTATCAGGCCTACTTCAGCCAATCTGCTGGTGCCTTGTAGAGTCACTACTTTCCCAGACTGAGTACAACAAATTTCTATTTTCAATTATGTGGAATTTTTTTCAGATGTTCTAAGGGAACATATTCTGGAATTCAATTTATTTTTTCTTGAAAAGAGAAAATTTGCTTTTATTTACAATTATTTATAAATTTCATTGCAAAATATCACAAGACTATGCGTGAGAAATGGGCAAACTATCTCACTGATAACTATGACTAAATACTTGTTTCCTTAAAAGCAGCATGCAGACATTTTTTTGCATACAGCACTTTCATGTTATGAGTATTATATGGTATTATAATTTAAATGTCAGTTTTATGATTATTAATCCATTTCAAAAGGGATTTTCCCACCAAAATAACTTGGACAGCCTCTAGTTTAGAGCTCAGACTGTAAAACCTCACTCACCATTATCTGACTGTAAATGAATTAGCATTTTGAAGCAACTCTTGTCAAAAAAGGAATAGTAAATAAATTGCAATACAAAAACAAAGTGTGTGAAACAGGAAGCAATTCTGTACACAAATGAATTGTTGCAAAAAGCCAGAATAATCAAACTTTCCAACCAACACAAAGAGCTCCAACATGTCTTGAAGAAACCAATTCTTACGGCTTCTTCTTGTGACACAAAGCCACAGATCATAAAAACGTGCAGAGCGCAGTACGGCTGAAATACAGAGTGGTACATTTTGCAGTAAAAATATTTTTAGACCTGTTGGAAATTGCATCTTACCAGTATGTGTCTTACTTCCCTTCTGATTCTTAAATGGAAATGAGTTCCCCGGTCGCTTTATACATGTTTCCAACATTTTTCAACCACTTTGCATATATAAAGTGTGCTCATAATAAAAACAGAAACTGGAACAACTTGATAGATTAAACATCAGATGAGGAGAGAGAAGCAGCTAATACTTCAGCTCTGCAGCTTTTCATCAGACCTGGGAAAAGTTAGAGAAGCAAGTTAAAGCTTTAAGGCAACTGACAGAGAGAAAGCTCAAAAAAGAAAGAAGTTTCCCAAGGTGTTGTTTTTCTGCTCAATGAAAACTCAAGGAACTGTAATTCATCCTTCAATCAATCACTTTATAGTCTTACATTTAATTCAAATATTTTAAATCTCAACCTTTGCCTCATTGTTTTCCTTTATTTTGTTGAAATATTCTTTTTTTCTCTCTCTCTTGTTTCCCTCCAACTTCCTTGGGTTTTGCACTGCAGCTTTTGCAGAAATTCTGGACAATTTTTTTCTGTTCATTTAAAACTCTTGTCATTTAATCTCTCCTGTCCTCACCTTATCACAGATTTTGCCTTTTTCTCTTTTGCTTTTCTGTTGACTCCAACTTCACTAATTCCTAGCTCAGTGTCTGCCCCTTGTGCTAATTGACTCACTAGTTGTCTCTCTTACACTATGGCTTCTGCAAGGTGTGGTTTAAGTTAAATGTGATTGTGTGGTGCTGGTTGATTCCTGTGAAGGCTTAGAGAA
This sequence comes from Hemiscyllium ocellatum, assembly GCF_020745735.1. Taxonomy (NCBI): domain Eukaryota; kingdom Metazoa; phylum Chordata; class Chondrichthyes; order Orectolobiformes; family Hemiscylliidae; genus Hemiscyllium; species Hemiscyllium ocellatum. The sequence goes on from NC_083416.1 coordinate 45,923,750, forward strand.
CTGAAGCAGTTCCTGCCTCAGGATACCAAATATCAATCAGCTTTTCTCGAATAAAGACAATTCCTAAAACTGTTTCACATGAAGGTATTAGAGGCTGCCTAAACAGGTTCAATACCTCAATCTGGAGGAACAGGGACACCTTTGACAACTCCTTGTAGTTCGATAATTTTGAGTGCTGACTCAGGAATGCCCTGCTTGGTATCATCAGAGATTGAACAAATTTTCACTTAGGTCATAAAGAAATCTGTGCAAGTGTGGTGTTCAACCTGGCCCTCAAGTAATGCATTAAGAAGCAGTGGTCACATCAGGTGCCACTACTGTCCTATTACACTGGAATAGGAGGAGATCATAATGACCTGTTCTGCCATCTAAACAGATCATGGCTTAATGATCCACACTTCAATTGCATTTACATGATTTTTGTTCTATTTACATTGGTACCCTTACTTAGTGAAAGATCTATTGTCTTAAATTTTAATTATCCTGGCCTTCTGATGTTCAGAGTTCCATGTTTCCGCTATAATTTTGCTACAAAACCTATCTCTGGTATCAGAATTATGCTCCCTTGAGCTGGCTTTCCATACCAGAGGAAATATCATCTTTGGAACTGAATTATCAAGTTCTTTTCTCCTATCAAAGACCCCAATTAACTCAATCTCAATGAAACACAACTCAAGATTATTCTTCGGTTTACGCTTAAATTCTAATGAAAAGTCACTAACCTGAAACATTGGGTGGACTTTATGAATATAAAACAATATAAAACAATTTCTAACCACCCATTCATAAAGATGCTCTGATATAATTCTGGAGTAGGTTGGACCTGGCCTTAGGCCTCTTGGCTCAGAGGTAGGGATACTACCACAAGAGCCTCCTTCAGTGAAGTTTAAAACTGGGTGGGTTGGAGGCACGGGCTGCTATATAATAAAATGGAAGGGTTCTGGGTGAAATGTTGTTACTTCCTGACCCTCCCCAATTAAATTCAGGGGTGAGAAATTCTTAAAACAGCCTTCCTGCCTAGAGTCAATGGAGGCTCCCAATAACAACTTCTAGGCCTCATCCCTCCACTGCTACTACTCAAATGACAGTGAATGGGGGTCATGTCACATAGGCAAGCCATCAGGTAAACTCTGACAAGCATGCCTACAAGATGGGGAGAGGTGGCATTGCCCTTCTCCCCAGGTTCATTGGAGGTGCCTGTTGACAGCAAGTTAGGCACCCATGAAAGACATCCAATGCACTTTACACTAAGCCCTTTCCCTACCTTTTTGACTCCCATTGGGGCTTTCCTGACTAGCCTCAGGGTTTCCAATCAACTTACCAGTGTTCTGGACCTCTTTCCTCAGTATCCTCTTGGGGTTATGTCAATGGCTAACACTTTTGATCCAGCTAGAAATTGGCCCGCAGCACTTGGAAGCAGCAATATCCCCTGGAAATCCCAAGAACACTGATTTGGATTAAAACCCATCAGGACTGTTGGCAACAATCATGGTGGGATTGTCACCAGCTCTCCAGTATAAGAGCACACTGCACCCAGCCCTCCCCCCCCCCCCCCCCCCCCCCCCCCCCCACCCACCCCGCCACTGTTGTATAATGTAATGGTTCTGAAAGAGATAAAATTCATGTTGCATTGGCTGCACCATTCTATTGATGTCATACACAGTGTGACGTGAAGACAGGGAGTTCTACTCTAGATTGCAGAGGGAGCAAAGCTCCTCTTCCAGGTTTTTAAGGTCCTAGTGATTGTGCCTGACCAAATGCTATCATGTAATAAACATTCTTCTTATCTAAGAACAGTGCCTCTTGTAGATATTTTACAATGGTGTACCATTTACCACTACTCATGGTACAGACCCAAGATAAAACAAATTAAATGGAGAATCGGAGCCAGCAACCTCCCAGTATCAACCTTTATCCAGTACCATGTATTGGCACAGATTGCAATTACCACAAAATGCCAGCTGTAATCATCAGGGAAATATCACATAGTTGATGCAGCGCAGGTCCTGAAGAAGGGCTTATGCCCCAAACGTCAATTCTCCTGCTCCTCAGATGCTGCCTGACCTGTTGTGCTTTTCTTGCACCACACTCTTGACTCTCATCTCCAGCATCTGCAGCCCTCACTTTCCCCGCAATGCAGATCCTCACAGAGCTCCCTACAAGGAGAGGAAACTGAGAAAACCTACAAGAAAAGAAAATATTTTAAGCAACTGTATTTACCATTCTAAGAGCATAACTATTTTAAGAAGACCCAGACTGTCAGTCAGCAGCTGAAATGTGATTACTAACAGAGAGAGGCAGTAACAGCCTGAACAGCAAAAAAGCTAACCCAGTGCTCCAAAACCAAAACCTTATCAGAAAATGGTAGGCAGCACAGAAGTGGTAGGAAGCAAGATTGTGGGCTAGGGAAAGAGAGAAAAACCAGCCCCACCAAGAAAATAGGGAAGAAAATAGAATTACAGAGCTATCTCTGTAAGGAGCATTTCATTGGGGAAGGAGGCTCCACAAATATTCTTTAATGATGGAAGAACTCAGCAGATCAGATTAAAGATAAGGCTGAAGCATTCTCAACAATCTTCTGGTTGATCTGTTTTGGTCTCCTCTACAGATCCCCTGCATCATAGATACCAATCTTCAACCAAGTCAATTTACTCCATAGAATATCAAGAAACAGTTGGAAGCATTGGATACTGCAAAGATTATAGCCCCTGAAAATATTCCAGCAATAATGCTGAAGACCTGTTCTCCAGCACTTGCTACATCTCTAGTCAAGCTCTTCCTGTACAGCTACTGCACTGGCTTCTACCCAAAATGTAGAAATTGTCCCATTTATGACCTATACACAAAAGGTGAGACAAATCCAAGCCCGTCAATTATCACCTCATCAATTTCCTCTTGACTATCAATAAAGTGATGAAAAGTGTTATCAACAGTGCTATCATGCTTACTTATCATTTGCTTAGCAATAACCTGCCCACTGGCATTCAGTTTGGGTTGCTCCATCACCACGCAGCTCCTGACCTCATTACAGGCTTGGTTCAAATGTAGACAAAACATCTGAAATCCAGAAGTAAGAAGAGAGTGACTGCCCTTGACATCAAGGCTGCATTTGACTGAGTGTGGCATCAAGGACCCCTAGGCAAACAGGAATAAATGGGAATCAACGAAAAAACTCTCCATTGGTTGGAGTCATACCTGCCACATAGGAAGATGGTTGTGGTTGTTGCCGTTCATTCATTTTAGCTCCAGGACATCTCTGCAGGAAATCCTTAGGGTAGTGTTTTAGGCCCAACCATTTTCAGCTGCTTCATCAATGATCTTCACATCATCATGAGGTCAGAAGTGAGGATGTTCAGTGATAATTGCACAATGTTCAGCACCGTTCACAACTCCTCGAATGCTGAAGTAGTCCACATCCAATTGCATCCAGTCCTGGATAGTATGGATAATATCCAGATTTGGCCTGACAAGTGGCAAGTAACGTTTGCAGCACTCAAATATTAGACAATAACAATCTCCATCAAGCGAGAATCGAATCATTGCCCTTTAATAGCCAAAGGCCTTACCATCACTGAAGCCCCCACTATCACAATCTTACATAATACCATTGAGAGGAAACGGAATAAGTCTAGCCATATATATACCATGGCTACAAGAGCACCGTCTGGTTTTACTTTCCTTTCTTTTTCTGCTTTATTTTACTTTAACCTTACTTACTGTCTGTGGAGAGTGCCTGGCAGCATCAGCAGTAGCTGGGTTGTGGAGATCGGCTCAGTGTGGTCTCATACCAGCCACATCGTTGGTAGAAGCAAGATGGCACTGAAGAATAGTGACACAGTTCTGCCGTGGCAAGAGAACCCATGCTGGTGATGGTCTCAATGTCGGGGTCAAACAGCTGGGATCCAGGACCATGGCTAAACACTTAAGAAAACTAAATGTTAAACTTTTTTTATTTTCTATTTTATGACTAATATTTTTTACCCAGCTACCTTTGTATCTAAGATTGCGCCAAAGCATTGTGACTTTGTACAATTTTCACTGTACTCCTGTTTCCCTGTACTTGAGTTCATATGACAATAAATCCCAATTCTAATTCTAACCACCCCGCCAACTTGTCAGGCACCTTCCACCACCAATGCACAGCAGCAGTGGTGTTTACCATCTACAAGATTCACTACAGAAATTTGCCAAGGCTCCATAGATAGCACTCTCCAAACCCAATACTACCCTAGGACAAGCACAACAGATACATGGGAACATCACCACTTGCAACTTCCCCTCCAAACCACTCACCATCCTGAAAATATATTACCACTTCTTGTTGTGGTTCTGTTCGCTGAGCTGGGAGTTTGTGTTGCAAACGTTTCGTCCCCTTTCTAGGTGACATCCTCAGTGCTTGGGAGCCTCCTGTGAAGCGCTTCTGTGATGTTTCCTCTGGCATTTATCAACAGTGCTATCACGCTTACTTATCATTTGCTTAGCAATAACCTGTCCACTGGCACTCTGTTTGCCGGAGGAAACATCACAGAAACGCTTCACAGGAGGCTCCCAAGCAATGAGGATGTCACCTAGAAAGGGGACGAAACGTTGCAATACAAACTCCCAGCTCGGCGAACAGAACCACAACAACGAGCACCCGAGCTACAAATCTTCTCCCAAACTTTGTACCACTTCTTCAATGTTGTTGGGTCAAATTCCTGAAATTCACTCCCTAACTGCACTGTGGAATGCAGCAGTACAAGAAGATAAGTCATCACCACCTTCCCAAGAGCAACTAGCTATGGGCAATAAATGCTGGCCAGCCTACATCCCCAATGAATAAAAAGAATTGCAGGCTGCAAGAGGTAATGTTAAGATTCCTAAGAGAAAAGGGATTTATGAAAAATGACACAAAGACCAGAAATGGATGGCAAGGGAGTGCAAAGGAAAGTCCTCGCCTCTCAACAAGCATTGCTAACATCAACGTAAGCCTCCATAAAGGCTAAATGCAATGATCAGTGAAAGGGTTGGTAAGGAATTGTAAATGGAACGTACAGCATAGGAGTACAGGAGTTCGGATGCTTTGTTGAGGTTGTACAGGCCTCTTCTGGATTACTGTATCCCATTCTGGTCACCCTGTTATTAGGAGATATTAATAAACTGGAGAGGGTTCCGAAGAGATTTATCAGAATGTTTTTGGGAGTGAATTATAAGCAGAAACTGGATCGGCTGGGATTTTTTTCGCTGGAGGTTGAGAGGTGACCTTATAGATGTTTATGAAATCATGAGGGGTATAGATAAAGTGAATGGCTGGTGTCTTTTCCCTAGGGTGGGGGATTTCAAGATTAGGGAGCATATGTTTGAGCAGGAGAAAGGTTTAAAAAAGACATGGGGGCAATGTTTTTACACAGAAAGTGGTTGATATGTGGAATGAACTTACAGAAGATGTGATGAATGTGGTTTAGTTACAACATTTAAAAGACGTTTAGATAAGTTCATGAATAAGAAATGTTTGGAAGGATATAGGGTAAATGCAGGCAGGTGGGACTAGTTTAGTTTGGGATTATGGTTGGCATGGATTTGTTGGACCGAAAGGTCTATTTCTGTACCGTATGACTCGATGACTCTCTATGACTCTATGACTACAGAATTATGGAGGCCTCAGAATTTCCTTAAGCATAAAATGAGCAAATTTAATGAAACGCATTGAAAGGGACTTGCAGAAGAAAAAAATCCAGGAATAAAAATAAAGACTTCAGTAGACTGAAACTTGTTAATTAAGTGGCAATTTTGGTGGGAAGATTTATTAAGGCTGTGGCCAGAGAACTTTATTGAAATAATTGTGTAGTAGAAATTGTTCAGTGAAATTAGACTGTGAAAGGTGAGAAAATGTAAATTTACCTAGAAAACAGTGTGAAAACTTCATCATCACTGTAGAATGTGGGAAACCCCTGGATGAAGCTAACAGCCCTATTTTGACCATTGAAAAGACAGGAAATCTTTTGAATAAACACAGGGAAACCCAGTAAGCAATACACGGATACAGTATTAAAATTGTGAAAACAGTAAATCACCACAGAACAGCCACTGTTTTATTGGCATTACACATAGTCTATGGGTGTTTACAGGGTGTTCTACCCCAGATTTTGAAGGGACCGGGTGTATCTGCACTGGATCCCTAAGATTCACTTGATCATTTCTGACCGAATGTACTTATTGCCATCTTATCTAAGAACAGAGCATCTTCTGTTGATACACATCAGTGATGTATTCTCAATCACTAAGCATTAGGTAGGCCCAAGACAAAGCTAAGATAAAGGACAGTTGGTGCATTAAACCACCTCAATCACCCTTAGCTAATACCACATCCTGATATAGGTAGTCAAAACCACAAGGTGCCAGGAATGCTCATCTTTGAAAATATCGAGCAACAGTCACTACATTCCATCCATTAACTTCTTTATCTTGAACTTGCAGAGTATTTTTAGCATTTTCACTTTTATTCAAAATTTCAGCAACCTTTCTGCATAATTGTATTCTTTATGCTCCTCAATAATCTGTTCAGTCTGTACACTAGTTTCTCAGTATTCCTGAGGTGGAGCACAATGTTATAAATAAGTTTTTTTTAGATTACTTACAGTGTGGATACAGGCCCTTTGGCCCAACAAGTCCACACTGACCCGCCGAAGCGTAACCCACCCAGACCCATTCTCCTACATTTATCCCTTCACCTAACACTATGGGCAATTTACCATGGCCAATTCACTTAATCTGCTCATTTTTGGATTGTGGGAGGAAACCAGAGCACCTGGAGGAAACCCACACAGACACAGGGCGAACGTGCAAACTCCACACAGAGAGTCGCCTGAGACGGGAATTGAACCTGGGTCTCTGGTGCTGTGAGGCAGCAGTACCACCCACTAAGTTCTTCCCCATTACAGTTCAACACCCTTAAATTAAAGGCCAACATATTATTATTAGTTTTTGCTGCTACTTGTACTTTGACACCCACCTTTAATGATTTCTGTACATATAATCAACAATTTTTAACTACATTTATCAAAATGAAGCACTACAAAAAGTGATTTTGAAGAAAAGACAAAACTGAGATAAGTTACCAATATCACTGATCAAATTACATATAATGGTTTTTCTCATCTTACATTCCATCTCAGGTATTTTTTGGTAGTGTTTCCATGAACAGAGTAAAATAATTTCACAAAACACAGACTGAAAGACATTGGGAAAGTACAGATAGCTATGGTGTAAACTGGTTTGTGTTTGATAAGAAAGGTGTTAAAAGATAAAGTGATAATGAAAAATTTCTTAAAGTTAAAGATAAAATAGAGGGCAATGTTTGGTTGGTATCTCAGAGAACTTCTAACCACCTGCAAGACTAAAGTAGTAACCTCTTCTGATATAATAATTAGACTAAAGACGAAATTGTAAGTTCAACAAACCATATCCGTCCCTATTGGTTTAGTCATTCAAACCACTAAAATTCTGAGTAGTTTATGTGTTTTGTGAATTGACATTTTTAAAATATTTTAAATTGGTACAATATCCCAGACTTTACTGTTAAGTACTGCCGAGGCTAATGACACTTGTTGTTATTCTCGCACAATTATGACAGCAAGTTTAGCTTAAACACAGATTAAACTCAAATATCTAAAGATTTCTGCCCATGTTGTGCCAACCTGCACAATCGTTGCTCACCTCACCACTGGAATGCATTGAATAGTATAATGTGTGAGCAAAGCATCCCTTTTAACAATGTGATTGGGATAATATACTGTAAAAACATCTTTTGCACTGAATGTTAACTTTTACTTTCTTTCAAGATTTATCTACAGGAGATATAAAAAATATTAAATTGGTTCATATACATAAGGGTGCAACCACCAACACTATTAAAAAGATTAATTCAACTTGCAGATTAGTTTATTACAACCTTTTGATTCATGCAGAGTTTGTAGGGGTATTTAGTTGTTGAAAGAATTTTGAAAAATTGATCAAGTCAATAAGGAGAAATGGTGCTTATGGGAAAGGTACTGTTTGCTAGTGGAAGGCTGCTGAGGATGGACTGTGTTGGGGATAATCTGCTATCGGGGTACCTACATTGGGGCTAGGGAGGGGAGCACCATTATTAAAGCAGACACTGTCAGGTACCAGCTAAAACACAGCCATGTAAAGTAAACGCAGCCACTGCAGGCCACATTCCTTGGGGATTAGAACATGTCCGTCAGTTTCAGATCATCCTGTTACAATCTCATTGTTAATAAAGGAAACCGGTAACTATCGGATAGTGTAAATCGCACCGATACTACACTTGATTGATAAAGTACTTGCTAATGCCTCCGCTGACGTCAAACTCATTCGGGTCCTGTGTTAAATGATAATACCTGTATATTCAACTATGGAGAACTATTGTGAACACCCAGACAGCCAGACGCATGGCAATGAGGAAACCCTTCCAAACAATAAACTTTTAAATTACAAGATCGGAAACTGCTGAACCCAGGATGTCTGCCCATTGTTCAGCACAGCAGGAGCTGGACAGGTATCTCGGGGCAGCCAATAGAGACACTAATCCCTTCACAGACAGGTGAACCAACCAATGAGAGAACCGAACGAGGGGAACCTGACCGGGAACTCGAGGAAGCGCGAAGTATAACTGCCCCAGGTCCGTAGCGGGAGACAGAACGCCTTCTCCAACGAATTGCATGCCTTTGAATTCGTTGTATAGTTTGCCAGTCTTGATTCTGTAATAAACGCTGTTTTTGCTCCAAACTCTAGCCGGTTTGATCTCTCCTTCCAAAGAACATGTGGAGACGAGACCATACGGTTCCGTCTCAACAGATGGTGAGCCTGAACGTGGGAAGGGAAAGAGACGACCGCAAGTTGGCCACGTTGGCGGACCGGAGGGCAGACAAACTTTCGGCCGAACTTTTAAAAGGTGAGGAAGCGCCTGTTAAAGCAAAGGCTTCCAGTAGGTAAATTTCTTTTAGTTAGTCAGTCTTTGTCTGCTCCCTGATCCTCACCAACACAAACAGTACTTTTAAATCAGTTTGGCAGCAACGTTGCAGAGTCCATACTGGTAAGCTATTTTCTCACTTCTTCACTAATACCTGCCTGTTTTCGCGGTACTGAAGTGACTAATTGATCCGTGGCTAGCCTTAAGTTAATGCGTGAATTTTGGATCCTGGACGAGGTTTTTTGAGTTGAGTTAATACGTGAATTTTGGATCCTGGACACAGTTTTTTCAGTTGAGTTAATGCGTGGATTTCGGATCCTGGACGCAGTTTTTTGAGTCGAGTTTTACGAGGTTTTTGAGTTGAGTTAATGCGTGAATTTTGGATCCTGGACACAGTTTTTTCAGTTGAGTTAATGCGTGGATTTCAGATCCTGGACGCAGTTTTTTGAGTCGAGTTTTACGAGGTTTTTGAGTTGAGTTGATGCGTGAATTTTGGATCCTGGACACAGTTGTTTCAGTTGAGTTAATGCGTGGATTTCGGATCCTGGACGCAGTTTTTTGAGTCGAGTTTTACGAGGTTTTTGAGTTGAGTTAATGCGTGAATTTTGGATCCTGGACATAGTTTTTTCAGTTGAGTTAATGCGTGGATTTCGGATCCTGGACGCAGTTTTTGAGTTGAGTTTTACAAGGTTTTTGAGTTGAGTTGATGCGTGAATTTCGGATCCTGGACACAGTTTTTTCAGTTGAGTTAATGCGTGGATTTCGGATCCTGGACGCAGGTTTTTGAGTTGAGTTAATGCGTAGATTTCGGATCCTGGACGAGGTTTTTGAGTTGAGTTAATGCGTGGATTTCGGATCCTGGACGCAGTTTTTGAGAGGTAACAAGTGATTCCGGCAGCCCAATTTTCAGAGGTGACAAGGGACTCTGACGGGCAATTTTCAGAGGTGACAATGTGCTCTGACGGACAATTTTCGAAGGTAACAAGGTGCCCTGATGGACTGTCTTCAGAGGTAACGAAGGCTCTGACACGCAAGACGTCCAGTACTGCAGTAATTTTCTTCTGAATGGGGGATTTTGTCGGGCCCGACGCGCTAGTGGGGAAAAAACTCTGGGTCTGAGTTAAGGTACAGCGTGGCTTACGGAGCCTGGACGTTTTTTGAAATTAATTAATACAGCGCTGACCGCACTTGACTGATTGGATCCTTTCTCTTTTTAATAAGCACTTTAACTCTGACAACTATCGATAGACACACTCGCTGCTAGCATCCTAAGGGGACAGAGGGCGGATCTCATCTCCTGGATAGGGTTTACCTGCACAGGCGCCTGCCTTAGACCGGTTGTTAAGAGCAGAGATCTGAAAGACGCACTGTTTTTAAAGCGGTACCCACCAGGTGAGATCCGTCATGGGGGACTTGAACTTTGGACCACCAAAAATGCCCCAATTTCGACCATTACGCCCCGGAGTGCCCTGGTGGCACCTCACGGTTGGCACAGACGTAACTTGGCATGCCCATTTACTACTGGACAGTGTAGCAGTGCACAAGACAGCACTGGATCAAGTGTTTAACCAAGCGCCCGCCCAAAAAGACCTGATATTGACCAAACTAAAAGAGACCCTCACAAATACGGCGCTAATGAACAAAATTTTAAACGGTCTCCTACTCTCGCCGCAATATTCAGTGTGGCAAACGATAGCCCTAGGAGAACCCCCTACTGATTGCGCGCCATCAAGCGCCAATGAATCCCTCGGGTGGAAAACGATATTGCTACACATACTCAACCCTCAGTGGCAAGGTGGCCACTGTACCTCCACCACAGCCCCAGCCATTTCGGACGCCCCCGACCGAGATTTGCTACGATTTCACACAGATTGTCAGTTCCTGCGAGGATGTAATGCCTCGAAACATGTCACTAAAACTGGGGACAAGGGACTGCGACAGGCTGAGACGAGAGTACGGACACACCGACAGTATGCGTGGGTTGGCATGTATGTGGATGAAAACCAGTGTGGGGCCGGCCCAGTGAGAGAGGGAGTGAGTGAGTGCAGTGATTTTTAACAGACGTGGCGAATGGAGGTGTCGCAGCAAATGTTTCATCCCAGGTCTCGGTGTACAGTGGACCGGCGCCGACAGCCTGAGTGACGGAGAGGGACCGTGGGAAGCCGCCCAGCAGCCGAAAGCAGTTTTACTGGTATCGGAGGACGTGAGTGTTGTTCTCTACACTTAGCGGTTTGGGATTGATCACTTAACGGCCTGGGATTTTTCTCCATAGTCTCGTCTTGATTTTTAGGATTAGATACCTCTTGTCCCCCCACTATCACTTTTAATTACTCTTATACTTAGAAAGGAATACCTGGATGTAGGGAGGGGGCGCAGGAAGGGATGGTGGACCTTTTCATTTTAATAACACTACGGTTGTGGAATCCTAAGACGGTGAATCCCGGGGTGTCCCGTGCTCACCCTAGTTTTGGCGGGTCACCCTTCTCTGGGCGGGTCACCTTAGTTCTTGGCGGGCGTTCTTGCTTTTGGCGCGAAGGCTCAGGTTGGGCGGGGCCAGCTGACTTTTGGCGCGAACGCTCAGTTGGGGCGCTGCCCGTTCGCTTTTGGCGCGAATGCTCACTCTTGGCGGGATTGCACAGTCTAGAAGGGGCTGCTCGCCTGCGGACGTTCCGCCACCCTATTAGCTCAACTACCGCGCCACCACTACACCGATGGGTCTCTCAAGCGTCATTATCCTACTCCATGGCATTACTCGATGAACAGGTCCTCTTCAGTTACTGGGATGTCGATATGAATCATGCCTCTAACCACATCTTGTTTGACATGTTGTACCTTTTACTTTTAACTATAACGTCCCGACCAACAACATGCGCATTGCCGTATCGCCATACTGTGCGTTTTCATTTACAATGTTTTGTATGTCCAGTGTTTGGCCGTCCCACTGCCCAAATATCCCCCAACCCACTTATTTTTGTCTCTCTCTCTTTTTCCCCCGCTGGTCACAGGCCTCAGGCCTCCAACTAGGATGTGCTACTCAGCACACAGCAGGGTGCTTGGCCCATCTCTCTTCCTCGCGGCCGCTCACTCAGCTTTTTGTCCGCCGACATGGGTGTTTAGGCCATCCCTTTTCCCCTCGTCTAAGTGCCACGAACGAGGGGGGGCCCAACCACTCCTTCTTCCATCTATGCCCTCCAAATTTTTCTGCCCCCTCTCACGAACCCATTTTTATCTTTTCTCCCAAGTCCACAGACTTTTTCTTTCGCTAAAGCATTATGGACGCTCATTTTAAAGCAATTTCCTCCTGCTACTTGTCCCCCCCCTCCTCAAATTTGCGGCTAGGGAGGGTTGAGCTACTGCTGCCACAGACACTGCCATTTCCACCCCTTAAAGCGGGTATTGGCAACCGTGCGGGGTGAAGATGCCAGCCAGTCTACCTGGCTGAAGCTACACTCTTCGATGCTTTGAATATGCAACCTGTAACTGCCAGACACTACCAAACCTTCCCCAGTGGAATCTAGTACAGACTCCTCTTGCCGATTGTGCTGCCCTATCCTACACCCTCGCTCCCCATTCCCCACGCCATGGTCACGCCCCTTCATCGTTTCTCCCAAACCCACACACTCTATGTTCACCGCCGGATCTGAGGTCGTCTTAGTTCTGTCTTTCACTCAGCCTGCATTGAATTCACCTGGTTCTCACTGAATTGAGGATCCGCTGATCCCTACGCTCCATCTCTTTTTAAGGTTTTAAGCTCCCTGAGGTTTTCTACCAGGACACAGTAACTCATCTTCTGGCCTCATCTCTCCATTAGGACATTTCACTCACTATGCTTCTACTGCCGTGCTCTGCGCCCCATCTTCTTTCCAAAGTCTCATGCTCCCTGAGGTTTGCTACCAGGACTTTCCCCACTCTCATGCTCCCTGAGGTTTGCTACCAGGATTCGTCACGCCATCTCCAAATAATAAATGGGGCCACCGCCGCTGCAAGCTTGAAGGTTCCCGACCCCTCTGTTGCACTGTGGGCGCTCACGCCGGCCTAACATTTTCCTCTGTTACACTCCTGGCCAATATGCTCTTTTGCCCTCCACCACACCTACAGTGTCGACAGCACTTTGCCGTCGCTTTCTGCTTGAAGGCATTACACATACAATCGCCTCCCACAGGGATCGCTGCCCAGCTCCTGCCCAGATCCTTCAGTCTCTTCAACTGCGAGTAGTCCTCTCCACTTCATCTGGTCGTATCTTTTGCAAGGCGCTGGTTCGCGCTGAGAACAGCAGGGTCACCAGGTTCCTTTATGATCCTTTTCCCGGGGTATCTTTTAAAGGCTGTTACTTCCCTCAAACTGATCAAATCCTCAAGTATTAAACGGAGGAAAGTGCTACACAGACAATTTCTGTCCTGACCTGTCTGACCAGCCTTTTGTAATTCTCTCTCTCTCTCTCTCCCTTCCAACATGCCCGCAGCACCTGCGCACACTCTTTCGGCTAGGGCACACGGCCCCTCACACAAGCAGGTTCTTGCATATACAAGGATTGTACTCGCACCTCTCGTTCTGTACCTCATTCAGGGAAACAAGCCCCCTCAGGCAAACAGTCCAACTTCGTTCCACCGCACATCTCCTAATTGCCCAGAGTTTTGCTTTACTCATCAGGGTCCCGGTGAGAAAGGCCCCCTCTCCATAATCATCATCATCATATCTTATACTGAGCTGGCTGGAAACACATACGCCACTACACGCACCACTTCTCTCATTGCTCCAGGTCAGCACAACCTAATATATCCCTAAAATCACTCGATGAGACAGCACCTCGCGGGGAGGTGCAGACTGAGATGGGAACATGCAGCCCCACCTTGACACGGCCCGACATGGGTCCATTTCACTGATATCTTTGCTCTTCTTGTACTTTATTTCGCTGTCTAAACTCTTCATTCAGCCTTATCTTAAGAGATCCACCTTGTTTATCATGGACTCCGCTGCGAGCGGGCAAATAGCCATCAGGATAGGATTGTGCCCTTTAGCTGGTGGCTCAACCCCTTTTTATCTACGTTGGTCTTTCTCCATTGTATAGGCGCCTTTCCTGATGTTACCAATACTTTCTGCCTCACAGTCGCGGATCGCTGCAATATCCTACCCAAGTGTCTGGGGGCAACAATCCCGCCCTGCTTGCTAAAGGGGGTTCCCGGCTACCTTGCCGCTTATTCTGCGCGCCCTGTGAGGCTAGGGGCATCTCCTGCGCTTTGTCTTCCCTAACCACACACTGGAATTTCACCTGCTCTACTGTCCTATTACCACAGAGTTGATGGGGATCCACATCATTTCCACCTTTATACTAAACGGTCTCCATGGGCGCCTCATCGAACGATTGTCCTACGACAACACCATTGGTTGTGCGCCCCGAGCACCGGCAGTTCCCCGGTGTGCTAATCGACACTACTTGTGTCCCTTACTGTGCATTATCAAAGCGTACCGTTTGCCTTCCCCTATGCAGTCTATTGTGGTTCCCTTCTCACTATTACCAATCCCACTTCCCTCTCGAGGGACTTACTCTATTTTTTTTTCGACACAACTCCTGGACGAATATTTTTACTCTTCAAACATTGCGTTTTAAAACATACAGGCGCCTGCGCTCCTGCAGCTGCGAGCACACATTCCCACCGAGTCATAACTGCCACTCGTACTATCTTGCATTTGTATCAGTGTCCCGACTTTCATCTACCCCGTGTAGTGCTGCTGCCCAAATGGACACGGATTATCCTACTAATTGTCTTCCACAGTCTGCGCACACTTGATTTTAACTTTGTCAGAATATTGCGACTTGACACCTTTTGCGTGACTGCTCCCCGCAATTACCTCACCGACACTGGACCAGTGTCATGATTACGTTTTTACATTTTTCCTCTGCCTCTTCGTAATTCGACGAACATTAAAACACCTATAGTATGATCTGGCTACCCCTGCCTCGACTGCCTTTTTGTGGCAGCCCGTGCTGGGGAGCCTTTTTCTCTGATTTGAGATCACGAATCCCTCTGACTTCCTTTGTGTAAAGTTGTACCCTTTCCCTTACATGAAACCACTCCTTCTACCTCACACAGAGTTCTCTCTATTTTGATGTGACTCCTTTTTGTGGATATTTTTCATTGAAATACTGCCACGTACAGGTCCGCAACTCATAAGAATGGTTAAGGGTTTCACACTACCTTCATTATTTTCACCATTGTCTTTTTATATCTGCCCCCCCATTCCTCTTACACAAATGGTTGAGTACACTCTTCCTGGTTGCATTTGACAGTCCACATGAGCACAGACCTTATGTTCAGGAGTACTGACTGGAGAATTTGGGGACTGCCTCCCGTCCATTCCGGTCTCCCAGACATGCCACGCCAAAGACCCCATACAACACAACACTTCATTTCCCATAGTGGGCACGTAGTTCCTGACTGACCCCGCCATATATCACCCTGGTGATGCGGGGACTCCTTTTTACGGCATTCCCACAGCCCCATCTCACTGAATTAAAGGTGATGAGGTATCATTACTTTTCAACCGGACCCCCATACGCTGAGCTTCACTAGAAGCCGGTGCTGCCACCAACTCCAACAACACGACAGCCTGTGTGTGACCTCCTACAAACGGACAGGGACATATCCAATACATGCTGTAATGCGACTTCCGCTCGTGAGCCATGATACCGGGTTTTTTGCTTGCGGCCGGTTGCATTAAGGGCGGGCGATGGGGGACCCGCCAGTTAGTCTCTCCACTGGTCTACTACCGCCTTTGCATGAGCTCGCGGTTCGGGCGTAGTAGATGCTATCTCTCCGGTGCGTGTCAGCTCTCTCAATGGCTTTCTTTCGAATTCGTCTGATCCTGTTGTATTCATGACTAACTTTTCATCTTCATGTACGCTAAATGAAGCCTGGTTGTCCAAAGAGCCCCCACTTATCTATTTTGCCCGTCTAAATTGGGGATATGTGAATTGATCCTTCCATAACAGCGGGTGGGGGAGATGTACTGTGCGCCCTGGCAATCGAAACACTGCTGTTCTCACAGGCGGCCTTTGCGGACTGTCCAAAATTCCTGACTGGCCTCAGCCACTCTCGGAGGCCACTGACCATGCTACTGAGCTGCCCACGTCTGTCCTTGTGGCGGTGAAATGGATGTCGCCATCTATTACTCAATGCAGCACGACTGGTTAGCCAATGACGGGTAAGATCCCTCGAGCGAGGGACAACCTAAAACAGGCACAGGCGCGCATTGACATCGGAACGGGTGGCCTCCGTTCGTCTCCATTTGATGAGATTTCTGCCAGCTTGCATCCGTGTCGGACAGTTGGACAGCACTGCTGCTCTCTGGAGCATACTGATCTACGGGACCACCGGGGCACAGTACAGTTTCACACTGGGTTTCAGATCTCTAACGGGTACCTAACTGCTGGTACCAGGCTGTTCCTACTCCCTTTCCAAACTTACAACGCCTATTTACATTTGCCGGCTTTTTGGACTACAGACTTGCGTTTATTAAATGAGTTACTCACTCTAACGCACTCGTGTACATTTCGCCAGCTCTGAATGACTTATTGCAATGCTTGTCTAATCCTGTGCTTTTCGTTATTTCTGCAGACACTGCCTCAATTACTTCAACTATTAGTTTAGCTTAGCATGCAGCTGTAACTATCTATTGCCTAATTGTGTAGCGGCGCGTTTTTCAGGGCATCCTTCATCCCCATATGACTGTCTCCGTAGAACCGGTGAGTCCGGTCGATACAACACCGGATACCGGTCGCCTCGTGGGGTTGCATTCCTTACGGGATAAGGGGGTGTGGCCTCTTTCGAGGCCAAGGGAGGGAATGTTGGGGATAATCTGCTATCGGGGTACCTACATTGGGGCTAGGGAGGGGAGCACCATTATTAAAGCAGACACTGTCAGGTACCAGCTAAAACACAGCCATGTAAAGTAAATGCAGCCACTGCAGGCCACATTCCTTGGGGATTAGAACATGTCCGTCAGTTTCAGATCATCCTGTTACAATCTCATTGTTAATAAAGGAAACCGGTAGCTATCGGATAGTGTAAATCGCACCGATACTACACTTGATTGATAAAGTACTTGCTAATGCCTCCGCTGACGTCAAACTCATTCGGGTCCTGTGTTAAATGATAATACCTGTATATTCAACTATGGAGAACTATTGTGAACACCCAGACAGCCAGACGCATGGCAATGAGGAAACCCTTCCAAACAATAAACTTTTAAATTACAAGATCGGAAACTGCTGAACCCAGGATGTCTGCCCATTGTTCAGCACAGCAGGAGCTGGACAGGTATCTCGGGGCAGCCAATAGAGACACTAATCCCTTCACAGACAGGTGAACCAACCAATGAGAGAACCGAACGAGGGGAACCTGACCGGGAACTCGAGGAAGCGCGAAGTATAACTGCCCCAGGTCCGTAGAGGGAGACAGAACGCCTTCTCCAACGAATTGCATGCCTTTGAATTCGTTGTACAGTTTGCCAGTCTTGATTCTGTAATAAACGCTGTTTTTGCTCCAAACTCTAGCCGGTTTGATCTCTCCTTCCAAAGAACACGTGGAGACGAGACCATACGGTTCCGTCTCAACAACTGTTCCCAGTCATAGGGGCTATAAATGCAGACCCCATTCATTTGCATAGCACCAGACTTATTTCTCTCAGTCTAAGCTTCCACTGCAGCATTTACACGTCTGTGTGTGTGCAGCTGAAGTTGCCATCAGACACCATATCATGTATGATTTGCAAATATTATTGTGGTGTTGACCCCCATTTCTTAAATGGAAGGAATGGGAAAAAGTTGGATCCAGATGCTCCATTGTGATAGCAGGCTTTCTGGAAAGCCTAACAATGTACTAAACATTGCTGTGTTCCTGCCTATGAGCCAATTTCTGTACAATGCTCCATCAAACATTTCATCCGTGTTTTCTGCAGCAGAACTTGTTGAAACTTCACCCTTCAAGGCCTTGGCATGGATACTATCCTTTCTCCCATACTTGACTGTAGCCCACTGAATGATTGTAGCGCACATGCAGATCCGGCATCTCAACGACACTCTAAAGTATGTGCAGCGCCAATATCTGAGTTGGTGACTGCAAATGAAAGATCAAATGACATTGTCTCTCCCACAGCGCAATCTCTCTAAGCCTTCAGCATTAGTTACCATTGGCTTGTGTATCTGAAAGCAAATACACAGAAGAGGAAAGTTGGGATGAGGGACAAAGGGAAGAGCAAGAGGACAATTTCAGGGATCCCCATGTGCAGCAAATATTTCAAGGAAGACCAGAACAAGAAATTCAATTGCGATGCACTTTGACTTTTTCTCCTCAATCCAATCGTATAATTATACAAAAATGGGTTGTAGGTCAGAAGATAGGGCAGAATATTTAAAAGTGGCAAAGATTGTCTAAAAGATTAATAGGAGGGAAATTAGAGTTCGAGAGGAAGCTAACTGGAAATATAGTAAGAAGTAGTAAGAGTTTCTCTAATTATTTAAACAGGAAAAGAGTTTTCAAAGCCAACGGTGGTCCTTTCGAAATTGAATCTGAGGAATGAATATTGGAAAATAAGGAGATAATAGATGAACTGAACAGATGTTTTGCATCAGCCTTTATTGCAGACTATACAAATAAAATTCCAGAAATAGCTATAAATCGGGAAATGGAAGGGTGGGAGAAACTTAAGAAAATTACAATCACTAGAGGGGTGATATTGAACAAATTATTGGAGCTGTGGACTAGCACAGCTCCTAATGCATTTCATTCTAAGGTTTTAAAAGAAATGGCTAGTAAAATGGTTGATGCATTGTTTTCAATTTTCCACATTCCCAAGAGTCAATTCCCAAGGGAAAATTCTATTAGAATGGAAAATGCACTCCTTTATTCAAAAAAGTAGGGAGCTAGAATGCAAGAAACTACAGACCAGTTAGTTTAACATAAGTCGCAGGGAAACTGGTAGAAGTTGTTAGTAAAGATATTTTAATAGATATTATAAGATATTATTTAAAAAGTACAAGGTAATCAACAGAGTTAACTTCAATTTATAGAAGACAAAGCATGTGTAAGTAATTTATTGCAAATCTTTGAGGAAATAACTTGTGTATGGATAAAGGGGAACTGACAGATGTATTCTACTTAGAATTCCAGGAGCAATTAGCTAAAGCACCAGATTAAAATTACTATCGAGATTAACATATTGTCATAAATAGAATGCTAGCTAGCTATCAGGAAACAGAGTACTGATAAATTGGGTCATTTTTTGCCAACTAGATATATTGAATAGTGCTAAGGGAATGGTGCTAGGGCCTTAAACTTTTACAATTTATAAATGATTTGGATGAAGATATCAAAAGCATGGTTACTCAATTTATTGATATTACAAAGACGTGTAGAAAAGTAAGTTTTGAAGAGAACTCAAGGAAGCGACAATATATTGCATGGATTGATTAGTGATAATCAGAATGGCTTTGTGTTTGGGAAATCGTGTCTCACAAACTTGAATGAGTTTTTTAAGATGTGACCAAGAAGGCAGAGTGATAGGCATTATCCACATGGAGTTTAACAAGGCCTTCCACAAAGTTTTGTATGGTAGACTGGATAGTAAGGTTAGATCGCATGGGATCCAGGGAGATCTAGCCAACTGGATACAAAATTGGCTTGACAGTAGGAAACACAGGGTGGTTGCAGAGGGCTGTTGTACAGATTGGAGACCAGTGAAAAGTGGTGTGCTGCAAGGATCAGTGCTAGGTCTACTGCTGTTTGTCATTTACACAAAAATTATTTGGGTGAAAATATAGGAGGCATAGTCAGTAAGTTTGTGGATGACAACAAAATTGGTGGTATGATGGACAGTGAAGAAGGTTATCTAAGAGTGCACGAGATCTTGATCAGTATGGCCCATTGGCCAAGGAGTGGCTGGTGGTGTTTAATTTAAATAAATAAAAGATATAGCATTTTGGTAAGGCAAACTAGGACAGGACTTAGGTAGGATCTTGGGGAGTGTTACTAAACAGACACACCTAAGGGCTCAGATACATAGTTCCTTGAAAGTGGTGTCACACATGGACAGGGTGGTAAAGAAGGTATTTGACACACTTGCCTTTACTGGTCAGAACATTGAGTATGGAAGCTAGGATGTCACATTATGGTTGTACAAGACATTGGTAAGGCCACTTTTGGGGTACTCAGTGCAGTTGTGGTTACTCTGCTATGGGAAGGATGTTATTAAGCTGGAAAGACTGCAGAAAAGATTTACAAGGATGTTACTGAGACAAGAGGGTTTGAATTGTAAGGAGAGGCTGGATAGGCTGGGCCATTTTACCCTGGAGTGTAGGAGGATAAAGGGTGACCTTATAAAGTTTATAAAATCATGAGATAAGTTAACTAGCTAAGGTCTTTTCCTCAGGGTAGGGAATCCAAAACTAGAGGGTATAGGTTTAAACAGAGAGGGGAAAGATTTAAAAGGGACCTGAGGGGGATCTTTTTCATACAGAGGCTGGTTCATATATGAATTGAACTGTCAGAGGAAGTGGTAGAGGCAGATACAATTACAACATCTAAAAGAAATTTGGACATGTACATGAATAGAAAAGCTTTAAAGGGGGGTTGGTGACAATTCGCACATTCGCTGCTGCCGATTAGCCACTGCCAGTTCGCCACCAGCGTTTCTCCCCTGGGGTCGTTTGATCTCTGGAGACTATTCGCCACCGGATATATATATATGTACTGATTGTTTTCCCTCCCGCCTGCTCTTTCATACTTCTCAGTCCCCTTTATTTATACAACAACATAGTACATATTGATAAAAAACGAGGTGAAATAAATATCATTTTATTGGTTTATACATAAAAATGAGTTACAAACACTTACGGTGGTGAATCGTTTTCAGCGGCCAATGGGTGGTGGCAAAGCATCCTCGGCGGTGAAAGGGCAGTGGCTAATCGGCGGTAGCGAATGGTCCTATCCCGTTAAAGGGATATGGGCCAAATACAGGCAAATAGGACTAGTTCAGCTTAGGAAACATGGTTAGACCAAAGGGTCTGCTTCTGTGCTATATGACTCTATGACTGTATTACTTTATATATAGAGGAAGGTTTAGCAAGTCAGTAAAGATCTGATGGCATATACTTTTGTAAAATGTGTAATTGCCCATTTTGGCAGGAAGAATACAAAGTAATCATATTTTCTAAACAGTGAGAGATTGTAGAGCTCTGAAATGCTGAAGGATTTTGGTGCTCTTGTACATGAATTGCAATACTTGGTATGCAAGTTTAACAAGAAATTAGGAAAGCAAATAGAATGTTATTGCTTGTTCAGAGGTAAATTGAATTAAAAATTAAAGAGGTTATACAGGGCATTAGTGAGATCACATCAGTGCACAGTATTGGTTACCATATTCAAGCAAAGCTGTAAATCCATTCAAAGCAATTCAGCGAATATGACCAATTTAATGTCTGAGATGGGTGGCTTGCCTTATGAAGAAATGTTGGAAAGGTTAGGCTTGAATCTGAGTAAAATGTGACTGGATTGAAACACGCAAGACCCTCAGAGGTCTTGATAGGGTGCATATGCAAAAGATGTTTCTTTTTGGGGAGAATCTAGAACTAAAATTTGGGTTTGCCAATTCAGACAGAAATTAGGAGAATTCTTTTTTCACAGAGTCATAGGTCTTTGGAACTCTCTTCCTGAAACCATGGTGGAAGCAGAGTTCCTGAATATTTTTAAGACAGAGGTAGATAGATTCTTAATAAGGTTATCACGGGTAATCAGGAATATGGAGTAACTAAATCAGCAATGATTCTATTCATTGGCAGAGCAGGCTTGAGAAACCAAATAGTCTTCTTCTGCTCCTAATTTATATGCTTAAATAGGTTGTGTACATCATTTTAATGAGGACGGGGTAATCATGCATTACAAGGGTTATCTGATCTAACCCCAACCAACTCTGGAAGAATTTTGATTGTTTCTGTATTCTACCAAGTGATCTCTGTCATATTAATCTGAAAGAAGGAATAGCTCAATTAAAAAAGTCCAAACCAATCCCTCAACCCTCCTCAAGCCATTGGCTAGTGGGGTGTAGGGCTCTCAAAATCTGCAAGCACCATGACTCTTTTCAGACTATTAAAGAATGAGCACAAGACATGGAGCTGTATAGCACAAAAACAGATTACTTGGTCCAACTCTTCCATGCCAACCAGATATCCTAAAATAATCCAATCCTATTTGTTAGCATTTGGCCCATATCCCTCTAAAACTATTCCTATTCATTTACCCATACAGATACTTTTTAATTGTTGCAATTGTACCAGCCTCCACTATTTCCTCCTAGCAGTGTTTGGAGGAGAATTCAAACAGCTTGTTTTAATATTCAGAACATTTCAGAAGAAAAGTTGTATTGAACTCGAATCATGAATTCTGCTTTTCAGAACCAATCTTTGCTGCCTTTTGGAATTTGGCACTCCTGTTTGTTCAGATAAGGTGAACAGCTCTTATGGCATATCTCTTCGCAATTTTTTATATGTCTCTGTACCACATATTTCAGAAGTAAAATTCAAACAATACATTCTTAAAAACTATAAAATATCAGAAACTAGTACTGAAATTGCTATTTACTATAACAGCTTTTGGAAAGACATGTAAACAAGGAATCCTGACACACTTTTTGAAACATGCATTAAAATTGTACAAATAAATTTATCATGATTTTCAGAGATCGTTTGGAGGGCAGTGAATTATGCCATGGTTATTGCAGTGGGATGGTAATGCAGAAGCTCTGTTGATCAGGACATTTATGGTGCCTGACCAATAAACATTTTTGTGGTGCTTGTTACACAGAATCGTTCTCTCTGTTTCCCTCAAAACAGCCAACAACAAACTTTTAGAACACCCATATGTTTTACCTTTTAAAAATAATACCACAACTGTAATTGTACTGGTAAAGTCATAGATGAACAATGTTACATGGCAAGCAAACACATTTATATCTAACAGCAAGCAGAAGTTTCTGAATTCAAACAATTGAGAAAGATTGGATACATTCCAATTTTATTTTGAAATATATTTGAGAAAAAGGAATGAAAGCAAAATGGAAACATAGGTCTGAATAAGTTCGTATTGTTTTATACATTATAGTTATGAATTCATTTAAAATAGAAATTTTTTTTATCACCATAGAGCTGATCTTAAAGAAGTTGTACTGACATTAGCACAGGAACTGATAACAGAGCTGCTTTTCACACCTTTTTTGCAGATGGCAACCAGAAAGGAAATGCTCAGACAGCAATTGCATGATCTGTTCCATGCTTTAAAATTACCACAGAGTATGGTATAATTATCTGAAATATTTTCCACTTGTCTATCTTTGATGTGTATAGTTACTCATGCTGAACCTGTTCATGGCAATCATTTTTTGTAACATGATTTTTAATAGATTTGTTTTTAATAGAAGTATTGTTACAAATGTTTGAGGTATGTTGCTGTATTTCTGATTTCTATGGAAAATCAAATTTTAATTCATAGAGTTTTCCTCCGTGACTTTTCACCACAGTTAATGCTTTTGTACCCATATTTACAACCAAACATTTATTTCACTCTAACACTGGCAAGATGAAAACAAATTCACCAGAAAAACCACATATTTCAACAAGTTCTACCATACTCTGTGAAATAACCTTACACTTTCCTCACTAGTTAAGAAACACACATACAAATTTTAATGGAACCATGCTTACTGTTAAAATGATTATGGCTAGACTTGTGCAAAATCTACTCCAAGAATACCAAAGTAGGACGAGACTCCTTGAATTCAAGGACATTAAACGATGTTTGGCAATATCTAATACTTTCAAATTTCTTTATATCAATGCAGTTCCCAACTTGTTCCTTTTTTGCTCTTGGCAATAGCTGAGATCCCAGAGGTGAGGATGGAATCTGTTTCATTCACTGAGTTTAAAGATTAACTTCTTTTTAATTCAGTGGCCAGCATTTATTACCCAAAAAGCAGTCAAGAGTCAACAACATGGCTGCAGGTCTGGAGTCACGTGTAGAACCAGACCAGGTAAGGAAGGCAGATTTCATTCCCTGAAGGACATTAATGAAACATCTAGATTTTTCCTGATGATGTACACCAGTTTCATGGTCATAATCAGACATCTAATTCCAGATTTTTAATTGGATTCAAGTTCTATCATCTGCCATGGCAGGATTCAAACCTGGGTCTCCAGGACATTATCAGATTCTCTGTATTAATAGTCTGACAGTGATATCACGAGGCCATTGCTATCCCATCACATCCTTACAGCCTTAAGGTTTGGCTGCTTAGGCCATGTCCATTTATTTGAAAAGCTCTGATAATTTAAGTGCACTTTTAGTAATTGGTCAGAGTTCCATCCACAGAGTTTGTGACCCCAAATATTTGGCTTACGATGTCTGGACCCACAACTTGGGAGGCCTTACTTTAAAGTAACTGCTATTGTATCTTCATGCTATTACTTTGATAAAGAACTTCATTGATTTCTTGAAAAATACATTTATACAAAATAATGCTGAATATACAGTTTTGAATTGAAGCATCAAAAGCAAGGGCTAATGGAACCTAGACTATAGAGCAGAGCAGTACAGGCCCTTTGACCCACCATGTCTGTGCTGACCATGATGCTATTCTAAACTAATTGCATCTGTCTGCACATGGTCCATATCTCTCTATTCCCTGCCTGTTCATGTGTCTGTCTAAATGCCTCTTAAACATTGTTATCATCTCTGGTTCTACCATCTCCCTTGGCAGTGCATTCTAAGCATCCAGCAAACTCTGTGTGCTTTCCCTTGCACATCTCCTTTAATTTTTTTCCCCTCCCATCTTTAGTCTATGTCTCCCAGTATTTGGCATTTCCACCTTGGGAAATAGATCCAGCTATCCGCCCTATCCATGCCTCTCATAATTTTATATACTTCTATCAGGTTGTCTCTCAGCATCTGATGCTCTAGCAAAAGTAATCCAAGGTTGTCCAACCTCTCTTTATAGCTCATACACTCCAACCAAGCAACATCCTGGTAACCGCCTTTCACACCCTCTCCAAAGCCTTCACATCCTTCCTATAGTGTGGCAACCAGAACTGCACACAGTACTCTAACTGAGGCCTAACTAAGGTTTTCTACAGCTGCAACATGACTTTCGGGTTTTATACTCAATGCCTAGATGGATGTTATATGACTTTTTTATCACCTTTCCATTTGTGTTGCTAATCTCTGGAAGTTATGGACTGGCACCCCAAGATCTCTTTGTCTATCAATGATCCCAAGGGTCCGCCATTTACCGTACATTTGCCTCTTACATTTCACCTCCTGAACTTTATACAGGATGGAGGAACGCTTCTCTGAGGCACTCAATGCCTCACTGGCTATTTGTCTTTCAGCTGTCTGACTACAGGGAGGTGTATTTGGGCGAAAGGGAATGTATGGAGAGGAGGCACAGGAAAATGGGGTTTCCATGACTTCCTATAAATGAACCCCATGGCCTCTCAAACTCAGTGACTCTACAAATTAGCACCAGTATCGTTATCCTCAATTATTTCACAATGTTCAAAGTCTCTCAAAATATCCCCAGTCCATCTTAAATTGAAGAACACACCAAGAAATTAAACCCTTATGCCCCAAATTACTACAGAGCCATTACCACTGATTATTTCACAAATATTTTGTGTTCAAAGTCATCTTATTATCAGCCCTTGACATTTTCTATGTAAAATGATTTGACAAGTTAAATGATAGTAGCAAAGCAATTTTGATGAACATTTCTACCTTATGACAAAGTAGTTAGTTATTCCAGTTACACCTCACTTTTAATTGCAAGGAACAATTTTAACCCTGTGCAATTGAGTTGGTTTGAATAAGTTAAAATCTCACTCATAATGGAATTTGGAAAATTTCCCAATCACCAGTCTTGTGGTATCTGCTAGTTTGAAAAAAATGTTTTCCTATGACAATGTAATCTTAGCCCATGTGGATCACTTGATGTCATTATAACACATAAGCAATATAAAAAGCCTTCGCGCCTTGCTTCTACTCATAAGAAGTATCTCCGGCCGAAGGGGAAGTGATTTATGAGAAAGATGGTCAGCAAAACCACAGTCACTGTTTTGTCAATCATTGCTCTGTGTCTGTCGTTTGCAGACGGTAAGATGTTTGTTAAACTATTTAACGAGTGGATTTTTTTTCAATTTAAAAAATAATAATAAAATACTATATTATGAATTATGATATAATTTTAACACAACTGAGTTTGAGTCAAAGAATTGGAAATGAAAGTTTAAGAATCTTTTCTTTCCTACTGCAGCTCTACCTCGCTTACCTCATCTGAGACGTTGTCGATGCATTACCCGAGCAGAACAATTGCATTCATCAATGAATATCAGCAACATTAAAATCTTCTTTAAACAGGGTCTATGTCCAAACATTGAGATCATGTAAGTCATCATTTTTCATATAACCTATTATGCTTGCTCAAGAAGTGTTAAGATATTGAAGTGACATTTAATTAACTGTGGTTTAATTTTCACCAAGTGTCAACTTGCGAGATAATAAAAGGATTTGCTTGAACCCTGACTCAGAAGTTGGGAGGAAAATGATTTCTTTTATGAAAAAGTAAGTATGCCACAAGTTTTAACATTTATGAGTAATGTTGTAAACTGGAGAGATTTAATAGGATAGATTATTGACATGATTGAAGTCAATGTGATATATGTACAGTTGGTGAAACTGTCAGAAATGATTGTGGGGAGTTATAAATGTGAGTTTTGTATTTTGTTTATACTGACTATAGATTCAGTTCACCTGGATCAGGCCTTTCTTATAAACTTAACCTGACTCCTAGGAAGAAAAGGTCAGATTTTGCTCAGTCTTCTGCTCAAAAACCCTTGCAGACATCATTAAACGTTTTTTCATATGAAAATATATTCAGTTTGCAAACAAATAGACTATGCACAACAGTGAATGGTTGTGCATTATGGTTAACTTTAAATTGTTTTAAGTAATTTCCAATGATTTCTAAATTAGTTTACTGAGAAAAGAATGACTGAAAATTATTTTTATAAAATCTATGATTGGGATGTGAGTGTCACTGGTTGCCAATCACTAATTATCCTTGAGAACACAGTGATGAACCACCTTCTTGAATGCTAAGCCCATGTAGAATCTGTGTACTCACAATGATTTTACATAGAAAATTTCATGATTTTAACTCAGTGGTAGTAAAGGAATGGTGATGTAGTCCCAATTTAGGATGGTTTGACTTAGTGCTAGTGTTCCATGCATCTTACTGTCCTTGTTCTTCTAGGTGGTAGAGATTAAGAGTTGGAAGATGTTGTCAGTGGAGCTTTAATACTAGTAAAAGTGTTTATTTATGCTGATAAACTAATTTTAACAAAACTGTACTAGAAAACATCGCTGAAAAGTTAGAAGTATTCTAAGATTGTAAATGTTCTTTTATTCAATAAACTAATCGAACAGGCACTGATCAAAACATTTCTTCACAGGAAAACGAACAACTGAATGATCGTATATGCAGAATAATGGAAAAACCTTGTATTGCAGACTAGTTGCTCCAAGATTTCACAATCAGTTGAAGACATCCATTCATTATTAGATGATTGAAATATCTTTTATTTATAATGTGCTTTGAATTCTCATTTTTGCACTTAATAAATTGACCAGTCTATAGCAATAATATAAATTGGCGTGTTCTTAAGCTACATACAAATTCTTTGAAATTTGTTGTATTTATCAATATTGCACTTTTAAACTTATAATTCTGCTGACACTGCATTTGATACAAATAAGCTATTTTAGATTGCTAGACTCAACAAAATTATTTGTTAATTTTTAATCCTCATATTAATCTATATGATTCCAGCTGATCCTGCTTCAGTAGCAAAAAGCTTTTAAGTTCTGAATGTTTCTGCTTTTGTATGCCAAGTGTATGTGCATTCCTTCACTTTTAGAATCAATGTCATATTATGTATGAAAATACATTATGTAACATTTGAAATAATTATGATGTTTTCATTGTATTAAATGGACAATTTAGAATAATAATTACTTGAATTGTATTCTTGCATTTAATACATAGCCATAACATGTTAAAACAAATTTTGGGTAAATGCAGGATTCATTAATGTCAATTTAAATTAAAATATATTATATATTCTTTTATTTTTAGTTTTAATCAGGCATGTTTTATATTCGAGAAAATAACAAGAAAATTTACTAATTGGATTACTCCTGCAATAATGAGAACAGATGGGGTCATTTATTTAAGGAAAGATATACCAATATTGGAAGCAATCCAGAGATAATTCATTAGATTGATCTGGGGCGGGGAGGGATTTTCTAATGAGGAGATGCTGAGTAGGTTGGGCTTGTGCTCACTGGAATTTAGAAGAATGAGAGTCAATTTTATTGTCGCATATAAGATTCTTAGGGGCTTGATAGAGTAGATGCAGAAAGGTTATTTCCCCTTGTTGGGTGCTTGTAGCACATAGCAACAACCTTTCTGTATCGGGCTTATAGGCCTTAGTGAGAAGTGTAGTCTTCTTCTGGATGAAATCCCTAACCTGAAAAAAAACAGAAAAAAATCTCTGCTGGGCAGCCCGTATTTGCAGCTCAATTGCTCGAAAAACATCATAACCTCTCCCTCAAACAAATATCCCAAACTGGAAACTCCTCTCGCTGCCCATAGTTTGAACCCTGAGTCCATCATCCCAGGTCGGACCCCGGCATACCAACTATGGGGATGAGTGGCAAAGTCTTGGATAAGCAACCTTCAATCTGACACATTGCCCTCTATGCCTTGACCATACCAATAAGAATAGGGATCTGGCAGTGGTCCATAACTGTCCGCATCTTATCCATGAACAACAGGTTAATAAGGGGGCACTTTGCCTGGGAGACCTCGATATCCAACCATATTGAGCCTGGATCGTTATCTACCCAATTACAGACAAAGAACAGCAGGGAACTCAATTGATACCTCCTGATGTCTGGGAAAACAACTCCTCCCCATCTTTGAAGCAACTGCAGTTTAGTAAGCTTGATGAGGGCTGCCCATGACGCCAAACAAGAGAACTAAGCTACCCCATAAGTTTCCGCAATATTGACGTGGGAAACATAGGAAGCGTACACATGGGATAAAGCAAATGAAGAAGAACATTCATCTTAATAAGGGCTATTCGGCCCAGCCACAAAATTGGAAGAGCAACCCATTTCTGGAGATCTCACCTAATATTTTCAAGCAGGTGAGCAAAGTTAGTCCAAAATAACTGATCAAACATGGGGTAATAAAAATACCTAGGTATTGGAAACCCACCCATGACCACTTAAAGGGGAACCCAGGGCCATCTTCAATCTCTGGCACTTTCTTAAAATCCCCCAAAGGCATAGCCTCCTACTTTGCAAAGTTGATCTTATATCCGGAAATAGCCCCAAACAAATTAATACATTGTATCAGATGGGGTACGGAGATCATCGGGTTCGATAAAAACAAAAGGACAGTGTAATCTTGTGTGTCCTCGATCCCACTTCCAGAGCGGTTATGTGGATGTTCTGATGAATGGCCTCTGCCAGCGGCTCTATCACCAATGTAAACAACAATGGTGAGGGGGGCAGCCTTAATGACTATCCCTGCCAATCCTGAAGTTCCCAGACTTCACCCCGTTGGTGAT
Source organism: Hemiscyllium ocellatum (assembly GCF_020745735.1). Classification (NCBI taxonomy): domain Eukaryota; kingdom Metazoa; phylum Chordata; class Chondrichthyes; order Orectolobiformes; family Hemiscylliidae; genus Hemiscyllium; species Hemiscyllium ocellatum. Next base: position 45,953,437 of record NC_083416.1, read on the forward strand.
GACCGCGACCAGAGGTGGCGATACAAAACCTCCACCCACTGAGCAAAGACCCCACCCAACCCAAATCACTCTACGATATAAAAAAGATACAGCCATTCCACCTGGTCAAATGCTTTCTCTGCATCTAAGGAAATCACCAACCCCTGGATCGATCATTACTGGCATGCATGGACCATATTCAGCAACCTTCTAATATTATTAGAGACCTACCCTTATAAAACCTCTCTGGTCCTCTTTGACAATATAGAATAATACTCTCTCCAATCTCAGCGCCAAAATCTTAGACAGAATCTTGAAATCTGAATTTAATAGAGAGATGGACCTGTATGAAGCACAATCCTCAGGAACCTTCCCCTTCCTAAGAATGAGGGAAATATTAGCTTCTCTCAAAGATAGTGGTAGGCATTCATGCATATAGGAATGATTGTACATTTCCAGCATTGGCCCTGACAGTATCCCTATAAACTCCTTATAAACCTCACCCAGGAGACCATTAGGGACAGGCGCTTTCCCACTTTGAAATTGCCTAGCTGCCTCCTGTATCGCCTGAACTGTCAAGGGGGCATGAAATTGAGAGGCCTGTTCCGAGGCTTTCCCCAAGAGGTCCAGGCTCTTAAAAAAGGTTTCCATCTTGACCCACCTATCCTCACAATCTTCAGACTGATACAGTTCAGAGTAAAAACTCTGAAAAGCCTCATTAATCCTTCTAGCGTCGTATGTAAGGACCCTGGCGCTGTCTCTAATTGCAGTAATGGATTGGGCAGCATACTTTTTCCTAGTCAGATATGCTAAATATTTCCCTGGCCTATCCCCATATTTGAACAACCTTTGTGTAGCAAAAGCAAGTTCTTTCTTTGCGATTTGTGTTGATACTGAATTCAGTGCAGCACGGAGGGCCTTGATCTGCTGTAGCTTAGTCACCAAAGGCCAAGCAAAATATACCACCTCAGCAGCTTTCAGATGCGTCTCAAGTAGACGCTGCTGTTTCCTCTTTTGTCGTTTCCAGCTAACCAAATAGGAAATGGCTAATCCCCCAGCAAAGGCCTTAGTGGTCTCCCATAGCATAGATGGACTACTAGCCGTGCCTGAGTTGATAGTCAAGAATTCCTGAAACTCCTTCAAAAAGTATTCCACAAATTTGGAATCCTTGAGGAGAAAAGGATCCAAACGACAGTGCTGCAAACCTAGCACCTCACTCTTGGCTTTAACCTAATCGTGTGATCAGAAATAGTGTTCCCAATTTTACAACCCATACTCGAATCCAAAAGGGTCAAGGGGACCAGAAAAAGATCAATCCTAGTGTGACAGTTATGTCGGTTTGAAAGAAAGGTGAAGTCCCTGCCAGTAGGGTGAAGACATCTCCAAATGTCCACCAACCCCAACTGCTCAAAAAGGTCAGTCACCTGCTTGACCTTCGAAGAGATAGTTAAGGGCCCAATAGGCATCCTGTCCACCGTCAGATTCAAAAGGCATTTGAAATCCCCCCTATAATAACGTGCTGTGTACTACGGGAAATTTAACATGGCCAATCCACCTAACCTGTGGGAGGAAACCAGAACACCTGGAGGAAACCTATACAGGCATGGGTAGAATGTGTTAACTTCCACAGTCACCCATGGCTGAAATTGAACTTGGATCCCTGGTGCTGTGAGGTAGCAGTGCTTACCACTGAGACATCATAGCAACATGCTACATTTGAACAATGGAGCAGACTTATTGAGCTGAATAGCCTACTGTGCTCCTTGGTTTTATGGTCTTATGATCTAATAGATTACTGGCAGAAAACCATTTTTGGTAAACTTCCCATTGATTATCAATAAATAGAAATCAACACCAAGTCAACAGGTGAATTGTCAATGGAGAAATTAATAAAGTAATTCATAAAATAGTCTATTAATGGAAAGACTGAATGAGAATTCAGTTATCATAGTTGTTGTCAACTATGATTATAAAATTATATATATAATTGAAGTGACAATTATAAACTATATAATTGTCACCTCAATTATAAAAATGGAAGCTGTCACTTGTGACACAATTGTTGCATTGTCACCACCATGTCACAAACTGTGGCTCAAGCAAATAATTAAAACAAGTCCAATGTCTGAGATTAACCATGAGCAGTAATTTTAATTTGAGGTGTCACCTCCAATTGTTTGATTACTGCTAAACAGAAATCTTCAGTAATAGTTATCTAAGGATGCATCTCACTACTACATAAAACAGTAGGCCTGGATTTTCACTAGGCAAATGGGAAGGTGGTGATAACAAAAGATGGAGGTGGTGGCTGTGGTGAGGCTGAATATCAGGTTTTTACTGTATGGTTTCTTTAAATCTTTTATCTCACACCATCATCCCTTTTATAATTTTTCTTCCCTTAACCCCATCAGAGAGCTTTCCTCTCACCTTCATCTACCCTTTCCCCAGCCTTTCCACAGTGTAAAACCTGTTACTACCAAATTTTTCGAGGTCTGAAGATAATTATTGATTTAAATCTTTGAGGAGAATTTTAACAATCAGACAAATAGAACTACATCAAGAGGAGAGGTAGCTGGTCACATGCCTGAGCAGTTACTAGGTCTTGCCCTTGGATTTTGTAGGTATCTTATGAGGCTGTGGCAACCAGAGGATCAGTAACCATCAGAAAGGATGCCACTGCTGAGGCTTGCTATAAAGATTTGTTGTTTTCAACAGGCAGTGAAAGAAAAAAATATATTTAATACAATTTAACACCATTGCTGAAGGGGAAACTGCTCTGAAGACATCTTTAGGTTTGACAGGCTACCTTCCCTGGTCTTCTCTTTATTTTAAATTTTTTTCCCTTCCATCAAGCTGCCCCTAGGAGATCAGCTCAATTTATCTGGTGGCCTCTTTATATGCCAGTTGATCTGCCATCAGCAAAATGCAGATGACACAATGATATTAACAGAGACTGTACACATGTAAATTAGCTGTCCATTTAATTGATCAGGCTATTTGCTCTGTTCTTTGATGGCATGACATGATAAGGATTAATATATTTAGTAAAGCAGTGTATCTAATTTACTAAGACCTTATATGGTTCAAACCCTTAAATTTTTAAAATAGTGAGAACTTAGTTCACAGAGAACCAGGGTAGAAATTATTTAGTAGATTTTTTGTTAGTGAGATGCTACCTGTGTAAAATTTAGTGAGTGATTAGCTCAAGTGACCACCTAATTAACTAAAACCAAATAAAATAAGGGGTTTTCCATGCATACATTTCTTAATTAAACAGTAACTAGAAGGTGAAAATGGTGGGCTGGGCACCACGTGCTCTACCTGTGATACGTGGCAATTCAGGAGAGTTTAGCTGTCCCAGATCGCTTTATTTGCAGGAAGTGCGTACAGCTGTTGATCTTAACAGATCGCTTAGACAGTTGAGAAAAGAAGCAAGCCAAATAGTCAGGACAGGCAGGGACAAAGCAGAGAACAAGGCAGGATTGATACATTTAACTATTTATTTCAATGCAAGAGGGCTATTAAGGAAGGCAGATGAATTCAGGGCATGGTTAGGAATATGGATCTGGGATATCACTGCAAATTCAGAAATGTGGCTCAGGGATGGGCAGGATTGGCACCTTAATGTTCCAGGATACAAATGCTACAGGAAGGATAGAAAGGGAGGAAAGAGAAGAGGGGGAATTGCGTTTTTGATAAGGGATGGCATTACAGCAGTGCTGAGGGAGGTTATTCCTGGAAATACATCCAGGGAAGTCTTTTTGGTGGAACTGATAAATAACAAAGGGTTCACCACCTTATTGGGATTGTATTATAGATCTCCAAATAGTCAGGGGGAAATTGAGAAACAAATTTGTAAGGAAATCCCAGTTATCTCAGTAAGAATAATAAGGTGGTTATGGTAGGTGATTTTAACTGCCCAAACATAGACTGGGACTGCCATAGTGTTAAGGGTTTAGATGGAGAGGAATTTGTTAAGTGTGTACAGGAAACTTTTCTGATTCAGTATGTGGATGGACCTACAAGAGAAGATGCAAAACTTAACCTACCCTTGGGAAATGAGGCAGGGCAGGTGACTGAGGTGTCAGTGGGGGAGCACTTTGGAGCCAGCAACCATAATTCCATCAGTTTTTAAATAGTGATGAAAAAGGATAGACCAAATCTAAAAGTTGAAGTTCTAAATTGGAGGAAGACTAATTTTGATGGTATTAGGCAAGAATTTTCAAAAGCTGATTGGAGGCAGATGTTCATAGGTAAAGGGACGGCTAGAAAATGGGAAATCTTCAGAAATGAGATAACAAGAATCCAGAGACAGTATATTCTTTAAGGGTGTAAGGGAAGGCTGGTAGGTATAGGGAATGCTGGATGACTAGAGGAATTTAGGATGCGGTTAAGAAAAAGAAAGAAGCAAATGTCAGGTATAGACACGATAGATCGAGTGAATCCTTAGAAGAGTATAAAGGCAGTAGGAGTATACTTAAGAAGGAAATCAGGAGGGCAAAAGGGGGACATGAGCTAGTTTTGGCAAATAGGGTGAAGGAGAATCCAAAAGGTTTTTTTCAAATACATTAAGGACAAAAGGATAACGAGGGACAGAATAGGGCCCCTCAAAGATCAGCAATGGTTTGGAGATGCTGATGTTGGACTGGTATACAAAGTTAAAATCACACAACACCAGGTTATAGTCCAACAGGTTTAATTGGAAGCACACTAGCTTTCGGAGTGACGCTCCTTCAATCACCTGATGAAGGAGTGTCGCTCCAAAAGCTAGTGTGCTTCCAATTAAACCTGTTGGACTATAACCTGGTGTTGTGTGATTTTTAACAAAGATCAGCAAGGCAGCCTTTGTGTGGAACCACAGGAGATGGGAGAGATACTAAAAGAGTACTTTTGATCAGTGTTTACTGTAGAAAAGGACATAGAAGATATAGAATGTAGGGAAATAGATGGTGACATCTTGAAAAATATCCATATTTCAGAGGACGAAGTGCTGGATATCTTGGAACGCATACAAGTGGATAAATCCCCAGGACCTGATCAGGTTTATCCTAGGACTCTGTAGGAAGATAGGGAAGTGATTGCTGGGCCCCTTGCTGAGATATTTGTATCATTAATAATCACAAGTGAGATGCCAGAAGACTGGAGCTTGGCTAATGTGGTGCCACTGTTTAAGAAAGGTGGTAAGGAAAAGCCAGGGAACTATAGACCAGTGAGCCTGACATCAGTGGTGGGCAAGTTGTTGGAGGGAATCCTGAGGGACAGGATGTACATGTATTTGGACAGGCAAGGTCTGATTAGGGATAGTCAACATGGCTTTGTGCGTGGGAAATCATGTCTCACAAACTTGATTGAGTTTTTTGTAGAAGTAACGAAGAGGATTAATAAGGGCAGAGTGGTAGACATGATCTATATGGACTTCAGTAAGGTGTTCAACAAGGTTCCCCATGGGAAACTGGTTGGCAAGGTTACATCTCATGGAATACAGGGAGAACTAGCCACTTGGATACAGAACTGGCTCAAAGATAGAAGATAGAGGGTGGTTTTTCAGACTGGAGGCCTGTGACCAGTGGAGTGCTGCAAGGATCGGTGCTGGGTCCTCTATTTTTCATCATTTATATGAATGACTTGGATGTGAGCATAAGAGGTATAGTTAGTAAGTTTTCAGATGACACCAAAATTAGAGGTTTAGTGAACAGCAAAGAAAGTTCCCTTGGAGTACAACGGGATCTTGATCAGATGGGCCAATGGGCTAAGGAGTGGCAGATGGAATTTAGATAAATGCGAGGTGCTGCATTTTGGGAAATCAAATCTTAGTAGGACTTATACACTTAATGTTAACGTCCTAGGGAGTGTTGCTGAAAAAAGAGACCTTGGAGTACAGGTTCGTATCTCCTTGAAAGTAGAGTCGCAGGTAGATAGGATAATGCTTTGATATGCTTTCCTTTATTGGTCAGAGAATTGAGTACAGGAGTTGGGAGGCCATGTTGCAGCTATACAGGGCATTGGTAAGGACACCTTTGGAATATTGCATGCAATTCTGATCTCCTTCCTATCAGAAGGATGTTGTGAAACATGAAAGGGTTCAGAAAAGATTTACAAGGATGTTGCCAGGGTTGGAGGATTTGAATAGGCTGGGGCTGTTTTCCCTAGCATCGGAGGCAGAGGGGCTATATAATCATGTCCCTCATGATTATATAGAGGTTTATATAATCATGAGGGGCATGGATAGGATAACTAGACAAAGTCGTTTCTCTGGGGTGGGGAAATTCAGAACTGGAGGGCATAGGTTTAGGGTGAGAGGGGAAAGATATAAAAGAGACCTAAAGGGCAACCTTTTCACATAGAGGGTGGTACGTGTATGGAACGAGCTGCCAGAGGAAGTAGTGGAAGCTGGTACAATTGCCAAATGTAAAAGGCATCTGAATGGGTATATGAAATAGGAAGGGTTTGGAGGGATATGGCTTGGGTGCTGGCAAGTGGAATTAGATTAGGTTGGGATATCTGGTTGTCATGGATGAGTTGGACTGAAGGGGCTGTTTTCATGCTGTACATTTCTATGACTCTTTGACTCTAAAGAGAAAATCAAAAGAGATAAGATGAAATACAAAAGGAAACTAGTAGAAAACATAAGCACTGATAGCAAAAGCTTCTTTAATTACATAAAAAGGAGAGAATAGTGAAAATAAACGTTGGCCTTTCAAAGGACGAAAATGGTGAGGTAAAAATGGGAAAATTAGATATGGCAGAGGGTCTAAACCAATATTCGTATGCTCTGTTTTCACAGGGGAAGATAATAATTTATTCTGAAAAACTACAGAGAAACTTGGTGAAATTACTATAACTAGGGAGAAGGTATTTAGTAAACTGATGGGATCAAAGGCAGGTAATTTCCCGGTGCCTGTTGGCCTGCACCCTGGGATACTAAAGCAGGTGGCAACAGAGATAGGGGATACATTAGTTACGATATTCCAAAATTCCCTGGATTCTGGGAACGGTGCTAGTGGATTGGAAACACATTGATGTGACACGTCTATTCAAAAAAAAAGATTGGCAAAAAGTGGGAAACTATAGACCAGTTAGTTTGACCTCTCTAGTTGGAAGTTGCTGGGGTCAATCATAAAGGAGGAGATCACTGAACTCTTGGAAATCAAAACTCAACTCATCAGTGTCAACACGGTTTCATGTCGGCCAAGTCATGCTTGACAAAGTTGCTGGAGTTCTTTGAGAATGTAACTGTCAAGGTAGGTAATGAGGATCCACTGAAGGTGGTATTATCTAGATTTCCAGAAAGCATTTGAAAAGGTGCTGGATAAAAGACTGATGAACAAGGTATGATCTCAGGGGGTTAAGGGTGGCATATTGACTGAGATAGAGGATTGGCTTACTGACAGAAAGGAAGGGGTTGGGGTAAATGGGTCTTTCTCTGGCTAGTGAACTGTAATAAGTGGAGCATCACAGTATCCAGTTCTTGGATCCCAGCTATTTATAATCTATATAAATAATCTGCAAGCATGGACAGAGGGTAACATAGCAAAATTAGTAGATGACACTAAAATAGGTGGGGAAGTGGGCTGTAATGAGCCGATAAAGATGAATATAAATATATATAGCAAGGCTAGGAGAGTGGACCAGAATCCAGCAGATGGAGTTTAATGTGGATAGGTGCAATGTTGTCCATTTCGGCCAGAAAACTAAAATAAAAATTAAACGGGAAGTGGATTCGAAGTGCATCAGTGCAAAGGGATTTGGGTAACTTTGTACATGAATTGCAGAAAGTGGGTCTGCAGGTGCAGCAAATAATAAAAAAGGCAAATGGAATCCTGACATTTATTGCAAAAGGCCTGGGGTATAAAAGTAAGAAAGTGGTGTTACAGCTATATTAGGTGTTGGTGAGATCACATCTAGAGTATTGTATCCAGTTTTGGTCTCCTTACTTGAGGAAGGATTTGGTGGCACTGGAGGCAGCTCAGAGGAGGTTCACTAGATTTATTCCAGGGATGAAAGGGCTGTTGTATGAAGAGCAGTTGAACAGCCTGGGCCTGTACTCACTAGAGCTCAGAAGAATGAGTGGGAATCTGACTGAGGTATATAAAATGCTGAAGGGGTTTGATAAGGCAAAACAGATGATGCCCCCCTTGTGAGGCAGTCACAAACAAGACAACATAGATATAGAGTGAGAGGAAGTAGGTTCAAAACCGAGATGAGGAGAAACTACCTCTCTCAGAGGGTTGTGAATCTGTGGAACTCAGTACCCCAGAGTGCAGTGGAGGCAGAATGAATCAACAGGTTCAAAAAGAAAATAAATGGTTTCTGATAAAAAGCAGAACAAAAGGCTATGGGGAGCGGGTAGGAAAGTGGAGTTGAGAGCAGAAAAGGATCAGCCATGATCATATTAAATGGCAGAGTAGGCTTTAAGGGCTGAATTGCCTACTCCCACTCTTAATTTCTATGACAGGAGAGATTTTCTTACATGACCCCACCACCCTATCCCCAATGATAGAGTCCCAACACTACTGAAATAGACCATTCAGCCTATCAAGTCCACACCAACCTTCTGAGAAGTATCCCAGCCTTGTAACCCTGCATTTCCCATGGCTAATCCACCTAACAGCCACATCCCTGAGCAGTATTTTGACAATTTAGCATGGCCAGTCTACCTAACCTGTGCATATTTGAACTGTGGGAGGAAACCAGAGCACCTAGAGGAAACCCACACAGAGATTTGCCCAAGACTGGAATCGAACCTGTGTCCCTGGAGCTGTAACGCAACAGTACTAACAACCGAGCCATTGTGCCACCACAATGAATTTACTGTTTGTCTCCTGGAGGTCAATAAAATTCAGCACATTTACAATAAACATTGCATTATCCATACTCCTCTAACTGGAATTCTCTAAAACTTAGATTTCTGATACTCTTCAATTACAAATCATCAATCTGGAATTCATTTGAAAGTTATCTAGAACCCAATGATTTCTAAGAATATGCTACTCTCCAGGACTTGTAGCCCCTATTGTAATTTTCAATTGTGGCCATGCATGGTTATAATACACCAATATATCAACCAATAATCAATGGTAAAACAAAGATGTGAAACATATCAGATTGTTGCATTCTGAAAAAGCAGAAAGCATATCATCGAGCCAACTTCAGGGGTTTATTCAAAAAAACATCTAGGATTTTTGCTAGGTTACATTTTCAAGGCAAGTTGTAAGAAGTACTGAGAATTTGTTACTTTTAAATACCTGTAAACAGTATTATTTCTCATACAGCTTTGGGATGAGGTGTCACTTGCCGGATCAGTATTTAGGGCAAGCCCACATGGCTTGACAGAGGGTGGGGTGGGGGAGAGGGGGGTGGGGGGGGTGGTAAAACTACCTTCTTGAATTGCTGCAGTCCATTTGGTGTAGAGCCCACAATGATTCTAGGAAGTGAGTTGCACAGTTACAGTGACACTAAAGAAAAGATGAAATTGCAGAGTCCAAAACCTGTACTGCCTCTACAGATCTTCCATTTTAAAGTGTATGAGATGAGTCTGAAGAGTATGTGCCATTTACAAGTTTTACTTGTTTTTTTTTCAGGTATATTTCTTTCAGGTATATATTTTGGTGAGTGGCATGGATGGCAACTTGCAGATGGTGGTGTTCGCCTGTAGCTTCTGCTCTTGTCCTTCGCGATGATACTGGCTGTGGGTTTGAAAGCTGCTGTCTAAGGAATCTTGGTGAAGAAATGTAATTCATCTTATAGATGGTACACACTGAGTGTCCGTGGTGGAGTAAATCAATGTCTGTGGATTTGATGCTAACCAAGCAAGCTGTTTTATCCTGGATGGTGTCAAACATCTTCAATCGCACTTCTCCAATCAGCTGGTGAATTTTCCATCATCTACCTGACTTGTAGATAGTGAACAGCCTTTAGGGAATCAAGAGGTGATACTCACTGCAGGGTTCCTAGCCTCTGACCTGTTCTTATAGCCATTGTATTTACAACGCTAATTTAATTCAATTTCTGGTCATTGGTAATGATCATGGGTGATTTTAATTTTCAAATAGATTTGTTTAATCACTCTAGCAGAAGTCATCAGGAAGATGAGTTCATTGAGAACACTTGGGACAGTCCCTTATATTAAGCAGTATATTCATCTATGTTTGGGTTATTGAAGTTTGCTGTCATAACCGCTCTCTACTGTTGGCAGTTCTCTACAAATTCTCTGCAGATTTGTTCCATTACATCCTTTTCATTAGTTGTTGTTCTGCAGACTGAACCTAGCAAAGTAATTTCACCCTTTTATTAGGTAAGTGTAGCCAAATAAACACTGTCCTTTAACCTTTTGAGAATCTTGCTTTTGCAGCATGGCAATGGCCTCCTTAACCTTTATTCATACCCTCCTGCTGTCATTCCTTTTCTATCTTTCCTGAGCAATTTATACCAGGAATATTTAACACCTAACCCTTTCCTTAAGCCAGGTCTCTGTCACTGTCACAACATAATACCACATTGTAATCTGGATCTGTAACTCTCCAACCTTATTTACTACACTCTGTGCATTTATATACATGCATGTTTACTCCGTTATGGACTTTCTTTCTCCCCAACTCCGACTTCACCTATCATCTCACCGTTTTCTATGTTTGTGCCACCTGTAGCCTTAAGTCATAGAGTCATAGAGTCGTAGGGATGTACAGCATGGAAACTCGTTCCATGCCGACCAGATATCCCAATCGAATCTAGTCCCACCAGCCAGCACCCGGCCCATATCCCTCTAAACCCTTCCTATTCATATACTCATCCAAATGCCTCTTAAATGTTACAATTGTACCACTTCCTCTGGCAACTCATTCCATGCACATACCACTCTCTTTTTGAAAAAGTTGCCCTGTAGGTCTCTTTTATATCTTTCTCCTCTCACCCTAAACCTATGTCCTCTAGTTCTGGACTCCCCGACCTCAGGGAAAAGACTTTGCCTATTTATCCTATCCATGCCCCTCATGATTTTGTAGACCTCTATAAGGTCACCCCTCAGCCTCCAACGCTCCAGGGAAAACAGCCCCATCTTGTTCAGCCTCTCCCTAAATCTCAAATCCTCCAACCCTGGCAACGTACTTGTAAATCTCTTCTGAACACTTTCAAGTTTCACAACATCTTTCCGATAGGAAGGAGACCAGAACAGCACGCAATATTCCAAGAGTGGCCTAACCAATGTCCTGTACAGCTGCAACATGACCTACCAACTCCTCTGTACTCAATACTCTGACCAATAAAGGAAAGCATACCAAACACCTTCTTCACTATCCTATCTACCTGCAACTCCACTTTCAAGGAGTTATGAACCTGCACTCCAAGGTCTCTTTCGTCAGCAACACTCCCTCGGACCTTAACATTAAGTGTATAAGTCCTGCTAAGATTTGCTTTCCCAAAATGCAGCATCTTACATTTATCTGAATTAAATTCCATCTGCCACTGCTCAGTCCTTTGGTCCATCTGGTCAAGATCTTGTTGTAATCTGAGGTAACCCTCTTCGCTGTCCACTACACCTCCAATTTTGGTGTCATCTGCAAACTTACTAGCTGTACCTCTTATGCTCGCATCCAAATCATTTGTGTAAATGACAAAAAGTAGAGGGCCCAGCACTGATCCTTGTGGCACTCCACTGGTCACAGGCCTCCAGTCTGAAAAACAACCCTCCACCACCACCCTCTGTCTTTTACCTTTGAGCCAGTTCTGTATCCAAATGTATTTTGTGAGCCCATTGGTTCTCACAGCCCTGTCAAGTTACTTTAAAGCCCCCCTCCCCCCAATAACACTAGAAAAATGGTCTGCAAGGCAGCTGTTTAAGTGCAGCCATCCAGCTTGTGCGTGTATCATCTTCCCCAGGCCTCAGTGTCCCTGGAATCTAAAGCACTCCCTCCGTCATCATCTTTCTAGTCACACATTCAATTACCTTATGCTGTTTTCTCTGTACTTGGGTTCAATAAGACCTGCTAATGTTCACCAGGTTTTTTGTACACCTCATCTTACTATCTGCTGGCAATGGTCATCAGATCTGCACAGCCTGATGCATGTGGTCATAAGAGCCTAAAGTGAAGTCAGTGAGATGATACATTGCTTCAGCAAAAATCCAGGAGGCCAGGCCAGCTCAACATTCTGATCCTAGAGCTGGATGAAATACCTAAAGTGCATCTCAGTGGTGATAGGGGTCAGTGGACACTTTGAGGCTTATCTAGAACACAAGCTGCAGAAGAGGAAAGGCCATTTTGAAGCTGCAGGAACTGGAAGAGATCCATGGAAGAGTAAATGACAAGAACAAATCCATTGGCCACAATGAGTAGCAGCTTCTGTAAGTCAAAGATTTGTAGGGAAGAACAAATATTCAAGAGAGGACACCCACAGGACAATAGCAAAGGAATCTAAAAGTAGCAATAGTTTGGCTGCCATGGCCCATTGAAAATACCTCAATGATGGAAAAAAGCCTTACTTATGCTGGATGCTCTTCAAAACATGGAAGATCATGACAGGAAACCAGTGATGATGTTCAGCAGACAGTGTTATGGCAAAAAGAACCCAGACAAATACCAGCTCTATTGACTCTTAACTTAATTTGTCCAACTGCACTCTTTCCCAATCATTGTGCCTTTTGCATCCCAGCATGCTGCTTCCATCATCCACAATTGACTTCCCCAACTGCTCCAGTCCAGAGCAAAGTGAGGAAATTTGGCTTTTACTGATGATTTAATTGCCTCACTGGTGACCTAAATGACTTTTATTGAAAAGTTAAAGTGCTTCCGAAACAGTGCCCTATTTGCCTTCTGTACTTTTGCAGATGTGTATCATTATGTCAGGACTGGACCCGACATTGCCTGAGAAAATTAGATGGTATGTTTGAGTACTAAGCACATTTACAGTACCCATTTAGGTACTGTATTGTCATTACATATACTAGCACACGTTTTAATACTTCATGTAACATTGCATAAGTCACAGAACGTCTGAACAAAGTATGACAAAACATGGGTTTTTACTTTCTTCCAAGTGTAGTTGCTTCTGAACAACTTAACGATAGTTTCCAAGCAGAAAATGAACTGGTGAACTTACAGCTTCCTGTCATAAATTCTTTTCGTCTGCTCCTTGTCCTTTGCAACATTTGTTTCCTCACTAACATTTCAGACTTCACAGTTGGGTGATCAAAGTTTAGTATTTGAAAAGCATTAGAAGGTTATTACTGTAGGTCTGTGCGCCGATGTTTTGAATCTACTCATAAGTGCATTTTCAGGAATTCCTAATTTCTGAAATTGTCATGGCAGTTGGAACTTTTGTTGATAGAAATTGAAGAAACATGCACTTTCTCAACTAAATATAACTCTAAGTATTAGTTAATTTACAAGAAGACACTAACAGCCATTATATGTTTTCTGCACAATATTTATAAATGCCAAATAACTTAAAGATATCCAGTGGAACTAGGGAAAATTTAATGACTGGAAATATAATTACTAGTGTGAGAAAGTAAAAATATATTTTTACAGGAAATGTTACATGTTAACAAGTCAATACATTGCCTTTTTAATTTTCATTAAGAGATGGTAGACATATATAATTTATTTAATTCAAAACCATATTAAAGATGATTTGAATAAACCTTAAAAACATTCTGAACATCTTAACTTGCTTTTGCACGGTTTCAAGTTTCTGTTGAGGTTGATCTTCATTGCCCCCTGGTGTTCAGAGTCAAATTGTCATCCATAAATTTTTCTCAAACATGATTAGTATTTCTCAGCATCTTCAAAATTCTGAATGTGATTACATTTGGTATAACCCCTTAAAATTAAAATCATAATTTAACCAAGATTTAAAGAACAGCTCTGTAAGTAATCAACACATTATAAATTTTAAAAATGTCTTCTGTTCTATGAATTGTTTCTTTTAATTAACAGCTTCCACTTATTTTCAATTTTTGAAATGCTTATTTTCAAAGGACAAATAAGTTATAGATGGAAAAATGAGCAATTAATAAATTACATTTCAATATAATTTCAAATCTCTCAAATTCACTTTGTGAAGCAGCTAACAGACGTTCTCTTGTTGTTGGTAATGAGCCTATTGTGTGGGATTACAGGCAGTATAATCATTGAGGTAAACTTTTGACTCAATGATATTTTTTAAATTACATAAAATTTAAATAAGCACAAATCAACGGCATATATCTATGTTAAAACTATATGGAATGCATTATCCATTTAATGGTATCACTTCAAGAACAAATTTTGAAAAACTATTTGAGCATTGAATCCTCTAATCTAATAATTGAATTTAAAGCTATGCACATACAGTTTTACAAATCATACCAGTGTTTGTTTCATCATTCAGTTTGCTGTTGGATTTGAATTTGTACATTACATTTAAAACTTAACAAAATTAATAATTAACCTTATAATATTAACTTACTTATTTGACTCCCATTAAATAAGAATGAAATAAATAATTGCTGCATCAGCATTAACTACTTTGATCATATAGGCAATTTGATTTTATTGTAAAATTTCTATTTCAGACTTTAAATTTTCCCTGTTGTATATTTCCAATTACGTAATTATTTGATGTTACCCAATAGCCTTGGCAAATATAACCACACAGCCTATATAAACGGGCTTTGTCTACTGCGTTTTTAACACATTACCAAAACATCAAGAGTGAAAGAGGAAGTAGGAGGGATTTGACAAAGAAGATGGTCAGCAAAGTGTTACTCTGTGTGTTATCAGTCATTGTTCTATGTCTGGCATTTGCACAAGGTAAGATATCTGCAATGGATTTAATTTATGTACTCTGCAATTTCTTCTGGGTTTTGAATACAATTCTGATATAAACATGAAACTAGATTTGAACTTCAGGTGGAAGAAAGTATGTTAAAGAGATGAATTAAGCTGATTTACAATTTTTACTTAGTAGATTTCTGATGTCTATTGAATTTGTTTTTGTAGCTCAACATCATCAGCTCAGCCAGAGTCGTTGTAGCTGCATCCAGACAATAAACCAATTACACTCTTCAATGAAAATCAGCAATGTTAAAATCTCATTGAAACAGAACTTTTGTGAAAACGTGGAAATCATGTAAGTTATCCTTAATCTATTTTGCCATAAAACTTGTTCAAGATGAAAAAAATATTTAATTAATATGCTTTATCCTTATTTTACAGTGTCACCTTGCAGAATGGTAGAAGAAAGTGCTTGAACCCTGAGTCTGAAATTGGAAAGAATATTATTAATTTTATGGAAAGGTATATACAATCCTTACTCTCTCGTTTAACTTCTTTAAAGCCTTCTTACAGAATTTTCTTAAGAAAGATTGCTTTATGCAAATACTTTTTAAAAAGTTTTTCAAGGTAAAGTTATTGGAGGAGCACAATTATATTTAGGAAAGGCTTGCCCATACAAACAGAGGTTAACGGAAGTTATGTATTCTACTTTTGTGCCAGTGACGAAAGTGGCAATCAGTTCATAACCATTTAGATGTACAGCTTAAGAACAAAATCAGAACAGACATTCCAAAACAGAGTATGAGAGGAGCCAATAATTTGTCCATAAACACCTTTGAAGGAATATTTCCAACTGATTGGTGATGATATGCCATCCAACAAATGCCTTTGGGTTCAAAGGTTAAAATTAAAATTATAAAATGTGCCTTTAGACAGCCACAAGTTTAATCTATGCTACAACCTTTCTATACTGCTCACATACTTACAAAAAAACATTTTCTCTGCAGCATGAAGAAAACTACAAAAAAGAACTGATTTTACAAAGTGAACAATGCTGAACATGGAACAGAACAGCATCTCAAAAAATTAGCTGGGTGAACCAATATTTCTATTGTGTAAAGATTACAAATGTTGATGATATGTTATAAAGATTTACTATTTTTAAGCTAATGAAATACAATTTACAATTTTGGTCTTGGGATTGTAAATTTCAGAATTCATAAAGAAAGCTATCTGCAGTACCTCGTCAAATAACAGTTTGTTCTAAATGACTTAAGTTTATTTAATTAGACAACAAATTAATTCCATTGATATTTTCTGATAAAGTAAGTTATCTTGGTTGGTAGTTAATGGAATTAATAGTTGTTATAGCAAATTTGCTTCAATTCATTGTCAAAATTCGTGTACCTTTATTTACTTGTCTTGTTTGACGCAAGAAGATTCCTTTTTAAATTTTTCTGACATATATCATTGTGTATTGTCAACTTGCCATTTATTAAATCAATTATATTTAAGATAAATCATATTCATGGAAAAGAAAATAAATTTGTCACAACTATTGAAAAAAACAAACTATGCTAAATGCTATATCATTGCAGGTCTGTTTTGAAATTCAGTAACTGCATTGCTTGCTTGAGTTAAATTAATTTACAATCAGCAATTAAAATTTGTACTGAATGATGAGCACAATTCTGTAATTATATTTTTATATTGCAAATGTGGTATTGTTAATGAGTTGACCTATTAAATGTTTATCACAAAGAAGCACATTTTAATTTATAGTCATTTTATGAGTTAAACCAGTTAGAATAAATAAAATGAAGTGGAAATTCCAAAATAAATTTTAAAAAGCTGGAAATTTGAAAATCAAGATTTCATGCTTTTAAGGCATGGGTTACTATAGATAGTGCCTTTGTGAGCCCTCTTCAAAAAGGGATAGGTGATCTTAGTAGAGAAATTGTCACCAGACTATTAATCCAGAGATCCAGATAATGTTCTGGGGACTTGGTTTTGAAATGCATCATAGTGGGATTTGATGGTGGAGTTTGAGTTCAACAAGAAACTGCTCTTATGGATATAATGGCTTCTAGGAAAAACCCATTTGGTTCACTAATATTGTTTCGGGCATCCAAACTTGGTCTGGCCTAAATGTGACTCCAGATCCACATCAATGTGGTTGACTCTTAGCTGTCCTCTGAAATGGTCTAGCAAGCCAGTCAGTTGTAACGATCAATCAGACTGATGCAGATGAAGTCAGTATGTCATGGACATGGTTCCCGCACCCAGTCTAGCTACAAAGTCTGAAAGAAAAAAAAATTACTCTGGACCACCTGGTATCGTCCTAAACTTTAGAAACAGCAATGGTCAAGACAACCATGTTGACTCTGTAAAGTTCTTCTTGTTAATATCAAAAATTGCCAAAATTGGGAGAGTTGTATCAGCTAACTCAACAACAGGTGTTTAGCACATTTGCCTTCATTGTTCAGGCCTTTGAGTATGGAAATTGGGACATTATGTTGAGATTGTACAAAATGATGGTGAGGCCTCTTCTGGCATACTGTGTGCAGTTCTTGTCTCTCTGTTGTAGGAAGGGTGAAGAAGGTTCAAAAGTGATTTACCAGGTTGTTGCCAGAAATGGAGGGTTTGAGTTATAAGAAAAGGCTAGAGAGGCTGGGGCTTTTTTCAATATGTAGGAGGTTGACAGGTAATCTTATAGAGTTTTATAAAATCATGAGAGGTATAGACAAGGTGAATAGCAGGTGTCTTTTCCTTAGGGTGGGGGATTTCAAGTCTAGGGTAAGAGGAAAAAGATTTGAAAAAGACATGAGCAGCAATTCTTTTACACAGAGAGTGGTTCCGGTGTGGAATAAACTTACAGGGGAAGTGGGTACAGTTACAACATTTAAAAGACATTGTGGGCGGCACGGTGGCATAGTGGGCGGCACAGTGGCACAGTGGTTAGCACTGCTGCCTCACAGCGCCAGGGACCTGGGTTCAATTCCTGCCTCAGGCGACTGACTGTGTGGAGTTTGCATGTTCTCCCCATGTCTGCGTGGGTTTCCTCCGGGTGCTCCGGTTTCCTCCCACGGTCCAAAGATGTGCAGGTCAGGTGAATTGGCCATGCTAAATTGCCCGTAGTGTTAGGTAAGGGGTATATGTAGGGGTATGGGTGGGTTGCGCTTCGGCGGGTCGGTGTGGACTTGTTGGGCCGAAGGGCCTGTTTCCACACTGTAAGTAATCTAATCTAAAAAAAAGACATTTAGCTAAGTACATGAAAATGAAATGTTTGAAGTTATATGGGCCAATTTAATTTGGGATTATGGTCAGCATGAACTGGTTGGACCGAGAGGTTTGTTTCCATGCTGTGTGACTCTATGACTCTGTAATAGCCTGACACAGTTACACTCACATCATGCTTCACAGATAATTTCTGAGACACCACCATCACCATCCCTCAATATGTCATGCCCAAGGAATCCTCAACATTGATTCAGGACACCATACTGACTCCAGCATCACGTCAAACATGGACAAGGAAATCTCCTGCTGATTATCACATACCATGTATCAGTGCTCCTCTGTGTTGAATAATATTTGGCAAGGGCAGAAAATGTATTCTGGGTGGGGGATTTTAATGTCCAGCGCTAAGAGTGGCACAGCAATTAGCACTGCTGATCAAGCTGGTTGAGACTTAAAGGACATAGCTGCTAGATTGGGTCTGTGGCAGTGGTGAGGGAACCAACAAGAGGTTGGGGAATACTACCATTCTTGCCAATCTGCCTGCAGCAGATGCATCTGCCCATGACAGTATCAGAAAGAGTGGGCACCACACAATGTTTTTGAAGATGAAGTCCCACCTTCACCTTGATAATAACTTGCATCACGTTGTCTGGCACTATCACTCTGTTAAATGGGACAGACTTTGAACAGATCTAGCAATTTGAGACTGGGTATCCATGAGGTGCTCTGAACCATCAACAGAAGCGGAATCATACTTCGGTACAATCTGCAACCAGTATATCCCTCACTAAACCATTCCCACCAATTCAGGGGTTCAACCCTGGTTCAATGAAGAGTGCAGGAAGGCATGCCAGGCGCAGCACTAGATACAACTGAAAATGAAGTGTCAACCTGGTGAAGCTACCCTCTCCCACCCACAGCTTCCAATCTCATAGTCCGGGAACCCCAGACTGCCCGGTTCTACCTCCTTCCCAAGATCGACAAGTCTGACCACCCTGGCCGACTCACTGTCTCAGTATGCTCCTGCCCCACTGAACTCATTTCTACCTACCTCAACACTGTCCTATCCACCCTACCCCAGGAACTCCCCACATACGTTCGAGACACCATCCACACCCTCCACCTCCTCCAAGACTTCTGTTTCCCCGGCCCCCAACGCCTCATCTTCACCATGGATATCCAATCCCTCTATACCTCCCTCTACCATGGCCAGGGCCTCCAAGCCCTCCGTTTTTTCCTCTCCCGATGTTCCCAACAGTACCCTTCCACCGACACTCTCATTCATTTGGCCGAACTGGTCCTCACCCTTAACAATTTCTCCTTCGAATCCTCCCACTTCCTCCAGACCTAAGGGGTAGCCATGGGCACACGTATGGGCCCCAGCTATGCCTGTCTCTGTGTTGGCTACGTAGAACAGTCGATCTTCCGTAATTACACCGGCACCACTCCCCACCTCTTCCTCCGCTACATTGATGATTGCATTAGCACCACCTCGTGCTCCTGTGAGGTGGTTGAGCAATTCATCAACTTCACCAACACATTCCACCCTGACCTTAAATTTACCTGGACCATCTCTGACACCTCCATCCCCTTCCTGGACCTCTCCATCTCCATGAATGACGATCGACTTGACACTGACATTTTTTACAAACCCACCGACTCCCACAGCTACCTGGATTACAGCTCTTCCCACCCTACCTCTCGCAAAAATGCCATCCCGTATTCCCAATTCCTCCGCCTCCGCTGTATCTGTTCCCAGGAGGACCAGTTCCACCACAGAGCACACTAGATGGCCTCCTTATTTAGAGACCACAATTTCCCTTTCCACGTGGTTAAAGATGCCCTTTAACGCATCTTGTCCACATCCTGCACCTCTGCCCTCAGACCCCACCCCTCCAACCATAACAAGAGCAGATCGCCCCAGGTGCTCTACTTCCACCCTACCAACCTTCGCATCAACCAAATCATCCACCGACATTTCCAAACGGACCCCACCACCCGGGATATATTTCCATCCCCACCCCTTTCTGCCTTTCGTAAAGACCGTTTCCTCCATGACTACCTGGTCAGGTCCACGCTCCCCTACAACCCACCCTTCCATCCTGGCACCTTCCCCTGCCACCACAGGAATTGCAAAACCTACGCCCACACCTCCTCCCTTACCTCCATCCAAGGCCCTAAAGGAGCCTTCCACATCCATCAAAGTTTTACCTGCACATCCACCAATATCATTTATTGTATCCATTGCTCCCGATGTGGTCTCCTCTACATTGGGGAGACTGGACACCTCCTAACAGAGCAGTTTAGGGAACATCTCCGGAACACCCGCACCAATCAACCACACCGCCCTGTGGCCCAACATTTCAACACTCCCTCCCACTCTGCCAAGGACATGGAGGTCCTGGGCCTCCGTCACCGCCGCTCCCTCACCACCAGATGCCTGGAGAAAGAACGCCTCATCTTCCGCCTCGAAACACTTCAACCCCAGGGCATCAATGTGGACTTCAACAGTTTCCTCATTTCCCCTTCCCCCGCCTCACCCCAGTTCCAAACTTTCAGCTCAGCACTGTCCCCATGACTTGTCTGGACTTGTCCTACCTGCCTATCTTCTTTTCCACCTATCCACTCCATCCTCCTCCCTGACCTATCACCTTCATCCCCTCCCCTATTGTACTCTATGCTACTTTCTCCCACCCCCACCCTCCTCTAACTTATCTCTCCACCCTTCAGGCTCTCTGCCTTTATTCCTAATGAAGGGCTTTTGCCCGAAACGTCGATTTTACTGCTCCTTGAATGCTGCCTGAACTGCTGTGTTCTTCCAGCACCACTAATCCAGTATTTTATATATTGCCTGGCTGCACTTGCTATAAAGGCCACCTCTAGGTGGCAGAAAAGGTGCACATATGGAAAGAAGCCCTCCACGTTAACATGAAGCAACATAAAGCAGCAGCCAATCTCCACAATAATGTTGCTGGAAATCTATGAGAAATTTCAGCCATAAGTGTGGCCTAGGACTTAGAGAGGTGGATGCTGAGACTTGAGCTAAGAAAGAGGAGCTGTCCCAAGCACTCTTGGCCATGTTATTCAACATTACAAGTTAATCCCATTAATGGTCGTGAGGTACAACCAATGACTTGGGGACTGTAAATATTCAGTCCAGTTGCCATTGTAGCAACTTTCAAAGTCCTACAGGTTAGCCAAAGTGCTGAAGCCACTCACTTCACACCTTCAACCATAAATTATTCAGACTATTGACTTATATGCAACACTGACTCTCTTGGAAAGCAGGGGTTGGTTGTGGAGTGAGAAGACTTTGTTATTGTTGCTACAGGTACAATTTGTTACTGTATGTGCACCAAAAAGGCTCTAGTGTCCGATGTCTGAATCAAGGTAATGACGTGCAATGTCCATGTAGAGACGCCGACTGGCCTCCTTGTCAGGGGTCTCCATGTCCCATGTCCCATTGTTTGGAGCATGCTGTTCAAATATTATTTGTGTTTGCTGCAGCTGCTGAACAATTACATGACTGAGGAACTGTTTTGTTTCTGATAACGCTCAAGTAGCTTACTTGCCCCCAATTGTACCAGGCACAAAAGCTGTGGCCTTCCCTCGGGCCACTGTATTAAGGTGCTGCTATATGCATGGGTGAGGAACACATGCGTCTGCAAGCCTGGGATGAGTATGATCCTTGAGCCACTTTCTGCTGCACAGCTTCCCACCAGAACATGCCCTCATTATATGGTGAGGATGCAGGAGAGCCACAATCACTTGTCATCCATTGAATGGTATGTAGATGAGAGACGGGCAGTACTCTACAGTCCACACAGAGGTGGAACACAGATCATCATATCATGATGCCCAGCATATCTGCAACATAACATGGGCCCCAGCACATGGGCCCCAGCTATGCCTGACTCTTCGTAGGATATGTGGAACAGTCCATCTTCCGCAGCTACATTGGCACCACCCCCCACGTTTTCCTCCGCTACATCAATGACTGTATTGACGCTGCCTCGTGCTCCCACGAGGAGGTTGAACAGTTCATCCACTTTACCAACACCTTCCACCCCGACCACAAATTTACCTGGACCGTCCCAGACTCCTCCCTTCCCTTCCTAGACCTTTCCATTTCTATCTCGGGCAACCGAATCAACACGGACATTTACTATAAACTGACCGACTCTCACAGCTACCTAGATTACACCTCCTCCCACCCTGCCTCCTGTAAAAACGCAATCCCATATTCCCAATTCCTTCGTCTCTGCCGCATCTGTTCCTAGGAGGATCAGTTCCAATACCGTACAACCCAGATGGCCTCCTTCTTCAAAGACCGCAATTTCCCCCAGACGTGATCGACGATGCCCTCCACCGCATCTCCTCCACTTCCCGCTCCTCTGACCTTGAGGCTCGCCCCTCCAATCGCCACCAGGACAGAACCCCACTGGTCCCCACTTACCACCCCACCAACCTCCACATACATCGTATCATCCGTCGTCATTTCCGCCACCTCCAAACGGACCCCACCACCAGAGATGTATTTCCCTCCCCTCCCCTATCAGCGTTCCAAAAAGACCACTCCCTCCGTGACTCCCTCATCAGCTCCACACCCCCCACTAACCCAACCTCCACTCCCGGCACCTTCCCCTGCAATCGCAAGAAATACAAAACTTGTGCCCACACCTCACCCCTTCCTTCCCTCCAAGGCCCCAAGGGATCCTTCCATATCTGCCACAAATTCACCTGTACCTCCACACACATCATTTACTGCATCCGCTGCACTCGATGTGGCCTTCTCTATATTGGGGAGACAGGCCACTTACTTCCGGAACGTTTCAGAGAACACCTCTGGGACACCCGGAACAACCAACCCAACCACCCCGTGGCTCAACACTTCAACTCCCCCTCTCACTCCACCAAGGACATGCAGGTCCTTGGACTCCTCCATCGCCAGACCATAACAACACGACGGCTGGAGGAAGAGCACCTCATCTTCTGCCTAGGAACCCTCCAACCACAAGGGATGAACTCAGATTTCTCCAGTTTCCTCATTTCCCCTCCCCCCACCTTGTCTCAGTCAAATCCCTCGAACTCAGCACCGCCCTCCTAACCTGCAATCTTCTTCCTGACCTCTCCGCCCCCACCCCCGCTCCGGCCTATCACCATCACCTTGACCTCCTTCCACCTATCGCATTTCCAACGCCCCTCCCCCAAGACCCTCCTCCCTACCTTTTATCTTAGCCTGCTGGACACACTTTCCTCATTCCTGAAGAAGGGCTCATGCCCGAAACGTCGATTCTCCTGCTCCTTGGATGCTGCCTGAACTGCTGCGCTTTTCCAGCAACACATTTTCAGCTATGTTCTTCAGAAAGTACAGCACCTACAGTGCAGCACTATTAGTCAAAGCAAGACAGGCAGGACTCCGTTGTGAATCCAATGGAACTGAGCTGCATGAATTCATCTCTCACAGACTGTAAGTGTTTCGATGCTGCTGAGGCCAGCATCCCTTGTGAAATCCGAACACCAAGTGCACTTTAACAGCACTGTTTAAAAAGTTAAGGTTACAATTGGGTGGAACCTTCACAACTTCTGATATCCCCATTTAGTCATGATAAGGTTTCTTGCTAGTATGGCATTATGGAAAGGACAGCTATTGTTCAGGCAAGGTTAAAACATTGTGAAGCACTAAAGTTAGCTGGCCTCTCAACCTCCATTCTTGTATCTACAGCTGAACTGACATTCACTCATACAATTGATGATGAAAAATGAATATATATTTACAAATGTAATACCATGCTGGTAATGAAGTGTCACTAGTGCCACTTATGTGCCCTCAGAAGGTTTCCTTCTTCCTTTCCTTCCCACAATATGTCCTGTGATAAAGAAAACCTGCCGCATAGCGAAGCCCTAGTGGAAGTTAGAATTTTGGGTGGGTGACCCAGTGGTTATGTGTGTCATGAATGTTTTCTGCAGGTTCACCCTCCTCGACTTGAACTTCCATAGAGTTGAGGTTAACAGGCAGGGTGGAAGGGGAGGACTTAGTGTCCTGAGAAGTGTCTCAGAGTGTCCCGAGAAGAATCTTCTGAGGGGGCCTGTTCATGGTTCCTTCTCTGGCTGGGTGCCTATTGGAATTGCCATCTTTCCTAGAGAAGAATTAAGGTTCATCATACGCTGTTGCCTGACCGCCTGCAGTTCTCTAATGCAAAGACCTCGGGTGCTTCTTCCTCTACCAGTTCTGAGTTGTGGCACAGATGTGTACGATACAATGTGCTCCCGACTACTGTAACTATCGAACCCACTGAGGTATCAGTATCTGAGCTGGTGGGAGGAGCAGGATACATCACTCTCAGTATTTCCTCTGAAGGATCTGTGGCCTTTCCCCACAGGTGAAGGAATCAATGATATCTTGCGTGGCCAATCTCTGTGCAGAGTCTGTGTAGATGCCACTGGTATCTGCAGGAGACCAAAGTGAGAATGCATTGCAAAATAGGGGCACAAGTTTGATGTGTTAAGAATACATTCACAGTGGCAGTAATGGGAGAGCAGTACAGGACTTGATAACAGATCCTTCTTGGATTCTGGAACATGGAGATCTCGACATCACCACATGAGCAGCCTTTGATGAAGATGCCAACAAAAGTAATTAAAGGTGGTAATCAGGCTTCTCAAGGGCATATAGGGATGGATAATAAAGTCAGCGAAGTACTCTTCACATGACAGAATTAAAAAAGTTAGAATGGCACGTACACCCAATATGTGATACGGTTGTGAGTGAAGAAGGCACTGATAATCATGTCCCACTAGAATTACACCATTAGTTAAAGTGCTTTGATTTAATGGCTGAAATGGTCAATTGTTTGCCTTTTAGTATTGTAATCCAGAATGAAAGCGACTTTCAGTAGAATATGAACTTAAACTTTAGTCCATTCATTATAAAACCATGTAATTTCTAAAAACAGTGGCAAACTGGTTAACAACTAATCTATAATCTGAAAATAGATCTAAATCTCCTTTTAATCCCAAAACAAAACACAACACAAAACACACATAACACAAAAGACAGCATTGCTTTGCCAAGATGATACTCAAAAATTGCAGAATGAAAAACATCTCTATTGGTCAATGCTCTAAAACTCAAGACTGAATTTGATGAAGCCTCACAGTTCGCTGGGTTTCTTGGTAATGAAGTTGAATTGTTGACAGCTATAGTCTCATGAAAAATATTTCATACAAATTCTGATGAAGGGTCACTGAACTTGAAACATTAATTCTGCTTTCTTCCCACAGATGTTGCCAGATTTGCTGAGTTGCACGCAGCAGTTTCTGTTCTTATTTCAGACAAGATGGAAGTCAGGCTGGTTCCAAATCTCTGGAAAGTAGTCAAGATCAACTTTTTAGGATTTACAAGGTAGACATGATGCTGAAACTTCACCAGACTTGCAAAAACTATAATAACTAAAGACAGAATTTCAGGAAAGATAGAGCCTCGCCTTTACAGCACACTTTCTTTCTAATTCCCCAGGTTTTTGAAACAGTAAGCAAGGTCAGAAAGGAAAGGCTTTTGCCTGAAACGTTGATTTCGCTGCTCCTTGGATGCTGCCTGAACTGCTGTGCTCTTCCAGCACCACTAATCCAAGGTCAGAAAGGGTACCTAGCAATTACCAGCACAGGATTCCATAGTTTCTTCCAATCAGATTCTCCAGCAATTAAATGCAATAAACCCATCTTTAATCTCCCCACAAGCTTTGTTTGGCTGTTTGTCTCAAACACTCTTAACTTTCTGTAATGAGTAGATGGCTAATAGCCCATATTAAAATGTCAAATTCATTCCTTGATAAAAACCCTATTTAATCCAGAAAGTGTCCAAAAAGTTCAACTTCTTTCAGTTTTTTGTTTGCTTCTCATTTTACAAAATTGCATTGATGACAAGCCCAACCCACACATAAGCCAAGATCAGTCCAGTGAACATTCTCTGGGTTGCCTTCAATACCAGTATCTCTTTCCTTAGATAATATGCCCTAAACTTTTATCAGTATTCCAGCTGTGGTCTGAGTAATGCCTTTATAGTTTTAGCAAAACCTCCCCACTTGTATACTCCATTCCCTTTGAACAAAATATCGATGTTTCAGTTGCCTTGTGTGCTAGCTTTTTATGATTCACAGATGACGACTCCTAAATCCCTGTTCTGTAGCTTTCTGTAGTCTTTCTCCATTTAATATTCAGCTCTTTTATTCTTCTTGCCAAAAAGCATAATTTTACATTTTCTCACATTATGTTCTATTTGCTGAGGTTTGGCCGACTTGCTTAAGCAGTTTGTATCCCTCTGTGGATGCTTTATACCATCCACACCATTTGACTTTCTACATATTTTTGTGTCATCCACAAACTTTGTTGAAGTATGCTCACTTACCCTATCTAAATCATTAATATATATTTTGTATGTACACAGTTACACACAATAAATATTTAATAAATTGCATATATACATTTATGTATAATAAAAATCAATTTAATGGCTTACAGCAAAGCATATGTTGAGATACTGAGAAGGGCACTAGGGAAAACTATACAGGCTCCTCCAGTTGGTTCTGCTATAGCGCAGTGGTTCTGTATTCATACAATCCTGTGCTATCAGGGAATCACGTAATAGCAGCACCAGTTAAACAAATGGGGTTGAATTTGCTTTATAACTAATTTATTTTTAAAATGTTCTCCTGTTAGAAACGGTGAGCCCAATTCATCAATTGTGTTATAGTGAATGTGCATTAATGAAATGTGTGTTATAGCAGAATGACTTGTATTTTCTATACTTCTATTGTTTTCAATAAATTAAATACAAAATTAAGTTATCAAGGTATGTAAAACAATATCAAAAAATATTTTATAAGCTCAACAAAATATAAAATGGAAGCTTGCCGTGGGAATTTGAGCACTAAGGCACTAATACCAGGTAATGTACAGTCCATTGCACCCTGCACCTGGAGGAAACTAAGGATATTGGCAATGACTACTGCCCAGAATGTAGCACTGACCTTGTCACAGGGAAATGGAATGAAGCAATGTGACTTGGCACAAGTTTTGAGATGAATAAAAGCCAAGGCAGAAAGAAAACCTGAAATACTGACACACTTCCTGAGAAAGCCATTCAAGATACAGGTTGTAAAATATAATAAAGCATGGGAACAGGCCCTACAGCCCATTAAGACTGTCCTGATTCCTAATCCTTTATTTCGCATTGCAACTTATTGCCCGAACATGGTTTCTATCCGCTACTCGCCTCCCATTCATGTGTCCATCAACATGTGCCTTCAACATTGCTAATATATCTGCTTTCACAACTTCAACTGGTAGTGTATTCCAGGCACCCACTACTCTCTGGGTGAAAACTTTTCCCTGCACTTCTCCCCTAAACTTTCCCCCTCTCACCTAGAACCCGTCCCTTCTTGTCATTGACATTTCCAACCTGTGAAAAAGCCTCTGACTATCCACCCGAACTATACCTCTCAATTTTGTAAGCTTCTATCAGGTCACCTCCCCAGCCCCATTTTTCGAGTCAAAGCAATCAAACTTCATCCAATCTCACCTCATGATTAAAACCCTCCAGATCAGGCAACATTGTGGTAAACCTTCTCTGCACAGTCTCCAAAGCATCCACATCTTTCTGGTAGTGTGGGGACCAGAACTGCACACAATATTCAAAATGTGGCCTAACTGAAGTCTTATGCAACTGTATCATAACTTACCAATTTTTATATGCTACTCCCCAGCCAATGAAGGCAAGTGTACGGTCAGTCTTTTGACCACCTTACCCGGTGTTGGCACTTTCAGGGATCTGTGGATCTGTGTGCCCAGATCCCTCTGTACGTCAATGCTCTGGAGGGTTCTGCGATTTATTGTATAATTCGCAGTCGAAAGTGATCTTCCAATATACATCACCTTGTATTTGTCCAGGTTAAACTCCACCTCCCATTTCTCTGCCCAAATCTGCAAACTATCTATATCCCACCATATCCTTTGACAATCCTCCTCACTATTTGCAACTCCGCTAATTTGTTGCATCGGTAGCAGGCAGAATTGAGGATTGGAAGAACCCCCATAGGTCCAAAGTGAATCTGTTTGTGCAGCCAAATGCAAACAAATGTAGAATAAAGTACAAATTCTTTGGGTGCTTGAAATCAAAACAAACACAGGGAATGCTGGAGAAACTCAAAAGATCTGGCAGTGTCATCAAGAGAGAAGCTGCAAATGTGTTGCTGGTCAAAGCACAGCAGGCCAGGCAGCATCTCAGGAATAGAGAATTCGACGTTTCGAGCATAAGCCCTTCATCAGGAAGAAACCAAGTTAACATGATTCTTCATACCAGACTCAAAACAATAATTCTGTTTCCCTCTCCACAGATGCTGCTGACCTGTTAAGTTTACATAGCATTCTCTGTATTTGTTACAAATAAATGTAGCATCGCTGTGACCTTGATGGCCAGCTACCCTTCAGGTCACAAGTCCTGCTCCAGCACATAACAGAGCATTATGTTGAAGTCCCAGGACATCCAGAGTCTGTGTTGGCAATGTGCCTTGTTCAACTGGAGAAAATAGCATCGAAATGATAGATTCTGAGTCTTTCTGCCTGTTCTGCAAAATGAGTGGACATGAAGCTATAACGTTTTCATGTGGAGGCTGTTTGGTAGCCATTGAAGGTTGCTGGTGCTCCTGGGCTTGCTTACACATTTGACCCTCTAGACATCTCTGTGTCTTCATTGCCACAGTGATAGTAACCCTTGGTCTGGCTGGATCATTGTTCACACATATAGTGAATATCTGAAAGACAACACCTCCCAAGTAATAAAAGCAGAAAATGCTGGAGAAACTCAACAGTTCCAACAGCATATTGGAGTTAGAAAAAGAGAGTTAATTTTCCAGTCCAGTGTGACTCTCCTTCAGAACTACTAAAGACTGGAAAATGGTATTTTAATGCTGTTGACAGTAAGGGAGGAGTAAGTGGAACAGGTGGTGAGGGTGCCTGCAGCAAAAGACAAAGTGAGTTCTTGTGGTGGTAAAGGAGACAAAGATGTAATATAGGTGTAAGTGGTAATGTAATTAGGAGAAAATGTGTCTGCTGTGCTGAAAGCAAAGCCAACAATACGGAACCAGGGTGGAATGGTGGTAGGGGAGGAGGTAATAATCAAAACAGAGAACAGAGATCATGCTCCTTTGTAAACAGTCAGCATTTGTATTACAGGGTATACACAAATAGCAGTTTAACATAGTTCTCAATACGGTGGGATATGGAGCACCCCAAAAGGCATGAAAGAGCATGTTGGAAATTACTTTTAGTTCTAGGTACAAGGTGATTAGTACTGTGCCCTTGTGCAGCCTATGAAACCTTGTGAATTGTGGCCCACAGGTGACATTTTTCAGGTCTCCTGTGATTGCTTCTACTCCACAGAGATTACTTTGATCAATCTGCAATGACCACTGATGTGCTCAAGATTGCTTGTGGCTAGGATTTATATCCACAGTTGAGACACTGCATGCATTTCATTTTCCAGACTTTTTTAACCTAAAATGTGTAAGTGCCTGATACCCTTTGAAGGACCTCACATCATTTACGAGTATACATGCTCAAACAGATAAAACCACTAACTTTGCCCACTCCAGGTATACTGGCTGCCATTTTCCATTTTCTTTGCATATTTGTGATTTAGATGAGGATGTAACACAGGTTGCCTTATACCCTCAACACTTTGCAGAGTGAGTTGTCGGCTCAGCCTGGTAATCAAGGACACACCAAAACCATTATGTTCCAACTCCCTGTTGGCCCCATCAGTTCAAAACTTATACGCATTCCCACCAACTCTTTCACTTAAGTCTATCTCTCAATGTTACTCCTGAACACTGGGCCTACAACTTAGTCATGCCAATCATTGCGATGTACTGTACCCCTGTTGAACTTAGGTAGTGAGACAGCCCACTCCCAGTAAATTATGTCCTCCAAAGCACTATTGTCTGTCAACCAAATATGTTGAGTTGGCACCTGTCACTATTATTATACCTTTTATATCTCAATGTGCTGCCTCCAATCCCCACAATCAACTTCCCCAAAACAGCAGCCACTAACAACCCCCACTGAATTTAAGTGAACAGACCCCCGCCCAAAGACTGACCATGACCAACTAACTTGGAGAGATAGTCCAGTTGACTAGTGATCAGACCCCTAAGGTCCAGACCCAGACTTGCTAATAATCCCAACTGGTCACCCTGGACCTGCAGATCTGACTGTGACCCACTTCCCAGCCTGAAATTATATGGAACCCTAATCACTTTGAGAAGCTAACTCACCATGTCCAAGCCGCTGGACTGACATTAGACACAGTACTTAATGGACTAAGGTGATATTCTCTGAATAATGACAGTCTCCCTTGACTTAACTGAAGACAGCTTCTTTTAGACTCAGTGACATTATGATTTGGTTGAAGCATACACAGAATGGTCGCTTCAGAAGCTGATGACACGCTGTAGGTATAACATTGATGTAGCATAGTGCCATACAGCAACATGTCCACCCCTTGCCTGGTCACTGCTGACAACCGTAACAAGCTTTGTGTCTGCATAAAAATGCAAGGCAAAACAAAATTACTGAGAAGCTATAATCTCTAAGAAGTGACAAAATACAATATAGCAAGAAAAACCAGAGTAGAAACACTGAGCATTCAAGTAGCAAACATAGTGCACCTCAGACTATGATCCAATATATGAGTTAGCAGCATGCTGCTATGTGCAATGTGCCCTGGTACAGCTTTGCAATGAAAGGTGTCAGTGTGCTCCAAGGTGGTGTTACAGTGGATAACTGTATTCTCAGTAACTGAGATGTGTTATTATGATGATGATGATAAACGATAAACCTGGGTATGTATTCAATGCCCATCGATGCAGGTGGTTTCTGCCCATGCAGCATGCCCTGAGGTGCTGGGAACTGCTAGCCAAGATAGAAACCCAAAGAAGCAAGTGACAAACTGGAGACAACAGGTATTCATTGTGAATGCCACGTCAGGAATTGTTAACTGTTACTTTCTATCTGGGATGTGGGAGAAAATTACATATAAATGAGGCAATGGGTAATAAGATGCAACTTCATGTAAATTGCCTTTTCACTTCAGACTTGAGAGATATTTGGTTCACTGAGATATCAAGAATCTCATTTTTCCAATCTCATCATACAGTCCTAGCAGACTCATCATTGCCCATTTTATTCAGGGACCGGAAAAATTCAGCCCTTAGAATTCTAGTGCTGTATCTGCAACAATTACATGATTGATCTCTTCATACTAGACTCACAAACAGGTGTGGAGAAAAGAGGCATAATGAGTTTTAAAAAACTGATTATACTGCAGAGTACCACAACAAATTACAGGAAGGTATTAATAAAACCTGCAGCATGGCTAAATAATTGAGTAGTTCAACAGATAAGACAGCATAGTGGCTCAGTGGTTAGCACTGCTGCCTTACAGCACCAGGAACTCCGGTTCAGTTCCAACCAGTGGCAACTGTGTGTGTGGGTTTCCTCCCACAGTCCAAAGACATATAAGCTAAATTGGTCAGTGTTCAGCAATGTGTAAGTTAGTTGTATCATTCAGGGGTAAATGTAGAACAATAGGGTAGGGGAGTGGGTTACTCCTCTTAGGAAGGTCTGTGTGGGTTTGTTGGGCTAAAGGGCCTGTTTCCATACTGTAGGGATTCTATGACAGATAAATGCAATATTGCTGCAAAAATGCATTCACAGGGAGGCCAGTTGTTACCTGGAATATGTAAGTCTAAGACAGAGGAACAAAGGAGTGAGTACACTACACTTGCCATGAAAGTTGTTTCAGGTTTATCAAGGCATACAACCTTGAGAATACATTTGAAAAGTAAATTTGTACTGAATTTAGGCTAGACCACATTTAATCCTAATTGTGCAGAGTTCTGGTCACCCTATTGTAAAGTTCAAAAGAGTAGAAAGTAGAGAGAAGGGTGATGCCAATTATGCATGTGCTTACAAATCAGAAGGATGGAGTGTTCTCACAAAGAAAGGCAAATGGGAAACCTCTATAGGAAGTATTTGAAACTCTGGAAGATTTTGATAAGAGTTGATACAAAAACTTTCCTCAGGTTGGGGGGAAGCATAAATATAGGCCATCAATACACAATAGTCACCAAGAAATTCAATAGATTTATTTTTAAAATGATTTACAGAAGACTGGTGAGAATATGAATCTTGCTGCTTAAAGCAAATATTTTGAAGAAGCTGGA
Source organism: Hemiscyllium ocellatum (assembly GCF_020745735.1). NCBI lineage: Eukaryota > Metazoa > Chordata > Chondrichthyes > Orectolobiformes > Hemiscylliidae > Hemiscyllium > Hemiscyllium ocellatum. The sequence continues at coordinate 45,985,688 of NC_083416.1, forward strand.
CAAGCACACAAAGGAGAATGAAACATAACAATTGTGGATTTAGATCAACAGGCTCAAACGAAACATGGTCTTTTAGGGCTGAAAGACCATTTATGCTTGCGTGTCCAAGTTAAATCTGCTCTGAAAATTATCCGGTCTATAGATCAAGCTTACAGTTGATCTTGCCTCCATACGTAATATCATGGGAAACAGCTTTATTAAAATCAGTTTGTAATGCAAAATGTACTATATAACATGCGTAAAAAGGCTAAATACTGCAGACACAGGGAATCTGAAAAAGTGCTGGAAATATAGAGTGCCTGGCAGCATCTGTAGAGAGTTAAAATTTTGGATTGAGGACCTTCAAAATTTCTTGTGGTGTCAGCAATGCTCACAAAGCATGAAGAATTTGCAGATTTTTATTCCACACATAGGTGTAAGCAGCTATCTTTACTGCCTTATGACCTTATGCGTCTAACTTCTTGACTCCTGCATATTCATATAATTAAAATTCTCTGACTTCTAGCTCTAAAGTCCTATTCTAATTTTGATTCAAATTGACAGGTGGGTGTTTGTTTCTGTATGCTAACCCTCTCCTTCAAATCCTTTCTTAAAACAAAATGCTGTTTCTCAAGCCAACTGCTCTTTCAACTCAGGATGCTTCACACTATCTTATTACCTCCCAAGGTTCTTGAATTTGTTACCTCCCAGTTTTGTGTCTCAGTTTGAAATGCTCATAATCTGACTTGTACTCTAAGTAGTTAACTATGCCTTCACATCTAAATGTCTCTCATCTACTTCCAAATGACAGATTAAATCTTCTCTTCAATGCATGATCACCGCTGGACTCCCCCCACCCCACTAACCAATGGCCTACTCTCAGCTCCCTCTTCCTCCCAATGTTTAAGGTGCTTCACTGACATTATTTTTGAGCAAAGAATTTTGATATTCTTCATTTACATGACATCTATAACATTCTGCTCTATCACTTTTCTCTTGTTATGGCAGTCAATTCTGTTCAATGAGCCAAATTTGGATCTTCATTAGATTCTACTTCCTGGAAAAGTTGCTGCCAAGGACAAAATTATGCCAAATATATTAATTAGTGTATTATTCAACCTTGAGCCCATCCATTACCAAAAAAAAATCCTACTTACATCACTGCATTATTTGCTTCTGCTCCTACTGCAGCACCACAGCTGTTTAAGTACATTTTTCACTTGCACTCAACTGATCATACTTTCCTACAGTTCAACATTCATTCTTTCATGAAGCTTCGCTAAATTCTTTCTTCAGCCTCAATGTCACGTCACCAATTTCAGTCCCCTAATACATTAAATCTTTGCCCTGGTCTATAAATATCACCCAACTTATCCCATAGTTTCTCGTGAAAATGATTGTACTACAATTACTGTGGGAAAGAGCAATGTTTCTGTTCTGCGCTAATTCAAATAACATTGTTTCACATTAATGAGTGGCAATAGGGAGCACATATTCCTTTAAAAGTTGCAGTGTCTATTATAATGTAATTTGCTTGCAAGCAATGATGATCACCTGATTTGAGTGCTCTATAAAAAAGACAGGGAATAAAATAATGGGATGGTGCAGGACAGAGGAAATACACACTTGGTTCCACAGAAGACAGCACTCTTCACAAAAAAAATCTTTATTTTAAAATAATATTGTAAGATTTGTTTCAACAGATTATTTTTGAGAATGTCATTTAACTCATGAAATACTATCCATTGTTAGACAGTATGCCAAGGGGTCTGGCATATAGGTACTTACTTCCTTGCCTAAATAAGCAAGGAAAAAATATGTTAAGATTGCTCTGTTGCTGTAAAATGCACAGACATGCATATTTTATACCACTAGTTCACTTGACAAGTACTCGAAACTGAAATAAAAAAATCCAGCATGAGGCTTATTCCATGAGTTTCATATTTAGCAATTTACAGTATTCTAGTACAAGTTATTTCAGCTCTATAGCACCAGTAAGGTATAGTATTTCAATTATACATAGGTTCTTTTAGACTTTTCGCACTCTGAAAAACTGAACTCCAATTTTAACTGATTCCTAGAAGAACACAATTGCTTAAAATTATTTCATTTAAGGCAGTGACGTCAGAGGTTTACCAAGTGAGGTATCAATGTCTCAATTACATTGGGGATGCTCTTTGGAAATCCTCCTCTCGATGCTGCTGGTACATTTCATTTTTAGACATGTCAAGATTCATTTTCTTCTTTAATCTTTCCAACCTATCTCCTAATCTCTCACTGCATTAGCCTTCACTTCTAATGTCTCCATAAAGTATCTGGGAATGTCTTTACAGATTCTACAGAGACTCCGTTTTTGGATGCAGATATAACATCCAACATGGAAACAGACCCTTTGGTCCAACTCGTCCACGCCAACCAAACTAGTTTTGGACTAGTTCCCAAAACTAAACTAGTTCCAGCTGCCTGTATTTTGCCCTTATCCCACCAAACCTTTCCTATTCACGTTCTTATCTATGTATCTTTTAAATATTGTAAATGTACCTGCATCCACCATTTCCTCTTGCAGTTCATTCCACACATGAACTGCTGTATAAATAAAGTTGCCCCCATGTCCTTTTTAAATTTTTCTCCACTCACCTTAAAAATATATCCCCTAGTTTTGAAATCCTCCACATTAGGGAAGGTGAATAGCAAAAGTCTTCTTCCTATGCCCCTATAATTTTAATGAACCTCGATGAAGGTCACTCCTCAACCTCCTGCAGTCCAGTGAAAAAAAATCCCGGCTTTTTACTTTTTTAAGCTCAAACCCTTGATTCCCAACAATATTCTGGTAAATATTTACTGAATCCACTCCAATTTCACAATACCCTTCCTAAACCAGAGTGACCAGAACTGCATTCAGTACTCTAGAAAAAGCCTTACCAATATTCTGTACAACCTCAACATAATGTCCCAACTCCTATACTCAAATGTCTGAGAAATGAAGGCAAGGGTACTAAATGCTTTCTTAACCACCCTGTCTACTTGTGATACAAATTTCAAAGAAATATGTACCTGAACATATTACCCAGGGATAGACCAACCATTAACTGTATAAGTCAATATCATTTAGTAAAGACTCAGGCTTGTGCTGTTAAATTTCTGATATGAATAAACACAGCAAACAAAGTTTGAAATAGATATACAATTTATTGTCCAAGCTGTGAGTAGGAAAAATACACCTGTGCACAGGAACAAGCAGACCCTGCTTATGGAAAACATCGTGCTATCAACTGCTATTCAAGCCAAAAAGTTCACATAACATTTAAAAAGCCCTCGTTTACCACTTCATCTCAAATCTGACTTTAGAGCTGCCTAGGTAGCTGTAATTTTAAAAAAATTACTTAGTGCAGATGTAATTGCTGGTTTGATCAGTGCACCCATGAAAAATGGTAAACAAGAGTTGCTGCAGTGCATTATAGAGTGAAATCTGTAGAAATAGGTTAAGCACAGAACTAAAGATGTCCTTCTATCCTGAGTAGTGATCATCACTAAAGAAAATGGGGAGAAGGTTCAGATTTATGTAGCCTACAAGTTACCATCAAGGACTCACTGGAATACACTTTTATTTGGACGTGGTAATGAATGTGACTGTACACGAAAAGTAACCTGGTCTGTTACTTTCCTGAATATGTAAATGGGGTGTCTTAACCTTACATAAAATGCACCGATGAATTTTTTTTGCATTCTGTAAATCCAAATTTCTACATTTGTAGGACTATGCAAAAAAACTGCATATAAAAATTCCCACAAATACCCTACCAAAAAGAGATAAAATTTAATTTCAGTACAGTATTTAAATAAGACGTCACATTTTAAACAGTCACAGAAATTAAGCATACAATAGCATTTGGATTTGGTCTGTGAATTAACAGCTCCTTTGAACTGTGAACTGTATATATCCATTCTAAGTGACCATGAAGCTGAAACAATGAAATCAATACTGATTGGCCATTTGCCTGATTTACTTCAGTTTGGGGTTTCATGATGTACATTAATAAAATGGTAAAGCAAGGAAAACATGAGTAAACACCTTTTATTCACACTTTACAAAAAGCTACTCATTAAATCTACTACAAACAATACTACCAGTAATTAGTTTACTGATTATAAATTGGACATGTTTGCTAATTGTACAAACAAAGACGACTGCAGGTCCCAGACAAGGGTTCATTATAAATCTCTTATGGGTATTTACTATATCTTTAAACTTAGTGAGCTTTCCAAAATTTTTCATTCTATTCTGGTTTTGTCTGCACCACCTTTACTTAAGTGCTTTGTCTTTTTAATTAAATGTTTTAAAAGTTAAAATTTGTCACAATCCATTTAACTACATTCCACATCAACTGTAAACTGGAATGAAGACTGGTCCAATTTTCTTTAGTGTCACGTTGTGTTCTTTTGTCTCTCTGCCTGCAGTCGAAACTATAAAGCTAGATCAAACTATACCTCTGGCTCATTCAATGCATAATATAGTACAAGCTAATTCCAAAGGCTCCCCCTTCTTCCCCCTAGCACCTTAAACGAAAGCACAGCAAAAGCTAACCTACTAAAGCTTGCACACTTGGCTTTAAGAATATGCTACCAATGGCACAATGAACAGAGAGTAGAGATATAGCTCTGGTCCAGCTGAAAAAACACAAAATCATGACTGTTTAAAAAATAATGGATTTGAAACTTTGTCTGGAAGACCTGCATGCAAAATATAGCTCAGTTCTAGTTTACACTGCTTCAGAACATTAAAATACCTACCAAGGAATGCTACTTCTCTACAAGATCAAAGCACACGACAATGGTGGTGGTATGGTCTCACATGATGCAGCTTTCCTTGGTGAAAAGTAGCACTGTGCAAAGGGACAGAAGCAGTGCTAAGGTACAATGGGCTAAAGTTATACTCAGTACCCTACTGTACCCAACCTGATCAACAATGTGGTGTTCATTGCTCCACAAGAAAAAAAATGCCACAGAGCTTATACAAAAGTGTCTTCATAAAATCTCACAAATCTTAACAGTTTTTATTTTTTTAAAAAAATCTCAAAAGAAGATGCTCAGGATTTCTCCGCATGCACAGGCAGTGCTGGTTCCAAAAAACCCCTCAGAAAATAAAAAAAAAGTTGATGAGGCACGTCATGTAAAAAAAAATTAAGTCAGAGGAACTTGGGTAAATTCAAAGATTATAAAGGTTCAAATGCTGATACCAAATCCTGAGGAGTGAAATACTTGAATTTAAATCAACAATGTCCTCAACTGTAAAAGTAGTACACAAGTTACAAACCCAGAACAGTGCAAATATTAGCAGAGGAAACCTGTTGCAACTTCTTTTTTTCTTTACAAATGGTTTTTTTTAAAGCATGTAACAGATAAAAATTTAGCCTTAGTTTACAATACAATCATTTTTCCAAATCTGTTTTAAATCTTTTTAGTACAAAACGCCTTAAATCAGGTCTTCTATGGTTCATATACAATCATTAAAGGCTAAATTCAAATTCAAATTTATACAAACACTTCTCAAAATTGTGGGAGTGAAGTATGGAAAGAAAGGTCCTCATTGGCTACTACTGGCCTGAAAAGGTAGTGCTAGGCAGATTTTGTGTGCAACAATACACAGTTGATTCCTCTTTAGTAAAATAGTTTACTATTTTGTCAAGTAGGCAATTTTACAAATCAAGCTCACAAACCTTTTACACCTGTATATTATCTTTAAACGAACATGTAAATGAACCACTAGAGTTAAGACGCAAACAGCAGTTTTAGCAATGTTTACAAGGACGTTATGGAAACATTTTAGGTTCTTCTCATTTTAACTTTGGTTTGAAGCACTCTCAAGTTTCTACTGAAAGAAAAGAAGTGCGCTTGAGGGCTACTGTGCATTGAGGAAAGTTTTGTTTTGAAAAAGAGGAGTGGGAAGGGAAAAAAATCCACATTTGCAAACATAGATATGGACAAAAGACTTATTGTCTGACCAGGAATAAAAAAAAACTTACCACATGGTAGTCTTAAGGGATAATTAAACAAATTCAGGGAAGCAAAAATGGAACGAAAAATAACATTTCTGTGAACATTTGCCATTCAAGTCTTTAAAGGAACTTACATTCATTCTTGAAAATTCTTTAAGCAATCAAATAATGTTAGATTACAACACTTTCATCCCATCTCCCTTCCACAGCACTATGCCCCATGTAGCAATTTATTAGACTTTCCACCATATTACAAAATGTTCAGAGAAAAGGTGACAATGTAAAATGTTTCATTCACTTAGCTAGATTTCAAAAGTGCACAACTGCATTTTAAAGAGAACTTGTTCTGTGAACATTCCTACGTAAATAAAACATTGCAGCAAATTGCCTCCCCTTCCCCAATCTAAAAGGAATCAACTGTATAACATATATAGAGACTGGAAATTTTGCTTCATTTTACACCAAAAATGTGGAAGCAAAAAGCAATAGCTTCGTAAAGATACCCATTTTCGGCATTTGTTGACAGTATACAAAGTAGGAAACAGGGCTCAGAATTTCATTATCTGCAAATAGCACCGGACTACTATTGTTTATTACTCAGACAATCTATCCAAGAAACAAATTTTAAAATTGATTAAGAACATAATTTAGACAATAATCCTACTGGCCATACTTCACTCCTCAGTACTTTGATTTTACAATTTTACAAGATTGTTTAAGAGGCTTCCCTCCAAAAACTACACAACTACCTTCTGCCTGGCAGATGGATACCATTTACTGGTGACACAAAGGGCAGTAAAAGCTCCAGTTGTGCAAAAAGTGAGAAATGGTCAGATGGGACATGTGGATGTGGGCAGCCGCTGATGCTGTTTTCAATCAGCCAATTAGGATCCAAAGGTCCAAGGACACCCAGTATGTTAATATGAGGCTTTGAGTAGAAGATGTAGTCAATAATACCCTGCAGTCAAGAAAAATAAAAGTTAACTTTTTTCTTAAAAATATGATATTAAAGTATAGGTTTGTACCGAAGTTTGATACCATGTACAAGCTGAATTATCCAGGTAATATCAAACAGGAAACAATGCTACAAAACACCATTTGACAAAATACTTAAGGTTTAGAGTGATCAAAAAATCACTGATGCTGAAGTTTCTGTATTCGTGGCCAAATGTGCTCTCTGACCATCCTAAGATAAATTCTAAATAAAATAATCCACCGAAACCATTAAAGAACAACTTTCTTTAGCTAACTCGTATGGTCCACCCTGATTCTCTGAACATCCAAATGATGTTAGCTGACCGTCCAGATCCCTGATGAAGGGCTTTTGCCTGAAACGTCAATTTTCCTGCTTCTTGGATGCTGCCTGACCTGCTGTGCTTTTCCAGTACCACTCTAATCTAGATTCTGGTTTCCAGCATCTGCAGTACCCATTTCTGACATCCCAATTCAATAGTCTGTTCCTGTTTTTCCCCATATCTTTTGATCTCTTTAGCCTGAGGTGCTACATTCAATTCCTTCTTGAAATCAAACCATGTTTTTGCCCAGACTGCAAAACATGGTAGCAAATTCCACATCCTCAACGCTCTCTGGGTGAAGAAATTTCTCCTAAATTGCAGTTCTAATTGTTTTACCCTGTATCTTAAGACTGTGACCTGTGGTTCTGGACTCCCCAACTACCAGAAACATCCTTCCCTGCATTTAACGTGTCTGGTTTTGTTAAAATTTTATAGGTGGCATGATTGACGTATAAGACAAGGTTGAATCGGTTGGGATTATATGCATTCAGGCTCAGAAAAATGAGAATGCATATAACCCTAACCGAGTCAACCTTGTCTCATACGTCAATCATACCACCCCAAATTCAGTCTGGCAAACCTTTGCTGCAATCCCTCTAGCAAGAGCATTCCCCACAGATAAGGTGATCAAACCTGCACACAATATTCCAGGTGTGATCCCACCAAGGCCTTATAAAATTGCAGCATTACAGTTCACATTAACAACAAAAGGATCAGGTACTTAACCTAACAAACTACATTTTTTATAGTAGATTTTTACAAAAATTACAGTCCTCAATTGGTATATAGTCTGAATTATGATTTCCCATTTTTTATTTAAACTGAGTACTCTAAAGCTGAAGCCTTTAATTAGGGGAAGAAAGGACAATGGCAAAGGTCCAACACAAAAGATCGCTATTACCATTAAACTAAAGGGTGTAGGACAACACAAATTTTCATAAGTGGTGAAAAAACCATGATTGAATCAAAAGATCTCATTAGAATTTTCACAAACCAAGTATTTTGGACTCTATTGAGACATTCACTCAACTTTAAAAAAGATGCCCAAATGTTAAAACTAACCAAATGTAAAACACATTTAATTTTGGCAGTTGACTATAAAAGTGTAAACATTTCCCTGGTTTAATGGGTAAATATCAACTGATACTGAGGTACTTACTTTGAAGTCAAAGGTATAATTTGTATAAGGCATTAGGCCATTCTCATAAGCACTCTTCAGCTTAAAGCCATGAGTGATCCTTGCACTTGGAGTTCCATTTTTTCCAATATTACTGAATTTCATTAGACAGTCACTATATCTCAGTTCTTTAAAATCCTTGTGGTTTGTATCAACTCCTCCAGTGGCCAAGTATTCTACAACACCTGAAAGTCAGCAAAATAAACATTTTTAGCCTAAAAATAAAACAAAACAAATTCTATTTAGATTACAACTTTGCTATAGAAATTATTCTGAACTGCTTAATTGGAATAAGAATCAGGCCACTTAACAGAGGGTATGTGAACATGAGGTGTCAAAGGAATAAATAGGTAATCAAACACAGTGAGGGAGGCATTGCACTTAATTCCAGAGCTAACCATGTTCATTAGATATTGGGGTGTACTAAATGCATTCTGAGCTAGATTTTTATTCTTTAACTGGAATGCGCAGCAAACATATTCAACCAAGAATAATCGTAAAGTACTATAAAACAAAATACTGATATCAACTTCTGGGCATAGCAGCACTAAAGTACAGTAGAACCTCGATTATTTGAACACGATCAAGATCCCGATGATTGGGTAAACTGTGTTATTTGAATATTCAATTATTCGAACAAAATACTTCCCACCCATGTTGTTTGGATAATCGAAAGGTGCCCCATAATTATGCAAAGTGAAAATTTCCCCAAGTACCTGTTGTAGTACAGAATTTTAATAATTGCTATAAGTCAATAAAATAATAAATGGTTGAGGTGACATGACATATAGCTTTTTCTGAATACCCCTGACTCCTGGAAGGCAACCAAACACCTTGTAATGCCCAAACGACAATGTTTTATTGTTACAGTGCAGGAGGCCATTCAGTCTATATTATCTGTACCAATTCTCTCATATGTTCAAATTTCTCTCCTTAGCCCAGCTCTTGAACACACTTGTGCTAGTCATGGTTTTGGACATACTGGTTACAATCAGGTTCCTCAGCAAGAGCCATACTTGGGTTGTGGTGGTAATTAAAATGGCAGAAAACTGACAATGTGACCTTCAAAACTCAATGTCCATAAATGGTCATTTTCTAGCAAGCATCATTGAAAGAGAAAAAAAAAAAATCAGATAAATATTTAAAGGAAGTGGAATAAAAGGTGGCTCAGGAATCTTATCAGATTTCTCAATAATAAAACAACATCAAAATGTGATCTGCTTCGACACCAGTTCGTGCCTAATACAGCACAGGTCAAGGAAGCATTGGCACTGGACTAGTGAATGGCTGTATAGAAGACAGGTTGACATAGGAACAAGAACAGGCCATACAATCCTTCAAACCTACCGTGGGCAGGCATAGCTGAGGCAAGTCCTCAGTTATGATACTGCTAAATGTTGGAGTGGGTTCAATGGACCAAATGATCTATTCCAATTCTACTGCTTGTTGTGTTCACCAGGTTTTCCATATTCCTTTATGCTTCCAGTTCACAAAAATCTGGTAAATGGCCAATGGTACGTCATTTTACTAATGTAAGACTTTTTAGATGAAACCTGACATGCTGAACAGAGCATGTTGCTAAGTTAGTGAAACACACACATCCATGATTGAAGAAAAAGAAATGTAATAAGAAATCAATGATGACTGAAGACTAGAAACTCAACCGAAGCAGTTTTGTCATGAGAGCTATGTAAGTGTTTGAAAACACAGATATTCTCTCCCCACCTCACTCTCACTCTAGATGCAACTACACAGAAGCAGTGACATGGACCTGTTTCCTTGCAGCACCAGTGATGTGAACATAGTGTAGTAAGAATTCAGCTACTGATCAATTGACACAGAATTTGCTAGAATGGAGAAATCACACAAAGTGCCGCAAATTGGAATTTCCCAAACCCACGCCCAGCCCATTCAATAATAAACTGTTAATTGCAGAAATAAAGAGTTTTAGGCTAAGTAATGGATGAGTTATAGAATAGTTTGTATAAATCTGTCACTTACTTTTGTGTATCAAAGTTTTATAAAGCCCAAAAATGTAACACAAGGGACTCCCTGACACTTCATGATATTGCCAATCCTCTGAAATTCCACGCCCTTTGTCCCAGTAATTTTTTTTATCCATAGTCAACAGAGCTTATCAGCAAACAACACCACAGAAAAATCTCACAATAAAATATGTGCCCTGAAACACTCACTTCAATTGCTCCCAGAGACTGTTACAAAAGGTAATAAAGCAGTCCTTGTAATGATTTTGATAGATTCTAGAAGAACAGGTTAGCATAACCTAACTCACTGAGCGAGAGAAATCAGCTAGCTTTGTTCTCTGACATACACTTCTTGTCTGTTAAACATCACACTGAGAAAGTGCAATATAATAACAAAACGTACTTGCATGAGAATTTTTGCAAACTCATACACAAGACTTCATGCACAAGAGTTGATTTAGGTGTTTACGACACAATTACGTTTTGCTGCCTGAAAGGCATTCCTGCTCTTTAGTAAAACAATTTATGGCATTTTATATGGTATAATGAACCTGCCCTTTACACAGTAGCTTACTTTATAAAATAATGCATACACTAACTTACTAGAAATAAAATGGTAATTTAGTAGAGGTTTTAAAAACTACCTAACCATAGATCAAGTTTTTCTTTGCTACTCCAATTAAACCACAGACAGCGAGCAGAGAATATATTCTACCTAAGTGATAAAAAGATAGATATTTGAACATTTTTATTTTTGCAAAAAGGTTTGATTTGAATAGCTTTTGAACAAAGTTATTTGTGTGCCAGAATTCACTGGTTAACAGTTGTTTATTTCTTATCTCAGAGTTCGAAATCTACATCTAAACGCAGAATTGTCTAAGTTCCGAGCAATCCCATGTCATGAGAATATTTTGTAGGAAGTAAAAATCTCGTGGAATATAGAAGTGACATTAACAGCAGTGAAGCCATGGTCAGGGATGAGAAAAGAGACCCAATGCCTAGAAACATCTGTTCAAGTAATAAATAACTAAATTATTGTAATATCTTTGGCCACAGAGTTTCAGAGAAATGAAACCAAGCAATAAAGAACCACATAGCAACTAAACAAACAACATATTATTATCCATCATGTTAGTACTTAATTCAATCCATCAAAAGATACTACTGCAGAAACAATTAAATCTAACGTACTTTAGATTGTTTTAAAATCAGTTAATTGTAAATTAGATCCCCAGATACAATGGCTTACTCTGGAATAATCAAAAATCATTTTTCTCACAGTTCTGAGTATATCATTGCAACTAGGAGGTAAATTTACAACGAACTGTTGAAGCTACAGAAAATAAATTAAATGATCACAATGCCCAAGAAGAATCATTCACGCACAATACGATCATAAGGAATAGGTAAAATTTACAAGATTCTAAACTGAAGTACAAGTGGAAATTTCTTTCACATAACTTCAAATTACCAAATTTCTAAGCATTGTCACGATCACATACAAGTAGTTCCTCAGAATGTCTCTGAACTAAACATTTGTACCAGTTAGTTCATAGCTCCTTTAAATTTGAGTATTTCAATTTAAAAGCAATAGGCAGCACAGGAGTTTTTTTTAAGTGGATTTTTTCCCCCCCAGAAATGTAGTTTTTAACATATTCATTATGCCACATATGCTGATGGAAAACGCCAGCCAAAGATTTGAAGAACTAATGGGCAATTAGAACATTTGTTGTATGATTTGTACTAGATATTTATTATTAAAATTTGTGGAACACAATTGCATGATTTTTCCTCATTTATTCCCCCACATTTTTTTAATAGCTCTCAATTTGTCAAATATTTCAAAGTTAAACACAGTAATCAACTTGCATTCATCTAGAATCCTTAGATGTAACAAAAGTCCCTAAAGTGCTTCAAGGTGACTGTGGAGGTGGTGAAAGATGCAGTAAAACAACGAGAAAAACCGTGACCATTGGGAGAAATGCAGTGAAACAAAAAGGGTTTAGGAAGAGCTCTGGAGCGTGAGGACTATAACTGGGTTAATAACTGTTACTCATGGTAGAATGCAAGAAAGGTGGAAGATGCTTTGCAAAATAGCTTGGAAGAATGTGTTACACATATGGATATAGAATTGGAGGAGTCTGGGATGATAAATGCAGGACATTGAAGAATACGAGTAAATCCATGGAGGAATTTTGAACCAATTAGGTTGGCCTGGAGGTGCCAGAAGGGGCAATGACTTATCAGTCTTTATAAAAAAACAATTTTTATACTTTTGTCAAATGACATATTGGAGGGTCACCTTTGTCGTAGCTCATCACAATGAATTTCATCAGTTAATAAATTATTTTCATTCATAGTTCACAATATTTCTGACTGAACATGTGTTTTTAACATTCTAGAAAGAAATGACTAGATGTAATCGATGCATTAAAGTACTGGTGCCACCATAACACAAGGTACATTAGCAATCCTTACCTGAATCTGGCAGTGAATTGAGATCTGCACACAGTACAAGAGGAATGACATTAAGGTCTCCTGTGACAGCGCCAGGTCTGAGTGTATGAGATGCCTTTTCAATTATGTTCTTCACTTCAGACAGGAACATCATGGTTTGTATCAGTTTCACATCCGAATACTCAGGATCCCAATGCATATGTGCATTTGCAATAAGAATGAGCTGCTTTTCCACACCATGAAATGACTTCCCAGCTAAGGTTGAAAAAATTGTCAAACTGTTAAAGTGTTTTTACTATTCTAGTAAAATATTTTCAGGTGTACAAACCCATACTAAAATGCTTTGCTTGCATAGCTCTTACCAACAAAAGCTTATTTGCCCATATCTTTGGGATAAAACTGACAAAAGTTGGGTAATGGCCATTTGTTAAGATCTGCCCATGTATACTGCTATTTCACAACCAATTTCAGTAATACCTCAGCCTTAAATTATCCCCAATTGCCCAGTCCATACACTTAACATTTCTGTCACAGAATGTGGGTACGTACTGTCTGCAAAATCACCAATTGTTGCTCATTCCCCAATTTCCCTTGAGAAGACAACTGTGAACTGCCTTCATCCAGTGCTGCAATTAAGGTGGTGTAGATACAGCCACAGTACACACACTCCTCAGTATATGCAGATTCAGTTTGACATAGTCGAGAGGTCAGTCCCAGACACTATTTCTTTCCCTTTTGAGACGCACCAATGGACTGTGCGCTCTTTCGTGGTAGATAGGGGATTTGATTATGACAAATCTGTGTTATGTATTAACTGCAGGAGTTTTGTGTCCATGTACCCCCACAGATAACAAGGATTTGGTGAACTATTGGGATGGGCAGAGGAATTCCTAGGCTCCAAGTAACTGCAGTGTACAATCTAAATGACAATTAAATTTCACTGACATATTTTCTATTTTTTTTTAATTTATAGGTTAAAATGTACAGCTTTACGTCAAAAATACACTTTGAATGCAAAGTCAAAATCTTGCTCGAGTGGTCATCCTGCTTCATCTGATCTTTACCACACACAGTCTTTATTCTCTGTCAGCATCATCATAGAAAGTGATGCTACAAAAGCCACAAAAAGACCTGACCCACTCTCACTAGTATCTTTACATACAGTTGAGGAAGAATACCACTTCGACTAGGACAACACATCTATCCAAGGGCAAATCAAACAGACACACACGAGAATTCCCAGAAGCATGGCATTCCAACCAGAACTTTACCAATAAACACATTGACTTAGATCCCATTTACCACCCCCTGAGAAAAAAACCAGGAAATGACATCACCACAGGAAATGACGTGATCAGCCCAAGGAAACCTAAACACAAATAGAAAGCTGGCCATACCACCAGTGCTTCACAAGAGGCTCACTGATTATGTTATCTAGTATAGTGACGAAATGTCTGAAAATAAACCTTCCAGCTAAGTGAGCAAATTTACATCCAGAAATTGCTCTTTAACAATAAAGGTCCATCCAAAAATGTATCAAATTTCTACTTAAAAAGCAACTGCAGCCTTCCCATTAAGGTGAATTGTTTTATACTTGAAGGTGTTCCAGAAAACTTCATCCAGGGAGATGGAATTAATATCATGCAAGACATCAGTGCTCATATCAAGCATACTCAGCTGTAATATGGTCAGATGCAGGGTAAAGCTCTCTCCATTTCACCTAATGAGACTTATACAAATAATTAGACATAAAGAGACAAATATTTCTCTATGTTGTGGGGTTCAACAGGGCTCTTATTTGGCCATCTTCACAACATTCCCATATTAGCTAGATTTGTTTCTACAATGTTTTATAATTAAATGGAGATTACAGGATCCAAAGTGATACAAAGAAAAGCAACACCATGCTCCAGATATAAGTTCTTCTGCCAGCAGTAACAATGGCCAAAATAGAATGCTGTAGATAGCAATAACTTGGTGAACATCAATTACATTTTCTCCGACTGGGCCTCCCTAGCAAGATTTACATTATTGTCCAAAACAACTTACATATCAGGAGAGAACTTGAATTTTTTCCTGGAAATAATATTCATGGCATCATATCTAACTGAGAACAATGGCTTCATATTATTAATCTTACATGTATAAAACTAGCAGTTTTTTAGTTTATGCCCACTCTAATATAGCAGTGTCTCAAAATTGCATAGGAGCAATCTCATAATAAAAAAATTGTATTGACAATATTTCTAGAGCCAGAAGAGGCAGAACTGGAGTTGTGTTAATTAAGCTAATGGTCATTTGGCATCATTCAGGCTGACTCTCAGAAGTAAGATCATTTCTCTGCAATCAGAACAGAGCAAACTTATGAACCTTCAAAACTTACCTGATTAACCAAATTCGTCATTGTTTATACTACCTTCTTCTTCGTGACTTCATATCTTTCCGTCACATCTTTGAAATTGCCTTAATACATTTTCCAAAATGATACAGAGATAACCTTTTGGTCCATATGAATTTGAAAGAGCTGTACAATTAGGCCCAATCATTTCCCATTGCCCCATACTTTTACCCTTCAAATATTTATCCAATTTCCTTTTAAAAAATATTACTGAATCCATCATGTTTTCGGGCGGCATGTTCCAGGTCATAATTTTCTGCATAATTTCTTTCCTCTTTTCTCTTTCATCTGTTTTTGCCAGTCACCTTAAATCTATATCCTCTGGTTAACAACATGTTAATCAGAAGAAACGGTTTCTCTTTAATAACTGTCAAAACCTTTCATGATTTGAAATGTCACTATCAAATTTCCCTTAACCATCTCTACCCAAGGACAGCTCCAAGTCTTAATATTTCCACATTATTTCCCTCATATTATTCTGGCAAATTTCTCTATCATCTCTAAGGCTCTGACAATCTTCCTGGAGTGGCGAACATATAACTGACCACAATATTCCAGCTGAGAGCTAACAAAAGCTTCAGCACAATTTCCTTGCCTACATTCATAAAACTAAGAATCCAGTATTCCTCTTTAAAAACAGCCTTCTCATCAGGTTCTGCCACTTGCAAAGATGTGTACTTACATCCCACTTCTCTCTGTCTTGTACCTTCTTTAAAATTGAATGACTCCGTTCATTTTGCCTCTTCTCATTCTTCCTGACAAAGTGAACCATTTTGATTCAAAAGGATTCACTGCTAAAGGTGCTATATAACTTATTCAAATGGAACAATTACCTCTTCAATACAGTGACCAAGTAAAACCAAGTATATATCTAACATTAATTAATTCAACTGTCAAAATGGGTACATAAAGTCCAGTTGCTATGGACAAAGGGAAACACCAGATATCTTTGACAAAGGAATAAGATGTGAGCCAAGGCATAAGTCTCAATGCAGCAATTAAAAGGCATTGGGAAAGGGAGTCACAGAACTCAATACCTTAAAATTACCAACTACTTAACTCCAATCAGAAATAGAAATCAACTTTAAACTTATGTTGAACAAAATGAACTGCTCTGCAATATTTCCCAATAATTTTTATTAACAAGATGTCATATTCAGATTTTGCTAAAATACACTTACGGAATAGCTCAAAAGAATCCTTCTGCAACTCCAAGAGTACAGCAACTCCGATGTTATCTTTTGTCATAACTCTGTTCAACATTGCTTCTGAACCATCTGAGTTTGCCATGGCCAATTGGTTGAATTCAACAGTGTGGTTCTGAATCAGACAAAATCTATAAACAGAAAAATTTTAAAAAGAGCTGGTTACTGTTTATAACATAAATATGCAACTCTAATAAGTTTATCCAAGAAAGAGTTGTGTTAGAATTCCTGGATTCAATTGAGTTGAACGAAGTACAGAACAGCAAGGAAGAAGCAAAAACTGGATACCTGAAAAAAACCAGCAAGATGCTAGAAATATCTAGCAGTCAGAGTGCCTCTATAAATGTTAAAAACAGGTTAATGCTGTCTATACCTACCTGAAACTTTTCCTTCACTTGCTAACAGAACTGTCATACATTTAAGATACGAAAAGTTTAATATAGTTTGAATAAAAGTAACTATTTCTCCCTTTATGAAAATTGTCCTATCAATATTCAACCACAAATGCTAAATCATACATATTTAAAAAGTCTGTTTACTGTAAAATGCCAATCTACAGCTGCTGTTAATTTAATATTCTTGCTTTGCAGTCCATGCCAATTTGCATAGAAATATATAGCAGTAAATTATCAGCAACTGCATTACACTTAATGACTCATCCAAATAGCTATAAGGTCCCAGCTATAAACTTGTCATGGCTGTCATCATACATAATGTAGAATAGGCAATGTGTTTAGATGCGGACTCACAATCACACCAGTCCTACGTACCTTATCATTAAAAGTGCACCTTATTACCCGGATGTAAACTGGAATTCATCTGTGGGTGGATTCAGTGAGCCAGGGGATTATTTGAACAAAAAAAAACCTTGAAATAATATGCATTAATGTGTCATACACATTCTAGTGTATTTCACATTGCAGCAGAAAATGCTCAACTTTAACAAAGAGTCCGAAAGCTCAATCAAATTTGTACAATGAGGTACACATTCCTAAAGAAGGACAAATCACTTGGGAAGCTGAATTAGACATTTTAAAGAACGAATGAAGCAAATGCGTCACATGGAAATAACTCATCTTATTTTCCTCAAATGTTCATAAAAATGCCATGTCAAACAAAAATATAATATTCTAATGCTTACATGTAGCTGTTTACCATTAAAATCTACATGTTGTTAAGTGACCTCTAGAATTGAGCCAAAGATTTTAAATTGAACATTTAGGTTTAGAGATAAATAATGGGACAAACTTCTCATTGAGTACTTGATGAGAAATTAATTGCGTGCCACTGAATTCTGGGAAAGCTAAAGCCACTGACATCAATCCCAATACAACTCCAGTTTTCCTACCCACTGACTCTATTCCTCACCCGGGAAACAGTTTGACATGCCTGATTGGTTGCAAATTCAAGGGCAGGTATCCAGCCATTTATGACAGAAATTCATTTTAGTATAATGGTTAATATAAAGAAAAAGCTAGGAAATTTATTTTCATAAATTGAAAAATTTATATCAGTGAACACAAATGAATTTTTACCATTTACAATCATATTTTATTATTAGCTAGTCTGTGATGACAGGTAACAAAGTTATTTTAACAGCATCATAAGTGCACTTACAAGTACTGTAAAAGCGAATAATATATCTCAACTCCTTCAGTTAATAACTAAATTATAAAACTTTTGTCAGTTGGATCACATAGAAACCACAACATATCTGATCTAATTAGCTTACATATAGAAGGTGTGTCCATGACCAACAGGTATTGAGTGGGGTTTTAAAAAAAAATTTTCTCCCCACAGCCCCTCAATTTTGGCATCATAATGGCTCAAAAAGACCCCAACTGTGAAGTCATCTCTTGTAAAAATACATCTGATTTTGCAACAAGTTGTTCTCAATTTAAATCACATTGCCCAATCATGATTGACTATTCAACTACCAGTTTTCACTTTGGGGACAACTAGCTATTTGGATGCAAGTGATTCTAGTTGAACATTTGTTTGTTTCAAGTTATTTCTCACTCTACTCTACATTTTGCATGTAAAATCTTTTGTGAAACAACACAACCTGGCCAAGTTTTAGAGCACTTTTTAAAAGTAAATATTGTAGAATATTAACTCATGTAGCTTTACTAATACAGGTGAAAATGGATGCATCTCAAAATAAACTTTTTAATAATCATTTAGTCAAATGATATGTAACTAACCCAAAACATTAATTCAAAATAGCTTCAAAATTGTTTCACTTATACACAACATTCAGTTTCTTCATAAATGTTAAAAACTATTTAAAACATAGTTATTAGAGCCTTCACTAAAAACAGAGGAATTATTAAAAGATCTTCTTAAAAAAAAGGATGGAGGGCAAATCAGCAGAAATTCTTAATGGTGATGAAGAAATTCTGAAAGTGCGATACATGTCAGGATTGGAACTATACTGTAAAGCAGCGCTTTGTTTTAAACTTGCACAAAAGATTGCAGAGATTTAATTTGAATATGGTACGTTACATTTAAAACAGTTGCCATCTTTTTCACAGAATCAGTTGAGCTGCATTTAAAAAAATTAGAGCAACCAAGGAGAAATTCCTGGCCCCTTGTAGCCATGGAAAATACACAGTGAAGATTCAAGGGAATACAAGTATGAATTAGAAATTGTAGCCGTGAAAAAGAAGCAAAACAAAAATCCCTCCATGGTATAGCAAACAAAAAGTGAAATGTTATGTTTTCAGATTGGTGAAAAGGTTGTGTATAGAGCTACTACAATAAAAGATTTAAACTGGTTAGTGGACTGTAACAAGAAGTTACTGAAAGTAATTATAAGCCACAAAATTGAAAGAAAACATTAGGAAAAATCTTTAAACTCAGGCAATCACTACATAAAAAATTCAATGCAAGTACGTATGTAAAAAGATTGCAATGTTATTCAAAAAAGAAATAAATTATTTATTAGGAAAGAAAGAAAACATTAAATAGCTTTAGGAATGCAGGAATAGGGTCAAGGGCTATGGTTTGGACAGTATTAAACTAATGGCTCTATGAATTAACTTCATTGACTAATTAATTCCCCTCTCCCATAAAGTGTAACAGTTCTCTAATGGATCACTGAAACTCGGCAGTTCGAGAAAAAGACAACAGGCTACAACATAAATTTTATGCCCATTACAAACCTACTTTTCAGTCTTATAGAATATTGCACAGCCATCTACATGCTTCCGATCAGATTCGGACATTGTCCTGGCTCTGGATTTGGGGCTGAAGAAACCATCATATCCATGTTCTTTAAGTTCAACCAGGAAAAAAGCGAAGTACTGTTCAGTTTCAACTTCCTACACCAAAAAGGAAAACCGTAACTGAGCAGGCAAAGGGACGAGAATTGTTGGCAATCTTAGCATTACTGTGACCAGCACAGGATGGGAACCATATATTATAGACACAACCCCACAGTAATATTATTGAATATAGTACAATTGCGAACATTTATTTCGTCCCGGTACTGGCTGGTTTCAATATATTCGAAAATTTGGTACAAATGCAACATGAATAGAAAAATTCAAACAATGAGAATATCAATACATTTTTATTTTAAAAAGCAAACATGGAATCACATTGGCTAGTCAACAGCTTTAAATTAGTAAGTAGTATTTGCAAAGAGCTCCTTTAGCAAAAATGATCTGAACTACAGAAAACTTTACCTGAAGACTTATGATATCCGCATTGCAGTTCAAGATTTCTTGCATAATAGATTTTTTCCTATATTCCCAGTTCAGTGCCCACGATGGACAGTACCCATATAGCTGTCGTGTGGCATATTTGTCACATAATACGTTGTAGCACATGACCGAGAACAATGCTGTAAAATAATATTTCGGTTTTTAAAAAAAAAATCAGGAATGAGTTAGAAACCAATAAATGAATACACAAAATTTAGGCCAATGCTCAAAATGTATGCACACATCTGAGCATTTCAAGATGCTGCTCATCGGCACTCATTAATCTGGAACAAAGACCTATTTTCAATGTAAGATTAGCTCATCACATTCCAAATGAAAGTACAAGCACTGAAAAGTCATAATTGCATTTCATCCCAATAAAAACTGAACTATAGTTAGAGATATAAAAATTCATTCTATGACACACCTCCTGCTGTTTTGATGAGAAAATCTGCAAATATTTTTATCAACTATTCTATATTTGCTTAATCAATTCAGGTGGATTAGATTGTTTCACCATATTCACTTCCAGTAAGAATAAAGCAAACAAAAAGGAATAGGAACAGGCCATTTAACCCATTCAGCTCATTCCAGAAGACAGTGTTCAACCTCAACTCAATCCTCCTGCCCAGTTGCCACATACCTTGATCTTAAGTTCAAAAATCTATTCATCTTTACTTTGAATATACATGACGATTGACCATCCAAAACCCTCAAGTACAGAATGCCAATCATTCTCAATATTATGAGTGAAGAAATTATCTTAGATTTGCAAAACAATTGTTCCCATTTCCTGAGAATGTCTCTTACGACTAATGAAGATCCAACCAAAAGAAATAGCCTTTTAACATCTATCAGAATCTTGTTTTAACAAAATCATTTATTCCATTCTTCATTGTTGTGTCAGGGCCCAAACATCACATGACACCAGGTTATAGTCCAACAGATTTATTTGAAAACACAAGCTTTTGGAGTCTTGTTTCTTCTTCAGAGCACAGCACATCAGTTCAAAAGGCTGAAGCATTCACAGTAATCTTCAGCCAGAAATGCTAAGGGGACAATCTATCTCAGCCTCCTCCAGTTGTCCCCAGTACTGCAGATACCAGTCTTCAGCCGTCAGCTAATTCGATTCACTCCATGTGATATCAAGGAACAATTGGAGGCACTGAAGTGTGCTAAGGTTTTGGGCCCTGACAGCATTCCCTTCATAATACTGAAGACTTGTGTTCCAGAACTGCCAATGTTTTATTGATCAGTCCTACCTTATTCTCTGCTGTGTTCCTGCTTGCCCTGACTGTTTGACTCGCTTCTTTTCTCAGCTGTACCTGTTCTGAGATTGATTTCTTTCCTCAGTATCTCCCTGGGTCCCATTCCCCCTCCTTACTGGTTTTAAATCCTACCAAGCAGCTCTAGCAAATCTCCCTGCTAATATATTAGTCCCCTTCCAATTCAGGTACAATGTACCCTTCATGTATTGGTCACCTCTACCCCAGAAGCGATTCTAAAGATGCAAAAATGTGAATTCTTTTCCCATAAATCAGCTGTTCAGCCATGCAATCATATGTGATATCCTCTTATTCCAACCCTCACTAGCTCTTAACACTGAGAGTAATCCAGATATTACTAGCCTTGAGGACCTCCTTTTTAAATTCCTGCCTACTTTTCTATATTCTCCCTTCAGAATCTCATCCTTTTCCCTTCCTATGTCATTAATACCAATGCGTACAATGGCCTCCTGCTGGTCCCTCTCTCCTCTGAGAACATTCTGCGCCCTCTCTGAGAAATCCTTGATCCTGGCACCGGGGAGGCAACACACCATTCTGATTTTTCGCTGCTGGCCGCAGAAACATCGGTGACCCTGACCAGACAGTCCCCTAACACAATCGATTGCTTGGAACTTGCTGTATCCCTCATTACATTAGAGCAAGTCTTGATACCAGAAACTTGGCTGTTCATGCTACATTCCCCTGAAAGTCCATCACCCCTTACGTTTTCCAAAACAGCATACTTGTTTGAGTATAGAGTTGGGAGGTCATGTTGCAGCTGTATAGGACGTTGGTTAGGCCACTTTTGGAATATTGCATGCAATTCTGGTCTCCTTCCTATCGGAAGGATTTTGTGAAACTTGAAAGGGTTCAGAAAAGATTTACAAGGATGTTGCCACAGTTGGAAGATTTGAGCTATAGGGAGAGGCTGAATAGGCAGGGGCTTTTTCCCCTGGAGCGTCGAAGGCTGAGGGGTGACCTCATAGTGGTTTGTAAAATCATGAGGGGCATAGATAGGATAAATAGACGAAATCTTTTCCTTGGGGTGGGTGAGTCCAGAACTGGAGGACATAGGTTTAGGATGAGAGAGGAAAGATATAAAAGGGACCTAAAGAGCAACTTTTTTTCATGCAGAGGGGTGTGTGTGTGTGTGTGTGTGTGTGTGTGTGTGTGTGTGTGTGTGTGTGTGTGTGTGTGTGGAATGGAGCTGTCAGAGAAAGTCATGGAGGCTGGTACAATTGCAACATTGAAAAAGGCATCCAGATGGGTATATGAATAGGAAGGGCTATGGGTCAAGTGCTGGCAAATGGGACTAGATTAGGTTGGGATATCTGGTCGGCATGGACGAGTTGGACTGAAGGGTCTGTTTCCATGCTGTACATCCCTATGATTCTCTAACTGCTGCTCACCTAGCCAAGATCTTCCAGTACAGTTACAACATTGGCATCTACCCGACAATGTGGAAAATTTCTCATATATCCTGTACCCAAGAAGCACAATAAATCCAACTTGGCCATTCACGGTCCTAGACTACGTTTGGTTAATAAAGAGATGGAAGGTGTCATCAATAATACTAACAAGCAGCACTTGCTCAGCAACACTCAGTTTGGGTTCTGCCAGGGCCACTCTGCTCTTGACCTCATGACAACCGTGGTTCAAATCTGGACAAAAAAGCTTGACACCAAGGCCACATTTGAACAAGTGTAGCACCAAGCAAAACTGGAATCAATGGGTATCACAGGCAAACTCTCCGCCAGTTTGAGTCACATAGGACATATAGAAAGATGGGTGTAGTTGCTAGAGGTAAATCATCTCAGCTCCAGGACACCTCTTAAGGAGTTCCTCATGGTAGCATCCTTGGCCCAAACATCTTCAGATGATTCAATGACCTTCCCCTGCATGTTCAGTACCATTTGCAACTCAGTTTCTGAAGCAGTCCATGTTCAAATGCAACAAGACATAGACAATATCCAAGCCTGGGCAAACAAGTGGCAAGTAACTTCCACACCACCACAAATGCCAGATATTGATCATCGCTAATAAGAGACAATCTAACCAGGTGTCCCTCGACATTCAGTAGGATCAAGATCACTGAATCCCCAAACATCACCTTTGGGTCTTCCATCGACCAGAAACTCATTGGACTCTCCATATTAACAGTGGCTACAAGAGCAGGTCAAAGGCTAGGAATACTAACATGAGTAACCTACCTCCTGACTCCCCAAAGCCTGTACATCATGTACAAGGCAGTCAGGTGTGATGAATACATTCCACTTACTGCTCATTATAGTTTCCCTTGTCGCAGCTTCTAATAGTTTGGTTTTGCAACCCTTTTTCCGAAAAGTTCTTGTAAGTTTTCTTACAATTTGCTTGTGTGCTCCTGATAATTTTGCACCAATACTATTTTAGCAATATAATTATAAAAATCCAATTTACCATAACTCCAGTGTCTAGCTAATTCTGTATCCACACATTAACACCCTTTGATCCACATACTTCAAGTTTGGTAATACACTATTATGTGACCTGTGAAATTTCTGTCAAGCTTACAGTGTATACACACATTACTTCTCTCCCAGTTATGCTGAAGCTCATTGTCAAACATGTACGTTTCAAATTGCTCCTTTTGAGAAGCAAAAAGAGGGTAGATGAGGAAGGTATGACTGCCAATAGAAGAGCTTAAAGCTTTTGGGGTGTGTGCACACATGCATGTGTCTCAATGCACATGCAAGAGATCAGAACTGGAGGAATTCTGGCATCACCAGGACTCGAGGTGAGGGGAGATTATAGGGGTATGGTTGTAGAAAACCAAGGCCATGGAAGTATTTGAAAACAAGGATGAAAATGTTAAGATTAAGGCACTGTTTAAAATGTGATTGGTGCAATGAATTGAGCGGCGATACACTAATGTCACCTGATGGATTGTTGATCTTAGATTTACCTAGGCTTTCTTTTTATGTGTCATTTTAAATCCAATTTCGTTAACTATTGAGGAGCTGAAACTTTCGTTCTACTTCCTTAACTCTATAAGAATGCATTTAATGCACACTTGGTATCCTTCCCTCGGAGGCATACCATTGCTCATTCATCTTCTAGCCTACCAATTTTGATTTCTAAGTGGCCAGCGCCAGATTCTTTTTAAACTCACTGGAAGTAATCCCTTTCCAGTTTTCAAATTTGATTGCTCCTCGTCCATAACAATTCTTAAAGATAGAACTGTTCAACAACTTTCTTCTACTGAAAAATGCTCCACTTTGCCTACCTCATTTTTTCAGAATTATATCCAATGCCATTGTCTTCATTAGATTGAAAACAATAATTGAAAAGGTTTTTCTGCAATCACTGCAGAAATTCCTCATCTTTTGTTTTTACACTTTTTTTTCAGTTTACACATTTTAATCGAGACCCCTCTCATTATGGCAATTTTTGTTTTTACATTATCTTAAAAATGTGTTTGCAGTTTGCTCCTTCATCTTATTCTCTCTATTGGGGTCAGTCATGGTGAAACAGCTTAACACAAAGCAATAGATTCCTGGTTATAGAAAAACAATTTACATACTGTAATTATCCCTACTGTTTTGACCTCAGCGACTTTTATTATGGGGCAAATCAGATCCCAGATTGAAATTTGGCTTGGTAGATCATAGGTTTGTTTTTTGCATTTTTAACAAGGTGGTTTACACAGAAACACAAACGTGCAAAACCGCAAGATTTGAGTTTAACTCAAAAAAACCAGGAAATGTATTATGCAAAAGAAGCGAAGATAAAGTAACATAAACCAAACTCCTTACATATAACACCAACTTAAAGATGATGTCGAATGACAATGTAAAATACAATTTTATTCATTCCAAAAGCACTCCTTTACAGTCCTCACACCAGAAAGAATTCACTCCTCTTTCATATCTGTAAGGCTCAATTCAACTGTAACTTCAATTCTCCATCTTGAGAATCTGCTAGCCTCTTCCAAGAACCTTCATATAAATGAGCTAAAAGTTCTCACTTCAAAAGAACCTCTTCAAGGTCTTAAACAAAAAAAAATGTGATTAAAAACTTTTAAACTAAACTCCTCACGCTGAGGTAACCTTTTGAACAGTCCTAAACAACTTCCCTTGTCAAATACTTGGCAATTGCCCAAAATAAAAAGCTTTCCCTGCCAGCTATGGGTGTTTCAATGTATCAAAAAAGGAGAAAAAAAAACCTGTTTACTACACTGAAAACCTAACACACAAAATAGTTTACACTGCTCACTGATAAAACCCTCCAAAGTCAACAATTTCTCATTAGTCTCACTCACACTGCTTTTTCTTTTAAAAAAAGATACATTTCCATAGATGTACTTACAAGTTAATAATGAAACTGTTTCAACACAGAAAACATGCAAATAAAGGTTTAAAAAAGCCAAAATAAATCAAATATATAATATACATATTATTAAATTACACACCTTGTATCACAGTACAATGCTCAAGCTTTGATGAACAGTACAACTAATTCACCTTACTTAATTTGACTGGTTAAATTTAGTTATGTAAACTACAAAATTCATGTTCGCACATTTTCATACTTTGGACCATACGCTTAACATCTGAAAGTTTGAATTTCATTGGATTAATGGTTAATCTCAATTTAATACTCAACACAGGTTTAAAAAATAAAATTAACTGCACCTGAAGGATGTGTCCGTTCTGGTTCTTGTAAAACAATCCATGACCTTGGTGGAGGCTGTTCTGGCTGAACTATTGAAGATCAAATCATATATTAATTTGATAAAACTTACATCTTAAAAAAATAGAAATAAAATATGCTTTTATTTACTTACTTCTTTTTGAAGTACCTGCCAAATTATCAAGCAAGTAATTCAGTAACCTACGAGTTCCATCTGGTTCCTGATAGAGGCTAAGAATTTCTTGTGCCAAAGGATTTCCTACAAATCATACGGAAGCTTATCAGCCAAGCTGGTGTACAAATCTATAATATTGTTAACTATCAATGGAACCAATATGAAGCTATTTTGGTACCTTTAAAAAAAAACATTTAATTAATCAATTAATGCATTCTCTTCCCTAATCAAATGCAACCTTTACTACTGAAGACAATTAAATAAAAACCTAAGTCGAAATTCTTGATTTGAGTTCAGGAAAAGACAACTAATTTCCTTTCAAGAACTACATCCATGAACAGAAGTCATCTGGGCATGAGAAGCATCCTCAAAATTATTTTTATTTTCATGAAGGCATTCTACCATCAATTTAAAGCTCAAGTTACTGGAGCTGCATTGCATTTTATCAAGATGTCACAGTTCAATCCGACCGTTTTAATTTGGTATCACAAGTAGCACTGCAAGGCTGAAAACATCAGGTTTATGCTTTGGTTGTTTTGGTGTCTTGATCAATGTACATCCAGTGAAAGGCTGAATCCACAGCATGTAACAGCACAGGAAAATATAATTTATCAAAGGGGTTCTCCACTAGTTTCTTGAAAAGACTTCAAAAGAGTCCACCATAAAAACCTCAAGCACAGTTAAATCAAAACACCATGTATAGATGGAATCAAGCTATTAATCTGTATGCTTTTCTTTAAGTTTCTTAAAACTTCTTTTGTTGGCAATAACTGCCTTTTTAGACAATTTTCTGATAAAATAGTTCTGTATTATAATTTGCTTTTCTCACCGGTCTGGTGTAACTACCCATTAACAAGTATCTCAAGTCACTGTTTCGTCCACTAAAATCATTCTTATTTAATGCAAACAGCACGGAGGCAATGTTTAACAATGAAGCTGATGGGTTCCCAGCTATCTGAGCAGGTTGGAACTAGAATTAGGCTACAGAGACAAGTGAGGGAAAGACAGTGTAGTTGTCTTCCCCAAAAGAATCTGCTGTTCTTTGCAGTTTAACGCCTCAGTTTAAACTTAAAGCAAAGCAGTCACATTTCCTGTTCCAGTTACAGTGAACTATGGCTTTTAAATGAATAAATCAGAAGCATTTTTCAAGCAAAATCAGTCACACTGTATTTCTTACCAACCAGTGGAAGCGTCAAGGGAAAGAAAACTGAACACCAAGGTTGTGGCTAGCCGAACAATCACCCATCTGAATCAGGAATTGACTTTGCAGTTTTTCCTTTGTCCCCCAGTAATTTCTTTCATAGGATGTATGTGCCTGTGCATGCATATGTTTGTGCTTTAATAGTTGCTCAGTACAAAAACCTGAGGGCCTTGTTTTCTTTTAGATATAAAAGTGGATAAATGAGGTTATCCACTTTGGTAGCAAAAATAAATTATCTGAATGGCTATAAATTGTGAGAGGTGAATGTGGCACAAGACTCGAGGATCACCAATCTCTGAAGGGAAGCATACAGGTGGCAAAGAAGGTAAAATAGTTTATTGGCCTTACTGGTGACAGTACATGCTGCAACGTCTTGCTGCAATTACACAGGGACCTGGAATGTGCACAGTTCTCGTCTCCCTCTGAGGAAGGATATTCTTGTCATAGACGGGAGTATAGCAAAAGCTTTACCACATTGATTCCTGGGATGGTGTAGTTGGCATACGTAGAAAGGTTAAATAGATTAGGACTATTCTTCTGAACTCCTGTGAGTAAGAGTGGGTTAGAAAACTGTACCATTCGAAACAGCTCTAGATGAGGTAGATGCAGGAAGGATGCTCCTGATGGCAAGGGAGTCCAGAAGCTGGGGTCACAGTGTTAGGATACATGGTAAACCATTTAGGACTGAGATGAGGAGCTTTTTTTTTTAAGATTAGACTTACAGTGTGGAAACAGGCCCTTCGGCCCAACAAGTCCACACCGACCCGCCGAAGCGCAACCCACCCATACCCCTACATTTACCCCTTACCTAACACTACGGGCAATTTAGCTTGGCCAATTCACCTGACACGCACATCTTTGTGACGGTGGGAGGAAACCGGAGCACCCGGAGGAAACCCACGCAGACACGGGGAGAACGTGCAAACTCCACACAGTCAGTCGCCTGAGTCGGGAATTGAACCACTGTGCCACCGTGCCGCCCATTTCTTCACCCAGAGAATGGTACACCTGTAGAATTCGCAACCACAGCATGCGGTGGAGGGCAAACAATTTTATGAATTCACAAAGTTGAATATAATACGTGGGGGTAAAAGGGATTTGGGGAAAAAGCAGGAAGAGGCTTGTGAAATGGGTGGACAGAATGAATGAAGGATCAAATGGCCAACTCTTATTTTCTAAATGTTTCTATCAACCAAAGTTAGGTAAATTGGGGTACGGTGTGTACCTTGGAATGACTCCATTAACAACTGTGCTACCCTAGAGAAGGCACTGGCTACTGGTACTCTCACTCGGGTATTCATCCAGAGACCCAGGTAATGTTCTGGGAACCTGGGTTCAAATCCTACCATGGCTAATGGTGGAATAGAAATTTAATAAAAATCAGAATCTGATCAAGAAACCGTTGCCAATTGTCAGACAAATCCATCTGATCGTTAACATTCTTAAAGGACATTGCTGTCCCTAAGGAGGGTTCAGGGGCTAGCAGGGAAGATGGCTGATGGCAGGAGGAGAAGGGAGCATGTCAGGAGAAGAAGCGGGGAAGAAAGCATGTGAGCAAATGAGCAATGTGGGGTAAGAGAGGCACAAGCAAACACATGGAGGGGTAACAGGTGCATGAGTGAATAAGGGGGAAAGAGGGCACATGCATGTGAATGGGGGTGGGTGGGGGAAGAGAGGATTCACAAATTGGGGTGGAAAAAAGGATGTTGAGGGTACCACAAAGACTAAAGGCAGTCAAAGGAATACATTAGCATAAAATAAACTGAAGATTAACGGGGATGGCATCACACCAAAACAAGATAGCTTGTCTATTCAGAGCAAAAATCAGAAGTGGTAGATGCGATTCTAAAAATCAGGAGGAGGAAATAACTGGAATTTTGTAACACAAAAACATGTGTTATCAAGAAATCGAAGTTCCTAAGATTCCATGTGATCTACTTTAAGTATGCATCAGAACTGTGGACAAGACAGACAGGCTGGGGGAGAATCTAGAGGCCTTTGAAATGTGGATACCAAAATGTGTGATAATATGCAAACGATTATTAATTTGGAAAGGGTTCAAAAAGATTTATCAGGATGTTGCCGAGACTGGAGCGTTTGAATTTGAGAGAGACACTGGGACTTTTTTCAGTGGAGCGTGCGAGGTTGAGGGATAACTTTATTAGGGGTTTATAAAATCATGAGGGACACAGATAAGGCAAATAGCAAAGGCCTTTCCCTATGGTGGGGGAGTTCAAAACCACAGGGCATATTTTTAAGGTGAGAGGAGAAAGTTTACTGGTAACTTATTCAAACAGAGGGTAGTATATCCGTGGAATGAACTGCCAAAAGTGGTAGATGCAGGTCATTTAAAGCATTTAAAAGATATTCCGATAGATATATTAATAAGAAAGGCTTGAAGGGTTATGGGGCAAACACATGCAAGTGGTACTGTATTGTTTGGGAGACTTAGTCGGCATGGACAGGTTATATCAAACGATCCATTTCTGTGCCATATGTCTATTTACAATAGAAATGAAGAGAGTTTTGAAACCAGCAAAATCAAACAAAATCAAATAAAAAAGCAACATCCAGTAAAGAAAAATATCAACACTTTAGCCATAGAAGGCAGCAAAAGGATGAGTGGTGCATGATAAGTCAAGGGAGCTCTTCACTGGTTGAAGCAAGACCTAACACGAAGGACGGTGGCTGCAGATGTTGAAAGCCTATCATCACAATCTATGGACATTGCTAGAAGGTGGTGTTTTAGGCATAACCACGTTCTGCAATTTCGGTAAATGAACCTCCCTCTTTTAATTTAAAATTAGGGGCATTCATTTTGAATCAGTATCCAACACCATTTTCAACGTCTCAAATACCAGATACTCAGCAAAACCTTGCATGGCTATTAATTGGCAAACAATGATAGTGCCACATCAGCACCAGATAATGACCAATTCTAACAATAAATTCTTCCTCCCTCCATCCTACATCATTTGTTTAATGTCACAACATCCCTCCCTAAACTAACTATGGATAGACATACAACACATGGATTTTGGATTATTACTACCTTCTCAAGGGCATCTAAGAATGGGCAATAAATGTTGGCCTTGACACAAGGCTTACATTCACTGGATAAGAATTTTCTTTCTTAAAAAATCTCACATCAGCATTATTTGGCCATCCTTCGAATCCACAGAGCTCATGAGCACGTTAAAAATCCAACAATAAATTTTACATGGAGTTGCACTGCTCACTAGGCTGTTTCAATCCAGTTGCTTTGATTATGGGGCAACTGTAACTCTGCCTTCTAAAACTTAACAGCTGTTGACTTATTCAACATGGCAATTTCATTGAAACGCAAGTGACCAAATGGCAACTACTGCATTTTCCAGCACAAGGGATCAATAAGATCCAGAATGGCAGAAGGTGAAATGAAATAAATCAGGGGAAAATGTTTTCTAGATTTAAGAAGGTAATTATAATAGTTTTCAATAAGAATAAAAAAAAATCAACACATGGATCATACAATTCCACTTACCTTTCAAACCCAGGGTCTGTAACTGAAACAATTTTCCAAGCTCAAATGGTAGAACCCGTAACAGGTTATTGTTCAAAAGCAGTTCCCTGAAAGATAAAGAACATCTTTTAAACATGCATAACCTAAAGCTTGAGGGGTTACAATATTATTTTTATTCTTTAAAAGCAAATCAGAATAGGTTTAGAAAATTTTTACATTATGGAAGTCAAGAAAAATAACGCTTATGTTAGTGTGGAATTGTGCAGAACAACAACTGCACATATGCTTAACACTAAAGGGGAGTGAGTAAACATATACAGTAATGAATGTGCAAATCAGTCAATAAGTGCAGAGAACTTGCTCAATCTGTGATCTGCTCTTTACTCCATAGAGATGGCAAATGAGTTGCTTGCTATTTTAAAATAACTTACTAGGCTTTCACTGTAATTATCCACAAAACTCAAGCAGAAAGTTAGGGCTGGTAATCATCAAAAGAACACTTGTCTTTAATGTGTCAATTGTTAGTGTATTGCCAAATTAAACTCATTGGCCCAGAAAGGCAACAGGTAACACTGTTCTCATCTCATTCCTGAATACACTTTCAAATATTCATTTTTTAAAAAAAATTCCTTTCCACATCAACCATCCTTACACTTTCGCTGCATTTCCTCTGGCTAATTCATTCTCTCTTAATCCTTAAATCAAATAATTAAGAGACTACCGGCCATCAACCTCCACACAATGTTTTCAGCTTGCAGACTGAAATTGTACCAGCAAATGTCAAATGGTACATGTGCTTCACACCAGCAAGATTTTGCCTGTTGTCTCAGTATACACAATCATCTGTATTCATGGGAAATAGCAAGCCAGACAACAGCTAATCACAACTGCTGTTCACCAAAATTAGTTAACCTATTACTGCTTCAATCAGCCCACACACAAGGCAAACAAGTCTGAACAGCTAAGTTGATTCAAGTTTTGCATAAAAGATTTGTAGCTCAGGTAACAATTGTCATAGTTGCGGGTATGTTCGCTAAGCTGGGAAGTTGATTTGCTAGGTGACACCTTACAGTGCTTTGTAGCCTTCTGTGAAGCGCTGCTGTCCTCTCTCTCCTAGGATTTATTTGGTTCTGCTCCAGCTGCTTCCAGTTGCCGGTTCCAGTTGTTTGTTGTAGTGGCTGGTATATTGGCTCTAGGTCTACTGTTTCTTGGCAGAGTCTGTGGATGAGTGCTATGTTTCAACGAAAAATCTGAACCTGCAACGGAAGCAGCAGGATCGGAACAAAATAAGTTCCAGGACAGTACAGCAGTGCTTCACTGGAAGCTCCAAAGCACTGAAGATGTCACCGAGACAGGCGTTGAAACTTCTGCAAATCTACTTCCCAGCTCGGCCAACAGATCCACAACTATGGCAGCTAAGTTGACTAAATGAAAAATAAATTCCACATCAAAAATCTATCTTTTAAAAATCTAAATTTTAAAATTTAGAGTGGTTTTGTAGAGTTCCTTCTCTAAAGCTCTAAGATTTTGATCTATTTTCTCACTAAAGTGGCATCTTAAAGTGTCAGCATTTCATTGCATTGTTACACTTTCAGATGACATAGTGAGTTTAAATATTTCATTGCTGCTACGTACAGTGAAACCTCGATTATCCGAATATCAATTATCTGAATATCGGATTATCCGAAGGTAATCTCGAGGCCCTGACAGAAACATTACATCAAAAACGTGTTTCCAACACAAATCGCGTCTTTTATTTACAGAGATTAAAAGTGCACGCAGCCCTGCCGAGAACAGTCCTGAACTGATGGGACCGCAGGCACAGTCTCTAAATGACTGACCTTCTGCCTTCTCTCTCTCCCCACACTTTCCCTGGCATTCTACACGTGCTTGAACCCCAAATCCCCTTTCCCCAGATAATTTCTCCAACATCGTCCTGTACAGCGCACACTATTCGGAAACTCACACCCCAAAAGTCAGCAGCAACAGCAGCCTTGTTGCTGGTGTCCAGTCCGGCTGCCCTGGAGAAGGGGCATGGTGGACAGGGGATGCAGTGTTGGAGGTGTTGGGGGACAGACTGGGAGCGGAGAGAGTGTGGGTGGGGGGTGGTGTTGGATGGGGTTAGGGGTGCGACAGGACGACGTTGGGGGGGCAGCCTGAGAGCAGACAGGGAGGTGGACGTGGAGACTGTGTTGGACAGGGTTTGGGAGGGGATACGGGCAAGGGCTCGGGCCAGTGTGCGGTGTTGCTGCTGCGTAGTCTGAACAGGGACAGACTTTACAGAAACCTCTGAGCCCCAGAGGAAAGGCATTGAATCAATTAACCGAATAATCAATTATCCGAACAAAATAATGCATGCCCATCGCATTCTGATAAGGGAATTAACAATTCAAAAAAGCAGAAATTCTCTCAAAATATTTTTCTTACAAAACAATGAGATTTTCATTTATATTTCTTTTCTTAAAACAAAAGCTGCCTAATCAAATTCTGCTTGCTCTTTGTATAACGCTGATGAGAAGTAAAACCATGCATGACAGGAACTGAACAGCTGTAAAACGAAACATATTATTCTGAAGCACAACAGGTGAACCCTAAAGGCTATGGCTGTCAAGCATAAATTCATGAAGACCACTTGAGAGAGTGTGGTTCAATAAATAATAAACAAGCTCATACAAGAACTTATCGCACACACTAGTGAAATGGCCATCAGTAAACATACAAAAATAAAGAATTAGCAGCATAACAATAGGCATTTACAGAAGTCCAATAGTGCTGTTTGAAAATAAGTTGATGTACTAAAATAACACAAAGTAATTTAGCCAAATAAATCTGTTGTGTCTCCTTTCATCACTGCCCAGATTTTCTTCCAAATGCAAATTGTTGGCTGCTACTAGTGTAGTTACTACTTGGAGTATTCTTTGATTAAATGTGTTTATATTTATATGGAGCCTTCAACAATGTAACATAACATATGGCGTTTTACTAAGTGTGAACAAATTTGACATGAAACCACAAAAAGGATATGTAGGATAGATTACCAAAAAAGTGTTCATGAGATATTAAATATTAGGAGACCCTTAAATGAGGCAAGAGGGGTAAAGAGACGCAAGGTTTTAGGGAAGGAACTAAACAAAATGATCAATTAAAAAGCAATTAAAAATCAAGAATGTTCAAGAGCCCACACCGATCACTTATTGTCAACTCTACTTTCCTGGATTATCCTGGTACTGAAATTGTTAGGGAAGGGCAAGGATGAAATCATGGAAAATTTTGGAAACAAAAAAAAAGATCAAGATTGTTAAAGCCATAATGTTGCTGGATCAACAAGCAGAGGGATGAAGTGTGCACTGGTTGAGCTAAAAGATGTGTCTTGGATGAAGCATGGTTCCTGACCAAGACTGGTCCTGAACTTCTTTTTAATCATTTTATGGGTTTTAATCACAACTTCTAGGTTGTGTTTCACTGCATGTGGAATCCACCTGTCTATTGACGTGTCCAGTTATGGGGCTTACAGTCCCGTTTAAAAGAATGGATGGCAACTTAGTTGATTTTTCAAATTCAGATTAAAAGTTCCAGAGTCTGCTGAGATCACCTGTTTATTTGCAAGTGAACTTGATTTAAGATTTTACTACACATGCTACTTCTCAAATAGAACAACCGTGAAGAACTCAACACCAAGAAACATCCACCTTTACTAAAATGTTAACCACAACATTCACTGGGTTAGAACTTCGACAGAAAAAAAGACTGCAAAATATCTAAAATGTGCAAATTTGCCCAACGACAGTGTGATCTTTAACAGGAGGTAACATGGTGAATCACAGGAAGATTCTTGGACACTGATGTATCATGGTGGATAATGAAGATCTACACTATTAAGTTATGGAATGTTGACTTGATTATGCTGGAGCTTAATGCAGCACACTGCCTTAAAATGTAACTCATGTCTGAGCATAGCAGAGATTATGATGCAACTTTCTATCACCAGCTCAGCAGAACTGTTGGGATTATTTAAAAGGATCTGGACTTCATCCTTGCAATTTAAAAAGTTGAAAAAAAAATCAGGTCAGGAAACATTCATGGATTGAAGAGACAGTAGATTGTACTTCTGGATTTTTCCTATTCTTAAGATATAATAAGGAGGTATTCAAAGTTTGAGAGAAGATTTGTAGCTCGGGTGCTCGCTGTTGTGGTTCTGTTCACCGAGCTGGGAATTTGTGTTACAGACGTTTCGTCCCCTGTCTAGGTGACATCCTCAGTGCTTGGGAGCCTCCTGTGAAGTGCTTCTGTGATGTATCCTCCGGCATTTATAGTGATTTGTCTCTGCCGCTTCTGGTTGTCAGTTCCAGCTGTCTGCTGTAGTGGCCGGTATATTGGGTCCAGGTCGACGTGCTTATTGATTGAATCTGTGGATGAGTGCCATGCCGCTAGGAATTCCCTGGCTGTTCTCTGTTTGGCTTGTCCTATAATAGTAGTGTTGTCCCAATCGAATTCATGTTGCTTGTCATCTGCGTGTGTGGCTACTAAGGATAGCTGGTCATGTCGTTTCGTGGCTAGTTGGTGTTCATGGATGCGGATCGTTAGCTGTCTTCCTGTTTGTCTTATGTTGTGTTTTGTGCAGTCCTTGCATGGGATTTTGTGCACTACATTGGTTTTGCTCATGCTGGGTATCGGGTCCTTCGTCCTGGTGAGTTATTGTCGGAGAGTGGCTGTTGGTTTGTGTGCTGTTATGAGTCCAAGTGGTCGCAGTAGTCTGGTTGTCAGTTCAGAAATGTTTTTGATGTATGGTAGTGCGGCTAGTCCTTTGGGTTGTGGCAAGTCGTAATCATTTAAAACACAGAAATGGAGAACACACACCGGATCATCAACGCCACACTCACAGGAATCCGATTCACTAGAGAGGAAGAAAAGGACAACCAACTCCCATTCCTAGATGTGATGGTACAGAGAACACTGAACAGATAATTCACCACAAAGATATACAGGAAAGCCACACACACACACCAAGTCCTAAACTACAAAAGCAACCACCCTAACACACACAAAAGAAGTTGCACAAAAGACACTGTTCAAAAGGGCCACAACACACTGCAGTACACCAGAACTGCAAAAAGAGGAAGAAGAACACCTATACAATGTCGTCGCCAAAAACGGATACCCCCGCAATTTCATCTAATGCCTAAGGCAAAGACAACGGAATGAGGACATGCCACAACCCAAAGGACTAGCCACACTACCATACATCAAAAACATTTCTGAACTGACAACCAGACTACTGCAACCACTCGGACTCATAACAGCACACAAACCAACAGCCACGCTCAGAAAACAACTCACCAGAACCAAGGACCCGATACCCAGCATGAGCAAAACCAATGTAGTGTACAAAAAGGACTGCACAAAACACTACATAGGACAAACAGGAAGATAGCGAACAATCTGCATCCATGAACACCAACTAGCCACGAAACGACACGACCAACTATCCTTAGTAGCCACACACGCAGATGACAAGCAACATGAATTCGATTGGGACAACACTACTATTATAGGACAAGCCAAACAGAGAACAGCCAGGGAATTCCTAGCGGCATGGCACTCATCCACAGATTCAATCAATAAGCATTTCGACCTGGACCCAATATACCGGCCACTGCAGCGGACAGCTGGAACTGACAACCAGAAGCGGCAGAGACAAATCACTATAAATGCCGGAGGAAACATCACAGAAGCACTTCACAGGAGGCTCCCAAGCACTGAGGATGTCACCTAGACAGAGGATGAAACATCTGCAACACAAATTCCCAGCTCAGCGAATAGAACCACAACAATAAGGAAGTATACTTGGAAAAAAATCAAAACAAAAAAAAATGAGAAGAGAGGAAAAAGCACAAATAGATTCATCTGGAGTTCTCTATCCCAGAGAGAGATTACTTAAACAGGAGCTAGATAGATTTTTGAAATATTAAAGATGGAGGGTTGAGGAGCTGGCTGAAAAAGAGTCCTGAGACAGATCAGCCATGATGTTACAGAATGGTGGGTGAGGCTTGAGGGGCTGAAGGGGCTACTCCAACTCCTTATGTTCCACCCTGTAAATTGCCAAGTACAATACAGAATTTGACAAAATGATAGACATGAAATCTACCATAAAGCAAAAGGAGCCACACTCCACCCAAACAGCAAGTGGGAATAGGTAAATGGAACAGGTAAATATCAAAGAGTAACATGAAAACTTGTTAGCATTTTGGTTCAACTGGTGGGCATCCCATCCTAAACAGTGCACATAATGAGGCAGTAAATATTGTGAATTAGTTTAAATCTTTATCCAAGAAACATACAAACTGAAAAAAAAGGAAGATCTTAAGTGGATTGTGCAGTGCTTCCTGTCCTCAATCCTGTACCTTCCTATCTTACAATATGCTCCCTCAAGATAAATAATGCTTACATTTTCAATAAAACAAGGAAAATAAAAGGAATAAGCAAGAGCTTCCAACCTAAAGCCACTACTGAAAAAAACAGTTCCAATGTGATTAGTATTAAACTCACATAAAGCTCAATTCTAAAATACATAGACTAAAAATGACAGGGTTTTATTTTACCCCATCTCATTGATAATAATTAAAAGTCATAGTAGATGCAAGACAATCATCATTAGACTTGAAGGTAAAAATATTAATCAATTTGTATAGATTGAAATGTGAAACATATGACAAATTTTATAATGTTCAGTTCTATTTTCCAACAAATCAATACTTCAACCCATTCACTGTTTTAATTAAAATCTAAATCCTCCTAGCAAATTGGAAACAAATGGAAAATTGATGCTTAAAATCTGGTCAAAAAAAAACACTGAGCAACTTGCAGTAATTATACAAGTCTGAACATATACTGCAGGTTGTTTTAGGAATATTTGACAAGTTATTAACCGTGCTTCCAGTTTGCACATGACACTAAAGCAGATCTAGAACAGAAGTTATAAATTTCCTTCAACGCCAAACAAAAGTTAAGCCACACAAAGATCAAGTGCAGGTTTTAGGCATTTTAGCATCTTAATCAGTCAAACCAAAGTTAAACACCACATAAATCCCGTTCCTATAAAAGGGCAAATCGGAAATATAATTACATCTTTCATAATTTTAGGACGTCCGAAAAAACCTCTCAGTGGCTACACTTGGAGAATTTAATTGCTGTTTCCTACATAACAGCCAGCCAATTTCCACACACAACAATGTAACATTGACCTGATAAATGTTCATAATAATGTTCAAGGTTAAATACTGACCAGGGCACAGGAAATATACTTTTCAGAATATTTCCACAGGATCTTTCATTCTTAAGAAGAATGACTCTCCATTTAGCAGTTCATTCAAAACATAATTGCTTCAGTAGTACATGGAAGTATCAGCTTTGGTTCTTAAGTTTGAACCAGACCTCAACACACAATCCTTCTGATTGTGGTGGAACATGCTGTCTATTTCTTTAGATTTCTTGCACTGCATTTTCGCTCTTACATTGTGTCTGTATGAATTTTCCATAATCATTCACTAACCCAAGGAAAGACCTAAGCTCCAGTAGACACGTGGGAGCTGGGGTTCCTTTGATCACCCTCATTTTCTTCCAACAGCAAAGCCTGGTGTTGTCGGTTCTGTAACCCAAAGTAGGTCACTTGGGATGCCTGGAACATACATTTTGCCCTTCTAAGGCATACACCAGCCTGGGAGAAACATTTTAGCATGATGTCAAAAGTTCTCTTTATTGGTCTTCCCTGTAATTAGTACGTCATTCAGATAAGTTGCAAATTGGGGTAGCCTTTTAATAATGTTGTCCATGGTCCACTGGAAAAAGGAGCAGGCTGATGATACCCCAATCGCAGTCTTGTACTTTGATATAAACCCTTATAGGTATTAATTATAGCAAACACCTGGGACTCCGCATCCAACTGCAATTGCAGATAGGCAGGGTCATGTTCAGCTTCATAAAGGATCGCACCCTCTCCTTGCCAATTTTGCATATATGCCTCTGAGGGATCAGGTTATTTATCCAGCTGCAAGAAGCAGTTTTACCGTTTGTGTAAAATCCCCATAAAAGTGAACTGAGATGTCAGGCTTCACAATTGGTATGACTGGTGCCGCTCATTCTGCAAACTGCACTGGTTTGATGATTCCTTCGCTTTCCAGCCGATTCATTTCTGCCTTTACCTTTTCCCACAAGGCAAATGGTACCAGGCGGGCCTTGCAAAATCTTGGAATTGCTTCCGGGTCAACGTGCAAAGTGGTTTTGGGCCCATTCGTAGTCCCAAGCCCTTCCTGAAAAACTCCTGGGTATTTCACTAGGACTTCACTGAGGCAGCCGTTTTTCTAACTGAAAAATGTTCAGCCAATCCAGGTGAATCTTTCTCAACCATCCAAGTGAATCTTTCTCAACCAATTGCACCCCAATAATTTAGGCCCTAGCCTTTTACCACCTGTGGTAACTGCACCAACTGCTTTCATAGGAGACTGGAACCGAAGTCATACCCTTAATAGGCAACGGTTCTGTATTGTATGTTCTCAGGCTGGCAGACGTCCTGCACAAACTTTAGGGTTGGAGTTTCAAGTAAACCTTGTTACAGACAGATTCTGCAAACACATACAGCTACTGCTGATATCAGCCTCCTCAGGAACTGGATAACCATTAAACCAAACATTTATTTTAAATCAGTTCCAATTTGGATATCACTAAGCAATTTAGTTGTCCCAACCCACATGTAGGGAGCCGTTCCAGGGTGTGCACTCTCCCGGGTACTGGCCTACGAGCTTTCTTACTAAAGTCTTGGTTGTCTTGAGTCTGCATATAAGTAGCAACTACAATGGCTTGCCGGCCCAGATCCTGATCCCTTTTTGCACTCCTGATTTCCTTCCTCAGTTAACTCCTGTAATCCTTGTATTGCTCCAGGGATTCCCTTGATCCCAGCTGCCTCTATCTGAGCCACACATCCTTCTTTTTACTGGTCAAAGCCTCAACATCTCGTCATCCAGGGTTCCCTATTCCTGCCAATCTTGCCCTTCATCCTCACAGGAACATAGACCTTGAACTCTAGCTACCCCACTTTTAAAGGCCTCCCACTTACCAGAGGTCCGTTTATCTGCAAACAAACTATTCCAATCAACCCCTTCAAACTCCTGTCTAATTCCATCAAAATTCATCTTGCCCCAATTTAGAATTTGACCCTGTGGACCAGTTTTGTCCCTCTCCATAACTATTTTAAAATAGAACTATGGTCATTGGTCCCAAAGCGCTCCCTCACTGTCACCTCCGTCACCTGTCCTGCCCTATTTCCCAACAATAGGTCCAGTTTTCCCCCTTCCAAAGTAGGAGCCTCCATATACTGCTTGAGGAACTTTCCTGAACACACTTAAATACCACGACATCTAGGCCCTTAATGCTCTGGCAGTCCCAATTTATGTTCGGAAAATTAAACTATGACAACCCTATTGCTTTTGCAAGTCTCACCAATCTCCCTGCATATTTGTTTCTCTAATTCCAGTTGAGTAATTGGTGGCCTATAGTACAACCCCAATAACGTCACCACCCCCTTCTTATTTCTTAGCTCCAGCCACAAAGCCTCACTGGATGATCCTTCAGTTATTTCATCTGACTACTGCTGCAAAAAACTCCCACTCCCCTCCTTCCACCACCTCTGTCCTGCCTAAAGCACCTGTACCCTAGCACATTAAGCTGCCAGTCTTGTCCCTCCCTTAGCCATATTTCTCCAATGGCTATAAATATCCCCATCCCACGTACATATCCACACCATGCATTCACTGGCCTTACCTGTCAGCCCTCTTGCATCGAAATAAATGCAACTTAACGCAACAGGCATTCCTTGCTCCCTGTTGTGTTCCAGTCTGACTAGTTTCTTCACCTCACTATTTCTGATTACTATATTTCCTTCCAGCCTTGCATGTGCCTCCCTGCTGTTGAGGGTCCCAATGCCCCTGTGAATCTAGTTTAATCCCTCCCTTGCAGCACGAACAAACCTGGTCAACCAGGGTTTTCCTGATTGTTTACGGTTGTTAACTTGACCAACGACCTAGTGGGCAATGAAGTGAACCAGGTTCCGATCAGTACATTTACCTTCCACCAAGTACCACAAACTCAGACAAAGAACCTCATCAGCCATGTGAACCTAGGAAACCTTTACTTTTAAATCTCAAATAGACACACAAAAAAAGCTTAATCATGTAAAAGTTCAAATATCATAATACACAAGAGTCCCATTGAGAGGGTTTAAAAGATTTACTTAGCCCCATACCTTGTTCTTTTCCCAATGCTCTGTATATTTTCCCTTCCAAGTATATATATTCAATTTTCTATCGAAAGTCTATTGAATCTGTTTCTACCTTCCCTTTCAAGGGCTGCATTCCATAAGATGTGTAAACATTTCCTTGTGGCAGCTTTGATTCTTTTGCTAAACACTAAATAGTTGTCCTCAAGTAATTTCAGTTACTTGGGATCAAATATTTCTCCTTATAGACTATAAATATTCTCTTACTCTTAAGGTTAGCAACTTAAACCCCTCTACTCCATATACATAATTGAGTTTAGCAATCCTAGTACCAAATGCTTTAAAAAAAAACTTTTCTCTGTCCACTCTAAGGCTTAAAATAAAGTGTGCAGCTCAAAATTAAAAATAATACTCTAGCTAAAGGCCAACCAATGTTTTACAAAAAGGTTTAGCACTCCATCACTATTCACAGAATTATATCTATGGACACCCTTCTCAATTTGTACTACCACCTTCAGTTCTCAAATACCACACCACCATTAAAATTTTGCCAATTTGCTTACATTGCCTTTCAGCTTTCTACCAAAATACATCACTTCATTCTTAATGGCAATAACCACTTCCTTAATCAGTCTACAACTGGCTGATTGATTTTTACTTCTTATCAGTCTGGTAGAAAAGTCTCGATTCTGTCCTGTAGTTAGCAATGAATGAATTCTTTGAATAAAGAAAATTTCTTTTATTTTTATAAATATGGTGCAAGCAGACCTAACACAAAAATTCTGAAAATGTCACTTTTTCTTCCATATTCTTGCCTCATAAATGCTCTCTTACCAACAGAAATTTTAAAGAATAATTTATTTTTAAACTACTTCAGCATTTCACCATCCATATTAAGGCTGGAAGCAACAGTCTCCAATTAGCTGAAAAGGCATACTTTCAACCAACTGGATACTATTACAATGAAGTTAGATCAATTGCACAGAATTGGCAAGGTCAAAACTTTCACATTTCAAAGATTAACTTCAAGCAGCTTAAACACGACAAATTAATAATTAATGGG
The DNA here is from genome assembly GCF_020745735.1 of Hemiscyllium ocellatum. NCBI lineage: Eukaryota > Metazoa > Chordata > Chondrichthyes > Orectolobiformes > Hemiscylliidae > Hemiscyllium > Hemiscyllium ocellatum. The sequence continues at coordinate 46,028,028 of NC_083416.1, forward strand.
CCAATGAGTTATCAAAACAAAATAGCTGACAGCAGTGCTCAACAGGCAATAGTTACCCTCAAGATAAATGAATGGAATGTGCTGAAATTCAACATCCAGCACAGTAAAATAATTCACATTTCTGTAGAACAAAAATTATTCTATATTGTGTAAACAGTTTATAAACACAATCTTTGAAATATAATAAATCACAAAAATAAATATTTCCTTCAGTTAGAGAATTTACCTGAGTGATACCATGTTTCCAAGCTCAGATGGTAAACTCCGTATCTTGTTGCACGATAGGTCTAAATAAACCAGATTATGCAGTTTGGCAATATCAGGAGGAATACGTGAAAGGGAGTTGTCACCAAGATGCAATGCAGTCAAGTGTGTTAATGACCATAATGACGAACTCAAACTTCTAACTCTCCCTACACAACAGATAAAAGAAGAAAAAGTTACAAATTCCTTCCATTGTGTCTCAATTCTCTTCAGATAAACAGGCAATGAGTAAACTTAAGTTATACATGTACACTAACATTCATAATGTAGCCATTTACCATGCTCCCATTGTACGCATCTGAACTTAAGATTACAATATCACCATCTAAACAAAGATAGTAATATATACATAACACTCAATCATCTTGTCTAGGTGACATATTTACAGTTACAGGTAAGAGATGCAAGGATGCGGAGGGGGAAAAGTAGGGTGTTTGAAAATCACGATAGGCTAGAGCTTGCTGCCCACCATGGTGGTGAAAGCTGACACTGATTTCAAGAGAAAATGGGACCAATTGGACTGTTGCTTGGACAGTTGGCATAGATTCAATGAATGAACCATCCAGCAACTTTCTGTTCCAGAGAAAGGAACAAAGCTCACAGACAAAATTGGGCAGTCCCACACTTAGTTAACTTTTTGTAAAACTAGAGCCACAGAGGTTGAGCAGGCAAAAGCATTATAACCCACAACTAAGTAGTGTCCACTAGCAAGTAGTAAAAGTGCCTAACCACCTTGATGGACAATGTCAGCACCTCAGTCATCAAGCTGCACTTCTTAGCAGTAACTTGTTCTTTCACGATCAGTTTCAGTTCCATACAGAGCAGTTAACTCCAGATCTCATTACAGGAGAAAGTGAGGTCTGCAGATGCTGGAGATCAGAGCTGAAAATGTGTTGCTGGAAAAGCTCAGCAGGTCAGGCAGCATCCAAGGAACAGGAGATTCGACATTTCAGGCATAAGCCCTTCTTTAGGAATGAGGAAAGAGCTCATTACAGCCTTGGTCCAAATATGACCCAAAAAGGCTGATTTCCAGAGATGAAGGAAGACTATCCCTGGAGATCAAGCAGTATAGGGTAGATTGTGGTATTAAGAAGCCAAGCAAAATTGAAATCAATGAGAATCAGGAGAATGAATTCCACTGGTTTGAGTTGAAATGTAACACAAAGGAAAATGGTTGTGGTCATTCATCTCAATTTGAGGAAATCAATAAAGAAGTTCTTTAGGGTGGAGTCCTAGACCCAACCATTTTCAGACCTTCTCTCCATAAGGTTGGAAGCAGGAATCTTTGACGACTGATAAGCGATCCATCATTCAAGACACTTAGGTTTGCGTCTGCACGTCCACCTGGACAACATTCAAGCTTGGAGTGAAACATGGCAAGCATACATGCCACAAGTACCAGGCAATGACCACCATCAACAAGAGAGAATCTAACCATTACCTCTTGATATTCAAAGATGTCAATGTCACTGAATTCTATGCAATTGACATGCTGGTGGCTCACCATCAAGCAGCAAGTTCTCAACCAACCAGACATATAAATAATGCAGCAAAACAAGGGAAGCAATTAATTGTTGGATAACTAGTTTCCAGATTCTCTGAAGCCATGTCACCATCTAAGAGGCAGGAATAAGAAGCATGATAGAAGGGAATAACTCAGATTGTCACTAGCATCTAAAGGGAGCGGGAGATTTTTATGGACAGTAGATAAAAGTGCAAGTCTAATACAACATCACAGTTGAGTCGGTTGTTGAGTAGCAGTTGGTAGGGACTGTCTTTCAACTCCATTAATTTTGAAAAATGTAAAGTTTCTAAACTAACCCAGGGAATGATAGGCATTTGAGAGAAAGCAGATTTGTTAGTCAGGATGAATAATTTCCACTTTCTACTAATCCCCAGCTTTTAATAATATCACATAAGTAACTGAAGTTATAGTGCTCAAAAGTTAAGTGTACTTACAAGCTAGACAGACGAGGGTATCTTAGCTCAGCCAAATGGAAAACTCATTCTGTAGACATGATTTGGAGATGCCAGTGTTGGACTGGGATGTACAAAGTTAAAAATCACAATACCAGGTTATAATCCAACAAGTTTATTTGGAAGCACTAGTTTTCGGAGCACTGCTTGAAAGAGTTCTCTAATCTGAACACTGTTGCAATTAATGGATTCTTGGATAAATACTTTGGGCGGCACGGTGGCACAGTGGTTAGCACTGCTGCCTCACAGCGCCTGTAGACCCGGGTTCAATTCCCGACTCAGGCGACTGACTGTGTGGAGTTTGCACGTTCTCCCCGTGTCTGCGTGGGTTTCCTCCGGGTGCTCCGGTTTCCTCCCACAGTCACAAAGATGTGCGGGTCAGGTGAATCGGCCAACCTAAATTGCCCGTAGTGTTAGGTAAGGGGTAAATGTAGGGGTATAGGTGGGTTGCGCTTCGGCGGGTCGGTGTGGACTTGTTGGGCCGAAGGGCCTGTTTCCACACTGTAAGTCTAATCTAATCTAATCTACTGTAACAATCCATGGTGTGAAAGGTGGCCCAGCTGTAAAAGGAGGGGAAGGAGGGGTATGGAATGATACTACTGATAAAAGGATTCTTTAATTAGGGAAGTAGGCAATTCTGCAGCAATCAATGTGGCTCTGGGATGCCTGTTGTGGCCTGGTGCTAGGATCTAGGATGTTACAGAATGGCTGCAGGACAATCTTCTGATGAGGGTGAACAGCCAGAGACCATGGTCCACTTATGACACAAGCAGGAGGAGGATGCAGTTCTGTAACGGAATTTAGGGAGCCATACAGATGGTTAGTAAATGGAGCCTCTTAAGTAGTCTCCAAATTACCCCTAGTGCCACATGCAAGTGAGTGCAGAAATATAAAGATAACACAAATGAATGTGGTTGGAAAGAAGATGCAGAAGGGAGGCCTTTCGATTAGTGGAAAATTTGTACCAGCTCTTGTGGAAATGACACCTGTACAAGCTAAATAAAGTTGGGACTGAATTCCTTGTAGGGAGTTTCACTAGAGTTATTGGAGAGGGTTTAAATTAAATTAGCAGAGATGAGGGAAACAGGAAAGAATATTCGAAAGCAATCTCAGATTGCCAAAGTGCTGGGAGAAACAGAGAGCACTAGAATAGAGAACAGTACATTCAATATGTGGAGGCAGAATAAAGGGAGAAAGTAATGAAGTCTAAAACAGGAGTTATACTACAGGCATGTAAATGCAAACAGCATAGTTCATAAAGGTTGGTGAGTTAAAAGGCAACAATTACCACTTGGGATATTGTGGCACCATCATAAACCTGGCACAAAGAGGGGCAGAGAATCAAATTTCAACAGCACAGATAACTGCCTTACAGCCCATTACATCTGCACTGCTCAAAAATAACCTAACGATTCTAACCCCATTTCCCAGCACTTGGCCCACAGCCTTGTATGTCTTGGCAACGCAAGTGCACATCTAAATACTTAGATGTTGTGGGTCTCTGCCTCTACACCCTTATTAGATAATGAGTTCCAAATTCCCACCACCCTCTGGGTGAAAAAAAAAGGTTTTTAATATCTCCTCTATACCTTCTGCAACTTAACCTTAAATCTATGCACCCCTGTCATTGATCCCTCTGTCAAAGGGAAAGTATCTTCTTGTCCGTGTCACTCAGTTTAATACATCTCAATCATATGTCCCCCTCTTAATCTTCTCTAGTCTTGAAAAAAAAACCCAGTCTGTCTAATCTCTCTTCAAAACAAAAATCTGCACACTAGGTAACATTCTGGTCAATCTCCTCTGCATGCTCTCCAGTGTTATCACATTTCTCCCATAATTCCAAAACTGCATGCAATACTCTAGCTGTAGCTGAACCAACTTATTCTACAGTTCCAATATAGCCTCTATGCTCTTAAACTCTGCCTCGACAAATAAAGGCAAGTTATGCCTTCTTAACCATCTTGTCCACCTGTCCTGATGCTTTAAGGCATACATGCACAATAAGGTCCCTCTGATCCTGCATGATTCCCAGGGTCCTCCTGTTTGTCATGTATTCCCTTGCCCAAGTCCTTCCCCTTAAACTTAGCCAGATTCAATTCCATTTGCAACTGATCAACCCATTCTGAAAAGCCAATTTATGTACTCTTAGTCTAAAGCTATTCTCCTCACTACTTAAAATCCCATCAACCCCATCAGCAGATGTATGAGAACACCACCACCTACAAGTTCCCATCTACTCCACACTTTCATGATGGAATGACATTGCCATTTCCTCACTTAAAATCCACGGAATTGATAACAGCTCTGTGGTTCTCTCCAAGTCATAAATGCTGCAGCAATTCAAGGCAGTGAACAGTGAACACATGGCAATGTTGTTCCATCACAAAAGTGTGGAATAATTGGGAACTTGTAGGTGGTGATGTTCTCACACATCTGCTGATGGGATTGATGGGATGTTAAGTAGTGAGGAGAATAGATTTAGACTACTGACATAGATGGGCTGGTCAGAATGGGCTGATCAGTTGCAAATTTAATTGAATCTGGCTAAGTTTGAGGGGAAGCACTTGGGCAGGACAAATAGCGCAAGGGAATACATAACAGGAGGACCCTGGAAACCATGCAGGATCAGAGGGACCTTGATGTGTATGACTTGACATTCATGTACACATTACATTAATTCTCAAAATCCCAAAGCGCTTCACATGGCCACATAATACCATCAGGATATGAGACTTACAATCCTATTACCCTGTTTTACACAGCTTGAAAACAATACACAAGTCAGAAAGGGGATAACTCTCCAACTAACAATCCTGAACCAGTGCAGTGCATCCTGAAAACTCTATACAGAATACCGCAACAATAAGATGCTAACAAGAGGCTGTGTGAATGAAATCAAATGGTGGGGCGCCAGTTGTGGGAACTAACTTTTACAGCCTTCTTTAAATTTGAATATTATTACTGCACACATCCAGGCAAGTATTTTGAGACTATTTATTGAATTTATACAAAAACTTCAGGACATTGTAAGGGTAATTTTACAGCCAATTAAGCACTTGAAAAGGATTGCCCCTGCTGTAATGTAGGAAACAGCAACCATTCTGTCTACAAGACTCCCCAATCCAAAATGACATAGCATAAGAGAACATTTAGCATATTGTACCTGAGCTACTTAAGAGTCCAGACGTACAGCATGGAAACAGACCCTTTGGTCCAACTTGTCCACGTCGACCAGATATCATAACCTAATCCAGTACCATTTGCCAGCACTTGGTCCATTTCCCTCTAAACCCTTCCTATTCATATACCGACCCAGATGAATTTTAAATGTTGCAATTGTACTCGCCTCCACCACTTCCTTTGGCAGCTCATTCCATACATGCACCACCCTCTGTGTGAAAAGGTTGCCCCTTTAGGTCTCTTAATTCTTTTCCCTCTCACCCTAAACCTATGCCCTCTAGTTCCGGACTCCCCCACCGCAGGGAAAATCCCTTGTCTGTTTATCCTATCCATGTACCGGATGATTTTAAACCACTATAAAAAGTCAGCCCTCAGCCTTCAAAGCTCTCGGGAAAACAATCCCAGCCTATTTTGGCCTCTCCCTCCAGCTCAAATCCTCCAACCCTGCCAACATCCTTGTAAACCTTTTCTGAACTCTTTCAAGTTTCACAACATCTTTCCCATAGGAAGACGGCCAGAATGGCACACAATGTTCCAAAAGTGGCCTAACCAATGTCCTGTACAAGCATAACATGACCTCCCAACTCCTATACTTAATGCTCTGACCAATAAAGGAAAGCCTTCTTCACTATCCTATCTACCTGTGACTCTACTTTCAAGGAATTATGAACCTGCACTCCAAGGACTTTGTTCAGGAACACTGCCTAGGACCATACCATGAAGCGTATAAGTCCTGCTCTGATTTGCTTTTCCAAAAATGCAGCACCTTGCATTTATCTAAATTAAACTCCATCCACCACTCTCAGCCCACTGGTCCATCTGATCAAGATCCCGTTGTAATCCGAGGTAACCTTCCTCGCTGTCCACTATATATCCAATTTTGGTGTCATCTGCCAACTTACTAACTGTACCTCCTATGTTCACATCCAAATCACTTACATAAATGACAAAAAGTAGTGGACCCAGCACCGATACTTGTGGCACTCCACTGGTCACAGGTCTCCAGTCTGAAAAGCAACCCTGCTCCATCACCACCACCCTCTGTCTTCCACCTTCAAGACAGTTCTGCGTTCAAATGGCTAGTTCTCTCTGTATTCCAACAGATCTAACCTTGCTAACCAGTCTCCCATGAGGAACCTCGTCAATCGTCTTCTTTATTTTAATAATGTCACAAGATTTACGTGCATTTTGAAAGGCATAAACAAGTTTGTGGTGAACTTCAAGCCAACAGACTAATTTCTGACGGCTTTGTAGAACACCCATGTTCTGTCTGCAAAAAAAAAAGAGACTGAGCTTCCAGCTGCCTGCCACTTTAACATACCAGTGTGTTCCCTGATCAACATCGGTCTCAGGTTTGCTGCAGTGCTCCAACACAGCTCAGCACAAGCTGGAAGATCAGCACCTTATTTTCCACTCGGGAACTCGGCAGCATTCTGGACTTAATATCAAGTTCAACAAATTTTAGGGCTTGAGACACTGCTGTTACCCCAACCCCCACAACCCAGGCCTCGTCATCACATTGGGTTGTGTGTAGTACCAGCCTATGTCAGTTACTAATAGCTCCCATGAGCAGCTATTCATTCCCCCAGACAGATCTTTATCCACTCCTTTGTTTTTCCTCTCTCTCTTTTGAGCTCTATTTCCACCTACTGTTTATTCTTGCCCATTCCCTTTTGCCCATCTGCTCTACAAATATCAACATTTTCTTAGCTCCATCAGTTCTGAAGATGGTGCACTAGACCTGAAACGTTAACTTTGATTTATCTCCACAGATGCTGCCAGTCTTTCCAGCAATTTGTTGAGATCAACTCCTGACTTCTACGCTTTAGAGTTTGATAGAGACACCATGCTGTGTGGAACTGAAATCATGAGTATAACAGGTCAGGAAAGAACTGAAGGGCTCCTTTCCCTGCAGGATATTAGTGAACCATAAGTTTTTAAACTTTTGGTCTGGTAGCTTGCACAGTTTTGTTTTTGCAGCAGCCTACAAAATGGCTAGATTCATGGGCTCAATTTCATAAAAGGCAATAGTGGAATTTGAATATTCAACCCCTGTTGATGCCCTTTGCAGATCAAATTCTACTCTAGTCCAGCATAATGTAATGATTGTGCCCAAATGATTTTCATATTTGATTCTTGCAGTCTAGATCACAGCACAAAATTGCCCATTGTGCAGTTTAAGAATAATGGATGGCACTGCTTTTCATGATATTGCATGCGATTGCAAGATTTTAATTGCATTCCAAATCTGCAATATCATTGCTTACAATGAGAATCACTGGTTTATGGTAACAAGACATCTCAAACAAGATAGTATGGGACTTTTGCTATGTTCTGCAGAGTACAAAAGCGCACAAATAAACAGCCCTCACTCTATGTAACTGGTAATTGACAAGAGGAAAATTCATGCTCTAGTAGGGAATTCAACAGATAATCAGATGTTAACATTATCAGATGCTGGAACACAGTATATGGGGAATTTAGATACATCTAGCTGTGCTGACAGTAAACAATGACCAAAATTGATAAACTACATTCCATTGTGCAGAACAGCCTTTACCTTTCTACAAATGTCAAGTTATATGATTATTTTCATACATCCCAGGAGAGTAAATGTGCATGCTGGTCTCAGGTATGCGATAGATTTTAAATTTAATTTTGAAAAATTGTATAAAGTACATAGGTGAATTCATGCATAGTACTCACCACTGATTTCCAACTCTGCCCAGTATGATTTTTTCCCATTTGCTGCTTCTTCTGAAGACATAATTGTATACATTTTCCGGGGATCAGATGGATCATATTTTTCTTTGGGCATTCCGGTCACACTGAAATGGTAACAAATTAAATTTAATATGTTCACACTTTCTGACATGAAAAACAATATTATATGAATATAGTACATACTTGAGAAGATTGTGATCAAAGAAATTATAATCTCAGAAATAAAACTTAGGGTGATTGAAGCCATCATAAACTACACTTCATCATCCACACCAATGCACCAAGACTGAACCAGACCATTCAAAACTTTGAGTCAGAGCTATGTTTCAATCCACACACCTTCTTGCCAGAACTAGTTACCTTAAGTTCAACCATTACACAGTTTTGACAATCTCAGGTGACTGACTTTTTAAAATTCCCTTTGTGCTAGCCCCATATCTTTTTCCATGCTCCAAGTGTATTTTTATAAATTCAAGTCCTGCGTTCAGCCAAGTTTACCCATCTTCGTTAACCCGCCACCCCAAACGTCCATGCTATTCTCCCGAGTCTGTTAACCAATTTAAATTTTAAAATTGTGATTTCCAGTTCAGCACTCCATAGTCTTCCAACTTTCATCTTTCACTATAGATTCTGGATAATCCTTAGAACATCAATGCTGGTAGGAACAGACTCCTCAAGTGTTGGAGCCTCTTTTTTCCTCTGATTAATCTTCCAAAAAGGTATCTTTTCAAACATTATCAACCCTCATCTGTTGACACCATAGTGTTAATTTATTTGCTATCTATTCTAACCTCTTGCAATTTCTATTATCAAATTAACATGAAAGATTTTAGAAAAGTTAAGAAAAAAAATTGGATTATGGTAGAAAATTGGCCCCATTGTACTCCAAATGAATTTAAGTGTAAAAAGATTGTTAACTTAGATTTAACTTGAATCCACCCATTTACTTGTATGGCTCCTTTCTACAGAGAAGTTTGCAGATGTGTCTTCATAACATTTTCAAAAAAATACTTGAACACAACTGGTCCTCATTAGGATCTCAAATGATGTGGAGGAATGCAACAGAATTGAAATTTTACTTTGCTTTGTCCATCAAAAACACATTACTTCTTTATTTCATTCTCTACGGCTTTTGTAATTTCATTAATATACCTCCCCAAAGAAAACAATCCCCCAAAATAAATAGCATCCAATGATGTAACTGATGCAGTGCATTTATTGGAGGTCAAATCGGTCTCCACACAACCAGTTTCTTCACAGTTCTCCTCTGTAAATTATTCGAATTATTTAGAATGAACAGTTTTAACAGCCTCAAATAGAACTGGATTTTAGCGAATGCAAAACTTTTCAATGCAGGTAACCTATCAAAACTATGAACCACTTTATCAATGTGTGTAAATGACATCGAATCAAAGGCCCACACAGATTCAAAATTTTCACAATGTGATTTCATGCAAATAAAAATCAGCATAAAATTTTCAAAGTTCATGCTTAAAAATTCTTACATATTTCCTGGACAAACAGCAAATGGGACTAGTAACTCAGAATTCAAATTTAAGCCACAGACCAGCAGCTTGAGAAATTTAAAAAGTGGATTTCAAAAAATTCTGGAGAGAAAAAAAAATCACTAACTAGAGAGGGTCCAAAAAATCTTGCTGAATTCCCTGAATTTCTTATAGGAAGGATATTTGCCACATTTAGAACCATAAGAATATGGTTGACTTAATTGCAAGCCACTTAGCCTGTCAAATCATAATTGTGTGGTTTAAGACAACCATCACCATTCCAGAGCAACAAATGTCAACCTTGTCAGTGACACCTATGTCCAAAAAAACTTCTTCTTAAAAACCAGATTACCTATTTTAGTCTTTAAGCAAACTGCATCCCTGACTTTTATCATAGTTATTAATACAAGTAGCAACAGGGTAGAGAGACATCTATTAAAGAAAATAGAATACTCCAGTTGATTTTGAAAGTATTAGGTTAATTTTGAGAAAAAAAAGTATTACTTTTCTACTGTTGAGATGCTAAAAAAACCTTTCAAGCCTTCAAATATCATGTATGAACATAAGTTTAATGAACAGCATACTTCAAAAGAAAATGCAAATAATTTTCAAAACTCAATTACTAATAACCTATTTTTCCCCTGTACTAGTCAGGCTTTCAGATTCTCAGCACCTCTCTTCCAGAAAGATGCAATAGCTTGTTCAGTGTAGAGCACAAAAGGGAAATCAAAGATATTTATTAATATTAAAACATATGCAAATATAAAAAGTATTGCAAGTTTGGGTTTCTAGTTTTTGAGTTAGCAACTGGAGAGTTTTCAGTGTGCCTGAAGTTCTTGCATGAGAATTCAATAAATGGATCAGATGCTTTAAAGTTTTTTTGGGATTTACTTTAATAATAAAGACAGAATGACCTATTGCAGCCAGGTATACTGGCTTTTAGCAGCAGTCCTGGCTGCTTGTTTTTAAAAATACGTATTCAGTTTGGGGCAGTAAAGAGTAGAGTTCTCAGAGTCTGCAATATCTCTCATGCAACCAGCACCAGCCCCAATTCCATTTCCTATGCATGCCACATGCTAGGGAGATTAATTCTGTAACAGTGGTGATTTCTTTAAAGACAAGTGTTGGAAGCTGCCTTTAGAGTCATGAGTTTGGGTACATTGGTTGAGTTTTACAATTGAACAAGATAAACAAGTTTCATTTTTTTGGAAGTTCATTCACAGGCGTCACCAGCTAGGCCAGGATTTATTGCCTGCATGGTGGTAAGAGTCAACAACATTGCTCTGCATCTGGAAACACACATGCAAGGCAGACCAGCTATCAATGGCAGTTTCTTTCCCTAAAAGGACATTAGTGATCCAGATGGGTTTTTTCAACAATCAACAACAGATTCATGGTCTTCATTAAAGTCTTACTTTCACCAACTGTCATAGCGGGATTCAAACCCAAACTACCTAGGGGATCTACCCGGGTCTTTGGATTAACAGTCCAGAGGCAATACCACTAGGCCACTGTCTCCCCTATCGTTTAGAAAGTCCATAGAGGTTCCTTAGTCTGAAGGGAAGTCCCCACAGATGAGAGAGAGCACACGAGAGAGAGAGAGAGCACGAGAGAGAGAGAGAGAGAGAGAGAGAGAGCACACGAGAGAGAGAGAGAGAGAGAGAAAGAAAGAGAGAGAGAGAGAGAGAATTTTGAAAAGTTTAATTTTGAGTTTGGAGCAGTTCTATGAAGGATAGGATGTCTATAAAAAACAATGCTCCCCAAAAGGAAGAATATGTCAAGAAACAGGTTTCCTTAGAGTGAAAAGCTAATGTTAGCCCCTGACCAGAAGTTCTGGGATAAACACTTGAAAAGGTTTTTTTTTAAAGTGAAGTACATTAAAGCAGATGTACAATAACTCCAGAAAGAAGCTATCTGCAATTCAAGTCTTAGAAATCACAAATAACAAAAGTTACTGAAGTGTTAGCGACAAGGATTCTGCTGCGATTATTGTACAAATGTTGTTTTGGGCACTATACAAAAACTACTTGGTTTCTTTTCAATATATAAAAAGGACTGTTTTGGGATTAATGGGAGTATGCTTTACTGTGCACTTAATATTTGAATTTGTATTATAGGTAGATGGTTTGGCTTATTCTATTTTATAACAATTTGTTTCATAAACTTGTTTCATTGTTAAGGAAAAACCTGTAGCAGCACACATATCTATTTCAGCAGAGAACACTTTGCTAAAACTCAAACAAATTAAAATATGATCGGTCAAGCTATGTTAGTAGCTGAGATCTGACTTAGCCGGTAAAACATATTCGAAGCTGCTTTGTGTAAACAAAAGAAATTGTCCAATTACAGCACTAAACACAACATACATTTTAAAAAAGGAAATTCAATGCTTGAAAATAACAAAGTGTAATTAAATGTAACTTTTAACTAAGTGGACTGAAAAAAAACAAAGCAAAGTTGGAGAAACTTAGCAAGTCTGGCAGCATCTCTGGGTAGACAAAGTTAGAGTGTTTTAACTTCAAAATTACTCTTCTTTGGAAGACCTGCGGAGTTTCACCCACCACTTCCTAATTTTATTCCAGGCCTCCAGCATCTGTAGTATTTTGATTTTACAGCACATAGTGGTAACTTTGTACATCCCAGTATACCACTCCCAATTTGTCTAGAAATGGTGAAATTAGCTCTCAACACTGAACGACTCAAGGCAACAGCTTTTGGCAATGACCTTAAATCCCCTTCTGCTGCTATTCTTTTGGTCCAAGGCAGAAATGCCACATTTGCCAGCTTCTTGCTTAGATACTTCCTGAGTTCCAACAATTTCTATAAAAATGGATAAAACTAGCAAAAGTGGAAATTGAAATGGGAGAATGAATAGTAACATCAGCAGTCACTTGAAAGAAAGTTTTAAATGATGAACATAAATTTTAAAAAGGCAGTAAGTCACTTAAATCAAAAAGGTCCTAAAAGTGGCAAATCATTGAATCACAGATGTACAGCATGGAAACAGACCCTTCGGCCCAACCCGTCCATGCCGACCAGATATCCCAACCCAATCTAATCCCACCTGCCAGCATCTGGCCCATATCCCTCCAAACACTTCCTATTCATATACCCATCCAAATGCCTGTTAAATGTTGCAATTGTACCAGCCTCCACCACATCCTCTGGCAACTCATTCCATACACGTACCACCCTCTGCGTGAAAACGTTGCCCATTAGGTCTCTCCTATATCTTTCCTCTCAGACCCTAAACCTATGCCCTCTAGTTCTGGACTCCCCAAACCCAGGGAAAAGACTTTGTCTATTTATCATAACCAAGCCCCTCAAAATTTTGTGACCTCTAGAAGGTCACCCCCTCAGTCTCCGACAGGGAAAAACAGCCCCAGCCTGTTCAGCCTCTCCTTGTAGCTCAAATCTCCAACCCTGGCAACATCCTTGTAAATCTTTTTTGAACCCTTTCAAGTTTCACAACATCTTTCCAATAGGAAGGAGACCAGAATTGCACACAATATTCCAACAGTGACCTAACCAATGTCCTGTACAGCCATAACATGACCTCCCAACTCCAGTACTCAATACTCTGACCAATAAAAGGAAAGCATTCCAAACACTTTCATCACTATCCTATCTACCTGCAACTCCACTTTCAAGGAGCTATGAACCTGCACTCCAAGGTCTCTTTGTTCAGTAACACTCCCTAGGACCTTACCATTAAGGTGGACAAGTAAAACCCTTTGGATGCTCCTTAATTCTATTCGTCAAAGCTATCTCATGTCCCCGTTATGCCCTCCTGATTTCCCTCTTAAGTATACTCCTACTTTCATTATACTCTAAGGGTTCACTCGATCTCTCCTGTCTATACCTGACATATGCTTCCTTCTTTTTCTTAACCAAACCCTCAATTTCTTTAGTCATCCAGCATTCCCTACAGTTACCAGCCTTCCCTTTCACCCTGACAGGAATATACTTTCTCTGGATTCTTGTTATCTCATTTCTGAAGGCTCCCCATTTTCCAGCCATCCCTTTACCTGCGAACATCTACCTCCAATCAGCTTTCAAAAGTTCTTGCTTAATACCGTCAAAATTGGCCTTTCTCCAATTTAGAACTTCAACTTTTAGATCTGGTCTATCCTTTTCCATCACTATTTTAAAACAAATAGAATTATGGTCGCTTGCCCCAAAGTGCTCCCCTACTGACACCTCAGTCACCTGCCCTGCCTTATTTCCCATGAGTAGATCATGTTCTGCACCTTCTCTAGTAGGTACATCCACATACTGAATCAGAAAATTGTCTTGTACACAATTAACAAATTCCTCTCCATCTAAACCTTTAACACTATGGCAGTCCCAATCGACGTTTTGAAAGTTAAAATCACCTACCATAACTACCCTATTATTCTTACAAATAGCTGAGAGCTCCTTACAAGTTTGTTTCTCAATTTCCCTCTGACTATTGGGGGGTCTACAATACAATCCCAATAAGGTGATCATCCCTTTCTTATTTCTCAGTTCCACCCAAATAATTTCCCTGGATATATTTCAAGGAATATCCTCCCTCAGCACAGCTGTAATGCTATCCCTTATCAAAAATGCCACACACCCCCCTCCCTTTCTATCCTTCCTATAGCATTTGTATCCTGGAACATTTAGCTGCCAGTCCTGCCCATCCCTGAGCCATGTTTCCTTAATTGCTATGATATCCCAGTCCCATATTCCTAACCATACACTGAGTTCATCTGCCTTCCCTGTTAGGTCCCTTGCATTGAAATAAATGCAGTTTAATTTATTAGTCCTACCTTGTCCTGCCTGCCCTGACTGACTCACTTCTGTTCTCAGCTGTACCCATCTCAGTTCGATCTCTTTCCTCACTATCTCCCTGGGTCCCACCCTCCCATCTTACTAGTTTAAATCCTCCCAAGCAGTTCTAGCAAATTTCCTTGCCAGTATATTAGTCCCCTTCCAATTCAGGTGCATCCGTCCTTCTTGTACAGGTCACTTCTACCCCAAGAGATTCCAATGATCCAAAAATGAGAATCCTTCTCCTATACACCAGCTCCTCAGTCATGCATTCATCTGCTCTATCCACCTATCCCTGCCCTCGCTAGCTCGTAGCACTGGGAGAAATCCAGATACTACTACCCTTGAGGACCTTCTTTTTAAATTTCTGCCTAACTCTCTGTAATCTCCCTTCAGAGTCGAAACCTTTTCCCTTCCAATGTCGTTGGTTCCAATGTGGACAATGACCTCCTGCTGGCCCCTCTCCCCCGTGAGAACATTCTGCACCCTGAGACATCCTTGATCCTGGCACCAGGGAAACAACACACCATTGTGCTTTTTCTCTGCTGGCCACAGAAACGTCTGTCTGTACCTCTGACTACAGAATCTCCTAACATAATGGATCTCTTGGAAGTGGACGTACCCCTTGTTGCATTAGAGCCAGTCTCAATACCAGAAACTTGGCTATTCGTGCTACCTTCCCCTGAGAATCCATCACCCCCTACATTTTCCAAAACAGCATACCTGTTTGAAATGGGTATATCCACAAATGACTCCTGCCCTAGGTGCCTACTTCTCTCACCTTCCTGGAGTTAACCCACCTATGTGACTGTATCTGAGACTTGGCCCCCCTCCCCCCCCCCCCCCTTCCTATAACTGCCATCCATCACATACTGTTGCAAATTCGTCAGCTTGTATCTGTCTCTCCAACCGATCCACTCGATCTGATAAGATTCGCATCCAACAGCATTTATGGCAGATATAATCTGCAGTAACCCTTAAACTCTGTTTAAACTCCCACATCTGACAAGAAGTACACATCACTGCAAAGGCTATTTTTGCTCCTTCACAATCTACAGACCCTGAAACTAACACCGTCTTATTCCTCTATAAACACTGCCCCAGGTTAAATTAATAGGTATGGCTTATATTTTAAGTTTAATCGAGAGACTTATCTCCAAAAAAGATATCTTGAGAAAGAATCCACTATATTCACTACTGCAGCCTCTCTCGGGCAGACTTCAAACAACAATTAACTTATTGGATTCTGTGCTGTGAACTTCGCCCAACAGTTCCTCCAAGATTAGTTGTGAATTTCACTGTTTGTTAATTTTCCCAGATGCACTCCGATGTCCAGCATACATGAATTCAAACAGCAAAGGCAGCAACTGTGCAGGTTCTCTCTCTCTCTCTTGCACTGTCCTCACCATGAAGTTGAAGCATTGGATTTTAATTTTCAAAAGCTTACGAGATTCAGGAAAGGTTCCATTGAATTGAACAATAACACATGTAACGCACTTATTCAAAAACAGGACCGGAGACAAACCTAAGTTTCTCAAGTACAAACCACTCATATCTAGATTACACCTTTAATAATATGCAAAACTTCCAAAGGATTGATGTCATATGAACATTATACAAAGCAAAAGGTAGCAAAATTGAGACATGGCCAAAAAAGCTGAGTCAAAGAGGCATATTTTAAACATGCCTTTCTACTGCCTTCCAAAGATATACAAAACCAACACGTTTCATCATATCAGGCAATGGGACCCAGTGCGAGAACCTCTCTGGCTATGTCGAAGGCATCTTGAAACCCATTGTACGGGGGACCCCCCAGCTTCTTCCTGACAGGAACTCAGCACTCATGGACCAATTGAACCAGAAATATTCCTTGTCACAATGGATGTTTCAGCACTCTACACCAGCAACCGCCACAATGACAGCATCGCGGCAACAACCTCAGTACTCGACACTAACAACTATTAATCTCCAAGCACCTTCCTACAACTCATCTGCTTGATCCTTGACCACAACATTTTTACCCTTGACAACCAGTTCTTCATCCAGACACACACAATAGCCATGGGGACCAAATCTGTATCCCAAAACGCCAACATTTTCATGCACAGGTTCAAATAGGACCTCTTCTCTACGCAGGGCCTCCAACCAACACGATACATCAGGTATACGGATGGCATTTTCTTCCTCTGGACCATGGCTAGGAGTCACAAACAACTACACAGTGACATCAACAAATTTCATCCCACCAAACTCACCACGGACTACTTTTTAGTATCGGTCTCATTCTTGCATCTCCATCAAGGACGAGTAACTCAGCACATCACTGTACAGTAAACCCACCGATAACCTCACAATGCTATACTTCTCCAGCTTCCACCCAAGATATCAAAACAGCCATCTCCTACAGACAAGCCACACATATACGCAGGATCTGTTCAGATGAGGAGGAGTGTGATGGGCATTTGGAAGTGATCAAGGATGCCTTCATAAGAACGAGGTATGATGCTCAACTCATCAACCACCAGTTCCGACATGCCGTAATGACTTCCTCAGGAAACAGACATGAGCTGCAACTGACAGGGTACCCTTCGTTGTCCAGTACTTCTCAGGAGTCAAAACATTCTGCCATGTTCTTCGCAGCCTGCAACACATTATCAATGAGGATGTGCACCTCGCCAAGACCTTCCCCACACCTCCACTTCTCACCTTTAAACAACCACCAAACTTCAGATAGATCATTGTTTGCAGCAAACTGCCCGGCTTTTAGGACAACACCATACAACCCTGTCATGGCAGATGCTACATGACATGTCAAGAGTGTCGACACGGATACTGCCATTACACGTGGGGACAGCACCCACCATGTATGCGGGTATTCATGTGACTCGGCCAACACTATCTCATACACTGCAGGCAAGGATGCCCAGAGGCATGGTATATTGGCAACACCAAGCAGAGGCTACAACAGATGAATTGACACTGCCCAACAAATCAACAGACAGGCATGTCCCCTCCCAGTCCCTTCAGTGGTTCGGGACATTCGACTTCAGACCTTTGGGCGATCATTCTCCAAGGCAGACTTCGGGACAGGCAACAACACAAAGTGGCCAAGCAGAGGCTAATAGCCAGGTTTGGTACCCACGGGGATGGCCTCAACTGGGACCATGGGTTCATGTCACACTACAGGTGACCCCACTGCACTATACACTCACACACTCCTATAGACCCGTCTTCACATATACTCAACCCCCCCCTCAGACTTATACCCCTTTTACACACACACACTCTCAGACACTCATACTCCCCACACACACAGGTGAGTTTGTGGGGGGGAGTTTGTACTTGCAGAATTACATTTTATTTTGCTCAAAAATGCATGAATCCATTTTCTTAGTCCCTTTTTTAGAAATAGAATCAGTCTGAACTTTGGGGCACGGACAGCCTCACACCTTCAAAACATTATGTGAGCTGACATGGCACCTACCGTAAAAGTTCACTTGAGAATGTAACTTAAAAGTTCTGGGATTTACATATGAAAGAACTGAAACCAACATGGTCATTCTAAAAGATGAGAGACTTACTAACCCACCCCTCAACCTCCTCATCCAAGTTGACGTTTCAGGTCAACAATCTTTCATTAGAACTTAAAAATTCCTATCTGGAGCAGGACCTACATCAGTGAGGTGAAAATGGATCTAGAGAAATGGATCAGGATTAAACATTGATATGCAAACAGCAGTTGAACAAGTCAGCACTTTTAAAGGTGGGATGGTCCAGTTGTGGAAGAGACACCACATCCCTATGAGGAGCAACAGGAGGGCAGAATTGTTTAGCAAAAATAGAACCCATGTGATCAAAGGAACAGTGTGGCAGTATGCATCTAAAACAGGCTAGTGAACAGAAAGCAGATGATAATGCTAAATGAGGAGAGGTAAGAGAGCTTTTCAGGAGTAAATTTCAGAGCTTAGGGCCCATGGTGGGACAAAGGAAGTGGTGATGCACAAAAGGCCAAGGTTGGAAGTATCAAGAGCGTAGTGCTGGAAAAGCACAGGAGGTCAGGCAGCATCTAAGGAGCAGGAGAATTGACGTTTCGGGTAACAGCCTTTCATCAAGAAGGGAGCTCATGGGTCAGGGGGGCTGAGAGATAAATGGAAGAGGGGTGGGGAGGAAGAAGGTAGCTGAGAGTGTGATAGGTAGATGGAGGTGGGGGTAATTGTGATAGGTCAGGGGAGGGTGGACCAGATAAACGGAAAGGAAGATGGACAGGTCATGAGAGCGTGCCAAGTTGGTAGGATGGATCTAGGATAAGGTAGAGAGAGAAGAAATGAGGAAACTGGTGAAATCCACATTGATGCTGTGTGGTTGAAGAATCCAAAAGGTGGAAAATTGTGTGTTCTTCCTCCAGGCATCAGGTGGTTAGGGTGTGCTGATGAAGGAGGCCCAGGACCTACATGTCCTCAGCAGAGTGGTGGGCGGTGGGGGGGGTGGAAGTTGAAGTGTTCAGCCGCAGGGAGATGGGGTTAGTTGGTGTGGGTGTCCTAGAGACGTTCTCTGAAGCGTTTTGCAAGAAGGCATTCTGTCTCCCCAGTGTACAGGAGACTGCATCGGGAGCAACAGATGCAGTCAATGGCATGTGTGGAAGTGCAGGTAGAACTCTGATGGATGTGGAAGGCTCCTTTGGGGCCTTGGACAGAGGTGTGGGGAGAGGTGTGGGCAAAGGTTTTGCAATTCCTGCGGTGGCGGGGAAAAAGGTGCCAGGAGGGTAGGGTGGGTTGGTAGTTGGCAGACCTGACAAGAGAGTCGCAGAGGGAATGGCCTTTATGGAAAGCAGATAGGGGTGGGGAGGGAAATATATATCTCTGGTGACGGGGTCCATTTCTAGGTAGCGGAAATGGCAGAGAATGACATGACATATACAGAATTTAGATTAGAGTGGTGCTGGAAAAGCACAGCAGGTCAGGCAGCATCCGAGGAGCAGGAAAATCGACGTTTTGGGCAAAACCCATCAGAAGGACTTTTGCCCAAAACGTCAATTTCCCTACTTCTTGGATGCCGCCTGACCTGCTGTGCTTTTCCAGCACCATTCTAATCTAAACTCTGGTTTCCAGCATCTGCTGTCCTCACTTTTGCCTGTGATCTATATGGAGGTTGATGGGGTGGAAGGCGAGGACTGGGGGTTTCTGTCCTTGTTGTGGTTGGATGGGTGGGGTTAGAGGGTGGTGCTGTGAGAAGTGGTTGAGATGCGCTGGAGAAAATCAACCAACTACATGGGAAGGTAAATTGCCATCTTTGAAGGAGGCCGCCATCTGGTGTTTTCTCTGGTGGAACTGGTCCTCCTGGGAGCAGATGCGGTGGAGGAGGAGGAATTGGGAATAAGGGAACATAACCGACAAAGAAACAGGCATAACCAGGGCCCACATGCGTGCCCATGGCTACCCCTTTCATCTGGATAAAGTTGGAGGATTCAAAGAAGAAATTGAGGGGCAGGACCATTTCAGCCAAAAGAATGAGTGTGTCAGTGGAAGCATACTGGTGGGATGCTTGCAGAACGCTTCAGAAAACATCTCTGGGATACCCACATCAATCAAGCCCAATGCCCTGTGGCCGAACACTTCAAATCCTCCTTCCATTCTGCCAAGGACATGCAGGTTCTGGGCCTCCTCCATTGCCACACCCTAACCACCCAACGCCTGGAGGAAGAACATATCATCTTCCAATCGCACGGCATCACATGGATTTCACCAGTTTCCTCATTTCCCCTCCCCCCCCAACCTTTTCCCAGATCCAAGTTCCCAATTCAGCACCACCCTCATGACCTGTCCATCTTTCTTCCCACTGAACCGCTCCAGCCTCCTCTCCGACCTTTCACCATTCCCCCTACCTCCATCTACATCGTGCACTCCCAACTACCTTCCCCTCAGCTCCACAACCCCTCCTATTTATCTCTCAGCATCCCTGCTCCACATGCCTCATTCTTGATGAAGGGCTCTTACTCAAAATGTCGACTCTCCTGCTCCTCGGATGCTACCTGACCTGCTGTGTTTTCCCAGCACCACATTCTCGACTCTGATCTCCAGCATCTGTAGTCCACGCTTTCTATTCAAGATTGCAAGTACGCAGAGTTTTGAGGGTTCTAGGACTGGACGATGTTGTAGATATAGGGGAGGGTGAATTCACAAAGGGATTTGAGCCAGAGAATGGGCATTTTTTTTTAAGATTAGATTAGATTACTTACAGTGTGGAAACAGGCCCTTCGGCCCTGCAAGTCCACATCGACCCACCGAAGCGTAACCCACCCATGCCCCTACATTTACCCCTTACCTAACACTAGGGGCAATTTAGCGTGGCCAATTCACCTGACCTGCACATCTTTGGACTGTGGGAGGAAACCGGAGTACCCGGAGGAAACCCACGCAGACACGGGGAGAATATGCAAACTCCACACAGTCTGTCGCCTGAGTCGGGAATTGAACCCGGGTCTCAGGCGCTGTGAGGCAGCAGTGCTAACCACTGTGCCACCGTGCCGCCCACAAAATTTTAATAAGTGCTGGTGGATCAGAAACCAATGCAAGTCTGTGGCTACTGGGATGACGCTCATTTTCATACTTGAAAGTACACAGAATATTCACATTCCAAGGCAGAAATATTTCAAACATGAAAAGGCCTTCATTTGTAAAATTTATGGTATCCATGTCCTTGACACACAAGAATACTCAAATTAACAAACAGATAAAATAAATCTGTTAAGGTAATGAAGTATTGAACATGCAGAACACAGACGGTTTCATGCAAAATAATATTGCAATAGCTGCATTTCGAACATCTTATGCATCTGATTTTCAAGAGCAGTGATGTACCAGGCTGTTCAGAAGAGTGGCAAGGTGGATTCCAGGATTTGCATCTCATTTATCATCGACAAAGACCAATCTCATTAACTAACAATTTTCACGTTACATTTTTCAACATTAAACGTCTCAGCTGAAGGACAGCAAATGAACTTCAATTTGCCTAGAAAATTATTCACTCTTGCTTTGCTTGTTGGGGAGAGGGCAAAAAGGAAGAAAGTAAAACAGAATATCAATACTGAGCAAAATGAGTTTAAGAAAGTACAGTACTGGAAAGTTCAAGACATTTAAGATCCGCATTGTGTGCCACAAACTGCAATAAGCATCATGTATAGATCATGAAATCAAAAATGGAAATGCTGAAGTTTCAAAGTTTTCACACGAGAATGCTTTTAACTTCTAACAAAGTCATATCAGACTGAATGTACTGCCACTGCATCTTGCTGTCAGGCCTGCTGAGTAGTTCAATCACTTTTCTGTTCTTATTATCATGATGATGTTTTGTATTTTATTTTTCCATCGTTTCCTAGGGAAGCTTACTTAATAAACTACAGTCGAATAGCAATCATTTAAATCGTTTTAAAAGATTTCAGAATAATAGCAACCTTTCTAAATACTATTAAAAGTAGTTGATTTCTAAAGAGAAAATACCTGAAGAGGATAAAGCGGTAGAAGACATCCAGTTTTTAAGTATAGCAAGTTAGGACTAGAGACATTGAAACTTGTTGCACTTTCAGCCAACTATATTTCTTTAGGCACATTAAAATGTTTCAAACATCACACTGTACTTCACAGAAAAGTGAAAAGTCAAGCTCAAGGACCACAGGACAGAAAACTTTACAGCTTAGGAGGCAACTAATCATTTGGTTCACTGTTGCTGTGCTGATTCTTTGATAGGACAATCTAAAATTAAACCCACTTCACATAAATAGTTTTATCTGCATTAATATTTCTTTGGCAAAGAATTCCATACTCCTGCTACCTTCTGGATCAAGAAATTTTCGATTACCTAAGTCTCTTCAGTTTTTACTGGGTCATTTTACTGGCAAATTTGGGTCAAAGTGGGAATGTGCATGCACGAGTATGGAAAAATGCTTCAACTAAGGCGTAAAGCAAAGATTTAAAAAAGTCTCCGGAACAAGGGGAGAGCAGGAAAGGAAATAAAGCACAAATCAAGACGCCTACCTGCACAGAAACCAACAGATTGATATCACAAGTGCAGGGGAAGCAACTAATAGGTAAACAGCTTTTAAATAAGTATTCCATTTAGGTCTATTGTCCTTATTTTCTCAAAGAAAAAGTGTGTTGTGCTATGTTTTCACATCAAGTGTGTGATTATTGAGCAGAATAAAACGGTTTAAGAATTATGGGATGGCAGTTCAGAAGGTCAGAGTGGAGTGTACATCCTTGGTACGTGTAAAGTCATGGACGCACTTCATGTCCTAGCTAAACATATCTGCAGGAAGCATCACCACAAGTTTGAGATTCAGGTTTTGGAACTTGAGCAGCGACCACAATCACTGCTGTACATCCGCAAGACAGATGATGGCCATAATTTAATCAGGATACAGCCAGAGTGAAACCTATTGGCACTACGGCTGAATTAGCTGTATGGGGAGGAGGGAGAATGAAAAGTGGTACAGCAATAATAACAGGGGATTCCATAATCAACAGATCACATAGGCATCTCCATGGCATGAAATGTAACTCCAGGATGATGTGCGGTCTCCCTTGTACCAGAGTCAAGGATAACACAATAGCTGTAGAACATCCTTCTGTGGGAGAGGATCGGCCAGAAGTAGCGATTCACATTGATACCAACGATATAGGTAGGAAGGAGGAGGAGGTCCCGAAAGCATATTTCAGGGGTTAGGAAGGATTACTTCTTCTGCCATGTGCTAGTCAGTAGAACAACAGGAGGACTGAGCATTTGACTGGAAAACTGGTGCACAAGTGCCGACAGTGTTCTGAGGAATTGGAACCAGTAACAGGACAGGCGAGACATGCAAGAGCTGGACTGATTACCCTTAACAGTTCTGGGACTATATCCTCAGGGTGAACATTAACCCCAATTAGAAGGAAATAAAGTTGGTAATAGGAAGTTGAAATGATGCTAATGAGACAAGAAGACAGGAAAACAAATCCAAGCACCAAATATAGTTTGAAATCGGAATGATGTCACAACGACAAAATAAAGGGCCATCTTCCCGAATGCGCACACCGTTGTAGTTGATGTAAAGGCATAAGAAGAAATATTTGGGTATAATCTAATGGCCATTATGGAAGCATGGTGATCAGAAAGGATATTTGATGTTTTAGGGCAGACAAGGACAGGAAGGTGCAGTCGTGCTCTATAAAGATAGTTGTTGCATTGGGGATTATATTCCAAATTTCTATTGGTTCTGGAATGATTGCTGTGGATTGGAAGGTAACAAGCCTAATCCCAAAATTTAAGGGTGCAAGAGAGAAAGGAGAGAACCACAGACCTTTCAGTTTTACATAATTGGTAGGGAAATGCTAGAATCTATTATAAAGGCTGGGATAAATAGAAACTTAGAGTCAGAGGTATACAACAGGAAAGAAACCCTTTAGCTCAACTCATCCATGCCAACCAGATTTCCTAAACTGAACTAGTCCTGTTTGCCTGTGTTTGGCCCATGTTACTCAATTTTTCTTCTTACCTGTCCAAATTTCTTTTGAATAGTGTAACTATGCCCACCTCAACAACTTCCTCTAGCTTGCATGATAACGATCTAATTGGGCATACTCAGCATGGGTTTGCAAATGGCAAATCACATTTGATGGACTTGCAGGTTTTTTTTTGAAAATATTACAAGCAAAATTGATAAAGGAAAGTGAATGGATATAGTATCCTTTATCAGAAAGCTTTTGATAAATATCTTCACAGGAGACTGGTCAGAAAAATGAAAGCTCGTGGGATAAAGGTAAAGTACTGGCAAGGATAAACAATTGGCTAAAAGACTACAATTCAGGAGTAGGAATGAATTGGTCATTCTGACATTGTCAGGCTATGATTAGGATGTATTGCTTAGCTCAGTACTTGGACTCACTGTTCACATTATACATCAATGACTTAGAGGTGAAAAGTGAACATAACATTTCAAATTTGCAGATGATAAAAAGCTAAATGGGAATATATTATGAGGAAAATCTAAAGCATCTTCAGGAAGAATTGAACATGCTTAACAAATGGGCAAGAACATGATACTAATACAATGTGGGAAAAATATGAAGCTATCCATTTTGATAGCTTGAGAAACAGACATGCAGAGTATTTCATAAATAGGAGACTGGAAAGCGTTGACATACAAAGGACCAAGGTGTCCTTGTTGACAAGGCACTGAGAGCTACCCATGCAGGTGCACCTGAGAATGTGTATAGGGTATAAGCAGGCAGGGAAAGAGTTAAGTACTGAGTTTTGTGAAAGAAGAAGTTCAGCTGAGCATGACTCAGATCAGATAAGAACGTATAGATAACAATGGGGTACTGGAGGCAAGGGTAATAGGTTAACAAGGTGGAAAAGCAGTCATTATGTACAGCCATTTAACAATATTGGAAGCATTCAGTATGCAAGGTCAGCTAACAAGGAGAAAAGTATCCATTGTATGAATCCAGTTAACAAGGTTAAAAACATTCACTGTACAACAATAAAGGAGTTGGTCTCTGCTATTGATACTTGTTGATTGTAATGATCACCCAGTTAATATGCATATTGCCATATCTGGATATTTCTCCCTATAAAATGACTATATAGTCCATTGAAAAACTGCTGTTCCAGATAAAACTGTAAATTCATGTCTGTGTACATGGGGAGGTCGTTCTCTCCCCCTCCAGGGCCCAAAATAAAGATGAAGGAGGTAAAACCACAGTGTTCCTGAGCATTTTGCTTCAACTTTGGGGGTGGGTGGTGGGGAATGGGACGACAGACCAGCCTGGTAAGGAGGCTGATGGACTGTTCGTCCTTTTTACAAAAGGAATAATAGAATGTTGGCCGTTACTGCAACAGAATTGGATTGTAGGAATTGTGTAGGAGCTTCAATTGTGTAGGAGCTTCAGTTAAACTAAATCATCCGCCGACATTTCCACCACCTCCAAACGGACCCCACCACCAGGGATATATTTCCCTCCCCAACCTCTTCCTGCCTTCCGCAAAGACCGTTCCCTCCGTGACTACCTGGTCAGGTCCACGCCCCCAACAACCCACCCTCCTGTCCTGGCACCTTCCCCTGCCACCACAGGAATTGCAAAACCTGCGCCTACACCTCCTCCCTCACCTCCATCCAAGGCCCTAAAGGAGCCTTCCACATCCATTAAAGGTTTTACCTGCACATCCACCAATATCATTTATTATATCCATTGCTCCCGATGCGGTCTCCTCTACATTGGGGAGACTGGATACTGCCTAGCAGAGCTCTTTAGGGAACACATCTAGGATACCCATACCAATCAACCACACCACCCTGTGGCCCAACATTTCAACTCCCCCTCCCAATCAGCTGAGGACATGGAGGTCCTGGGTCTCCTTCACTGCTGCTCCCTCACCACCCAACGCCTGGAGGAAGAACGCCTCATCTTCCGCCTCGGAACACTTCAACCCCAGGGCATCAATGTTGACTTCACCAGTTTCCTCATTTCCCCTTCCCTCACCTCACCCCAGTTCCAAACTTCCAGCTCAGCACCTTCCACATGACCTGTCCTATCGGCCTATCTTTTCCACCCATCCACTCCACCCTCCTCTCTGACCTATCACCTTCATCCCACCTCCATCCACCATTGTACTCCTTGCTACCTTCCCCCATCCTCCTCCCTGACCTATCACCTTCATCCCCACCCCCACTCACTAATTGTACTCTATGCTACTTTCTCCCCACCCCCACCCTCCTCATTTATCTCTCCACCCTTCAGGCACTCTGCCTGTATTCCTGTTGAAGGGCTTTTGCCTGAGACGTCGATTTGCATGCTCCACGGATGCTGCCTGAACTGCTGTGTTTTGCCAGCACTACTCTACTCCAGAATCTGGTTTCAAGCGTCTGCAGTCATTGTTTTTACCTTGCATCTAGAGTAATCAATAGCTTCCTCAGTGAAAAATTTATTAAGTGCATAACTGGAGTAGTCTGGGAGATTTTGGTTTCCTTATCTGAGGAATATTATCATAGAGGAATCACAACAAAAAGTTCACCTGACTTCTCCCAGGATGACAGGACTGTCCCATGAAGAGTTATTGGACAAAATGGAGAATTTGAAGAAGAAAAAGCAATCTCATTCAAAGTTACTAAGTACTCAAAAGAGACAGACAGGGTATATGCAGGTAAGATATTCCCCCGGCTTGGATAACTAGTATTGGGATACAATTTAAAAACGAAGATGCCACTTACGTCTCAGGAGGAGGATAGTGAACCTTTACGATTCCCTGGAGATATTAAAGGGTTAATTTGCTCTGCTGACCTGCAGGAAAGGGTGAATGTCTCTGTCTTATAGGTAGAACATAAGGAATTTACATTCCCATCTCTTGCCATTCAGAGCCATTTGCATGGCTAGTTCCTAATTATTCAAAGTAAAAGAATTACATTACATCCCCTATTCGGAAATCAATAAGAATATTACAATTAAAATTCTGACTATAAAAACAAATCACAACAGATTTGACTTTTAAGGGATGATTTACGTTACACTGTTTCTGGAAATGATGTGATCACTACATTGTGTCTTGAGTGGCATGTGACTATGGGGGAATGGCAGGGGGTCATCTTGTGGGAGTTAACGACGATAATGTGAAACTCTTGTACTGTATAAAAGGAAAAACTGTCCCTTTGTTCAGAGAGATCCCTTGAGACGGCTTTGCAACATTGCGAAAAATGTTAAGGGCTCCTCCATTGCTTGTACTTGCTTAATAAACTTTGGCTGTTTACAGAAGTTGGTGCGCTGCAGCTGCATCAAAGGTGCAAGAATATCAAGAAAAAGAACCTAACACTGTGCCATAATAATCAATGGAAGCTGAGTCATTGAGTGTGCTTAAGGTAGAAACGGATAGATTTCTGATTATAAAGGCATACACTATCATGGGAATAGGGTGGGTAAAAGGCAATGAAGTAATGAATTAGCCATGATTGTACTGATTGGCAAGGCAAACTCAATGGGGCCTACTCTGTTCCTATTCTTAAAATTCACTTGTCACCTGCCAATTTTACTAACCTAGTCTATTTCTCTAAGTCTTCCTCATTCTTTGGAAAACCTATTTGAGTTATTAAATTTTGATATGATGATTCCCATCCAAATACCAAGTGCAAATCAGTAATAATAAACTAAGAATAGTGTCACCATCAATGCTTCTTTAATCCAAATGCTCATTATCCTCATGTTTTTGTCAAAGACCTGATTTTACAAGGCATAAGACAAAACTAGTTGAGGGGGTGGATTTGAGTTAAACAGAAACAGGAAATAGTGCAAAAATAGTCTCAGCAACAACAGTACACCACCTCAAATATACTTTTCATCAAGAGGAAAACTAAGACCGCATTGCTTATTTGAGAGCGAATGAGGTGAGTTTTTTTTTAAATACAGCTAAGAAGGTTACCTCAGAGTACCACAGGACCTTGAACAGATGGGCCAATGGGCCGAGGAGTGGCAAATAGAGTTTGATTTAGATAAACGTGATGTGGGGCTGCATCTTGGAAAAGTAACTCAAGGCAGGACTTGTACACTTAATGGTAAGGTCTTAGGGAGTGTTGCTGAACAAAGAAACTTTGGAATGCAGGTTCATTGGTTCTTGAAAGTGGAGTCCCAGGAAAACAGGATAGTGTAATCAGCATTTGGTATGCTTGCCTTTATTTGTTAGTGCATTGAGTATAGGATTTGGGAGCTCATGTTGCGGCCATACACTGCATTGGTTAGGCCACTTGTGGAATGCGGTGTTCAATTCTAGTCTCCCTGCTATAGGAAGCATGTTGTGAAACTTGTAAATTCTTTCTGACTCCTTTCAAGGATATTGCCAGGGCTGGAACATTTGAGCTATAGAGAGAGACCGAATAGACTTGGGCTATTTTCCCTGGATGGATCTGCTTCCATGCTGTACAACTCGGATTCGCGAGGGCAGCCAGAATCAGGATTTAGGACACAGGTCAAACTGACTTTGTGGTTTTCCAAACTTAAATTAGACAAAATCCAGTCTCTTCCATGAAGATGTCAGTAAACAATGAGAGCAAAAGGTGGATTCAGGGAGCTAGAGCCTAAAAATCATACCAGAAAGCATAGAAAGTTGATTTTTGGTTAGTGATTTAGTGAGGGGGCAAGTAAGTACAGAATTAAATTTCAACAACTTCTAAAGTGGCTGAGTTGAGGAAATAATTAGAAAGCATGGAATATATGCTAATTATCAAGAGTGTTAAAACTTCGTATTTAGTTAAAGAAATTAATATCTTATTGAATAACTTCTCTCAGGAAGAAATTTGTCAAATGCATAATTGGAATGCTCAAATACAAACAAGCAACAAGCCCAATGCTTAGAAGAATTTGTGACAATACCTGAACCTTTCAATTTCTTTACTACTTCACATCACACTCAAGTTAATTAAATGCACAGCAGCTTGTTGTAACTAGTTAAAGTTAACTACCAAAGCCATCTTTGGTTTTTGGACAACTGAAAAATTTACTTAGAAGACACAAGATTGGACCTTAGGACTAAGAACATTTCAAAATGACCATAATGATATTTTTGATTTAACAAAGCAACATGAATGGTTGTAGTTTGGAGCAGGAGGGTGCAAGTTCATGAGAAATCACTCACCAAACAAGTTATTTTCTGGATCTTGGCCAGTATTGCAAATTAGGTTTCTCAGCAATACTTTGTATTGACTGTACATTACTTGGTTAATTTTTTTTGGAAGAAATTAGACTTTGGCAAAGAGAGTGCGAAAATCAAGCTTCTTAGAGGCAGCTCGAAACAATATAAACGTGAGAATTTTATTTGTAAATGATTATTAGTGGGAATTAAAGACACGGAAGCCCAACAGTTGCATGAATATTGGAGTAATGAAGAAATAATATCTTGAAAGACCAAAACTATGCTTGAAAAAACAGAGAGAAAAGTCAGGACATAAGCATGACAAGTTGAGTACAGTAAGGGTATGTTACTTGATGAAATGCACAGTAGCTGCAATCATCAACAGGACTACGTAGAGATTACACAAAGAATTAGAATGGAAAATGTACAATAACTTCCGGGAGAATGACGAGTCAGTAAAGAAAGTCACAAAAGTACTGTAACAAGAGAAAACATAGCAATTTGAGAGAAACGCACAACTGTGACTTTGGAGCAAATTCAAATAATGGTAATTTGTGAAAAAGATTGCTACTGAAGGGGAATAAGAACTAAATATTAATTGCTAACAGTACATTAAATTGCTAAATAAGCTACACCTTGCAATATAGGTATTAGTGATAAAACTGATCATATCAATAAAAGCTGAATTTTGTGTTACTAGTAATTTACTACTGATCTCTCCCTAAAATGCAATTGCCAAAACATTAAACTTTAGTCTTAATAGAAACATGGAAGGTAGGAGCAGTAGGTGGTCATTTGGCACTTTGGGCCTGCTCTGCCATTCATCATAATCATGGCTGTTCGTCCAACTCAACAGCCTAATCCTGCTGTCTCCCCATAACCTTTGATCCCATTCGCCCCATGTGTTCTAGCTAGCTGCCTCTTGAATTCATTCAAAGTTTTGGAATCAACTACTTCCTGTGGCAATGAATTTCACAGGCTCACCACTCTTTGGGTGAAGAACTGTCTCATCTTCATCCTAAATGCTCTACCCCGAATCCTCAGACTGTGACCACTGGTTCTGGACACACCCACCATCGGGAACATCCTCACTTCAGCTATTCTGTCTGGTCCTGTTAGAATTTTATAAGTCTCCATGAGATCCAACCTCTCACTCGTCTGTACTCAAGGAAAAAACAAACAAACAATCTCTTTTCATCTCTCTTCCTGCCATCTCTGCAATCAGCCTGGTAAACCTTCGCTGCAGTCCCTCAAGAGCAAGAGCATCCTTCCTCAGAAAAGCAGACCAAACTGCACATAATATTCTAGGTGTGGCCTCACCAAGGCCCTGTATAACTACAACAACACATCCCTCACCCTGTACTTAGAATCATTCGCAATGAAGGCCAACATACTATTTGCCTTTTTTACTGCCTGCGGCACCTGCATACCTCCCTTCAGCGACGGATGCACAAGGACACTCAGGTCCTACTACACATTCCCCTTTCTCAAGTTAGCCATTCAGATAGTAATCTGCCGCCTTGTTTTTACTTCCAAAGTTAATTAATTCACATTTATCCAAATTATACTGCATCTGCCCTTGATTTGCCCACTCACCCAGCTGATCTGGTCTTGCTGAAGAGTCTCTGCATCCTTGTCACAGTTCACCCTCCCACCCAACTTGGTATTATCTGCAAACTTTGAGATGTTACATTTGTTCCCTCATCCACGCCATTAATGTTTATTTGAATAGATGGGGTCCTAGCACCGATCCCCGTGGCACCCCATTATTTACTGCCTGCCAATTTGAAAAAAGGACACACTAATGCTTTGTTTCTTCTCTGCCAACCAGTTTCCTATCCATGTCCATACACCTCCCCAATCCTATGCGGTTTAATCTTGCACAATAATCTCTTACGGGGGACTGTGTCAAACGCTGTCTGAAAGTCCAGATATATCACATCAACTAGCACCCCCTGTCAACTCTACTAGTTACATCTTCATAGAATTCCAACAGATTTGTCATATGATTTCTCCTTCATAAATCCATGATAACTCTGATCCTTCCATTACTTTCAAAATGCTTCGCTATAACGTCCTGGATAACGGATTCAAAATGTTCCTCACTATCGATATTAGGCTTACTGGTCTACCTCCCATTTTGAATATTGGGCTGATAGTAGCTACCTTCCAATTTGCAGGAACTGTTTCAAAGTCTACAGAATCCTGGATGATTACCACTAACGCATCCACTATTTCTAGTGCTACTTTCTTAAGTACTCTGAGATGTAGATTATCAGGCCCTGGAGATTTATCTGCCTTCAATCCCATCAATTTTCCCAGCACAATTTTAATATTGATCTCCCTTTGCTCTCCCCTCTCTCTAAATCATGCATTCTCCAACATTTCCGATATCTGAATTGCACCCTCTTTTGTCAGGACAGAATCTATGTATTCAATTGCTCAGCCATTTCTTTGTCCCCTATTAGATATTCCCCTCTTCCTGTCTGTAGGGGACCGACATTTGTCTTCACCAATCTCATTCTCTTGAAAGAAAGCAAAGGAACAATTATCAAAACCTTGAAAGCAAATGTGTGTATGCAATATAAATGAACCATTTCAAATCTCTTGCTCTGAAGAACTGATCTGGTTTTCTAAAACATAAGTGACTAAAATCATAATACACAAAATGATTAAAGCCAATGCATACATCTAAACCATGTCTTTACAAGCAGCAGGGAGCTTGCACAACAAAACAATGAAAAAATAAATCGCCTCTCATTGACAAAGTAAATTAATAAGATATTGCAATTTGAAATAGTATTTTGACTAACAAGCGTCTAGAAATTGTAATACTGGGCTTGGCACATTTAGGTTGTACAACCACCTTTAAAAATGTTCATATTACAGAGATGGTGGTGCTGGATGTCTTAAAACACAAAGTTGGATAAATCCCCAGGACCTAATCAGGTGTACCCTTGAAATCCATTGGGAAGTGAGTGAAGTGACTGTTGGACCCCTTCCTAAGATGTTTGCATCATCGAACGCCACAGGTAAGGTGCCGGAAGACTGGAGATTGGCTAATGCGGTGCCATTATTTAAACTGGTAAAGAAAAGCTAGGAAACTATAGACCAGTGAGCCTGACATCAGTCGTGGGAAAGTTGTTGAAGAGAATCCTGAGGGACAGGATTTACATGTAATTGGAAAGGCAGGACTGATTAGGGATTGCCAACTTGGCTTTGTGCATGGGAAATCATGTCTCACTAATTTGATTGAGTTTTTGAAGAAATAACAAAGATGATTGATGAAGGGTGCGCAGTGGACATGATCTACGTGCAATTCAGTAAGGCCTTCGACAAGGTTCGTCATGGTAGACTGTTTAGCAAGGAACAGATCACAATGAATGCACAGGGAGATCGAGGCATTTGTATACAGAACTAGCCCAAAAATAAAAGACAGAAGGTGGTTGCTTTTCAGACTGGAGGCCTGTGACCAGCAGTGTGCTACAACAATTGGTGCTGTGCCCACTGGTTTTTTGTCATTTTACACAAACGATTTGGATGTGAACCTAGGAGGTATGGTTAGTAAGTTTACAGATAACACCAAAATTGGAGGTGTAGAGGACAGCGAAGAAGTTTGCATCAAGAGTACAAGGGAACCTTGAAGAGATGGACCAATGGGTTGAAGAGTGACAAATGGAATTTAATTTTGATAAATGTGAGGTGCTGCATTTTGAAAAAGCAAATCAATGCAGGTTTTATACACTTAATGATAAGGTCCTGGGGAGGGTTGCTGAACAAAGAGATCTAGGAGTGCACATCTTTAGTACTGTGAAAGTGGAATCGCAAGGAGACAGTAGTAAAGAAGGTATTTGGTATGCTTGCCATCATTGTTCAGTGCACTGAGTATAGGAGTTGGAAGGTCATGTTGCGGCTATACAGGACATTGGTTAGGCTCACTTTGGAATGCTGCATACAGTTGTGGTCTCCCTGCTGTAGGAAAGATGTTGTGAAACTAGAAAGGGTTCAGAAAAGATTTACAAAGATGTTTCCAGGGTTGGAGGGGTTGGGCTATAGGTGAGGTTGAAAAGGCTGGGGCTATTTTCCCTGGAGCTGAGGGGTGACCTTGTACAGGGTTATAAAATCATGAGGGGCACGAATACAATGAATAGTCAAAGTCCTTTCCATGGTATGGGGAGTCCAAAGCTAGATGGCATAGTTTTATGGTGAGATGGTAAAGATTTAAAGGGGCCCAAAGGGCAACTTTTTCACGCAAAGGTTGGTACATGTATGGATTGAGCAGCCAGAGGAAGTGGTGGAGGTCAGTACAACATTGAAGAGACATCTGAATGGGTATATGAATAGGATGAGTTTAGAGTGATATGAGCCAAATACTGACAAATGGGACGAGATTAATTTATCACGTCTAATCAGCATTGACAAGTTGGGCCAAAGGGTCTGTTTCCATGCATACAGCTCTATGGCTAACTGCTGTTGTGTCCTTTAATCTTCACACTTGAATCATCAATACTAATATCTTGTTAATGACCCAATATAAAATTTTGTCTGATAACACTCTTTGGATGTTAATGTTCAAGATACAACATAAATGCAAATTATTCTTGTTATTCTGAAACTTCAAACTAGTTGAAGCTAAACAAACAGCATAAATAGCCATGAATACTCCATAACATCCACACAAAGATCACATAATAAGGCCATCTTTTCCCCAATCTCCAATACCTGTAAAAATTTACACAGCTCAACATGAAAAGTGATTTTGGTTTCTACTTGGGAAATAAGGAATCAACTCATCCAAAAAAACATTTTAACAATAAATCCACTGTAATGATCCTTAAGCATTTTCAGAAGCTTGACAAACAAACAATCACAAGGTTCTTTTATTTGTTTCATTAAATTCACACAGATTCAAAGAGTATAAACCAACAATTTCTATTACATAGAATAAGGTTTTATTAAAACACACTGTCCACACAGGATAGGCATGTCGGCACAGGTTTGGGCAGCAGACAAGTCAGAAATAAAGGTGAACATAGGCAGTGGTGCCGGGCATTCAAGTCGGTTTTTTTGTGGGGGTGGGGGTGCATTTGCAGTGCAGTCAAGGTTGAAAAGATTTAAGTCTAACAAATTTTAACTGGTAATTGTACATAGAATTGTTAAAATTGAGGTTTAAAAGACTTAAAATTACAATCCTGAAACATAGTAAGTTTCAAATGAAAGTGGTAATGGTACCTTTTTGCAGTTTGCCTGACACCAAACAGTTTGATTGTTAGAGTCCCAAACAGGGCCACTACTGCTTTTTCTTTAACTTCTAATCAACTTATTCTGAGTCGCTATCACATACCTCTGGGGATAGGTGAGACTTGAACCCAGGCGTCTTGCTCCAGAGATATGGACACTACCACTGTACCACAAAAACCTTTGAACTTTAGTCTGGGGTTCTCAATTGCTAGCCCAGTGACTTCCCACTCTATCCTGCTTTATTAAGAAAAATGGGCTGGAGAGCACTTTGGGGCAATGATCATAATTCTATTAGTTTTAAAATAGTTGTGGAAAAGGATGAATTTGACCTAAAAAGTTAAAAATACCTAATTGGAATAAAGCCAATTTTTACAGCATGAGGCAAGAACTTTCAAAAGTTTATAGGGAGAGACAATTCACAGGAAAATCATAGGACAGAATCAGAGAATCCTTTCAAAGTGGAAGCAGGCCATTCGGCCCATCGAATCCACAACAACTCTCCGAAAAGC
This sequence comes from Hemiscyllium ocellatum, assembly GCF_020745735.1. Taxonomy (NCBI): domain Eukaryota; kingdom Metazoa; phylum Chordata; class Chondrichthyes; order Orectolobiformes; family Hemiscylliidae; genus Hemiscyllium; species Hemiscyllium ocellatum. Next base: position 46,062,871 of record NC_083416.1, read on the forward strand.
AGACCAACTAAACCTGCTCCCTCTAGCCGATATCTGTACCCCTGCATTTCCCATAGTTATGTACCTGGCCTGCACATCCCTAGACACTATGGATAGTTTACCATGGCCAATCCACCTAACCAACACAACTTTGAACTGTGGAAGGAAACCAAAGCACCAGAGGAAACCCACGCAGACACAGGGTGAATATGCAAACTTCAACAGAGTTGCCCAAAGTTAGCATTCAAGCCAGGTCCCTGGCAGTGAGAGGCAGCAGTGCTAATCACTGAGCCATTGTACCACCCCGGGGTGGTTGGAAAGTGGGAGGCCTTCAAAACTGAGATGACAGGAGTCCAGTGGCAGTCTGTTCCTATTGTGAAGGGCAAGACTGGTAGGTGGAGGGAATGCTGGATAACTCGAGAGGTTGAGGCTCTAGTCAAGAAAAAGGAGGCGTATGGCAGGTATAGACAGTTGAAATCAAGCGAATCCTTCGAGAAGTACTAGGGCAGTAGGAGTACATTTAAGAAGGAAATCAGGAAGGGAAAGAGGGGTCATGAGATAGCTTTGGCAAGTAGGTATAAGGAGAATCCAAAAATTCTAGAAATACACTAAGAGCAAAGGAGTAACCAGGGAAAGAATAGGGCTGAAAATGTGTTGCTGGAAAAGCGCAGCAGGTCAGGCAGCATCTAAAGAGCAGGAGAATAGGGCTCCTTAAACATCAAGTAAGGGACTATGTGTGGAGCCATAGGAGATGGGTGAGATACTAAACGAATGTTTTGCATCAGTATTTACTGTCGAGGATACAGAAGCTAGAGATCTTGGAGAAATAAGTAGTGATATCTTTAAAAAAGTATTAACATTACACAGATGGTATTAAGTTAAAAATCACACAACACCAGGTTATAGTCCAACAGGTTTAATTGGAAGCACACTAGCTTCGGAGCGACGCTCCTTCATCAGGTTCACAACCACCTGATGAAAGAGTGTCGCTCCGAAAGCTAGTGTGCTTCCAATTAAACCTGTTGGACTATAACCTGGTGTTGTGTGATTTTTAACTTTGTACACCCCAGTCCAACACCGGCATCTCCAAATCATGACAGATGGTATTGGATGTCTTAAAACAAATAAGGATGGATAAATCTCCAGGGCCTGATCAAGAGTCTCTTAGGACTTTGTGGGAAGCTAGGGAGGTGATAACTGTACCCTTTGCTGAGTTATTTGTATCAACCATAGCCACATAAGAGGTGCTGGAAGACTGGAGGTTGACTAATACAGTGTCATTATTGAAGGAAGGTGGTAAGGAAAAGCCAGGGAACTACAGACTGGTGAGTCTGACATCAGTGGTGGGTAAGTTGTTGAAGGGGAATCTGAGGAATAGGATTTATATGTGTTTAAAGAAGCAAGGACCAAATAGACGCAGTCAACTTTGCTTAAGTCGTGTATTTCTAACTTTAGGAAAGGACATATGCCATTTTTACTATACGGCCTATACATGTGGCTGCAAACCATGGCAAAATATTTGACTTACAAGTGTCCTCCGAAATAAGTGAGCAAGGGATTCAATACAAGAGCAATTTATACATGGACAACAAATGCCAGTCTTGCCATCTATGTTAATATTCCATGAATGAGAAAATAAAAGAACAGCCTAGAAATCATATTGCCTTTTGAAAACTCTACCTTAGAAATAATTTCTAGGCTATTTGATAAGGTTCCACGTGGTAGGCTCGTTCAGAAGGTCAGGAGGAATGGGATACAGGGGAACTTAGCTGTCTGGATACAGAATTGGCTGGCCAACAGAAGACAGCGAGTCGTAGTAGAAGGAAAATATTCTGCCTGGAAGTCAGTGATGAGTGGTGTTCCACATGGCTCTGTCCTTGGGCCTCTACTGTTCGTAATTTTTATTAATGACTTGGATGAGGGGATTGAAGGATGGGTCAGCAAGTTTGCAGATGACACAAAGGTTGGAGGTGTCGTTGACAGTATAGAGAGCTGTTGTAGGCTGAAGCGGGACATTGACAGGATGCAGAGATGGGCTGAGAGGTGGCAGATGGAGTTCAACCAGGATAAATGCGAGGTGATGCATTTTGGAAGGTCGAATTTGAAAGCTGAGTACAGGATTATGGATAGGATTCTTGGCAGTGTGGAAGAACAGAGGGATCTTGGTGTGCAGGTACATAGATCCCTTAAAATGGCCACCCAAGTGGACAGGGCTGTTAAGAAAGCATATGGTGGTTTGGCTTTCATTAACGGGGGTTTGAGTTTAAGAGTCGTGAGATCTTGTTGCAGCTCTATAAAACTTTGGTTAGACCGCACTTGGAATACTGCGTCCAGTTCTGGTCGCCCTATTATAGGAAAGATGTGGATGCTTTGGAGAGGGTTCAGAGGAGGTTTACCAGGATGCTGCCTGGACTGGAGAGCTTATCTTATGAGGAGAGGTTGACTGAGCTCGGACTTTTTTCATTGGAGAAAAGGAGGAGGAGAGGGGACCTAATTGAGGTATACAAGATAATGAGAGGCATAGATAGAGTCGATAGCCAGAGACTATTTCCCAGGGCAGAAATGCCTAACACGAGGGGACATAGTTTTAAGCTGGTTGGAGGAAAGTATAGAGGGGATGTCAGTGGCGGGTTCTTTACACAGAGTTGAGAGAGCATAGAATGCATTGCCAGCAACAGTTGTGGAAGCAAAGTCATTGGGGACATTTATGAGACTGCTGGACATGCATATGGTCACAAAACTTTGAGGGTGCATGCATGAGGATCAATGGTCGACACAACATTATGGGCTGAAGGGCCTGTTCTGTGCTGTACTGTTCTATGTTTATGTTCTATAGCCAGGGAAGGAAGATATAAAAGGGTGGTTTTGGCTACGAAACAAGAAAACGGAAATCATTTCTAGAACAGAAAAGTACAGGAGAGTTAAAAACTGAAATCAAGATGGAATTTGACTGAAATAAAGAAACCCTGGCAAAATTGATATCAATGGGAATTGAGGAAACGTTTCTACTAGTCAGTCATCTTGCATAAAGGAAGATGGTCAGGAATGTTGGATGCAATCATCTCAGTTCAAGGAACTACTGTAAGAGTTCCTCTGGGCTTCATCAATACTTCCACCATGAGGTTAGAACTGGGGACGATAATTGGTTACAATGTTTAAGAGCATATGGAACTTGTCAGATACTAAATACATCTTTGTAAATATGAAGCACAATCTGAACAACATTTAGTCTTGTATTTTTTAAGTGGTAAGTAACATTCACCCTATTCAAGTACCAAGAAATGACTACCAAGTCAGTCAATGGCATTGCCATTGCTTAATCCCTCATTAACATCCTGCGGGTTACCACTGACCTGAAACTGAAGTGGACCATCAATCATATTATAGCTACAAGAGTCAACCTAACGGTGGGAATTATGAGTTTGTTCACCATCTGTAAAGGCGCATATCAGGAAATTGGCAGAACCATTGTCATTGCCTGAATGAACAGCTCTAACACTCGAAGCTCAACAGCATTTTAAAACAGAATAGCCCATTTAATTTAATACCTCTTTCACTATAAATGCAAATATAGCTCCGTTGTGTTACAGAGAACACAGGCAGCTGTAACTCACCAAACCTCCTTCAACACGACCTTCCAAATCCACTACTTCTACCAACTAGAAGGCCAAGGGTAATGGGTGCATGGGAATACTACCACCCGCAAGTTCTTCTCCAAGCCCCCCAACATCTGACTTGGAACTATAATCACAGTTTCTTCACCATCATGGAACCGAATCCTGGAACTATTTTCCCTGGAATAGTTTGAGTGTACTGGCACTAAATGGACATCAGCAGTTTGAATGATCTCAACTACCTTCAAGGAAAAAAGTGTGGGTGGACAACAAATGCTGGCCTTACCTGTGACACCTACACAGATAATGCTGGAACTCGAGAGGTCAAACTGTATGGATGAGTGAATCATTTGAACGCACAAACTTATCAAAAGGTATTTAAATCAAATCTAACTTATCTATTTTCTACGCAAGTACTGTTTGATTTGTGTTTTCAGCAGTTATTGCGTTGTATTTTCAACTGTCAGTTTTCTGTTTAACAGAAGAATGGAATTAGGTATGTAAAACAGACCTTGATGAAATAGATAAACAATAATTAGAAGAATGAAGATTTCTTTAAAAATATAGGATTAAAACAGTTTGACCAGAAATATTGATGGCAAGAAATTTCTCATCATTCATCTCAATGAAGATAATCAAAAAAAACACACAAATGTTTAAGGGTGCATGTACAAAAAAAAAGACAAAGGATTTGGAATAAATGAGAGGTAGCACATGTGCAATGGACTATAGAGCCTGCTTGCTGCTAAATCCTAATAATCCAATTGTAATTTGAAAGTATACAAGTATTTTGCCCAAATGCTAAGTCAATACAGAATTAGAAAATAAATGAAAGCAAAAGAGCAGTCCCTGCTCTTAATATTTATTGAGGGAAAATACTTCCTATATACCACAGCCCTAGATGTTGAAGTTGTTTCCACCTGTTTTTTCACTACACATGGTGCCTTAAAAAACATTCAATCGCAGCAGCAGCACGTGGTAAAGACTGCTTATTGGGGCTTTTTGCAATCGATGTAATAGCTTAAATTGCAATTAAAAACATAACATTGTAGTAGTGTTTTGTCTCATTATTCACTTTAGTAAATAATTTTGTTCGAAGTTCAGTCTATGATATAAACACGTAGTTTCAAAAACTTAAGCGATTGTTCAGGCCACTTGAAAATAGGTAATGACCAAAAAAAAAGTGGTGGTTAAGTTGAAAAACTGAATTATGGTTTCAAAACTATTACATTTAGGGGAAAAGTATCAGTTCAATTGTCTGTTTTCCAGATGCTGTACCCACATTCACTTACCAACTGAACTAGTGAAATACTATAGCAAAGAAAAGTAGTAAATGTACTCTATGGTAATTTGTACACCGATTAAGTACCCCCAAATTACATATCACTAGTATTTACCATTATCGTACTGGGGCGCAAAGAACTACGTTCTAAATCAACCTACCTTCATCGCGGATGTCCCGCCCCTACACTGCAGCCATTGGTCGAGAAAACCCCGCCGTGCGCCACATTGGTGAACAGTTTGTGTTTGAGTGGCGTGTTCAGTTGTCAATCAAATCACACGCACACTTCCGCCACAAAGCTAGGTCGGTCTGTCGTTCAAATAAAAGCTCCCCCTACTACTAACGTGTAGGCCTCGCGTTGACTACATAAAAGAAGCGACTTAGTTTTCCGTTCAACCGAGACTCTAATGACTTTTAGGGAAAAGAAGAGACTTAAATAAAACGAACGAAGCCGACGAAGTCAATAAAATTAGCTAAGTCATTTTTTAAAAAAAACTTGAGCTGAAAGTTCTAAATTCAAATACTAAAAAAACCTCGCAAGGTTCAGAAGCTCGTATGTTTACACGCTACAAATAAATACCTTTAATTGCCTGCTTTGCTCAGGTCAAATGAAACCTTAAACCGTGAGGTTTGAAGTGAGAAAACATATATTTTTGTACCTGCGAACACATAACAAAAGTTCTAGACCTTTCTTCCCTTCGCCTATAAACCCAGCGAGCCCGTTCTAAAAGCAAACAATCATCATGGCGCCCGCTTTCCATTATTTCCCGGAGAGTTTTCCCCTCCTTTGCGGCTCGCTGATTGGCTGCAGCGTGGACCATACCATTCGGCCTCGCGTGAAACAAAACAAACGGAGTCGGAGTGAGTGGCTCGCGCCGGGAGGCTGCGGCTGTTGAGGACAGCGCGAGCGTCCCGGCCAGCACTGCCCCGCTCCCGTTCAAATTGCAGCGACTGTAACGGTGAGGACGGCCGTACTCTGTAATCGTCTCCTTGCCGGAGCAAAATCGGATATATGGAAGGTCATGTTTTAAGTATTACAAACCACTTGACCTACTCTCCCCTCCCATGGGGAGTTTATATTTATTTTCCAAGCGCCGTCCTGGGCGGGGTGGGGAAATACTTGTAAGTTTTATTTGTTTCGTTACATCGAGCGCAGGTTGTCGTTTACCTTGTTTCTTGAGTTTCGTCAAAGGAACCAACTGGGAGCGTTTAGCAATGTATCAAAATACTAGTTCGATGAATAGTTCCGTGACATGTCGTGGAGTATGAGTTTGTTAGAAGATGAGGATTAAGGTGTAAATTTCTTTCGTCTTAAAGCTATTAATGAGTCTTAACTTTAAAGGAATATCGATATGGAAGATCTGATTCATTGTTATTGCTTTATAACTTCTTAGAGCTAATTTGTTTGTAACTCAAATTAGGCCGCACTTGCGGGCATTGTGCTGGATGCCCGCTATCGAGTTGGAATGTCATTGACTGGTCTGTAATTTGGGGTAAATAGGTTTTTTTCTGAGTGAATACGTGAACTTTGGCCACTCCTTGTCCCTTACCATATGTTGGCGAAAGTGAGGACTGCAGAAGCTGGAGATTGAGTCCACACTGTAAGTAATCTTTAAAAAAATTCTTTCAGAAACTCAGCACCCATGGACTAGTTAAACTGCGAACATTTCTCTTAAAAAAAAATGGGGCGGCACGGTGGCTTAGTGGCTAACACTGTTGCCTCACAGCACCAGGGTCCCAGGTTCGATTCCAGCCTTGTCCAATCCCCGTGTCTGCATGGGTTTGCTCTGGTTTCCTTCCACAGCACCCAAAGATGTGCAAGTCAGGTGAATTCCCCATAGTGTTAGGTGCATTAGTTAGAGAGGTAATAGGTCTGAGTGGGTTACTCTATGGAGGGTCAGTGTGGACTGGTTGGTCCTCCATCTCCTCCATGATTTTCGCTTCCCTGGTCCCCAACGCCTTATCTTCACGATGGACATCCAGTCCCTGTACACCTCCATCCCCCATCACGAAGGACTTAAAGCCCTCTGTTTCTTCCTTTCCCGCTGTACCAACCAGTACCCTTCCACTGACACCCTCCTTCGACTGACTGAACTGGTCCTCACCCTGAACAACTTCTCTTTCCAATCCTCCCACTTCCTCCAAACTAAAGGAGATGCCATGGGCACCCACATGGGCCCCAGCTATGCCTGCCTCTTCGTAGGATATGTGGAACAGTCCATCTTCCGCAACTACACTGGCACCACCCCCCACCTTTCCCTCCACTACATCGATGACTGTATCGGCGCTGCCTTGTGCTCCCACGAGTAGGTTAAACAGTTCATCCACTTTACCTTCCACCCGGACCTCAAATTTACCTGGACCGTCTCAGACTCCTCCCTCCCCTTCCTAGACCTTTCCATTTCTATCTCGGGGGACCGAATCAACACGGACATCTACGATAAACCGACTGACTCCCACAGCTACCTAGACTACACCTCCTCCCAGCCTGCCCCCTGTAAAAGCGCCATCCCATATTCCCAATTCCTTCGTCTCCGCCGCATCTGCTCCCAGGAGGACCAGTTCCAAACCCGTACAGCCCAGATGGCCTCCTTCTTCAAGGACCGCAGACTCCCCCCAGACGTGATCGACGATGCTCTCCACCGCATCTCCTCCACTTCCCGCTCCTCCGCCCTTGAGCCCGCCCCTCCAACCGCCACCAAGACAGAACCCCACTGGTTCTCACCTACCACCCCAACAACTTCCATATACAGTGTATCATCCGCCGTCATTTCCGCCACCTCCAAACGGACCCCACCACCAAGGATATATTTCCCTCCCCTCCCCTATCAGCGTTCCGAAAAGACCACTCCCTCCGTGACTCCCTCGTCAGGTCCACACCCCCCACCAACCCAACCTCCACTCCCGGCACCTTCCCCTGCAACCGCAAGAAATGCAAAACTTGCGCCCACACCACCTCCCTTACCTCTCTCCAAGGCCCCAAGGGATCCTTCCATATCCGCCACAAATTCACCTGCACCTCCACACACATCATCTATTGCATCCGCTGCACCCGATGTGGCCTCCTCTATATTGGGGAGACAGGCCGCCTACTTGCGGAACATTTTAGAGAACACCTCTGGGACACCCGGACCAATCAACACTTTAACTCCCCCTCTCACTCCACCAAGGACATGCAGGTCCTTGGACTCCTTCATCGCCAGACCATAACACCACGACGGTTGGAGGAAGAGCACCTCATCTTCCGCCTGGGAACCCTCCAACCACAAGGGATGAACTCAGATTTCTCCAGTTTCCTCATTTCCCCTCCCACCCACCTTGTCTCAGTCGAATTCCTCAAACTCAGCACCGCCTTCCTAACCTGCAATCTTCTTCTTGACCTTTCCGCCCCCACCCCACTCCGGCCTATCACCCTCACCTTGACCTCCTTCCACCTATCACATCTCCATCGCCCCTCCTCCCTACCTTTTATCTTAGCCTGCTGGACACACTTTCCTCATTCCTGATGAAGGGCTTATGCCCGAAACGTCGAATTTCCTGTTCCTTGGATGCTGCCTGACCTGCTGCGCTTTTCCAGCAACATATTTTCAATTCAGTTCACTGAGTTTACTCAACCATTCATTCAGTGATGGTTGACTATGATTTTCAAGCCCATTCATTTGCCTTGTCCCCTAATTATTGACCCCCTTATGCATCTAGAACTTATCTGTCTCTGACTGTAAGACACTCAACAATTTCACCTCCACAGCCTTTGCGGCATTGAGTTCTACAGATTCACCCACTAGCTGATGAAATTCCTCCTCATCTCAGTTCTATAGTGTCATCCCTTCACTCAGGTCCTAGAACCTCCAATAGTGGAAACGTCTCCACATTTTCTTTATCCAGGCCTCTCCGTAATCTGTAAGTTTCAAAGAGATCGCTCTTCGTCCTTCAGAGTCCTCAACTGCACTGCATATGACAAGCCTTTCATTCTCGGATCATTCTTGTGAACCACCTCAAATACCAGCAGATCCACCCTAGACACAGGGCTGAAACTGTTCACAATATTTCAAATGTGGTCTGACCTGAGCATTATCCAGCCTCAGCAGTACATCCTTGCTCTAGTATGCTAGTCCCCTCAAGATGAATGCTAACATTGCATTTAGAACTAGAATTGGATTTTATGGTCAAGTATACTCAAGTACAGAAACACAAGAGTACAGTGACAAGTTACGATCTAGCCATTTCCAGTGCCATTTTAGGTACAAAGTAGAAAAGTAAAGAGACAAAGTTAAATGTTATAGTCCCTTTTAGTATTAAATGAAAAAGTAAAGAAATAGTTAGAAGTTCATCAATCTTAAGTGCTTAGCCATGCTGAACTCGTATCCCCTACGTTTGCTCAATCCCTTCTGCATTGGCCTGCTCTCTGGGAGATCTCGGGCTGCCTGCTCTTGCTACCATCACAGGAGCTGGGGACCTCCCTCACTGCTGCGCAGGGCTCGCTCTTCCTGATCTCCAACTATCAAAGCCTAATCCAGGCCCCAAGTTGTTGCCATATTGCAAACAGCAATGAGCTACGATGCCACCAACTGCTCAAGTCCCTGATTCGGGCCCCTAGTCACTGCCATACTCCGGGCCCAACAAAACAGCAATTCTTTTGCCACTGCTGTTGCAGATGCTGGGGGACACTGGGCTGCCTGCTCTTTACACCACTGCAGACACCACGGGACTTCTTTCACTGCCACATTGGGTTCGATCTCCCTGCGATGGCTTGACTTCCCATGCACTGGGCGTGTTCTCCACCACACTACACAATCCCACTCTCCACAGAAATTTGATCAAAGTAAGAAAAGAAAACTGTGAAGGTAGAAAGAAAGAAAAAGCAAGTGGAGCAGATGAGCCCCTAAACTCCACTGCTAGTCTGCTGTCATCTTGGCTTTCCTAACTGCCAGCTGAATCAACATGTTAACCTTGAGAGTCCTGTACGAGCACTCCCAAGTTCCTTTATGCTTCAGATTTCGGAACCCTTTCCCCATGATGTATCTTTGTATCATCTGCAAACGTGGCAGCAGTGTATTCAGTTTTGTCTGGATCGTTCATGTAAAGCATGAATAATTGTGGTCCCATTACTGATCCCTGCAGAACTCCATTAGTCACCTTGCTGCCATCCTGAAAGAAAACGTTTATTTCCACTTCAGACCTTCTGCCAGGCAGCTAATCTTCTATCCATGCCAGTTCCTTGCCCATAACACAATGGGCACTTATTAAGCAGCCTCCTGTGCAGCACCTTGTCAAAGGCCTTCTGAAAATCCAAGTAGATCATGTCAATTTACTGTCCTTTGTCTAACTTGCTTGTTAACTTCTCAAAGAATTCTAACAGATTCATCAGTCATAACCTCCCCTTGACAAAGCCGTGCTGACTCAATCCTAACTTGCCATGTACTCCCAAGTAGGAGAAAGTGAGGACTGCAGATACTGAAGTACCAGAGTTGAAAAATGTGGTGCTGGAAAAACACAGCAGGCCAGGCAGCATTCAAGGAGCTCATTCCTGAAGAAGGTCTTATGTCCAAAACGTCGATTCTCCTGCTCCTCGGATGCTGCCTGGCCTGCTGTGTTTTTCCAGCACCACATTTTTCAACTCATGTACTCCCAAGTACTCTGAATCTCATCTTTAATAATGAGCTCTAAATTCTTACTGATGACCAAGGTCAGGCTTACCAACCTATAGTTTCCTGACTTCTGTCTCTCCCCACCCCCCAAGGTGTTCCATTAGCCATTTTCAAGTTCTTCCAGACTTCAGTAATTCCTGAAAAATCACCATCAATGCCTGGGCAATCTCTTCAGCTGTTTCCTTCAGAAACCTGGTCAACCATCTGGCCTGGCTATTTTATTTCCACTTCAGCCCATCAAACTTCCCCAGCACCTTGGCCACTACAGCCACTGGTGTCTTGCACTGTTAAGACTGATGCAAAGTACATATTCAGGTCTTCTGTCATATCTTTGTTTCCCATTACTATTTCTAGACGCCCAATTTCCATTAATTTTCCAGCAGCCCAATGTCGACTCTTGCCTCTCTTGTGTATATATATCTCAAAACAAATTTTTTTTATATTATTAGCTGGGTTATCTCCATATTTCATCTGTTATTGCTTTTTTTTAGTTGTCCTATGCTAGTTTCTAAAGACTTCCCATTAATCTTTACCATACTGTATGCTTTTTTTTGCCTTCATGTTGTTCCTGACTTTTCTTGTCAATCATGATTGCCCTGACATCACCTTAATATGTTTCTTTGACCTAGGATGAATTTCTGCTGGCCTTCCAAATTACACCCAGAAATTCTTACCATTGCTGCTCCAATGTCTTCCTTGCTAGGCTCCCCTTCCACTCAACTCTGACCAGCTTCTCCCTCATGTCATGGAGTCATAGAAATGTGCAGCACAGAAACAGACCCTTCGGTTCAACTCACCCATGCCGATCAGATCTCCTAAATTAATCTGATTCCATTTGGCAGCACTTCGCCCATATTCCTTTAAACACTTCTGTACATTTACCCATTCAGATGCCTTTAAATATTTTAATTGTACCAGTCTCCTCACTTCCTTTGGCAGCTCATTCCATATAAGTACCACCCTTTGAGTGAAAAGGTTGTCCTTAGGTTCCTTTTAAATCTTTCCCCTCTCACCCTAAACCTATGCCCTGTAGTTCTGGACTTCCCCACCCCAGGGAAAAGACCTTGTTGATTTAGCCTATCCATGTCCCTCATAAATTTTATAAACCTCTGTAAGGTCACCATTCAACCTCCGATGTTCCAGTGAAAACATCCCCATCTTATTCAGCCTCTCCCTATAGCTCAAACCCTCTAACCTGGCACCACCGTTGTAAATCTTTTCTGAATGCTTTCAAATTTCACAACATCTTTCTGAGAGGAGGTAGAACAGATTTGTGCACACAATCCCAGAAGTGGCCTAACCAATATCCAGTACAACCGCAACATACCTCCCAACTCCTACACTCAATGCTGTGAACAATAAGGAAAAGCATACTAAACACCTTTTCACTATCCTATCTATCAGACTCCCCTGCCACTCCTCAGCCCATTGGCCAATCTGATCAAAGTCCTGTTGCACTCTGATTTAATCTTCTTCGCTGATCACTACATCTCCAATTTTGGTGTCATCTGCAAACTTACCGACTATACCTATTATTTTCACATCCAAATTATTTAGATAAAAGACGAAAAGCAGTGGACCCAACACCGATCCTTGTGGCACACCACTGGTCACAGGCCTTCAGTCTAAAAAGCAATCCTCCATCACCACACTCTGTCTTCTACCTTCGAGCCAGTTCTGTATTCAAATGGCTAGTTCTCCCCATATTCCAAGTGATCTAACCTTGCTAACCAGTCTGCAATGAGGAACCTTGTCGAACGCCTTACTGAAGCCCATAGAGATCACATTCACTGCTCTGCCCACATCAATCCACTTTTCATTACTACTTCAAAAAACTCCATCAAGTTCATGAGACATGATTTCCCGTGTACAAAACCATATTGACCATCCCTAATCAGTCCTTGCCTTTCCAAATATATGTAAATCCTATCCCTCAAGATTCCTTGCAACAACTTGCCCACCACCAATGTTAGGCTCACCGGTTTATAGTTCCCTGACTTTTCCTTACCACCTTTCCTAAATAATGGCACCATGTTAGCCAAACTCCATTCTTCCGGCATCCATGGATGACACACACATCTCAGCAAAGGACCCAGTAATCTCTTCCTTAGCTTCCCACAAAGTTCTAGGGTACCCCTGATTTATCCACCTTTATGCATTTCAAGACATTCAGTATCTCCTCAGCTGTAATGTGAACAGTTTCAAGATGATATCATCGATTTCTCCACATTTGATATCTTCCATGCCCTTTGCCACAGTAAACACTGATGCAAAATATTCGTTTTGTATCTTCCCCCGACTCTCACCGTTCCACACATAGGCTGCCTTGCTGATCTTTGAGGGACCCTATTCTCTCCCTAGTTAGCCTTTTGGCCTTAATAAAATCCCTTGGATTCTCCTTAACCCAATTTACCAAAGCTATCTCATGTCCCCATTTTGCCCTCCCAGATTTCCCTCTTCAGTATACCCCTACATCCTTTGTAGAGTCATGGAGATGTACAGCATGGAAACAGACCCTTAGGTCCAACCAGTCCATGCCGACCAGATATCCCAACCCAATCTATCCCACCTGCCAGCACCCGGCCCATACCCCTCCAAACCCTTCCTATTCATATACCTGTCCAAATGCCTCTTAAGTGTTGCAATTGTACCAGCCTCCACCACATTCTCTGGCAACTCATTTCATACACGTACCACTCTCTGCATGAAAAAGTTGCCCCTTAGGTCTTTTTTTATATCTTTCCCCTCTCACCCTAAACCTATGCCCTCCAGTTCGGGACTCCCCGACCCCATGGAAAAGATTGTCGAAATATCCTATCCATGCCCCTCAATTTTGTAAACCTCTATAAGGTCACCCCTCAGCCTCCGACGCTCCAGGGATAACAGCCCCAGCCTGTTCAGCGTCTCCCTATAGTTCAAATCCTCCAACCCTGGCAACATCCTTGTAAATTGTTTGTGAACCCTTTCAAGTTTCACAACATCTTTCCAATAGGAAGGAGATCAGAATTGCACGCAATGTTCCAACAGTGGCCTAACCAATGTCCTGTACTGCCGCAACATGACCTCCCAACTCCTGTACTCAATTCTCTGACCAATAAAGGAAAGCATACCAAACATCATCATCACTATCCTATCTACCTGCGACTCCACTTTCAAGGAGCTATGAACCTGCACTCCAAGGTCTCTTTGTTCAGTAACACTCTCTAGGACCTTACCATTAAGTGTATAAGTCCTGCTAAGATTTGCTTTCCCAAATTGCAGCACCTCTTATTTATCTGAATTAAACTCCATCTGCCACTTCTCAGTCCATTGGTCCATCTGGTCCAGATCCTGTTGTAATCTGAGGTAACCCTCTTCGCTGTCCACTACACCTCCAATTTTGGTGTTGTCTGCAAGCTTACTAACTGTACCTCCTATGCTCGCATCCAAATCATTTATGTAAATGACAAAAAGTAGAGGGCCCAGCACCGATCCTTGTGGCATTCCACTGGTCACAGGCCTCCAGTCTGAAAAACATCCCTCCACCACCACCCTCTGACTTCTACCTTTTGAGCCAGTTCTGTATCCAAATGGCTAGTTCTCCCTGTATTCCATGAGATCTAAGCTTGCTAATCAGTCTCCCATGGGGAACCTTGTCTAATGCCTTACTGAAGTCCATACAGATCACATCTACTGCTCTGCCCTCATCAATCTTCTTTGTTACTTCTTCAAACAACTCAATCAAGTTTATGAGACATGATTTCCCACACACAAAGCCATGTTGACTATTCTGAATCAGTCCTTGCCTTTCCAAATGCATGTACATCCTGTCCCTCAGGATTCCCTCCAACAACTTGCCCACCACTGAGGTCAGGCTCACCAGTCTATAGTCCCCTGGCTTGTCTTTACCGCCCTTCTTAAACAGTGGCACCACATTTGCCAACATCCTGTCTTCCGGCACCTCACCTGTGACTATCACTGATACAAATATCTTAGCAAGAGGCCCAGCAATCACTTCTCTAGCTTCCCACAGAGTTCTCGGGGAACTGATCAGGTCCTGGGGATTTATCCACCTTTAACTGTTTCAAGGCATCCAGCACTTCCTCCTCTGTAATCTGGACAGTTTGCAAGATGTCACCATCTATTTCCCTACAGTCTATATCTTCTAGATATAATACTGTAATATTTTCTAATAATACTAATAATATTTTCCACAATACTGATGCAAAATATTCATTTTGTATCTCCCCCATTTTCTGTGGCTCCACACAAAGGCCGCCTTGCTGATCTTTGAGAGGCCCTATTCTCTCCCTAATGACCCTTTTGTCCTTAATGAGAATCCAAAGGGTTTTTACAAATATATTAATTCTACTTGCCAAAGCTTTCTCATGTCCCCTTTTTGCCCTCCTGATTTCCCTCTTAAGTATACTCCTACTTCCTTTCTACTCTCAGCATTCACTTGATCTCTGTTGTCTATACCTGACATATGATTTCTCCTCTATTTGACCAAAACCCAATTTCTCTGGTTATCCAGCATTCCCTACACCTACCAGCCTTGCCTTTCACCCTACAGAAACATATTGTCTCTCGACTCTCATAATCTCATTTTTAAAGGCTTCCCATTTTCCAACTGTTCATTTTCCTGAAAACATCCGCACCCAAATACCTGACTGTATTTATATTTTTCTTTTCTCTTCTTATAACTGCCACCCATTACACCCCAGCTCCTGTAAAATCTTCATTGCCTCTGTTTGTTGCTCTAACCGATCCATGCAATCTGATAGACTTTGCAACCAAACTCACTTACTGCAGTCTTTTAGTTACCTTTACTCCATTGTAAAACTGTTAATATCTAATCTTAGCTTTTTTTCTCTGTGCAGTGTGAAGTCTCTAATATTATGGTCAATGTCACCGAGGAATTCTTTCACCTTAAGCTCCCTCATCAAATCTGCATCATTAGAGATCCCCACATCTAGAATTGCCTGTTCCCAAGTAGGCTGTACCATGAGCTGCTCCAAAAAAAATTGTAAACATTCCACACATTCCTTCCCTTAGTATCCGCTACCAACCTGATTTCTCCAGTCCACCTGCGTATTGAAGACCCCCATGATATTGTAATCATGCCTTTCTTGCATGCCTTTTCTATGTTGTGATTGATTTTCTGCCCTAAGTCCTGACTACTGCAGGGGGCCTTACATATCTCCCATAAGGGACTTTACACTTTCTTAACTCGACTTGCACAGATTCTATGCCTTCTAACACTAGTGTTTCTTGCTGTCAACTTAATTTTGTTTCTTACTAAGAAGGCAACTTCACCCCCTCTGTCCATCTGTCTGACCATTTGATAGGACCTATAAATGATGGACATAACATATTTAGAACTTCGTATCACCATTTTTGATATGCGTTACAAGCTCATTTTGTTATGAATACTGTGTACGTTCAAGTAAAACACCCTCAATCCTGTGTTGACCACCTTGTTCTTATAGTTGTTCCCTTATCTCCTGTGCCTTAAGTTAGATTCCTTTACCTTTCCATACTCTATGTCCTAATAACCTCTCCTGAGCCCTCCCCTCTTTAATTAGTTTAAAGTTCTGTGACCACCCCATTTAGCTTTTCTGCTGGTCCCAGATCAACTCAGCTGAAGCCTGTCCCAACAGTACAGTTCCTTCCTGTCTCAATCCAGATCAGTGGCAGTGAGGATTTTTGCTGATGATTGAACAACATTCAGTACTATTCATGACTTCTAAGACACTTTTTTTTAAAAAATTAATTAATTGATTGTACATGAGCATTGCCAGTTGGGCCAACATTTATTATTCACCTCAAATTGGCACATGTATCTGATGCTATTCACAATGTTGGTGTTTTTTTTGATCAGGGGATGAGCCACTGACCACACATTCATGCCATCATTTAGGGTATGTATTTCCACCTCTTCCAGTGTATCAGTTCATATCCTGTTCAAATCTTTGCTCATGTTTTGATTATTTCAAGACACTTCTGGGTGAGACCAGACATTCCCTTTTGAGTTTGTAATGCACAGCCAATTCATTTAAGTATGTTAGCTCCGTGCATTCTTTTGCCCAGCTATGCACTAATATTACAACTGTTATGTGTAAGTTCCTTCAACTCTGAAGTGATCTAGTAAGGAATAGAACATCCACCTTCATAGTGCAAATAGAAGATTCTTGTTGGATAAAGAATATGAAGTATATTGCATTAGTGTGGTTATTTACAGGTTACATGAACATGATCTAAATTACTACAGAGACTATTTAGGAGCACTCTAGCCTCTGATTTGCCTTCTAAAACTTCTGCTTTTCTCTGACATATCGTCATTGGGTGGTGCTTCCTGCATGTAGGCAAGCATTAATCCTTTCAGATCAACAAAAAACAATAGCTTAAAGACGTCAACTTGTCCTTGGTCTGCATGTTTAATTGTAGATTGCTGCATGGTCACATTTTACAGCCTCCCATGCTATACCCTCAAAAAGACTGAGCTTGTTAAAAACTGCTGCATGTGTCCTAACTTGCACAAATCCCTGTTTTGTCATCTCCTTTGTGGTCACTGATCTACATTATTATAAGCTATGTTTCACTTTTAATATTTAAAAACAGAAACAATTGCAGATGCTGTAAATCAGAAACAAAAACAAATGGCTATAAAAGCTCAGCAGATCTGGCAGCATCTTTGGAGAAAAATCAAAGTTTACATTTTGGGTCGAATGACCTTACTCAGAACTGATGCTAGTTCATAAAATATAGGGTGGGAGGAGGGAATAGTTGAAAAGTGGAGCCAAAAGAGAGAACAGTTGAATAGTCAAAGGAGTGGATAATGATCTGGCCAGGAGGGTGATTAGCTATTAATAGTGATTGTTAGTGGCTAACGATAGGTTATGTGTAACAGCAGGACAATGCTTAACAAGTCCTAGTGTGTGGGGTTTGAGATTAGGCCACAGGATAGGTCACACCATAAAGTTGTGGAACTTCGTATTGAGTCAAGAAGATTGCAGGGTCCTGCCTTCCAGGTGAAACAGCACTTTACCTGTACTTCATACAATCTAGTCTATTGCATTCGCTGCTCACAATGTGATCTTCTCTGCATTGGGAAAATAAAGCATAGACTTGGTGACTGCTTTGCAGAATGTTGTGACTGCAGAAAAGACCTTGAGCTTCTAGTTGTCTCCCTCTTCAACACACCACCTTGTTTTCGGGCCACCACCTCTGTTGTCTCAGGCTTGCTGAAGTGCTCCAGCGATCTGGAAAACGGCACCTAATTTTCCCCTTAGGGACTCGGCAACTTTTTGGACTCAATATCAAGTTTAACAACTTTAGAGCTGGAGCTCTCCAACGTCCTCACCCCAACCCCACACACCAAGGCTTGTTATCTCACTCCCCCTCCCGTCCCCCACTCACCTATTGTACTTCATGCTACTTTCTCCCCACCCCCTTCCTCTAGCTAATCTCTCCACGCTTCAGGCTCTCTGCCTTTATTTCTGATGAAGGACTTTTGCCCGAAATGTCGATTTTGCTGCTCTTCGGATGCTGCCTGAACTGCTGTGCTCTTCCAGCACCACTAATCCAAAATCTTGTTATCTCACAGTCTGCTATTACATACAACCCATTATTAGCCACTAATAGACCCTACTAATAGCTATTCACACTCCTAGCCAGATTGTTATCCACTCCTTCGTCCAACTGTTCTTCTCCGTCTCTCTTTGGGCTTTCTCCCCCATCTAGCAATTACTCTTTGCCCCCCTCACCCTATCTTCAGTATATAAACCAACATTTTCCTAGTTACCATCAGTTCTGAGGAAGGGTCACTCAACCTGAAACACTGACTCTGAGTTCTCTCTATAGAGGCTGCCAGACCAGCTGAGCTTTTCCAGCAATTTCTGTTTTCGTTTCACACTTTTTGCCTTCACATTTTTCAGTGGCCTGGCCCCTCCCTCTCTTTCCAGTCTCCTGTAGTCTGGCATCTCTTGGAGATATCTGTGCTGCACTAATTTCTACCTCTTGTGCTTATATTGTCTCTCCATGTTCTTCCTACCAAAATGAAAGACTACACATTTCACCACATTGAATTTACTTGCACCTATCTTCCCGCACCATCACTTTTTCGATGTCCCTTTGTTGTTCTACACTGCTCTTGTCACAGTTCACAATGCTTTTAAGTTTTGTATTATTGACAAACTTTGAAATTATGTCCTTTACACCTAAGTTCTAGGTCATTGTTTTCTAACAGGAAGAGCATGGGTCTGAACACCAACTCCTGGGAAACTGCTTTCTCCAGCCCAAAAAACACCTGACAACTCTTACTCTGTTTCTTCGCCAGTTCTGTATTCACATCTCTATTGTCCCTGTTATTCTCAGAGTTACAGCCGTGCTCACAATTTATTGTACAGCACTTTTTCAGAATGTTGTGGAACTCCTTATATTATCCAGCAACTGCATTGCTCATCAACTGTCTCTGTTAAGTCTTCAAAAACTCAACATTAGTTAAACATGATCCTCCCTTAAGCAATCAGTGCTGGTTTTCTTTAACCCATGTCTACCCAAATTATGCTTCTTTTGCCAGCTCTTCAGTTTCCATATAAAAATATTTTCTAATAGGAGAGGAGTCCCTTGTGTTTTCATGTACATTCTGGCAAATTTTTAACTTCTGGTTTGAAGTGGCAACAACAACAAAGTGATTACCTTGGGCTTCTGAGTCCTGGATAATTGCAGCATCCTGCCAAAATTATTTCCTCAGAACCTCAGTAACACCATCCTTGAGGCAGACAGCTGCTTTTAATTGCTTAAGAATGACATAACATTCCTTTTTTGTATATATCCATTCTTTGTTCCACTAAGTAATGGTGTTTGCAGCATAAAAAGCTGAGAAATAGTCAATTCAACAAACTGATAAGTAAGTTAATCTGTGACAGTCAGTTGGTCAATCAATCAATTATGTTAATGTATCTCATTGGCGTACATAATTAGGTGTTAATAAATATGCAGATGTGTGTCTCGGTGGTATATGCTCCAAGGCTAACATATAGAAAATCAAGTTGCTTCATGGTGGCTGCAAGTGGACACTAGAAACCAGTGTGGGATCATGTTCAAATAACAACCCAAATCGGTGAATGGCAAAAATAGCCTCAATTCAGCAATCACAGCACAAGTTCAAGGCAGCAATAGAATCCTGAAATACAGTTCTTACATGTCATTACTATAGTGTTACTTTTTTTCAGCTACATACACAAAAGTTTGAAGGGCTTCTGTCCTGGGAGACGGGAGATGAGTTAAAAATGTGTGAACTGTGCTGACTGCTACTTCTGATAAGATGTCTGTCTGGTCTGCTTGCATAATTAGAGGTGTTGGTTCTTTTATCTTTTCAATTACTAAATGTCAGTAAAAATACTAGGCCAGTTTCTCTAAATAAGTTAGAAATTGTAATAAAAGAATAAAAGATACTAAACTGATTACTGCAGCTACTACTTGTCGGTATGCGTTTCATTCATTCATGCAGTTTCATGCAAGTGCTGTTTTGTCAGTTTCTTAAAGGGATAATGGCACATTTAACAGGTACTTCTGATTAATATTATGTTTCATGGAGAGTTGATAGGGATGGTATTGTTCTGTATGCTGAATGCAGTAATGGTTTAAATTTGGATACTGCAGAAGCGTGGTTTAAGAATGAATGAATGACACAGTGCTATAGTAAATAACGGGTTAATAAAGGGTTATGAATGAATGAACAAGAACCTCGTATTAATGAAATTAGCGAGCTAGTAAGTGAGTTATTAAAGCCTCAATACAAAATCTCACACCAGTCACAGTCAATCATCATTCATTTGTGTTCAAATTTGAAACTCGCATTAAAAGACCAAGACGAAAGGTTATGATTTTTATTGAAGCACGTCAGTCACAACCAAGGAACTATCTCAAGAAATAAACAGACCACATTGTATCTGACTAAAGAAAATAGCAGCTTACAAGAGGCCCTGGACACCTGTAATTTGGCAGAAGTGGGTAATGCCGATGCTGGAGATTAGAGTGCCGCTGGAAAAGTTCAGCAGATCAGGAGCATCTGAGGAGCAGGAAAATCGACATTTCAGGCAAAGGCTCTTCGTCAGGAAGCCCTTCAACTGTAATTTGGTAAAGTGATTCTAGAATGAAGTACACCCAAATCGCTAGGAAAAAAATTCTATGTATCGTTCACTGTGTGCACAGCTGGGGCAGTCGATTCTGCTATTTTGTCATCTTTAGAAATCATACAAAAACAGAAAAAGATATGTATAACATAATTCCAATACATTTTTGGCATAAATGCCATTTATATGCACTACTCTGCTATTTCTTTTAAAAGGGCGAAGTTTATTTTTTTAAAAGCAGCAGTCTTTTAGCAGAACTCATATACTTATCGGTAAGGTCCTAGGGAGTGTTGCTGAACAAAAAGACCTTGGAGTGCAGGTTCATAGCTCCTTGAAAGTGGAGTCGCAGGTAGATAGGATAGCGAAGGAGGAGGTTGGTATACTTTCCTTTATTTGTCATATTGAGTTACAGGAGTTGGGAGGTCATGTTGTGGTTGTACAGGACATTGGTTATGCCACTGTTGGAACATTGCATGCAATTCTGGTCTTCCTATTGGACAGATGTTGTGAAACTTGAAAGGGTTCAGAAAAAGATTTACAAGGATGTTGCCAGGGTTGGAAAATTTGAGCTATAGGGAGAGGCTGAACAGGCTGGGGCTGTTTTCCCTGGAGCGTCTGAAGCTGAGGGGTGACATTATAGAGGTTTACAAAATTATGAGGGGCATGGATAGGATAAATAGGCAAAGTCTTTTTCCTGGAGTCGGGGAGTCCAGAACTAGAGGGCATAGGTTTAGGTTGAGAGGGGAAAAAATATAAAAGACACCTATGGGCCAACTCTTTCACACAGAGGATGGTATGGGTATGGAATGAGCTGCCAGAGGAAGTGGTGGAAGATGGTACAATTGCAACATTTAAGAGGCATTTGGATGGGTATATCAATAGGAAGGGTTTGGAGGGATATGGGCCGGGCACTGGCAGGTGGGACTAGATTGGGTTGGCATATCTGGTCGGCATGGACGGTTTGGACAGAAGGGTCTGTTTCCATGCTGTACAACTCTATCACTCTATGAACACCAAGGAGACGCAACATCAAAAAATAAGCAAAGCACAAGCCTCAATACACATCCTTTGCATACTGGCATTTTTTATAGAGCACAAAGCTACTATGTAAAGATGGAGAGCAGGCTTCTGAGTAGAGATTGGCTCCAAGAACATTCTATCAGAATTTCAATTATTCAGGAAAGAATAACCTTCACTTTGCAGATCAACATGCCATACATACTCGAGTAATAGATTTTTTTTAAACTACCTTTTAAGGTTACATATAGCGCCTCGGTTATTACATGGATTCTACTTTTGAAGGGCTGAAATTTCTGCCCATCAAAATTCATACTGTATCATTAGCAGAAGTCCAATTGATCTCTAAAAGAATAAAGAAATGAACACAAATTATTGTAATTATCAGATGAAGACAATAGAAACAAAATTACCAGCAGTAATTATTCAGTCCACTTTATCTTTTTATTTCTTATTATTCTCTTTTTTTTACAATAAAACCTTTCACTTTGAGAAGTGATGACACCATCTATGCAGCTGAGGGCGAGATCGGACTGGGCTGGAGTCCCAGAGCGGAGCAGAACAGCTGGAAAACTGGACACCCAGACAGAGCAGGACAGCCAGCAGACTGGATACTCAGAATTGAGTAGGATGGCCACAGACGAGATACCCGGAACAAAATGGGACAGCCATACAAAAGTGAATACTAATTATAGTGCTCGTTCGATACTGAAGTTAGGAAATCCAGAGCCTGATGTTGGTGTGAATTGTGTGAAGAATTAGGGTCAACTTTCACAGGAGATAATTGGAACATTCCAGATTTGTTTAGCCAAAAATAAGGGATTGACTTTTACTCGAGTATGTATGGTAGCTGATGAAAATAGTATTATGGACCAGGCCAGACTCCCATAAAATATTTCAAGATTAGTCGCCAAGATCATAACTTTGCTAGTTGTTTTAAGCAGGTGTAAAGTGGATATTCCAGGAATGATGCAGCTGGTCAAACCACATAGTTTTAAACAAAAAATAATTTATTTACAAGATTACCGAATGAAACACAAAAGAGAACAGAATGTAGAATAACTTAACCTATCCAAAAACCTAACAGATTATCCCAACTCAATAATGCTATTCCACATACTTGCAACAATTTCCATTAAGATTCCTTGACAGAAAAAGTAAAATCAAACACTGTTTTACACGAGAGAGAGAGAGAGAGAGATTCAGCATGGAATACCTTCCATGTAGCTGTTTCCTAGACCAGCAGCCTCAAAACTGACTTCATAAACAACCAGACTGCTAAAACCAAATCAGAGAAAAGCTGAGCTGAGAGAACTAGCCACTCCCCTTTCATTGTACAAGTTTTTTAATTTGAAAGTTTTTTTTCCGGGGCAGTATCCGTTAGTTATAATCAAATTGGCCCTAAAACCCTTTAAACCTACCCTTTTCAGAATCGCTACTTTTACGATTTCTCTGGGAAAAAAAACTAAGCACAGTATAACCTTGTTAAAGGAGCACATTGTCAGACCTCCCCCTTAAAAAAAATATATGAACCATCAATATCCAAAAATGGCTTCATTTTGAAGCCTCTTAATCTTAAATTGTTAGTACACTGCAACACATTTACACATTACATTGCCAATAATCATGCAAACATGCCCTGCTACAATTTGTTTTAGTTTATTTTACACCAAATGCCTCCATTTCTCATTCAAGTCTTGACAATGCGTCGTCAATCACATTTTCATCATCCTGCCATGTGCACAATTTTGAAATTTAATGACTAACAACAAGCTCCATCTAAACAGCCTGGAATTTTTGGCTTTAAATTTCTCCACAAATTTCAACAGATTATGATCAATGTATATGATTTTCTCAGGTACATTACTCGTAACATAAATATTGAAACATTGTAACGCCAACACCAAGCTTAAAAGTTTCCTTCTCAACTGTCGAATATTTCTGCTGATGAATGTTCAGTTTTCTGGAGAAATACCCGATAGGTCTTTATATTTTCTCATCGTCTTCTTGTAAGATCACAGCACCGACACCCACACCGCTTGTATCGATAGCCACCTTGAATGGATTTGCATAATTAGGTGTTTGCTAATACTGGGGCACTGGTTAACACAGCTTTCAGGCTGTCAAATGCTTTCTGACAGTCCGCTGTCCACTGAAAGCCCTTGCCTTTCTTTCGCAATTCAGCGAGTGGAGCAGCCACACTGCTAAAATTTGGTACGAATCTTTGATAAAATCCACTCAATCCCAGGAATCATAGTACTAATCTTTTTGTCAATGGAGAGTTTCCCATACCAATTACCTTTGTTTTTGCATTAAGTAGGTCCATGTCCAATATGGCCCAGGAAAGTGACTTGTGCTTTAGCAAATTCACTTTTAGCCAGTTTTGACACCAAATCTGCCGTCCGAAGTCGATTGAACAAGTTTGATAAATGTTGCAATCGTTCTTTCCATGTGTGACATAAAATCACCAGGTTATCTATACATAGGATGTAATTGGGTAATCTGGTAATTACCTTATTGGTTAGTCTCTGAATTGTGACTGGCACATTTTTCATACCAATCTGCATGACTTTAAACTGATGCAGTCAATTTGGTGTTACAAAAGCCAAAATTGTCTTTGCTGTTTCGGACAAAAGTACCTGCCAGTATCCTCCGAGCAAATCCAACTTAGAAATACAAGTTGCTTGTCCCACCTTTTCAAGACAATTTTCTAAACACAGAATCGCATATGCATCAGTCTTTGTAACTGCATTGATTTTGCGATATTCCACACATAATTGTAGGGTACCAAGTGGTTTTGGCGCCATTACTATGAGTGAGCTCTAGTCACTGTAACTCACTTCGATTATGCCATCTTGAGGCAGGTTTCTTTTGAACCTGTGTCAACTTCAGAGGGTTATGCCTATAAGGACGTTACTTAATTGGAACAACATCTCCATTATCATCATCATGCATAATTTGACTGGTACTTCCCAGCTTATTTTGACATATCTCCCATGTAACAGTAATAACTCTTTGAGGTAACTCAATAATTTATCCTAATCATTGTCCAACTTAATTTGAGGAATGTCCAATTAAGAATCCTTTGAACTTGATTCTTCACTCTCTTGTAATCAAAAACACAGTCTCCTTCTGCTTTCCTTTTCTGTCAAAATACCTTTTGAGCATATTCACATGACATACCCTGTGAGATTTCTTTCTGTCTGGAGTTCTCATCAAACAGTTCACTTTACTCCATTTCCTTTTGACTTGATATGGTCCACTAAACCTTGCTTTTAAAGGTTCACCCATCACTGGAAGGAACGCTAACACCTTATCTCCGATATCAAAATTGCGAGTTTTTGATTTCTTCTCCGATTCCTGTTAAATTGTATGCTGTGATACTTCTAAATGCTGTCTAGCCAACTCCTCTGCTTTATTTAATCGTTCCCAGACATGTGACAGATAGTCCAAATATGTGGGTCTCTGAATTATGACTTACAATTTCTCCTTAATCAATTTTAGTGGTCTTCTCACTTCTTGCCCAAAAATTAATACAAATGGACTGAATTTGGTTGATTCATTTTGTGCATCTCAGATTGCAAACATTACAAAAAGAATTCTCTTATCCCATGATCTGGACAGCGTTGACTATAAACCCTCAACGTGTCTTTAATGTTTGATACCACCTTCCTAATGCTCCCTGCAATTCTGGATGGTATGCAGTAGATTTGAATTGTTTTATTCCTAAGCAGTCCACAACTTTGTTGAATAATTTTGATATGAAGTTTGACTGTCAATCTGATTATATCTCTGTGGCTAGTCCATTTGAAAATTTGAGTAATTCCTCTACAATCTTTTTAGCTGTGATATTGCGTAATGGAATGGCCTCTAGAAATCTAGTGGACACATCCATTATTGTAAACAAATACTGATTCCCACTTCTTGTTTTAGGTAGGGGTCCTACACAGTCATTTAAGACTCTTGTAAAAGGTTCCTCAAATGCAGGAATAGATATTAAACGTGCAGGTTTTATTAGAACCTGTGTTTTTTTTCAATTACCTGACATATATGACATGTCTAGCAAAATTCAGCTACATCCTTGTGCAGTCCAGGCCAGTAAAAATGTTTTTGTATTTTAGCTTGGGTTTTTCTCACTCCTAAATGAACCCCTAGTGAACACTAAAGCACTACTTGCAACACCATTCTTTTACCCACTGGCAATACAACTTGTGAATTTCTGCCCATTTCTCATCTGCCTGAATATGTGATAGTCCATTTCTTCATTAAGGCATTATTTTTAAGGTAATAGCATTCAGGGATACCTTCGAATTCTTTTTCTGTGTATGCCTTTTGATACAATTGCTTTAAATTTCCATCTTTCCGCTGTAAATTCAGTTAATTTATTTGAGCTAAAGGTGCCTGCTTTGTCATCTATATGCTGCTGGTTTGTGTCAACCACCTGATCAAACAGCGTCTCTGCTAATTCCACTTCAACTTTGTCTATATTTTTTGATCTCTCCTGTTTCAACTGCTGACTTTGTTACCACACAGTCTGGAAAAACCACAGGATATGTGTCCTGCAGTAGTTCAGTTGTCTGATTTTCCACTGGATTTTCAACTACTGTAGGCAACACTCCTACCTATGAACCAGCTATATCATGAGCAAATTGTATTCCTGGAGCTGAGAATTTGTTGAGTACTCCTACCCGACTTTTCCACTCTTCACTGGACATTCTAACTCTACATAATTGAGTGCTTTTTGTCTCACCGTGAATTCCCGTTACTAGTACCTTTCTGGCAATACTCCTTCTGAGGTACAATATCCCCTCATCTTTCAACATCACAGATTGAGAGAATCCTGTATCTTTTAATATGTAACCTTGTTAGCTGCTGTTCCTGACCTACAAGAGTAAGCTTTACCTTCGCAGATCCATGGTTTAGGAAGATCTGGCACTTCCTTCTTAACCAAATTTCAATAAGGTTGTACATTCTGATGCACTTTTCTAGCCTCCACTGTGCTATCGTTACCATTCTAACAAAATTCACTGTCTTATCCTGTTTTCCTGCATCTGGCTTCCCAGTGCTTTACCTAACCCACCAACAGGTGATTTCATGTGGCTTACTTTATTACAGTAAAAATGCTGGAGCTTTTTAACTTCTCTTTCCCATTCAAGGGTTTTCTTTTTACTCTGTGGTAAGTTATCCTTATGATCTTCACTGAGATCTACCTTTCCCTTACCATGTGAGGATTTTTCTTTTCCCCAATTTCTGTCCTTCTACCCAATTGATTTTGGAAGCCAAACTTTAATTTATGGACCAACTCATAATCATCAGCCATTTCAGACACTAATCATGCTGTTTTAACTCTCTGCTCTTCCACAGAAGTTCTCACTACTTCAGGAAGTGAAGTTTGAAATCCTCCGAAATAATCATCACAGGTTTGCTTTATTTTCAATGTCATTATCCACCTGTCAAAATTGCTTTCGTTGATCCTTTCAAACTGAATGTAGGTTTGGCCAGAGTCCATCCTTAGATTCCTGAAATATTGTCAGTAGACTTCTGGCACAAGCTCATATGCACTTAAGTTAGCTTTCTTCACCACCTCATACACCCAGATACCTCCTCTGATAGTGATGCAAATACCTCCATCTCCGCCATGATTTTCGCTTCCCCGGTCACCAACGCCTTATCTTCACGATGGACATCCAGTCCCTGTACACCTCCATTCCCCCAGCACGAAGGACTCAAAGCTCTCCGCTTCTTCCTTTCCCGCCGCACCAACCAGTACCCTTCCACTGACACCCTCCTTCGACTGACTGAACTGGTCCTCACCCTGAATAACTTCTCTTTCCAATCCTCCCACTTCCTCCAAACTAAAGGAGTTGCCATGGGCCCCAGCTATGCCTGTCTCTTTGTAGGATATGTGGAACAGTCCATCTTCCGTAACTACACTGGCAGCACCCCCCACCTTTTCCTCCGCTACATCGATGACTGTATTGGCGCTGCCTCGTGCTCCCACAAGGAGGTTGAACAGTTCATCAACTTTACCAACACCTTCCATCCTGACCTCAAATTCACCTGGACTGTCTCAGACTCCTCCCTCCCCTTCCTAGACCTTTCCATTTCTATCTCGGGCGACCGACTCAACACAGACATCTACTATAAACCGACTGACTCCCACAGCTACCTGGACTACACCTCCTCCCACCCTGCCCCCTGTAAAAACTCCATCCCATATTCCCAATTCCTTCGCCTCCGCCTCATCTTCCCTCAGGAGGACCAGTTCCAACACCGCACAGCCCAGATTTCCTCCTTCTTCAAGGACTGCAGATTCCCCCCAGACGTGATCGACGATGTCCTCCACCGCATCTCCTTCACTTCCCGCTCCTCCGCCCATGAGCCCCACCCCTCCAACCGCCACCAAGACAGAACCCCACTGGTTCTCACCTACCACCCCACCAACCTCCGTATACAGCGTATCATCCACCGTCATTTCCGCCAACTCCAAACGGACCCCACCACCAAGAATATATTTCCCTCCCCTCCCCATCAGCGTTCCGCAAAGACCACTCCCTTCGTGACTCCCTCGTCAGGTCCACTCGCCCCACCAACCCAACCTCCACTACCGGCACCTTCCCCTGCAACCGCAGGAAATGCAAAACTTGCGCCCACACCTCCTCCCTTACTTCTCTCCAAGGCCCCAAGGGATCCTTCCATATCCGCCACAAATTCACCTGCACCTCCACTCACATCAACTATTGCATCCGCTGCACCCGATGTGGCCTCCTCTATATTGGGGAGACAGGCCGCCTACTTGCAGAACGCTTCAGGGAACACCTCTGGGACACCCGAACCAACCACCCCGTGGCTCAACACTTTAACTCTCCCTCCCACTCCACCGAAGACATGCAGATCCTTGGACTCCTCCATCGCCAGAACATAACAACACAACGGTTGGAGGAAGAGCGCCTCATCTTCCGCCTGGGAACCCTCCAGCCACAAGGGATGAACTCGGATTTCTCCAGTTTCCTCATTTCCCCTCCCCCCACCTTGTCTCAGTCGATTCCCTTGAACTCAGCACCGCCCTCCTAACCTGCAATCCTCTTCCTGACCTCTCCGCCCCCACCCCACTCCGGCCTATCACCCTCACCTTGACCTCCTTCCACCTATCACATCTCCATCGCCCCTCCCCCAAGTCCGTCCTCCCTACCTTTTATCTTAGCCTGCCTGGCACTTTCTCCTCATTCCTGATGAAGGGCTCTGGCCCAAAACGTCGAATTTCCTGTTCCTTGGATGCTGCCTAACCTGCTGTGCTTTAACCAGCAACACATTTTCAGCTCTGATCTCCAGCATCTGCAGACCTCACTTTTTACATAAAGATCAAAGCCAAAGTTTCTGCAATCTCCTCCCTGGCTTCCCAGAGAATCAGAGGATAAATTCCATTGGCCCAGGGGACTTATTTATTTTCACATTTACCAAAATTGTTAAAACCTCCTCCTTGTGAGCCTCAATTCCATCTGGTCTAGTACCCTGTGTCTCAGTATTCACTGACAGTATTTTGTCAGTGTGAATACTGACAAAAAAATATTCATTTAGCGTTTCCCCATCTCCTCGAACTTCACGTACAACTTCCTACTATTGTTCAAATGAGATGAAAAAGATTTTCACGTCCTTCTCATTAAATTTAGGCAATGCTTGAATATATTTAAACAGTTTACCACCAGGCCTTTGGCTACCTTGGGTTTGCTCATCCTCACTAAGCTTACCTTAAGCCTTCATCTCCATCGTTTCAAGCTGACTTTCCTGTCAAACTCTCTCTCTTTCTTCCTTTTCTCTCTCATCTCTCTCTGCTTTTAAATGTAATTCATACTGTTTCATTCCTTGTCTTTTGTCTCTAAGTCAAGCTGCTTCATTTTCAGTTGAACTTTAGCCATCTCAAATGTTTCTGATGGTGCTTCCTGCCCTGCAAGTGTTACTGCTGCGCTATTGATGTAATTATCTCAACTTTCCTCACAGAAGGAGGCAGCTCCAGCTCTAGCTTGTCTGCTAATTCCAACACTTTGGCCTGAATCATCTTTTGCAAAACCCCCAAAGTCACTTCTCCCACCCACAAAACTCTTAGTGCGTGAGAGAACCATTGCTATCCCAAGCACTGTTTAAACCAACCTAAATCAACAACCAGAACAAAAGGCACTAGCACCTGGCATTCTCAGTCTTTGAGTCCAACAACCCTAATCCCAATTTGGAACTATAGAACAAATCCCGCAAACAGCCCCCAGTTTGTTATGGACCAAGCCAGAGCCCCTCAAGATATTTTGAGACGGACCCTAACTTTGCTTGTTGTTTTAAGCATGTGTAAAGCAGATATTCCAGGCGTGATGCAGCTCATCGAGCCACTAGTGTTAAACAAAACAGAATTTATTTACAAGATTTCCGAATGAAACAAACAAAACAGAGCAGAATATAGAATAACTTAACTCTGAAAACCCAACAGATTACACAAACTTAATGATGCTGTTCCAAATACTTGCGACAATCCCCATAAACACCCCATTGCACAAAAGATAAAATTAAACACAAGATCTTATAGGAGGGAGAGAGAGCTAGCAGAGAGATTCAGCATGGAACACCTTCTTCCATGTAACTATTTCTTGGACCAGCACTCAAAACAGACTGACTGCTTTCAGCGAATGGCCAGACTGGTAGAAACAAACCAGACCAGTGAAAAGCTGAGCTGGGAGAACTGTACACTCCCTTTTCATTGTACAAGTGTGTTTTTTTTAATCTTGACAGCCTTTTGCCTGATGTAGTATCTGTCAGCTGTAATCAAACTGACCCTAAAACTCTTCAAACTTTATGATCTCTCTGGGGAAAAAAAGCCAAGGATAGAATAGCCTTGTTAAAGGAGTAACATCATCACAGTGGAGACAGTCAATCATCATATCGCTTTGGTGCAAAAAAAAACTGAGAAGAATAAAATCCTCCAATACTTCTAACAATAACCACAATGATAACATTTTCCAATTTTTAGAAGATCAGCTTAAGACCTGAGTCAACATCAAGATACATAGGCTTGTGTTCATTTCATACCCTCAACAGCCAACTGAAACAATTATTCAATTCATAGGCAGATGTTGAAGCCAAGTTACCGAAAATGTTTCCACAAAAGGTCATCTAGCTGAAAGACTTATGGAACTGGTCACCGCCTCTATATCTAACAAAACTTTCCAAAAACCACTTCTGGACAAATCTGAAGATTATGCCATGAGACACAGCTGGAAGTATTTAAGATCATAAAATATAGAAGCAGGAATTATGTCATTTAGCCCATTGAATCTGCTCTGCCATTCAATCTTAGCTGGTAAGTTTCTCAACCCCATTCTCCTGCTTTCTCACCTTGATCCCCTTGATACACAAGAACCTATGTATCTAAGTCTTACATATACTCAATGACCTGGCCTCTGGACCTCTTCGGCAGTGAATTCCATGGATTCACCACTCTCTGGCTGAAGAAGCTTCTCCTTATCTCCATTCTAAAAGATCTTCCCTTTACTCTAAGGCTGTGCCCTCGGGTTCTGGTCTCTCCTACCGATGGAAACATCTTCCCAACATCTGTTCTGTCCAGGCCATTCAGTATTCTGTATGTTTTAATTAGATCCCCCTTCATCTTTCTAAACTCCTTTGAACATAAACTCAGAATCCTCAAATGCTAAGCCTTTCACTCCTGGGACCATTCTTGTGAACCTCCTTTGAACACGTTCCAGGGCCTGAGAGATGGGGTCCAAAACTGCATACAATACTCCAAATGTCATCTGACCAGAGCCTTATAGAGTCTCAGACGTACATCCCAGCTTTTATATTCATGTCTTCTCAAAGTAATTGCCATTATTGCATTTGCCTTCCTATCTAGTGGCTCAACCTGCAAGTTTACCTTCAGAGAATCATGAACTAGAACTCCCAAGCCTCTGCACTGCAGACTTCCGAATTTTCTCCTCATTTAGAAAATAGTCCATGCCTCTATTCTTCCTATCAAAGTGCATAACCTCACACTTTCCCTCCATCTGCCACTTCTTTGTCCATTCTCCTAACCTGTCCAAATCCTCCTACAGTTCCCTGCCTCCTCAATGCCATCTGTCCATCTACCTATTTTCGTATCATCACCAAATGTAGCCAACATAGCTCAGTTCCTTCATCTAGATTGTTAATGTATGAAGTGAAAAATTGTGGTCCCAACACTGCCTTGTGAACATCACTTGTCACTGGCGCCATTCTGAGAATGACCCTTTGAAGTCTACTTTCTTCTGCCTGATAGCCAAGCTTCTCTCCATGCTAGTACCTTGCCTGTAATACCAAGAGCCCTTATCTTACTCAGTCGCCTCCCTATGTGCCACCTTGTCAAAGGCCTTCTTGAAGTCCAATTAGATAACATCCATTGGCTGTCATTAGTTCCTGGGTCAGATGGTGTAGAATCAAATTAAGGAACCGCAATGGTAAGAAGAGAAACCAGAGCTGGAGTTATGCACAAGCCTCCAAATAATAATCAGGAGCTGGGGTGCATGATATCACGGCGAATACCCTTGCCAACTTTTATAGATGCGCCATCGAGAGCATTCTGTCTGATGTATCACTACCTGGTATGGCAACAGTACTATTCAAGATCGGCGACGGTTACAGAGTGTGGTGAACTCGGCCCGGACAATCACAAAGGCCAACCTCTCATCGAAAGAATCCATCTACCAGGCCCACTGTCAAGGAAAGGCTGCCAGCATTCTTAAAGATCCATCCCACCCTGGCAATGTTTTCCTACAACCTCTACCATTGAGGAGAAGGTACAGAAGCCTGAACACACTCACCAGCCAGTTTCAAAACCGTTTCTACCCTACTGTTGTTAGAATATTGAATGGATTCTCAAACTCTTCACATTCACCTGTGCCTTTTTTTTGGATTTTGCCACTCTTTATCTATTATTTACTTATCTATTTAACTGTGATCTGCCTGTATTGATCTCAAGACAAAGCTTTTCACTGTGCCTCGGTACACGTGACAATAAATTCAATTCAATTCAATTGTGCGATGTCATAGAAAGCAGAGTTAACATTTTGGGTCCATTGTAAAATGGTCACTGGACCCAAAACATTAACTCTGCTTTCTATCCACAGATGCTGCCAGACCTCCTGAAGTTCTCCAGCAATTTTTTGTTTCTGATTTCCAGCATTTGCAGTTCATTTTTTGAAATATGCAGTCATCGCTTGTTATTTGGTGTAAATGCCACCTAGTGGTGGAAATCTGCTCTATTTCTTAAAGAAATGGAGCAAACATTTATGAGGAGTGTGCCTGTTAATCAAATATTCAGGTTGATCAAAAGGTCCACACCTAATGAAAAAGCACACATAATAGCAATATAATGCAGAGGGTATATGCATCAGTGTTAAACTTTATTTTCAGCATAAATCACTTAAATAATAATGCATCTTTGCCTTAAATAGAACTTATTGGCAGAGAGCCTTCTCATTCACACTCAACTGATAACACAGATATCGCTAAAAATCACCATAATACAGTAAACTTCTGTTATTTCATGTATATAATTTTTACCAGTTTATCAAGAATGCCAGTTCATAAGGTGCTAGTTAAAACAAAGTTTTCTGCAGTCCCAAAGGCATCAATACACTGAAAAACAAGTTAATATAGCAACAAGAAGGAAAGATAAAAGGACAGAATTGCAACTAAGTAAAACTAAGCTCTGCACTCAACTTCAATAAGAAGATACTTGACCAAAGGGAGAAGACAAATATTTAATTATAGATTGTACAGCAAATGACAAAAACATATGCACCTTTATTTTGCAGATTAAGCAATAAATAATCCAAAGAAAGAGATACCTGAAAATTTTAGTTGTGATCTGTAAGGAAGGTCTTTGCAGCATCAATACATGTGATCTTTCTGGGGATGATGGAAATTATCCACAGCAGAATCTGTACAGCATGCAAGGCCAGCGCACATACAAGTTAACTTGCAGCCATGCAGATGGAAGAGTGTACTGATGACTCTGTCAGATGCCACAGCAACAGACATGAGTGTAAATTCTCCAAAGAGACTAATCAAATTGATAATTGCTTTGACTCCAATAAAACCCTGAGGAAATAGCCTCTGAGCAAGAAAGCATAGTTGTAGTCCAACGTTAAATATGTGCTGGGTGCAGCACTACTGCTATGTTGCCAAAGTGCACCAGATCAAACTATCTGATCTAGATGTGGGTATATTGCACTAATCGAAAATTGTCCAGCTTTTCTTCACATCTGCAAAGCATGTGGCACCAAAGGGCATTGAGCACATTTGGTTTCAAAAGCTAACCAGACCTCAGAACAAGACACAGGTCACCAATAAGTTGGTTTAACACCAGTGTAATCACAATTGATTAGATTCAAACACCAGCCACTGTGGTAGAATATTAAAAAGATGGTGGGATCAAATCAGACAACAGATGTATCCTGACTGCTTCAATACACTTGGCAATTTTAAGGGTCATGCAATGTGGCATCTCAGTAATAGTGCAACCATATTTCTCAATCTTCCAAGAAGGTATTTTCAGGAGAAGAATCAAATGGAAATGAACAAAATGGAGAAGTGACCACTACCTCAAGCAATACCAATGATCAGAAGGCATATGATCTTGGCCTTTCCTCATCCAAATGCCCAACCGTTCTGAGACACTGGATATTTTTCTTCAATTGTAGAGAAGAATGAAAGAGGTTCACGATCAATGAAAAGGTAGAAAACTACCACAACTATGCATAGGACAGAGATTGTGACTCCAACATCCAGTCACAAATACCTGAATACAATAAAAGGTTTCTAAAATATACAAGCAGCCCAGATGTATAAAGCCATTACTAATCATGGTGCTCTAGTCTGGATGAAGAGGAGCCAGCTGTGGCCAATATTCAACACAGCAATTTTGCACAGGTAGAATGAGGAAGAAAAATCCAATGTTGATGATTATGAAATAACCCCAAATGATGGTAACCATGCAAGTCAACCAAATGGTCAAACAACAGACAAGAATAATATATACCTCTTCAGATAGGTGTACAAACACCAAATCAAGACAAATTGATAAGTCTCCAAATATACTGAAGTTTGAATCATTAATCTTGTTAACTCTGCATAAGCATCAAATTAATAACATATGCCTATTGTTATGTTCCCAGTTGATGTTAAGACAAGACGGGTCAGATCCCAAACTGACATGTGGCTTGACAGATTATATTTTGCTTTTTTAAAATGAATTTAACAATATGGTCATTCATTGAAACATAAGCATCCAATGGTACAGATTTGGTTTGAACATTAAACAGAATTTTGTTATGTAAAAGAAATGAATGTAGAATAGGATCTATTCACATGTAACACAAATTTGAATACAACAAAGCACATGGCAAAAATACAATCCCAAATATTCCCAACTCTATCATTTTACAGTACTCAAATTCCAGAGTGAGAGTTCTCTATAACATCTAGAAGGTTGACTTAACAATTTCTTTCAATTCCTGGTCTCACAATTACCATATTTTATGTAAGTCCTTCTGTATCCTTTGTATATGTTCTCGATAAAACATTCACTATAATATTTCTCCAGATGCATTAACAGTAGGAGAATTATGTTGCACCAAATTCTTGTCCAGAAATGCTTCTAAGAATACCAAAAGATTATAATCTGTATAAACAACAGTATTTTCCACATTGTTGCTAATGTATATTTCAAAATTATCTAACGCTAACACAAGAACTCAATGACTCTTCAACTAAAGAATATCTCTAGTGACAAGCCGTCAGTTTTTGAAAAATATTTGACAGGTGATTCAATCCTCATCATCTTTCAGTAAAATAGCCTCCACACCAATATCATCATCAGCTTATTCCAATAGCTTTCCAAAATTAAACATGGCTAACATTGGTGCAAGTATCAACAGAGCTTTCAAGTTTTCAAAGACACTTCGACATTGGTGTCCATTCAGATTTTCAGCCTACCTTCAACAAGGTAATTACAGGTGCAACAACAGTGCTGATGTTTGGAATAAGTTTATGGTAAAAATCACTTTATCTAACATAATGTAAAATTTTGTATGTTGCCCAAGGCATGGGAAAAATCAAAATCGCTTGTACTTTCACCTCTCTAGGTGTAACTTGGCCTTGTCCAGCAGTGTGGTCCAAATAAGTCACTTTTGCACTGGCAAATTCACCCTTATCCAGATTTATAGCCAAATTGACTTTTTGTAGCCAACCAAACAGTTCAATGAAGTGGTGTATCATATTTCCAGGTTTGGCTAAAAACAGCCAAATTGTTAATATAAATACCAGTTATATAGCCCATCAGTGATGTTATGGTTAATCATTGGAATGTGGCTGGTGTATTTCCCATTCCAAACAGTATGACTTTGCATTTACTGACACTAACTTTTATTAATGTTGATTGCCAATATCCTTCTAGTAAGTCGTTACTGGTGGCAAATCATGCAAGTGTATTCATTAAATACAGCCCTCCAATCTTGGAATAGGATATGAATCATCTTTTGTTACCACGTTGACTTTGCAATTATTAATACCGAAATATTGTGACATATCCGGTTTTGGCATGATCATGAAAAGTGAGCTCCAGCTACTATGACAATTCAATAATGTCATTGACCATCATGAACTCAATCTTTTCCCTCAGTTGAGCTAAAGTCTCTTGACTGAGTTTGTGCGGATGTTGCTTTATAGGTAATGTATATCCAACATTCACATCATGAACTGACAAATTTTTTTTCCTAGCCAATTCTCATATAGTGATTTATAATTCTGTAATAGCCTTCATAAGTCGCCTAGATAATTTTCAGGAAGAAAAAATATGATGCTATAGGACCTCTGAATTATCAAGTCTGTTTGCTGGCAGGACCAACTATTGAATTTTCAGTTTAACTCCTAATTTCCTTTAATAATTTAAGCACACATTCTTTCTGACCATTATCATCCCTGTTACAGTATCCGGTTAAAATGTTAACATAACACACTTGTTGCTACTTCCTCCTGAATGGAATTGTCACAAAATAATTTGCTTAATTGAGTTTGAGTTCAAACTTATGTTTCTTTATCTAAAGTTGAGTTGTGTCAAGTTGTATTCTTCTGCAATTAGGCCATATCTCACAAACTGACCTCATTAACTATCTATTCCTCTGGCACTCATCACAATACCCATTGGCCCACCTGATCAAGATCCTGTTGTACTCTGAGATAACTTTCTTCACTAATCACTACACCTCCTATTTTGGTGTCATCTGCAAACTTACTAACTATACCTCCTATGTTCACATCGAAATCATTTATCTAAATGACGAAAAGCAGTGAACCCAGCACCTATCCTTGTGGCACACCACTGGTCACAGGCCTCCATTCTGAAAGACAACTCTCCACCACCACCCTCTGTCTTCTACCTTTGAGTCAGTTCTGTATCCAAATGGCTAGCTCTCCCTGTATTCCATGTGATCTAGCCTTGTTAGCCAGTCTACTATAAGGAACCTTGTCAATCACCTTACTGAAGTCCAAATAGATCATATCCACTGCTCTGCCCTCAATCCTCTTCGTTACTTCTTCAAAGAAGTCAATCAACTTCGTGAGACATGATTTCCCACACACAAAGCCATGTTGAATATCCCTAATCAGTTCTTCCCTTTCCAAGTACATGCAAATTCCCTCCAGTAATTTGCCTACCATCAATGTCAGGGTCACTACTCTATAGTTCCCTGGCTTTTCCTTATCTCTTTTCTTAAATAGTGGCACCATGTTAGCCAACATCCATTCTCTTGGCACCTCACCTGTGACAATCGATGATACAAATATCTCGGCAAGGGGCCCAGCAATTACTTCCCAAGCTTCTCACAGAGTTCAACGGTACTTTGTCCAACAATATGTCTAAGATATGTTCCTCTAGCTTTACTTAATTCATTTTTGGCTTGGTATTTTACTAAGCCAGCTAACTGTAACTGCTTAAGCAGACTTGTCTTGCATGCTATTTGATATGTCACTAAATCCAACAACACTGTTTAAGTAAACTACACTCACTCCAGTTATGACTTCATTAATAAGCCTGTGGAACATTACTGAAAGTGCTCGGGTCAAATCACATCAAATAATAAAATGGTGAGATTATAAAAGTATGGAATGATATGAAAGTTGTTAAAAGTGAAGTCAGTGACATTTCTTACTAAGCTGTACAAGCATTCACGGTCAATTTTTTTAAATTCAAGATAAACAAAAACTTAACATACACCACACCTAAACTAATCCAAGGAGTGGCAGATGGAGTGTAATTTAGATAAATGTGTGGTTCTGCATTTTGGAAAGGCAAATCAGGGCAGGACTTGTGCGCTTCATACTAAGGTCCTGGGAAGTGTTGCTGAACAAAGAGATCTTGGATTGCGGTCATAGTTCCTTGAAAGCAGAGTCATAGGTAGATACGATAGTGAAGAAGATGTTTGGTATGTTTTATGGGTCAGAGTATTGCGTTTAATAGTAGGGAGGTCATGTTGCACCTGTACAGGACATTGGCTAGGCCACTTTTGGAATATTGTGTGCAATTTTGATCTCCCTCCTATAGAAAGGATGATGTGAAACTTGAAAAGGTTCAGAAATGATTTACAAGGATATTGTTGGGGCTGGAAGGTTTGAGCTATGGGAAGAGGCTGAATAGGCTGAGGCTGTTTTCCCTGGAGCGTTGGAGGCTGAGGGGTAACCTCACAGAGGTTTATGAAATCATGAGGAGCATGAGTAAATGGAGAAGGTCTTTTTTATAGGGTGGGGGAGTCCAGAACTAGAGCTCATAGGTTTAAGGTGAGATGAGAAAGATTTAAAAGGGACGTAAGGGGCAGCTTTTTCATAGAAAGGGTAGTGCGTATATGGAATGAGCTTCCAGAGGAAGTGGTGGAGGCTGGTGCAACATTTAATTGACATTTGGATGGATAGATGAATTGGAAGTGTCCAGAGGGATATGGGCCAAATGCTGGCAAATGGGACTAGACTAATTTAGGATATTTAATCGGCGTTGACAAGTTGAAACAAAAGGTCTGTTTTCATGTAGTACGTCTCTATGATTGTATGAGTCTATAACCGTGTAATTGTGCTAACCTTCCTGTCATCTATATAAAGTCTAGTTGATCCATCAGTTAAAAAATCAACACTATTGGTGAACTCCAGCCTCTTTGACTAAGATTTATCAAGTGATTGCTTTTCTGGGCTCAATTAATAAGATGCAGTTTATTGGTCCGAACTATTCTACATCCATACCATGTCTAGCTAATGCCATATATTCAGGTGTATTTTTTACAGATGACCTCATACTTCCTTATATGATCCTCCTGTTGTCCCAATCCAATGGATTTTAGTGACAGTATGCCTTAATCATGGTTTTGAGAACCTGATGGTACCTCTCCAGCACTCCCTGTGTTTTTGGAAGATACACAATTAACCCCAAGTATTTTATATCCAGACTACTAATAATTTCCTAGAAAAGTTGTTGCATAAAGTTAGAACTGTGATCAGACTAAATCCCTATTAGTAGCCCAGAATGTGTAAATAAACCTGAGTTAACTTTTCCACCGCTACACTAGCTGTAATCATCGTTAATGGGATAGCTGCTGGGAATTGAATGGTCATTTCCATAAATATCAATGTCTTGCTTTTGTTTTTGATAATAGACCTACACAATCTACTAACACTCAACTCAACTTCAAAATCTGGTGTGGAATCAGAAGTTGTGATTTGAATATCTGTTGAGGTTTTTCTACAGTCCGACACATATGACATTTTTTGCAGAACTATCTTTCGTCTTTAAGAAGTCTTGGCAATGTAAAATACTTGTTTATTGCTGCCTGTGTTTTCTGAATTCCTATATTTCCGACTAGAGGAACTTAATGTGCTACTCACAATATATTCATATGATATTTGAGTGGTACCACGTTTTGATGAACAACCATTCATTCTTTGCCTCCACTTCATCAACCAAACTCTGTTCTTGATATAATACCACTCTGGAACTTTTTCAGCCTCTGCTTCAGTGTGAGCTTCATAAATAAACTTTTAATTTTCTCATCCATCTGTTTGAATGCTTCTCATTGTCACATTGTAGTGAACTAAATCAAACTGTTCTTACCTCCAAGGGAGCTATTGTCAGGGAGTTTCTGTTTACCCTTGGAAATGTTAATTAAAATGCAAAAAAGATCTCTAGTGATTCCTTCCTGAGATAAGTCCAGTCTAGACCCAAGTACTTGCTCAATCCACAAGTTTAACCATGTGATTTAGAGTCATAGAGTCACAGAATTGTACAGCACAGAAACAGACCATTTGGTCCAACTCATCTGTGCTGACAGAATATCCAAAATAAATCTAGTCCCATTTGCCAGCACTTGGCCAATATCCCTCTAAACCCTTCCTATTCATATACTCATCCAGGTGCCTTTTAAACATGTAATTGTACCAGCCTCCACCACTTCCTCTTCAATATCTACACGGTCACTGTTCCCAAACTCTTTCGCCATTTCATCGATGACTGTATCATTGCTGTTTCCTGCACCCAGGCTGAACTGGAGCAGTTAATCAATTTTGCCCACAACTTCCCATAAATTCACTTGGTCTTTCTTGGATACCTTCCTCCCCTTTCTTGACCTCTCCATTTCTATTTCCGGCAACAGTCTCCAGACGGATGTTTACTATAAAGCCACAGACTCCCATAACCACCTGGACTGCACTTCCTCCCACCCATTATACTGCAAGAACTCCATCCCATTTTCCCAATTCCTCCTCCTCAGCCACATCTGCTCAGATGAGGAGACATTCTGGTCCCAAGCATTCCAGATGTCCACCTACTTCGAACAACATGCTTTCCCTGCCTTTGTCATCTAGACAGCCCTCCATCGCACCTCCTCCATTCCCCATTCCACTGCTCTAATCTTGCCCCCAAATGCAATAAATACAGGGACTTCTTGTCCTCACCTACTATCCCACCAGTCTCCACATTCAATGTATCATCCTTAAACACTTCAGCCAACTCCAATTAAACCCAAAGAACATCTTCCCTTTCCCAACACTCTCTGCCACAAGGACCCTTCCCTTCGCCAATCCTTGGTTTGCACTACTCTCTCCCTGATTCCACTGAACCCCCAGGTACCTTCCCCTGCAACAATGATAGATGCAAGACCTACCAGCAAACCACTCCCCTCACCTCTGCCCAGGGCCCTATACAGTCCTTCCAGGTGAGACAGTCACATGCTGCTCCTCCAACCTAGTTTACTGCATCCAGTGCTCCCGATGTGATCTCTACATTGGTGAGACCAAATGTAAATTTAGGGCACATTTCGCCAAGCATCTTAGCTGGGCCCACAGGGGCCAACCTTACTTTCCAGTCACCATCCATTGGAATTCCACTTCCCACTCCCTTTCCGACATGACCATCCTTGGCTTTCTCCATTGCCACAGCGAATCAAGCCGCAAATTGGAGTAGCAATACCTCCTCTTTTGCCTGGGCAACCTACAGCCCAGAGGACTTAACATTGAGTTCTCCAATTTCAATACCCTCCCTTCCTATCCCCTGGCTCCTCCTCCTCCCTTCCATTCCTCTAATCGACCTTTCCTACCAATTGGATTCATTCCCCCTATCAATGTGCCCGGTCGTACACTCCACCTGCGTTCACCAATTCCTACCTCACCATCCTGTCCCTCTCCCCACCTAAACCCTCCTCCACACCTCCTTTTATCTGCAGTTCCCCTTACACCCACCCTCCAGGCCTGACGAAGAGTTACAACTGAAATGATGACTCAGAGTCATAGAGAAGTACAGCACAGAAACAGACCCTTCAGCCCAACTCATCTATGCCAACTAGATATTCTAACCTAATCTAGTCCCATTTGCTAACACTGGCCCATATCCCTCTAAACCCTTCCTATTCATATAACCATCCAGATGCCTTTTAAATGTTGTGATTGTACCAGCCTCCACCACTTCCTCTGGCAGCTCATTCCATATTTGCACACCCTAAATCCTCTAGTTCTGGACTGCTCCACCCCAGAGAAAAGACTTCGTCTATTTATCCTATCCATGCTGCTTATGATTTTATAAATGTCTATAACGTCACCCCTCAGCCTTCGATGCTGTAGGGAAAACAGCCCGAGCCTGTTCAGGCTCTCCCTATGGCTGAAATCCTCTAATCCTGGCAACATCCTTGTAAAGCTTTTCTGAACCCTTTCATATTTGACAACATCTTTCCAATAGGAAGGAGACCAGAACTGCACACAATATTCCAAAAGTTGCCTAACCAATGTCCTGTACAGCCATAACATAAACTCTCAACTCCTATACTCAATGCTTTGACCAATGAAGGAAAGCATACCAAACACCTTCATCACTATTCTATCTACCTGTGACTGTGTTTTCAAGGAACTATGAACCTGCACTCCAAGGTCTCTTTGTTCAGCAACACTCCCCAGGAGTGTATAAGTACTTAACACTAAATATCTAAGTCTTGCTCTGATTTGATTTTTCAAAATGCAGCTCTTAATGGTCAGGTTCAGGGGAGTGTTTATTGGTCAGAAGTTTATAAAACTTATTCATTCATAAAATCAGGAAGTATGGGATACCGAGAGATTTGGCTATCTGCATTCAGAATTGGCTGGCTGACAGAAGGCAGAGAGTGCTTGTAGATGGAAAGTATTCTGCCTGGAGGACAGTGTTGACTGGGATCCCGAGCGCTCTGTTCTTGGGCCTCTGTTCTTTGTAGTTTTTATAAATGACTTGGGTGAGGAGGTTGAGGTGTGGGTTAGTAAATTTTCAGATGACACAAAGGTTGGAGGTGTCGTCGATAGTAAAGAGGGCTACTGCAGGCTGCAGCGCAACATAGACAGGATGCAGAGCTGGGCTGGGAAATGGCAGATGGAATTCAATCTGGATTAATGCGAAGTGATGCATTTTGGAACGTTGAACCTGAATGCTGAATATAGGATTAAAGACAGGATTCTTGCCAGTGTGGAGGAACAGAGGGTTCTGGGTGTGCAGGTACATAGATCCCTCAAAGTTGCCATCCAAGTGGATAGGGTTGTCAAGAAAACATATGGTGTTTTGGCTTTCTTTAACAGGGGGATTGAGTTCAAGAGCCGTGAGGTTTTGCTGCAGCTCTACAAGTCCCTGGTGAGACCACACTTGGCATATTGTGTCCAGTTCTGGTCGCCCTTTTATAGGAAAGATACAGAGGCTTTGGAGAGG
Organism: Hemiscyllium ocellatum; assembly: GCF_020745735.1. Taxonomy (NCBI): domain Eukaryota; kingdom Metazoa; phylum Chordata; class Chondrichthyes; order Orectolobiformes; family Hemiscylliidae; genus Hemiscyllium; species Hemiscyllium ocellatum. Next base: position 46,105,800 of record NC_083416.1, read on the forward strand.
GTGTAAAGAAGATATACCAGGATGCTGCCTGGACTGGAGGGCTTGCCTTACGAAGAAAGGTTGAATAAGCTCAGACTTTTCTCTCTGGAGAGAAGGAGGAAGAGAGGAGACCTGATCAAGTTGTACAATATAATGAGAGAAATAGATAGAGTCAATAGCCAGAGACTTTTCCCCAGGGCAGGATTGACTGGTACGAGAAGTCATAGTTTTAAGATATTAGGAGGAAGGTATAAAGGAGACGTCAGAGGTAGGTTCTTTACGCAGAGAGTTGTGGATGGATGGAATGCGTTGCCAGCTATGGTGGTGGAAGCAGAGTCATTGGGGACATTTAAGCAACTGCTGGACATGCCCATGGATAGCAATGAGTTGAGGGGTGCGTAGGTTAAGTTACTATATTTTACATTAGGATTAAATCTCGGCACAACATTGTGGGCCAAAAGGCCTGTTCTGTGCTGACTTTTCTATGTTCTATGTTCTAAAATCTTGAGGAGTATGGATAGGATAAAAAGGAAAGGTCTTTTCCCTGGAGTGAGGGAGTCCAGAATTAGAGGGCATAGGTTTATGGTGAAAGGAGAAAGATATAAAAGGGACCTGAGGGGCAATATTTTCACACAGAGGGTGGTGCATGTATGGAATGAGTTGCCAGGGGAAGTTGTGGAGGCTGGTACAATTACAGCATTTAAAAGGCATCTGGGTGTATATATGAATAGAAAGGGTTTAGAGGGATTTGGGCCAAGTGCTGGCAAATGAGACTAGATTAGATCAGGATATGTGTTTGGCGTGGTCAAGTTGGATCGAAGGGTCTGTTTCATTGCTGTACAATTCTATGACTCTATGACCTTCCATTTATCTAAATTAAACTCCATCTGCCAATGCTCAGCCCATTGGCCTATCTGATCAAGATTCCATTTTAGTCTGAGGGAACCTTCTTTGCTGTCCACTACACCTCCAACTTTAGAATCATCTGGAAACTTACTAACTATACTTCTCCACCGCCTGGCTTGCTGTGTTCTTCCAGCCTCCTGCTTATCTGTCTTGGATTCCAGTATCTGCAGGGTTTTGATTTTGTTTCCTTCACTTCCTCTGGCAGCTCATTCCAAACACACACTACCCTCTGCATGAAAAAATTGCCAGTTAGGGTCCCTTTTAAATCCTTTCCATCACACCCTAAGCCTATGCCCCAAGGAAAATATCTTGTGTATTTATCCTATCCATGCCCCTCATGATTTTATAAGCCTGTGTAAAGTCAACCCTCAGCCTCCAATTTCTAGAAATCATCCTAGGAGTTCTTTATAAAATGTTGTAATCACAATATATCAATATGCAATCCTGCCTCTTTTTGAACCTGGCCTGCAGCTGGCCAATGTAACTGATTGTATACTGAGTATTCACATATATTTGTGATAACCCTAATTTACATTTTACTTTCCCTCTTACTCTGACCCCGATCACTAGGTTGGCTTCTTAAATTAGTATTCTAGCAAATAGTCCTGAAGAGTACAAGACAGAAAGCTTTGACAAAATGTGTCTTCTCAACAATACTCAAGTTCTGTACAAACAGATTATAGTTTCCTATTCTAATTTTTCTCCCCCAATTCTCTGTAAACTTTGATACTCTCCCCTAATGTTACCTACCCACACCCTTGCAAAGTTAGTTTAAATATTCCACAATGGTGATAACAAATTGTCCTGTAAGAAAATTAGTTCCCATTCTGTTTAGGGGCAAGCCATTCAGTGTGTACAGTTCCATCTCGCCCAGAAGTGCATCAGGATTCTAAATCCCCTTCTGCACCATCTCGCCAGTCATGACACCTCTGATCTCACCTCCTAATTTGCACTTATTTGAACATGATAATGGTTATAATCCAGGAGTCACTGCTTTTGAGATCCTGCAGGTCGATTTCCAACCTTGCTCCCATATTCTGCTTGTGTAACCTCATACATAGCTATTTCTACATTTGTAGCTGGTACTGATGTGGACCAAAACCACCCCTCCCCCTCTCAGGGTGCTCTGCAAATGTTCAGTGGCACTCTTGATTCTGGCATTAGTGAGGCAACATATAATAACAAAAGCAAAATACTGCTGATGTTCAAAATCTGAAATAGAAACAGAAAGTACTGGAGAAACTAAACAGGTGGGAAAGCATTCACACACAAAGAGAATATGACTGATCTTCACAATTGGCAATACATGTCATGATTTAGAGATGCCGGTGTTGGACTGGGGTGTACAAAGTTAAAAATGTGTTATGATCGAGCCTCCACTATCACCTGATGAAGGAGCGTCGCTCCGAAAGCTAGTGTGCTTCCAATTAAACCTGTTGGACTATAACCTGGTGTTGTGTGATTTTTAACTTGGCAATAAATGTGTTATTCTGGTCTCATGCCTGCCACCCCAGCAATGTTTCTCCGTCCCCCTCTTTTTTGAGGTCCCGTGGTCTTGTGTGTATCTATCTGTATACACACTCGGACCTACGGAGCGGGATTGGAAGGGGAAATGACAGCCCCTGACCAGTATTGGATGAAAATGTTGTCAAGCCTATAGAGCTGATAGATCACAGTCGTTGAAAGAAAATCACAACTTTTTGGAGTAATCCAGCAGTGTGGTCACATCTGTGGCAAGAAAGTAAAATTAATTGTCGAGTCCAGTGACTCTTCATCAGAACATTCAGAGAGGTCTTTGGCACCTGGTGTACATGATGTGGAGGTGCCGATGTTGGACTGGGATGGATAAAGTTAAAAATCACACAACACCAGGTTGTAGTCCAAAAGGTTTATTTGGAAGTACAAGCTGTTGGAGTACTGCTCCTTCATCAGATAGCTAGTGGGGCAGGATCATAGGACTCAAAATGTATCGGAAAAGATCAAAGTGTCATGCAACTGATGCGATGTATTGAACAAACTAAATTGCTGTAAAGTCTTAATCACTTAGAATGGGTTGCAGGTTTAATTCATTAATATGTAAATGTCAGAACTTCTTTCAACTCACATTCCCGAGATAACAAGGTTTTATAAAAAGGTGACATCTCCGCTCAGACAATGTCAGAGGTGTGAGCTTAGGGCCTCTCTGTATTCCAACCTTGAGCCAGACTGGCTCTACTTCCAAAGTAGGAATTTATAAAATGTCACATGGACTGACTGCTTACAGATTGTGAGCTTTTTGAGCAAAGTAGAATGTATCTGCTAATATAGATCTGCAAATGCAAATTCACCCCATAGTCTTCTGTGTATGTGTATGAATGCGTGCGTATGTATGTGTGGGGAAGAGAGAGTGAGACTGTGTGTCTGTGTATGATAGTGTGTGCACGAGTGTGACTGAGTACAGTATATGCCTATGAGAGGGTGCGCTAGTGAGTGTGGAGATATGTGTGTGTAGTGTGTATGAGTGAGGGTCTGCATGAGTGTGTGATGTGTAAGAGTGCATGTGTATGTGTGCTTCTGTGTGAGTGTGTGTGGGTGTATAGTGCAGTGGGGTCACCTGTAGTGTGACATGAACCCAAGATCATGTTGAGGCCATCCTCATGGATCGGTAGCTCTAGACGGCAGACGATGATCAGCGGGAAAATGTGGGAAGGCGGCTGGGTGATGTTTGAAGGCATGGCTGCAGGGGTGGGAGGATGCCGAGCTGTAGGGGGAGGGTAAAGCGAAAGGGGAGGAGGCAGGTAAATCAGTGTTCTGTGTGGGACAAACGCGGATTCAGTCACGCAGGCTTTCGCCGAAGCCAACTGTCTTGCACATTAGTTAGAAACTCGAGAGATGTGCGGTGAGTGAAAACCCACTTTTAAGACTTTATGAATCCTTCAGTGGCAGCCTGCTGAGTGTTCTCTCACTTTCTTTGTTTCTTGATAGTGTTGTCGTACTTCAGATTTGTTTTAACTCCTCACTTGTAGCAGATGTACATGCTCGTGTTTTTTGTGGGGAGCAAAAAGTACCGCATGGTGCCTGTCAGACTATAATTCCTCTTTGCTATTTTTTCGTACTTTGAAGTGTCTGTCGTGATAATACTTCTAATCCCAATAGTTCTAATCCTTAGAACTGACGATTCGCAATGTATGTCGGTTCCTCATCCTTAGAACTGACAATTCAAACTGATGTGGATTTCGCTCCTTCATCTCGATCGGAGGCAAACATTTCCAAGCTTGTTGAAATCAGTAGAGCGTGGGTGTAAAGTGGTTGCGTGCCTTTCGATAACACATGTTTTGTGAAGGAGTTAAATTGGTCCCGAGAGACGTGGATGGAGTTCTGGTATACAAACTCTCTTTAAGTAACTGAAGAACTTTTCTAAATATGTGCTAGCAAACTATAGTTTAACGTGGTGCCAAACTGTCGGTCTGCTGTTTTAATAGGAACAAAACAAAAATTGCTGAAAAAGCTCAGCAGGTCCGGCAGCATCTGTGGAGGTCGAGTGACACCTCCCAGAACTGTTCTCTCCACAGACGCTTTCAGACCTGTTGAGCTTTTCCAGTAATTTCTATTGTTGATATACAGTATCCGCATTCTTTTGGTTTTTATTTGATGTTTTAACAGATTCCGTGTAGGGTGTTTCTGTGACGTGCTTTAACTGAGTGATTAATAGTTCTGTTTCTGCAAACATCTTTCAGTGTTACTGTCTTATAATATCATTAACCAGTTTCCTAACTCCAATTCGAATTAAAGCAACGGGAGGGTTTTTTTAAAATTGAAGTACTTTTCATGTCCTGAAGAGCTTCAAAACTACCTTTCAATTGGTGTTACTATGTAAGAAGCACAAAAGACAAAAAAAGAATTCCAGAGAAGAAAAATGGCAAGTGATCATATTTATTTTGATGCTGGTTGAAGGATAAAGTACCGTATCGTACACCATTCTCGAATTACTGTACATTTAATATGCCCCTTAGTTTTGTTCTGAACATTCCCGGGTGTGGTGGTCTCAGTCCGTCTACCACTCAGCAACAACCTTTCTTTGCATTAAAACTTCCCGATCCTGGCTTTTTCAGAAATGCGGAGGGAATCTGAGTTTCTGTTGTTTCCTCATAGTGCAGGATAGTGAGGCAAAGCCAAAGTAAGACTAAGCCAGACGCTTTTTCACGGGAAACAGATGCGGCATTCTGTTAAGTATCAATGCCCCAAGGCTGCATGTTTAATCATGTTAGTATCCGACTGCTGGAACTTCCTTGGGAATGTAAAACTTATCCTCCACGCATGCCCCAACCACATGACGATCACCAGCTACCACCCCCCCAAACAGTAATCACGCCCCACCTCAAACAGTAATCACCCCTCACCCCCCGACAGTGACCAACCCACACCCCAAACAATGATCACCCCACCCCCCGACAGTGATCACCCCCAACCCCTGACAGTGATCACCTCACATTCCCCCGACAGTGATTACTCCACCCCCCCAGACAGTGATCACTCCCACCCCCACACCGACAGTGATCACCTCACACCCCCCCCCCCCCCCCCCAGACAGTGATCACTCCACACACACCCCGGACAGTGATCACCCCCACCCCCCCAGACAGTGATCACCACACTACCCCTCAACAGTGATCACCTCACACCCCCCCCCCCCCAGACAGTGATCACTCCACACACACCCCGGACAGTGATCACCCCCACCCCCCCAGACAGTGATCACCACACTACCCCTCAACAGTGATCACCCCTCACCCTCCCCCTGACAGTGATCACCCCCACCCCCTGACAGTGATCACCCCACACACCCCCAATAGTGATCACCCCCATCCCCCCAACAATAATCACAGCCCACCCCAAACAGTGATCAGCCCTCACCCCCCGACAGTGATCATCCCTCACTCCACCAACAGTGATCACCCCACACACCCCTGATAGTGATCACTCCATGACAGTGATCACCCCCACGCTCCCACAGTGATCACCCCCACGCTCCCACAGTGATCACCCCTCACACCCCCAACAGTGATCACCCCTCACCCTGACAGTGATCACTCCACATCCCCCCTGGACAGTGATCACTTGTCCCCACCCCCGGACAGTGATCACCACACCACCCCTCAACAGTGATCACCTCATACATCCCTGACAGTGATTACCCCCACCCCACAACAGTGATCATCCCCTACCCCCCAACAGTGGCCACCCCTCACCCTCCCCTGACAGTGATTACCCCTCACTCCCAACAGTGATCACCCCTCACCCCCGACAGTGATCACCCCCACCCCCTGACAGTGATCACCCCGCAACCCCCCCCGACAGTGATCACCCCCACCCCCTGACAGTGATCACCCCACACACCGCTGACAGTGATCACCCCTCACCCTCCCTCTGACAGTGATCACCCCTCATGCCCCAACAGTGATCACCCCCACCCTGACAATGGTCACCCCACACCACCCCCAGTCAGTGATCACTCCACATCCCCCTGGACAGTGATCACTCCCCCCTCCTTCCCCCCCGTCAGTGATCACCATACCACCTCCCCGTCAGTGATCACCATACCACCCCCCCGACAGTGATCACCCCACACCCCAAATAGTGATCACCCCCTCGACAGTGATCACCCCCACGCCCCGACATGATCACCCCACACATCCCTGACAGTGATCACCCTCACACCCCGCCAATGATCATCCCCTACCCCCCAAAGACAGTGATCATCCCTCACCCTCCCCCTGACAGTGATCACCCCCACTCACCGACAGTGATCACCCCACAACCCCCCCGACAGTGATCACCCCCACGCCCCGACATGATCACCCCCCCGACAGTGATCACCCCCACGCCCCGACATGATCACCCCCCGACAGTGATCACCCCCACCACCTGACAGTGATCATCCCCCAGCCCCTGACAGTGATCACCCCACAACAGTGATCACTCCACACACCCCTGACAGTGATCACCCCTCACCCCCTGACAGTGATCACCCCTCACCCCCTGACAGTGATTACCCCAACCCCTGATAGTGATCACCACACCACCCCCCGTCAGTGATCACCCCACCCCCACGACAGTGATCACCCCCATGCCCCGACAGTGATCATCCCACACATCCCTGACAGTGATCACCCCCACCCCCCATCAGTGATCATCCCCTACCCCTTAACAATGATCACCTCTCACCCTCCCCCTGACAGTGATCACCCCCACCCCCCGACAGTAATCACGCCCCACCCCAAACAGTGATCAACCCACTCACCCCCAACAGTGATCACCCCACACTCCAAATAGTGATCACCCCTGAACCTACCGACAGTGATCACCCACACACCCCCCGACGGTGATCAGCCCTCACCCCCCAACAGTGATCAGCCCTCACCCCCCGACAGTGATCACCCCACACCTCCCTGACAGTGATCAGCCCTCACCCACCGACAGTGATCATCCCACACCCCCCGATAGTGATCACCCCCCTGACAGTGATCACTCCCACGCCCCAACATGATCACCCCACACATCCCCGACAGTGATCACCCCCCCCCCCCCCCCCCGGCAGTGATCACTCCACATCTCCCCTGGACAGTGATCACTTCCTCCGCCCGGACAGTGATCACCACACCAGCCCTCGACAGTGATCACCCCACACATCCCTGACAGTGATCACCCCCACCCCCTGACAGTGATCATCCCCTATCCCCCAACAGTGATCACCCCTCACCCTCCCCCTGACAGTGATCACCCCTCACCTCCTGACAGTGATTACCCCTCACCCCCGACAGTGATCATTCCAACTCCCCGACAGTGATCACCCCACAACCCCCCCCCGACAGTGATCACCCCTACCCCCCGACAATGATCACCCCACACACCCCCATTAGTGATCACCCCCATCCCCCGACAGTGATCACCCCACCCCCCCCAGACAGTGACCATCACACACCTCCTGACAGTGATCACCCCACCCCCACGGACAGTGATCACCCCCCTGGACAGTGATCACCCCCACCCCCCGAGAGTGATTAACCTCACCCTCCCAGACAGTGATCACCCCTCATCCCCAACCATGATCACCCCACACCATCCCCCCCAACAGTGATCACCCCTACTCCCTGACAGTGATCACCCACACCCCTTCGTCAGTGATCACACCCCCCCTCCCCGGACAGTGATCACCCCTCACTCCCGACAGTGATCACCCTTCACCCCCCCCCGACAGTGATCAGTGATCACCCCCGACAGTGATCACCCTCACCCCCGACAGTGATCACACCACACCCTCCCCCGACAGTGATCACCCCTCACCCCCTGACAGTGATCCCCCCTCATCCCCCTGGACAGTAATCACCCCACACCCTCCCCCCGACAGTGATCACCCCACAGCCTCCCCCTGACAGTGAGCACCCCCCCACTCCCCAACAGTGATCACCCTTCATCCTCCAACAGTGATCACACCACACCCTCCCCCCAACTGTGATCACCCCTCACCCCGATCCTGATCACGCCCACCCCCAAACAGTGATCACCCTTCACCCCCTGACAGTGATCACCCCACCCCCCCGACAGTGATCACCACCCCACTTCCTCTTGACAGTGATCACCCTTCAACCCCCTAACAGTGATCACCCCCCACCACCCGAAAGTGATTACCCTACACCCTCCCCCCAACTGTGATCACCCCTCACCCTCCTGACAGTGATCACCGTCACTCCCCAACAGTGATCACCCCTCACCCCCGACAGTGATCACTCCACCTCCCCGACAGTTATCACCACCCCACTCCCTCTTGACAGTGATCATCCTTCACCCCCCTCGATCACCCTTCAACCTCCCCGACAGTGATCATCCTCATCCCCTGACAGTGATAACCCCTCACCCCCTTGACAATGATCACCCCTCACCCCCCTGACAGTGATCACCCCTCAAACCCTGACAGTGATCACCCCTCAAACCCTGACAGTGATAACCTCTCACCCCCACGACCATGATGGTCCCTCACCCCCTGCCTGTCATCACCACTCCCCCCATAGTGATCACCACTTACCCCCCTGACAGTGGTCACCTCTCAATGAATTGAATTGAATTGAATTTATTGTCATGTGTACCGAGGCACAGTGAAAAGCTTTGTCTTCCTCGTAATACAGGCAGATCACAGAGTTAAGTAGCACAGATAAGTAAACAGCGGCAAAAACAAAAACACAGGTACAGGCGAATGTTAAGAGTTTGTGAGACCATTCAATATTCTAACAACAGTTGGGTAGAAACTGTTATGAAACGGCTGGTGCATGTGTTCATGCTTCTGTACATTCTCCCCAGTGGTAGAGGTTGTAGAAAAGCATTGCCAGGGTGGGATGGATCTTTAAGAATGTTGGCAGCCTTTCCTTGACAGTGGGACTGGTAGATGGATTCTTTCGATGGGAGGTTGGCCTTTGTGATTGTGCAGACCGAGTTCACCACTCTCTGTAACCGTCTCCGATCTTGAATGGTACAGTTGCCATACCAGGTAGTGATACATTCAGACAGAATGCTCTCAATTGCGCACCTACACAAGTTGGCAAATTTCCTCAGCTATCTGAGGAAGAAAAGACATTATTGGGCCTTTGTAACCGGTGCGTCCACATGAAGAGTCCAAGAAAGTTTGTTGTTGATGAACACTCCCAGTAGCTTGACACTCACCCTCACCCTCACCCCCAGGACAGTGATCACCCATCACGCCTGAGCAGTGATCACCTCCCATCCCTGACATTGATCATATCTCACTGTTCCTGATAGTGATCACCCCTCACCCCCGCGATAGTGATCACCTCCCAACCCAGCAGTGATCACCATTCACCCTCCCCTGACAATGATCACCCCTCACTCCCAACAGTGATCACCCCACCAACAGTGATCCTCCCTCACCCCACCGACAGTGATCATCCCTCACCCCCTGACAGTGATCACCCCTCATCCCCTGACAGTGGTTGCCCCTCACCGCCCTGACAGTGATCCCCCTCACCTCCCCGAACAGTGGTCACCCCTCACCGCCCCAACAGTGATCACTCTTCATCCCCCGACAGTGATCACCCTTCACCTGCCCAACAGTAATCACCCCTCACTCCCCCAACAGTAATCACCCCAACTACCATCACAGTGATCACCCCTCACCCCTGCTCACAGTGATCATCCCTCACTCCTGCGACAGTGATCACCCCTCACCCCCACTCACATGATCACCTGATCACCCCTCACTCCCTCAACAGTGATCACCCCCACCCCCACTCACAATGATCACCCCTCACCATACCAATAATGATCACCCCTCACCTCTCAACAGTGATCACCCCTCACCCCTGCTCACAGTGATCATCCCTCACTCCTCCAACAGTGATCACCCCTCACTCCTGCGACAGTGATCACCCCTCACCCCCACTCACATGATCACCTGATCACCCCTCACTCCCCCAACAGTGATCACCCCCACCCCCACTCACAATGATCACCCCTCACACAACCAATAATGATCACCCCTCACCTCTCAACAGTGATCACCCCTCACCACCTGACAATGATCACCCCATATCCCCGACAGTGATCACCCCTCATCCCCAATCACAGTGATCACCCCTCAATCCCGCTCACAGTGATCACCCCTCACCCCCCAACAGTGATCACCTCCCTTACCTCCCGATAGTGATCACTCCTCATCCCCTGACAGTGATCACCCCTCACTCCTGACAGTGATCACCCCTCACTCTCAACAGTGATCACCCCTCACCCTTCTGGACAGTGATGACCCCCCCACCCCGATAGTGATCTCCCCTCAGTGCCCAACAGTGATCATCCCTCACCCCCCAACAGTGATCACTCCTCATTCCCGCGACAGTAATCACTCCTCACCCCGCTCAGTGATCACCCTCACCCCCGCTCACAGTGATCACCCTCACCCCCGCTCACATGATCACCCCTCATTCTCCCAACAGTGATCCCCCCTCACTCCTCCAACAGTGATCACCCCCACCCCCATTCACAATGATCACCCCTCACCCCACTAACAATGTTTACCCACACCCCCTGACAGTGATCACCCCTATCCTGACTGTGATCAACCCTCACCCCCTCACAGTGATCACCTCATATCTCCGACGGTGATCACCCTCACCCCCGCTCACAGTGATCACCCCTCACCCCTGCTCACATGATCACCCCTCACTCCCCCAACAGTGATCACCCCTCACTCCTCCAACAGTGATCACCCCAACCCCCATTCACAATGATCACCCCTCACCCCACCAACAATGTTCACCCACATCCCCAACGGTGATCACCCCTACCCTGACTGTGATCAACCCTCACCCCTGACAGTGATCACCTCATATCCCCGACAGCGATCTCCCCTCACCCCCACTCACAGTGATCACCCCTCACTCCCCCAACAGTGATCACCGCTCCTGCTCACAATGATCACCCCTCACCCCACTAACAATGATCACCCCTCACCTCCCAACAATGATCACCCCCCCACCCCCTGTTAGTGATCACCCCCACCTCGACAATGATCACCCCTCACCTCCCAACAGTAGTCACCCCCCTTACCTCCCGATAATGATCACTCCTCACCCTGTGACAGTGATCACCCCCACCCCCGACAGTGATCACCCCTCACTCCTGACAGTGATCACCCCCACCCCCCTGGACAGTGATCTCCCCTCAGCACCCAACAGTGATCACCCCTCATCCCCGACAGTGATTACCCCTCACTCCCCCAACAGTAATCACCCCTCACTCCCCCAAAGGTGATCACTCCTCACTCCCGCTCATAGTGATCACCCCCGCTCACAGTGATCACCCCTCACTCCCGCGACAGTGATCACCCCACCCCCACTCACAGTGATCACCCTCACTCCTGCGACAGTGATTGCCCCTCATCCCCGCTCACAGTTATCACCCATCACTCCCGCGACAGTGATCACTCCCACCCCCGCTCACAGTGATCACCCCTCAACCCACCAATAATAATCACCCCTCACTCCTGCGACAGTGATACCCCCACCCCTGCTCACATGATCACACCTTACCCCACCAACAATGATCACCCCTCACCCTCCTGACAGGGATCATCCCCAACAGGGATCAGCTGTAATCGAACTGACAGTGATCACTCTTCATCCCCTCCAAAAGTGATCACCCTTCATCCTCATGAACAGTAATTACCTCTCATTCCCACCAACAGTGATCACCCCTCAACCCCATAGTGATCATCCCTTACCCCCCTGACAGTGATTACCCCTCATCTCCACCAACAGTGATCACCTCTCACCCCCCGATAGTGATCACCCTTACCCCCCCCCCCCCTCACGACAGTGATCACCCCTCACACCCCTATCAGTGATCTCTCCTGACGGGAATCAACTTTTCATCCCCCCAACAGTGTTCATACCTCATCCCCTGACAGTGATCACCCCTCATCCCCACCATCAATAATCACCCCTCACCCCCAATAGTGATCACCCTCACCTCCCACCAACAGTGGTCATCCCTTACCGCTGACCCTCTGACAGTGATCACCCCTCCATTACCCCTGAAAATGACTATCTCCAACAGTGTTCTCCTACTTCCCTCAAGCTACAAAATTACAATCTGCTCACCTTCTCTACTCGCACATCAACTTACACTCAACATTTTTAACTCTTCAGGCAGAATGTGGGAGTTGTTAGTCAGCTGTGTTGGGTGACCCCTCATATTGGGCAAATGTGGAATTGGGATCTATGGTGGTTGGGACAATTGGTCAGGGGGATGGTTATCAAGGGTCAGGGGTTGTAAGGGTTCAATTGGTGAGTCATGTGGTCAGTTTAATAGTTTTCCAGGAGTTAGCTTAAGTTTTCAATCTCTAAATTTTCTTGGACAACTATCTGCTGAAGTGAGGTGGAGCCCTCTAGATTCTCCAACTTTGAGGGACTGATTTGGGAGGTTCTAGACACAGGGCAATTGCCCATCAGAAAATTCGTATTCCTCGACAATCCTCAAGGAGTCAGCTGTGTCCCTCTGCATAACTCCAATTTATACTGCTCTAACAGCTATCTAGCCATTGGAGTATCTGCACCATTGTCTCTGAGAGCTACAAAGTTTTAAGATTTAAATTATCATATTTTATGTGTGTATTAGTCCTATACACATAATTTATTTGCAGTTGTCATGTTTTTGACCACTTGTGTGTCAAAATTTGCTGTTGTAATTTGTTGTCACCATTGATCTTTCAGCATTCACCAGCATAAAACCAATTCAAGGTTGCTGGATCTGTAGAATAACTGGCACAGAAATAGGAATAGGCCTTTCAAACCAGCAAATCTGATCTATCATTCGATGGGATCACGATTGATCTGCATCTTAACTTCATTCACCCACCTTAGTTCAATATTTTTTCATTTCCTTGCCTAAAAATCTATCAATCTCAGTTTTTAAATTTTCAATTAACCAATCCCAACTGTACTTTAACAATGAGAAACCTGGCCTTCAACCATTCTTCCTGGCCTCATTTATCAATAGCCCAGTTTGAATTTTAAACTTTTGACCTCAAAAGTAAAATTGCTTACTTCCCAAGGCCTTGGTCATGTTCACCTCTTCACCTCCTACAGCTCTATGACCCTCAGAGACCACTGTATTGCTCCGACTTTGGTCTCTTGCACATCACCATTAGATATCCTTCCCTAACTTTCTTGGTTTCTGTACCAGTTTTATTTCCTTTTTAAGCTACTTCTTAAAATAAATCTCAAATTATTGTTCTACAACATAAATAGGAGCATGAATAGGCCATTCAATTTCTTGAGCCTGCTCACCTTTATGGTAAGATCATGACTTATCTCTTTGTGGCCTTAACTCCCCTTTCTTGCATAATCCCCACAATACCCTTGTAAATTTAAAATGTATCTTGATACAACCTAGAATACATAGATGATCCAGCCTCCACTGCTGTGTGGGATGGAGAATTCCAAAGATAAAAATCCCCTGAGTAAAGAAGTAACAGCTCATCTCCACTGAAAATAAGATACTCCTCATTTTGAAACTGTCCCTGAATTCTAGCTTCCTCCACAACATGAAACATGCTCTCACCACCAACACTGTCAAGTCCCCTCAGGATCCTATATGTTTCAATAAGATCACCTCTTAATCTTCTAAACTCATATGAGTATGAGCCGGTCTGCTCAGCCTTTGTTTCTAAGACAACTGAGACATCAAGTGAGTGAATTTTTCTCTGACTTTCGTCCAGTGCTAGTATATCCCTTGTTAAGTCTGGAGAACAAATCTGTATACAAGACACAGTCCCAACTATGCCTTGTAGTAAAATGTCCCAACTGTTACACTCCACTCCTCTTGTTTTCCTATTCAATTACCACTGCTATTAAAGTAATGTTTTCAACCCCCTAGTCTGTTTATCCATAAATAATGTATCCCAGTCATGAATCGATGGATTTCAACTAAACGTTATATGACTCAGGGAAGAATTGATTTGATTTCGGCCAAGGTGTGGACATAGATTCTGATTCTGGAATTTTTAGAGAATTAATTAACATCGAATGATTAGATTAACAGACTTTTTAAAAAGTATCTTCTCGGTTGTGCTATTTAGATTATTTTGATTATTTAAGAATATTGTGGATTGTCTCTGCTGCTATGCTGAAATTTATCACTGTTGTCAAAATGTGATCAGGGTTTTCGGATCAAACCCTGTTGGAAGTGGTATTGTCTGAAGACTCTTCAGTGAGATCAAAGTTCTTAATTAGAAGGTGTCATTTTCAGGTTTATGGTTACAGAACATCAACCAGACAGTGAAAATAATCAAGGAGGAGCTGCATCATTGTAATAGCATTGAGTATAAATCCTACTGAGTGCCGTAATTGCTTGTTACTTCGTGTACTTGTGTGCAAACCACTTGTGATTCATGCACAAGGACACCTAGGTCTCTCTGTACCACAACATTCTGCAGTCTCTCACAATTTAAATAATATTCTGCTGTCCAAACACCTTATGTGACTCCTTGCCAAATGTATTTAATAAACATATTCATGTTGCACCAGAATTCTGTAATACATTACAACAGTATGCAAATATATGTGGTTAAGTTCAAAATAGATAAGCTTACAATTCTACATTGAGCGCCAACAGCCGCACTTCCGTCCACTCAGTTAATCGGTCAGTGACCCTTATTAACTTTCTGCTCCCATCTATGCTCTGAACTGTTCTGCCTAACTTAAAATCATCAAAAAAAATTGGATTTTTGGCTGTCTTTTCCGTCATCTGTCTAAGTTTCTGAAGTCTCCCAACTTCATTGTGCATTATATATTCCAGCAGAGCTTCATATACTGATGGCAGGAGAGTCAATGTTTCGGGCGTAGAAATGTCGACTTTCCTGCACCTCGGATGCTCTCTGACCTGCTGTGCTTTTCCAGCGCTACACTTTTTGACTCTGATCTCCAGCAGCTGCACTCCTCATTTTCTCCTTCATCTGCTGATGGTCAGTCAAGCTTTTCTGAACTCTTACTTTCCTGACTCCCACAATATTAATCATAACTTTTGAAAACAAAGAATTTTTAAAAATCTTACCTAAAATACTGAACATGGGATTTTTAGCAGTTCAGTCAGCACTTGAAAAGTACACTAATACTTTTTTGGGCACCTATTCAGTTGTACATTCTAAAAGCTCAGACAGAACGTAGAGCAATTGCTACATTAGCATCTATTAATGAGTTTGTTCTTTTATAAATATCTGAACTTCAGATTTCCTGAAGAAGGGCTCATGCCCGAAACGTCGATTCTCCTGCTCCTTTGATGCTGCCTGACCTGCTGCGCTTTTCCAGCAACAAATTTTTCAGCTCTGATCCCCAGCATCTGCAGTCCTCACTTTCTGCTAATAAATAATTAATGTCGGGATTGCATTTATTACACATTATTCGTCATGCTTTGAGATATCCTGTTTTGCAAAATGTTAGCTGGTGTTGGAAAAATAATGCATTTTTTCATTCGTTATGTATTTAAGTGAACATATTCATTGAGAATAGAGATGTCTTCAGCTTGATTCACCCAGACAACACCCTGCCAATAGACAGCTAATCGCATTTGTTTTCATCTGTTAAGTTTTTGAGTGCAAGTAGACTGAAATGATTTGGAACTGAATACTGTTTGTATTGTATGGACAGAGAATTTGCAATTCTTAACAATTGATATTAATGGGTATAGATTCATTGAAGGTTTTAGGAAGTTAATAAATACCTTTATATTTAAAAATTTTAGTTTCTTATTTTTTATATGCTAGGTAATCTTCTAAATCTTTGCAGTATTGCAACCTTTATAAAAGCTGTTCAGTTAATTTTTTTTGAGTTCCTTTGCTTTATATATGACATCAAAATATTTGAATATATTACAGAATAAGAAGTAATCAGTTTCTGTGTTCCTTCCTATCTTAATGTTAGGTATCTTTTCCCATCTAAGAGGAATAAAACTATCAGTTATTGATTGCTGGAAGTATTATGAGGTCACTGTAAGGTAATATATGCTTTTTGGTAGATTCTAATACTATATTCTGCAATAATCAATTTGTGTCTATACCTAACCCTCGTATTATTGCCAGTGAAATTGAGAATTTTAGACAGTTGCAACTTGTCATCAAATGCTTAGAATTCTTTTGAGCAAGAGAAATAAATTTAGCTTTGGAATATGAAGATGCTGCTATTAAAGTCTAAGTTGTTCTGTGTCAGTGTGAAAACATTTAGTGCACTGAATGCATGACTTGTTTTGACTGTACTCCAGGAAATATTAACCCAGCCTTTTGGCAGCTCACTTTAAGACAAACTGTCTCAGAAAAGTGGTCTCCAGTGGCTGGTGTGCCTTATGGTTTGCATGTGCAGGAGAAAATCAGGGTTTGGTTGAAAATGAAGCATTAGTCAGTCAAAGAATAAAGGAAGTATTGTAAGACCAATACGACAGAGACTTCAAGTAAGTATTTTTGATCACATACTGTTGTAAATTCACAGAATTCCTTGTTTTTGATGACTACTACATATAAAAGTTAACACTGCATGTGCTTTCGATCTTTGTTCATTATGATTTCTTACAAATTTATATTTTACTTTAAAATATGTAACGCAATACAAAATATGATACAATACAACCTAGGAACGAGCTTTTGCTGATTCCAATCCTTACTTAGACCCTCTACTCATTGCCCATGCACCATCCTTCTATTTGCCTCCCATTCATCTGTCTACCAAAATACGTCTTAAACATTGTTAATATGCCTGCTTCCACCAGTGTGTTCCACGTACCCACCAACTTCTTTATGAAAAAAGTTCACACACTTCTCCCCTAAACATTCGCCCTCTTACGTTGAACCTGGGGCCTTTTGTAGGTGACTTTTCCACCTTCAGAAAAAGCCTCTGAATAGCCACCCTACCTATGTCTCTCATAATTTTGCAAACCTCTACCAGGTTGTCCCCCCCAAGTCTCTATCTTTCAAGTGAATACAACCTGAGGTTATCCAATTTCTCCTCATAACTAAAACCCTTCAGACCAGGTAACATCCTGGTAAACCTTCTCTGCACCCTCTGGGTCCTCCTGGTAGTGTAGCGACCGGAACTGCATGCAACAATCTAAATATGGCCTAACTAAAGTTTTGTCCAGCTGTAACATAACTTACCAAGGTTTATATTCGATGCCCTGGCTGATGGAGGCAAGCATACTATATGTATACTGTATACCTTCTTGACCCCTTTCAGAGATCTGCGGATCTATCCATCCAGATTTCTCTGATTTTCAATGCTCCTAATGTTTGCAGCTGAATTTGATCTTCCAAAATACATCAGCTTGCAATTATTCGGATTAAACTCCATCTGCCATTTCTCTGCCCGCATCAACAATCTATATCCTGTGTATTCTTTAACAAACATTCTCACTATCTGCAACTCTGCCAATTTTGGTGTCATCTGCAAACTTTCAATCAAATCACCTAAATTTTTCATAGTTCATTTATAATTATTATAAAATATTAAGGTCCAGCATTGATCCCTGCGGAATGCCACTAGTTACTGATCTCCACTCTGAAAGCCATCTCTCCACCTCTACTCTCTGTCTTCTATGACCAAGCCAGTTTTCTATCCATCTAGCCAGCTCACCCTGGATCCCATGAGATTCTACCTTTTGTATGACATACCTTACCAAAGTCCATGTAGACAACATTCAGTGTCCTTCCCTCATCAATCATTGTTGTCAGCTCCTTAAAAACTCAAGTTGCTGAGGCATGATCTTCCCCACATACCGCCTATCACTAACAAGTTCATTCACTTCTAACTGTGATTAAATCCTGTCAGTCAGTATCTTCTCCAACAGCTTCCCTGCCACTGACACCAGGGTCATCAGCTTAATTGCCTGTGAAGTAAATCTACAAAGGCTGGTAGTCCGTACAAGGTCCCCCTTTATTTACATGTGCATAGTATAGGACACTGACCAAGCTAGCTCAGAGCTGGCTCCTGGAGTGAACGGAATCACTGACACTCCTGTTTATATCTGTCAGCCAAGGCTCCTTGATTAATCCAGATTTACAGCCCCAATCAAGGAACCCATATTTTCTGAGATCTATGTGGCCGACCTCATTTCAATCATTACGACCTGGATTATCTCTGTTTCCTTTCTTAAACAAAAGAACAGCACATAATCAGTTTGTAACTATCTGGACCAGAAACAAAGTATTCCTATTTGAAATAGCAAGTGAGCAATCAAAACCAAATGTTCAAATTTAAAGAAAAGATCTGAAACCACTGGTCGTATGAAGCATTTTACAAGAGAGCAACAGCAAGATGATTTTACACTAGACTACACAAGTCCAGTAATTCTCTGCCTGCTAGTTCAAAAATTCTATGAAAACATTGAACCAAATGTTAATTTTAGGTTGGTAAACATGATCCTAAGATTTATTTACTTAAGTACTTTGTTGTGTAAGTTTGTGTAATCGGGATAAATATTAACAATTGGTTGCAATAGAACCACATCAATAATAAACCTGCAGAATAGGCAACATAGTTGATCTTTCTCTTTCATCTTTTACACCAATATATTGGGCCAGATTTCCAGGTGAGTGACATTCTCATGCAGACATTTGCATGCAGGTACAGCAAGTAACAAGTAATTACAGCACACAGTAGCCCACCACACTGCATTAACTCAACATTACTACAATGATGCTGCTCCTCCTTGAATACTTCCACTGTCTGATTGATGCTTTGTAACAACAAACCTGAAAAATGACATCTTCTAATTAAGAACTTCCATCTCAGCAGATTGCCACTTCAAACCTCCTTTTAATTAATGAAAGAACGAAGCTCTGCATTTCTTGAGAGCAAATTTCGATTAGGGCCCCTCCAGAAATACAGAACTGTACTTCTATTTTGATAGCTCTTTTGTAGTGTAGATATATCAGAGGATGATAAATCAAGCTCCCTTTTCACAGCAATCAACTGTTGTATTCTGACATTTACAGGTTCTGGCAGCCACTTAGACAGCTGCTGTCAAATTGTAGATGTGATGTTAAAGTACTGGGATAATGAGGTGTCAGATGGATAGAGGGATAGTGTGTTAGTATGTAGGTGCCTAGCGGATAATGTGATAGGGCACCAGTGGAATAGGGTGCCACCTGAAGAGGGCCATGATGCCAAAGTGGCAAGGTGGGGGGCAGCTAAATGATGCAGCTTTTAGGTAAAGAGGGGTGAGAGAAGTTGGGTTCAGTGGGAAGGGTGGATGTCTAGTCTGGGGAGTTTAGATTCCAGCTGTAGGGGTGAGGCATGGTGACTGGGTAGAGCAGAGAAAGAGAAGAGTTTTCAGGTCCAGTCTGACAAGTGGGAGTGAAAGGGTGGAATGGGGAGGGTGTGGTTTGGGATTGCTGGGGGGGGGAATCAGGTGTCTGATCAGGTGAAGAGTTCAAAGCCAAGAACGGGCAGCAAGCACACCGCCCCTGAGTGGGCTCGAACCACCAACCTTTCGGTTAACAGCCGAACGCGCTAACCAATTGCGCCACAGAGGCAGTGATCAGGTGAAGTCCAGCAGCAGGGGTCAGTTCTTATGGAAAGGGGTTGGGTTTGGGTCTGGCAGAGGGGGTGTGGGGGGTCAAGGCTGTCATTTGGCATACTCCAGCAGGAAGGTGTCAGCTCAGCTTAGGTCCACAACAGTGGGAACGATCAGGTCAGGACTGACTGGGGGGGGGGGGGGGGGGGGGGGGGGTGGTGTCAGGTCTGGTGAGAGGAAAGTGGGGTGTGGTTCAGCTGCACAGTGGGGAGGAAAGAGAGTCAGTGTGGAGCGCAGAATGCAGGGCAGTATGTCAGCCAGTGGGAGAAGGGATTTTCGAATGGATCAGGCAATGGGCTGAAGGGTAGGTCCTGGGGTATTGGGTCAGAGTCCGGGGAAGATTTCATTCAGGCTGTAATAAGTAAATTTGGATTCCCTGAATGGTTACCCCGAAAAGTCAGAATATGTATTTAATAGTCTAAAATTCATAACTATTTACTGAATATTAACAGAATCCAAAGTAAACATGCAGGTTGAGTCTGTGACTATTAAGAAAGCGAATGCAATGTTGCCATTTATCTCAAGAGGGTTGGAATATAAAAGCACTGTTGTGCTACTGAGACTTTATAAAGCTCTGGTTAGGCTCCATTTGGAGTACTGTGTCCAGTTTTGGTCCCCACACCTCAGGAAGGACATACTGGCACTGGAACGTGTCCAGCGGAGATTCACACGCCTGGAACATTCTGAGAATCTGAGAATTAGACCATAAGACATAGGAGTGAAAGTAAGGCCATTCGGCCCATCGAGTCCACTCCACCATTCATTCATGGTTGATGGGTATTTCAACTCCACTTACCAGCATTCTCCCCGAAGCCCTTAATTCCTCGTGACATCAAGAATCTATCAATCTCTGGAATGGTTGGTCTAACATACAAGGAATGGCTGAGGATCCTGAGATTGTATTCATTGGAGTTTAGAAGATTAAGGGGAGACTTAATACATGGCTTGGAAAGGGTGGACGCAAGGAAATTGTTTCCGTTAGGCGAGGAGACTAGGACCTGTGGACACAGCCTTAGAATTAGAGGGGGTCAATTCAGAACAGAAATGCGGAGACATTTCTTCAGCCAGAGAGTGGTGGGCCCATGGAATTCATTGCCGCAGAGTGCAGTGGAGGCCGGGACGCTAAATGTCTTCAAGGCAGAGATTGATAGATTCTTGATCTCACGAGGAATTAAGGGCTTCGGGGAGAATGCTGGTAAGTGGAGTTGAAATGCCCATCAGCCATGATTGAATGGCAGAGTGGACTCGATGGGCCGAATGGCCTTACTTCCACTCCTGTGTCTTATGGTCTTATGGTCTAATTCTCAGGTTCTCAGAATGTTCCAGGCACAGAGTAATTTCCCTGTGAAATCTTCAATTTCCTGAGAAATGCCTTCAGAGTTTGTTACAGTGAAGATTCCCCAATGTCCCAATGTGTAATTTCTACATATTGCTGGAATAACAACTGTCTGGCCATCAGAAAATACAGACTGTTATATGAAGTTTAATTATCAGGAGTCATGGGGTTGGAGTTTATTTTTGTAATGACAGCATAACTGGCATTATTAGGTAAAACTGACGACATCTTCGACTGTCTCTGTTTGAACAGTTAAATGCTGAAGTCTGGAAACATGATTTGCTTTTGAGCACAGGAAGTAATGCAGTTGACTAAGGAGATAGGAAATCTGGGGAGGCAGAAGCAGTTAAGAATACAACTTGCCAATAATGACGAGGGAGATGTCTAATGGAAAAAAAATCTGCCAAGCAAATGCAAGGCCGAAACTTGTGAGAAAATGTAGGTAACACTTGTCATTTAGAAGCAGTACCTCGCAGATTGGAAGTCCTTTTGGGGAAGTTGAAAGATTTAAGATGTCTGTATTTGGTGCTATGATGTTGTGGCAAAGTTGTATTATCAGTCTCAACTAATAATCTAAAGATTAAGGCTAATGTTGTGGAGTCACAGATTCAAATCCCAATGCAGCTGGTGGAATTTAAGTTCAATTAATAAAAATTTGGAATTAAAAGTAATTCTCTGTAATGCTGATCATGAAATCACTGTTGTTATTATAAAGAACTATGTGGTGCCTAATGAAGAAAATCTGCTGTCTTATCTGATCTTGCCTCCTGGTCTACCCTTTGCTGCCCTCTGAAATGACTGAACAAGTGACTGCATCAAACCACTACAAAGAAAAAGGAATCAAACTGGACAATTATCCAACATCAACACAGATAACGAAAGTATCAATGATACACCCAACCCTGTCAATCTTACAAAATCCACTTTGCTAACATCTGTGGCTTGTATCAAAATTAGGAGCACTGTGTCACAGACTAGTGAAGGACCAGACTGACATAGTAATACTCATAAACTCCTATCTTACACTTAATGTGCCAGGCACCACCATCTCTTGGAATATCCTGGCCCACTGGCAGGTTACAAACACCAGAGATGGCAGCATAGTTTAATTGGGATGGAGTTGCCTGGAATTCCAAAACATTGACTCTAAACCTCATCATATTTCATGGCATCAGGTCAAAGATGGAAGAAGGGACCTCTTGCAAATTGCCACCTACCACCTTCTCCTTACCCAGGTGATGAATCTGTACTCTATGTTAATTGCCATTAGAAGAAGCACCAAAGCATTGGCACAGAATATATTCTGGGTGGGGAGCTTCAGTGTCCATCACCAAGAGTGGCTTGTTTAACTACTATTTACTGAGCTGACATAAAGACCATAGCTGCCTAATGGCCACTGAGCCATATGGTGAGGGAGAAA
The DNA here is from genome assembly GCF_020745735.1 of Hemiscyllium ocellatum. Taxonomy (NCBI): domain Eukaryota; kingdom Metazoa; phylum Chordata; class Chondrichthyes; order Orectolobiformes; family Hemiscylliidae; genus Hemiscyllium; species Hemiscyllium ocellatum. The sequence continues at coordinate 46,128,545 of NC_083416.1, forward strand.
CATGAAAGAAAAACCTACTTAGAGTCGCAGAGTCCTAGAGCTGTACAGCATGGAAACCTTCGGTCCCTTCAGTCCAACTCATCCATGTTGACCATATATCCTAAATAAACCCAGTCCCATTTGCAAGCAATTGGCCCAAACCCCTCTAAACCCTTCCTGAGTCACCACTCAGCCTCCAACACTTCAGGAAAAATAGCCCTAGCCTATTCAACCTCTTCCTTTCACACAAATCCTCCAAACCTGGCAACATCCTTATAAACTTTTTCTGAACCCTTTCAGGTTTCACAACATCCTTCCAATAGGAGGGAAACCAGAATTGCACGCAATATTCCAAAAGTGGGCTAACCGATGTCTTGCTCAGCTGTAGCATGACCTCCAAACTCCAATACACCATGCATGATCAATAAAAACAAGCATACCATACACTTTCTTCACTATTCTGTCTACCTATGACTCTACTTTCAAGGAATTATCAACCTGCACTCCAAGGTCTCTTTGTTCAGCAATACTCTTCAGGACCTTACCATTAAGTGTATAAGTCCTGCCCTGATTTGCTTTTCCAAAATGCAGCATCTCACATTTTTCTACATTAAACTCCATCTGTAATTCTTTAGCCTATTGGCCTATCTGATCAAGATACCATTGTGCTCTGTGGTAACCTTCTTCGCGTCCACCACACCTCCAAGTTTGGTGTCATCTACAGACTTAATAACCATAACTTCTAGGTTGACATCCAAATTATCTACATAAATGCCAATAAGCTGTGAACTCAACACTGATTCTTGTGGCACACCACTGGTCACAGGCCTCCAGTCTGAAAAGCAATCCTCCACCATTACCCAATGTCTCCTAACTCTGAGCCAGTTCTGCATCCAAATATCTAGTTGTCCCTTCATTCCATGTGAGCTAACCTAACTAATCAGTCTATCATGAGAAACCTTGTCGAACTCTGTACTGAAGTCCATATAGGTCACATTCAGCATTTTGTCCTCATCAATCCTCTTTGTTATTTCTTCAAAAACTCAGTCTAATTACTGAGACATGATTTCCCATGCACAAAGCCATGTAAACTATCCCTAATCAGTCCTTACCTTTCCAAATACATGTAAATCTTGTCCCTCAGGATTCCCTCCAACAACTTGCCCATCACCAATGTCAGGTTCATCAGTCAATAGTTCTCTGACTTTTTCTTAGCATCACATTAGCTAACCTCCTTCCGACATCTCACCTGTGGCTATCAATGATACGAATATCTCAGGAAGGAGTCTAGCAATGATTTCCATAGCTTCCCACAGAATTCTAGGGTACACCTGATCAGGTCCTGGGGATTTATCCATCTTTTTGCATTTTAAGCCTCCAGCACCACCTCCTCTGTACTATGTGCACTTTTCAAGATGTCGCTATTTATTTCCTCTATACTCTATCTTCTATATTCTTCTCCATGGTAAACATTGATGCAAAATACTCGTTTAGTATCTTCCCCACCTCCTGCAGTTCCACACATACATGACCTTCTCGATCTTGACCTTGTCCTCATCAATCTATGTGTCACACTTATATCTATCTATGATATTATTAGTATCAATAACCACTATAGGATCATTATCAAGGGTAACTTCCATCTGTGTAGTTGAGCTCACCCTCCATTGTGTTGATTGACAATTACTATGCTAAATGAAGGAGATTTCACGCAAATCTGGCAATTCAAAACTGAGCAACTTGTAGTGCTATGTGGCATTGGCAACAGCAAAATGATATTCAACCACAATCTGTAAGCTCAGAGCCCAGCAAGTCCTCATTTTACCATTACCATTGGACTGGGATTTCAGTCCTGTGATTTATTGAAGAGTAGGATGGCATGCCAGGAAAAGCACCAAGTATTCCTAAAAATGAGGTATCAACCTGATGAAGCTATAACACAGTCGAGAGTGTGGTGCAGGAAAGGACTTATGCTCAAAATGTTAATTCTCCTGCGCCTCAGATGCTGCCTGACGTGCTGTGCTTTTCCAGCACCACACTCTCAACTCTGATCTCCAGCATCTGCCACCCTTACTTTCTTGAAGCTATAACACAGGAAAACATGCATGCCAAACAGCAATTTAGAATACTATTGATGGAGCTCATTGATTCCACAGCCAACATATGAGAACAAATCTCTATGACCCTAACACATCCAGACATGAATAGTGATAGACAATTTATTTAATAACTAACCATTGGAGAACACTGTACAAAAACTCCAATCTTAGTCATAAGATTGTTGCAAATGCTTCAGCAGTATCTTCCGTCAAAAGAAAAATGACTATCTTAGATTTTTTTTAAATCAACCTGTTCATTGATGTTATTACACACCTCTAGAGCAAGTGATAGTTGAACCTAAACCTCCTGGCTGAGAGGTAGGGACACTACCCCGAGCCACAACATAACTAGGGGAATGGACAGAAGAATGGATTGAAAGTGATGAGCTTGTTTGATGAATTAGCATGAATTTGGATGGAATAGTAGCTTTCTTTGTTGTAAATGTCTATGGTTCTTCTTCAAGTCCAGATTAGAAATTGTCAATACTGTTCAAAGGATAAACTGCAGATGTTGGCAATCTGAAACAAAGTCAGAAATAGCTGGAGAAATTAAGCAGCTATGGCATCATCTATGGTGGGAAACCAGAGTCACAGTTCAGATCCAATGAAGAACAGTCACTGGACGTAAAATGTTCGTTCTGCTTTCTCTCCACAGGCACTACCAGACCAGCTGAATTTAGCCAGATATTTCTGTTGTTGTCAGTACTGTTAACTGATAATTTTTTTTGGTACTACTGACAATTCAGTATGTAATCTTGTTCTCAACTTTCCAAAAAGAAAATTAGTTGTCAATTTTAGGGAGTTTTGTGGGAGGTTTTTCTTTGCGAGCTATCATGAATTATCTCACACAACTCTCTACTGAACACCTTAGTAAGTATGCAATAATCTTCTATGGCATTACACCAAGGCTGTCTTCTGCTGACCAGCAGCAAAAGTGCTGCTGGGACTTCCCAAATTTTCTGCTATTGGTACCTTATTTAAAATGTAGCTGAGCACCTGGTCAAATGCTGCCAGCTAGGACGAGCCCTTTACAGTTAATGTAGCAGGAGGGAAACAAATAACAAAAGTTTCTGAGGGAACATAGGGGACATGGGTGACACTTCATTACAAATAGTATATCACATCATAAACATATTAACACTTTAAGCCAAGACCTGTCTGAACAACTGCTGAAAGAACACAGCTACAGGGACATGTTGAAAAATATTCAACCAGTTGTAAATGGTAACTTTTATTAAACTGCAGGATAAAGGAGAAATAACATATGTAAAAAGCTACCATTGCAAGGCCTACTTGTCTCCAAGCACCAACAAATTTACTGTCAGTGAATGAACATTGTGCCCACCTCCCATCTATTGGAAGTGGGGGTCAAAGAAATCCTGTGAGGTTTCTTGCATCTGTAGTTTTCTGCTCTGTAATGGTGAAGGTTATATTTCAAATGCTCAACATGCTCATCTTCCTCCTTAGAAGAATACAAGCACTCTCCCAACTCTTCAACATTGACACAGTTCTCCTTTGCCTGCTGTTCAGTGGAGAAATCTTCCCTCATCCCAGTGATAAATTGCCTCCCCCATATTCTTAAACAATGACCCTGGTTCTGGACTTCCTAGTCATTGGGAACATCCTTCTTGTATTTACCCTATCTAGTCCTGTTAGAACTTTGTAGATTTCTATGAGTTTCATTTTTCTTAACTCCAGTGAATATAATAAACTAATTCATACCGTCTTCAGTTCTGCCAATCCCAGAAATCAACCTGGTAAACCTTTGTCATTCCATATTCAGAACAATGTTCCTCAAATGAGGAGATCCCAGTTACACATAGTACTCCAGGTGTGGTCTCACGAAGGCCCTGTACAATTGCAGGAAGACATCCCTCTTCCAATATGCAAATCTTCTTGTAATGATGGCCAATGTACCACTTTGCTTTCTTCACTGCCTGCTGTATCTGCATGCTTACTTTCAGCGATTGATCTAGGTCTCTTTGCACACACCCACCCTTTCCAAATTTATTTCCATTCAGGTAATAATCTGCCTAATAATCTGTTTTTAAACCTCATATTTATCCACATCATATTTTATTTCTTTTTAATTAGTCATTGAGTTGTACAACATAGAAACAGACTCTTAGGTCCAACTCATCCACGCCAACTCGATATCCTAAATAAATCTAGTTCTATTTGCCAGCATTTGGCCCACATACCCCTAAACCCTTCATATTCATATACCCATCCAGATGTTTTTAAATGTTGTCATTGTACCAACCTCCACCACTTCCTCTGGCAGCTCATTCCACACACACACTACCCTGTCATACATTTGTTCACTCATTCATCTAGTCCAAACCGTACTGAAGCATTTGTGCATCCTCCATACTGTTCAACATTCCAGCTAGCTTTGTGTCATCTGCAAACTTGGAAATATATTCTCTCAACTAAATCATTTAAATCAATCCAAGCACTGATCCCTGCAGTACTCCACAGGTCACTAGCTGCCGCTTGGAAAAATACCCATTTTTTCCAACTCTTTGTTCCTTTCTGGAACCATGTCAGTAAACTATTGCAGTCCCATCTTCTTCAGATTTTACATGTCAGTCTCTTATGTAGGATCTTATTGGAGCCTTCTGAAAGTCCAAGTAAACCACATCCACTGCCTTTCCAATTCTGCTAGTTACATTCTCGAAAAATTCCAGAAGATTTGTTAAGCATGAGCTCCCTTTCATAAAGCCATGCTGACTCTGTCTGATCCTGTCACTGCTTTTTCAAAAGGCATTCACTCCTTAAGGTAGAAATCTGGCAGTTATCAAGAATTAGCAACATGGCAATTTTCAGGGACCTTAGGGAATTAATGATCACGGATAAGTTGTACATTGACCAAACCTGAACCCTTCTCTGTTGATGCGTTATGATATGATGCTCATAATGTGATATGTATACACTCAACATGCCCTGGACCTAGGGGAGGCTAGCTATGTTGACAAAGCCTACTGCTCAAACTCCCCTCCTGACCTCGTCAAGGGGAAATGAAATTAAATAGTGTGATTTTGCATAAATTGCATCAATAGAAACCTTCATATATTTGAGAGTTGAAGATGCCACATTTTTTCTCCAGTGGTCCTTGAAAGCAGCAGTCACACATACGTGTTTAGGCACCTGTCACCTTGATGACCATCTGGATAGAATAGCCATCCACCCATCCCTTCAGTCCTTCTCCAAAAGATTGCACAGCTCTGTAATGGTATCGCAGGATATTCCATTTGACAGTGACAATGCACCTCCCTGATCTGGAGTAATTGGCATTGAGGACAATAGACTTCCTGTACCTCCTCCACATTCTAAGGGGATCATCTGCTGTGACCTCTTCATTTGGGGGCTTAATGGGAAATATCAAAAGCAAAACAAATTTTTAATAATGTGAGCAGTCAGCAATCACAGCGTACACATATAAAAGTTTACCATTGTCCATGAACTAGTGGAATATGAATGACTTAGACAAGAAAGGCAATGGGATGCCAATACATGGACCTTTCAAATAAACTCTATTCCAATGAGTGCACTACAGTCCATTTACTTAAATATAGTAGGAGATTAAATGCATTATGATTTATGAGACTTTGCCTCCCTTGCATATTGCACATAAGAGAATAATAGTTCAAGGTCAGAGAAATAATCTCCCAAATATTGTGCAGCAAATGAAAATTTCGATTGTCATTGTGAATTGTGCCCTATAGGTGAGACTGTAGAAGTTACCTGTGATTACTACTGCTTCACAGAGATGACTATGATTAACTTGTAAAGACCAATGACATGATCAGACTTGCCCAGGACTTGCGTTTGGCATAGCTGGTCACTGCATGCAACTCACATGCAGAATTCTGTGATTACAGATGTCTTAACCTGTAAAATGTAAATGTTTCAATAATGCAATTGCCCCTTGAAAGGCTCCACATCACTCATAGGCTGAGCTTGCTCTCCATGCCAAAAAAGAAACACTCTGTCCACTCCAGGTGTGGTGGTAGCAATTTTTCATTTTATTCTGCGTTTACAATTCGAATGATGACAGAAGGTAACATGGTTCACACATCACAGAGTGAATTGCAGGTTCAGCCTGTCAATATGAGGGTTATTTCCAAATCCTCATATTCCTTTCTGCCTTGCACTCCTTGTCTGTCCATCAACACCAATCTTTCAAATGTTCCCACCCTTCTCTTTTATTTAAGTTTTCATTTACCTGTTTTACCCTCAGACTTCCAAGTTTAATTATGCCAACCATCATGATTCTTGGATCGCCTCCATGATTTACCTATGCTCTCCAACACTCCACCCTTACAACTTGAGTTATCCCCCTTCAAAGCTATTGATCCTGAATGCCATCATGCTGAATCTAATGCCTACATTGACCTCCCCAACTTCGTCACCAGAGCAGTAGTCCTTGATAACTTGCCTTGACTCTCACTGAGTTGTCGCTCCTGTCCGGGCACCTGATGCCAACTCCTTGACTAACCCTGTAAGGACAGCCTGGACTGATGAGTGACCGGTGTTGCTCCATGACTGACTCAACAGTCTCAATTCCTCAGATTGCTTGCACTGAACATGCAGGACTAACTGTAGCCTACTCTCTGGACTGTAATGATATGGAACAATTGGACCTGAATGTCCCTAGAGGCTGACTGATTGTGGCCAAGACCCAGAACTGACATTGGATAATGCCCATGACTACCCTTGGCAGGATCCTTTAAATGATGAGAAGTCCTTTTCAGCTGACTGGGGATTATACCCTTTGAGCTGTTGGCACACAATGCAGGTTTGGCATTGAGATAGCATGGTGCCATAAAACAACATGTCTACCTCTTTGAGTGTTTTTTGCTGGGAAACATGACAGGCTGCCTGGCCACCAGCAAAATTAGCCCGCTGCTTAATTGTAGTCATCCAACTAAATGGAAAGTGATTTGAGTACTAAGAGCACAAGTGAAGAGTCCAGAGATACACCGTGTTCCAAAGTAGGAGCTGACTGTCCTCGTACAGAAATTGGGGTATCAGCATTGTAATTGAAGGTGTGATTAAACTCCAGATATTGAAACGGTGAAATGTATTGTAAGTGAGTTGGAAATTTGTCCTGATAATATGGTGAGGCTAGTGCTTGGCTCACGTCAGCCTCTGTGGTTGAGGGCAGTTGCTGCCCATGAATCTGCCTTGAAGTGTTGTGGAATAATGGTCAAGATGAGGTCTGGAGAAGATACCTTCTACTGCCAGATAATCGCTCAGACCTTCACGTCAGGAATGGTCCGCATTTAGTTTCTCTCCTCTGCTTGAGAAAATAACACCTTACATGTTATTGAGGTTAAGATTAAATGTTAATGAGATATTGATACTTGTATAAAAGGTCCTCACTATTCACTTATGAGATTCTCATCCAGCCATTAAAACCTTGGATAGAAAAGTTAACTTTCTTGTCTTGACATTGAAAATCTTATTTTTCCTTTCACTTCATATGTTCTCAACTGTCTCACTATGTCATTCGGGGCTGGTAAAGCTCTTCCCCTTGGTTTTGCTCTCTGTTTGCTGGTTAAGAGAAGTACTTAGAGAAGTATAAATAATTTTCTTATATGTTTCCTGTATTGGGTAAATCATTAAATTAAAACATTATATTTTGCAGGAATCTTTGCATATTTGAACTACAGAGTCCCTCGCACTCGGAAGGCGGCCTTTGAAATCTTAATCAGAGGTTTACAGAGACTTGAGTACAGAGGATATGATTCAGCGGGTAAATTTTCAAAATGCAGTTTTCATGCAGCTTTGACTGTATTGAATTCTGCATCTTGTTCCTATAAAATAAATTTTATTTCCTAAATAAGGAGGAGAATTGACTGAGTGGCCAATTCACCAGCATCAGCTATAAATTAACGTAGTAGAGTCATACAGCATGGAAATAGATCCTTCAGTCCAACCCACCCATGCTGACCAAGATCCCCAAACTAAACTAGTCTCATTTGCCTGCATTTTGGCCATATACCTCTAAATCTTTCCTATACATTATTTTGACTTCATGTCCAAATTCATGTCAAAATGCCTTTTAAATGTTGTAACTGTACATGCATGTACCACTTCCTCTGGCAGTTTATTCTACTTGCAAACCACCCTCTATGTGAAAACATTACCCCTCATAGTCATAGTCGTTGAGTTATATGGAAACAGACCCTTTGGTCCAACTCATTCGTGCTGGACAGATACCCTAAACTGATCTAGTCTCATTTGCCAGAATTTGGTCCACATCTCTCTTAACCCTGTGACGATACTGTAGCTTGAAGAGGTGTATGCTGTCCTTGTACTTTTTATGAAGAAAGGTTGAGACAGAAGTGCTGAGCACTTTACTCCAAATCCAATAAAGCAAACACCTTTGGGGCCTTGTTTTTTTGGGAAAATAACAGCAACCTGAATGGCTGGGGGCCAACCTTACACAAAACCAGGATTTTTTTTAGTTTAAGTCCTCATGAGCAATTGGAATGTGGTAAATTCACTATTCTGGCGAATGTGTTGCATTTCATATAGTAACTGCTTACATTTGGAATGACATGATCCATATTTGACAAATAATGTATAATTTCAGCATGTCAGGGAGCATCTGGGGAGAGCATAGAAACGTTGGCATATCAATTCACTCATTCATTGAGTGGAGAATTTTACAGAGATGAAGCATATAAAAATTAACAACAAAGATGCAGGAAAACCATCATTCTCAAGCATACACAGACAAGAACATCAGAAACAGGAGCAGAAATAGGCAATGTGTTGAGTCTGCTCTGTCTTTCAGTGAGATAATGGATGATCTTCTACCTTAGCTAGACCTTCCAGACTCTCCCAATATCCTTTAATTCCCTTAGTATTTAAAAATTTGTCAATCTATGAGGCAAATGTTCTCAATGTTTAAGTTTCTATAGCACTGTGAGAGAATGTCAAAGGTTCACAAACTTTGTGTGTAGAAGTTTGTCCTTATTTCAGTCTGAAATTTACTAAAGCTCTTTATGCAGCCTCTTCCAAACCAATGACCACAACCACCAAGAAGGGTGAGGATAACAGGTACTTGGGAACACCACCACATGCAAGTTCCCACCCAAGGTACTCACCATCCTAACTTGAAAATTAGTGTCACTGGGTCAAAATTCTGGTTTATAAACACCAATGGACTATATGGTTCAATAAGGGTTTGATTAGGAGTAGATTTTAGTTGTGAGGAATTGAATATCTCCTTAAGTGTCTGCTACTGTTCATCAATTATCCTATCTTTCTACCAAAGTCCACTAGAGCAAAGATGATCCTGATGGGTTATGGAAATGTAGTGCCTCTTTATAACTGGAGTTACTTCACAGTTGGGCTAGAAAAAAATCAATTCAGTATGGTAGCAAATGATGTCAGAACCTTTGTAAATGTAGTAGGTGGGTAGGGAAGCAGGATAAAAAGATCAAATGCAAGAACAATAATTTGCATTTATGTAGTGCTGTTAGTGGAGAATATTTTATCATGAGAATAGAAGAGCAGGCACTGCAATTTGGTGAGAGGTAACTGGGTTAACTTAAAGCTTGGCCAAAGAAATTGATTTTCAGTAGTTTTTAGAAATATTGGATGGAGGGTTTTGGAGAATTCCAGAGGTTTTAAGGGCTGAGGTGGCTAAGCATGAATGATGGATTAAAGGTGGAAAATTGAATAAAGGATCAGAATCAGTGTTTATAAAAGTTTAAAAGCTTGAGAAATTGCTGAAATGGACACTAAGAAATAATGGTGGGATTTGAAACCAAGGATGAGAAATTTATAATTAATATGATAGGCTTAAGTTAGCAAGTATGGGAGCAATTAGTGGATAGGAAGTGTGATGTTTAAATCTGCAGACTGAAGTAACTCCACAGAATCTCATCACCCACTCACCCTTTATTTACACATGGAAAGTCCTTGACACTGATCCAGCTTCCTCAGAATCAGCTCTCACAGTGAACAGAACCTCTGACACTCCTGTTCTTATCTGTTCTCCACGGCTCCCTGTCTGGACTAGATTAACAGTCTCAATTAGGGAATTCATACTCTTTGAGGTTCATCTGGCAGACCTTATTATAATCACTGCATAGACAGCTGGATTGAGTACATATAATTTACTTGTCAATCATATCTCTGAGTCAGGAGGTGTAGATTTAAGGTCTATAGCATACAAATCCATTGCTAATAGATGCTGTGCTATTTCATAAAGGATTTTTAATTGAGGATGAGTTGATAAATTGTTGATATTTGAAACTATTTGGACAGTGCTCCACAATGTTTTACAATTCTTGGCTTCTCTCCCACCTGTTTTAGACCATAGCATTGATCCCTCAAGCCCAACCAGCCTAAACAAATGCACACATTACTTTATTCAATAAAATTTGATATATTCTTTCACTTTTGAATAATTGCTGCTTTAATCAACAGGAATAGCAGTTGATGAAGATAATGAAAAAGATCATAAAAATGGTGGCTATATTTGTCTCTTTCGAAGCAAAGGCAAAGTGAAGGCCCTGGCTGATGAGATTTATAGTAAGTGATCATGATCTATAAATTCTAGATTCACAACAATTAATTTAGTCTTTGGTACTTTTGACATTTGTATATCCTTCATTTCTGCAGACAATGAGTTACATAAAATATATTACAATGAACATTCTTTATTAGATTAACTTGGTATATTTTTGTGTTTTTAGGCTATTGAAAAGTATGAAATTTTTTTAATCACATCAATAAAAGTAAAAATGAAGTCCCTTTTCACTCATCTTGAGTATTAATTTAATCACATGAGGTGAAATCTTCCCAGACTCCTGAATTACATAGGCTATTGGGAGTCAGTTAGAAAATGCATATGCAGTGACCACAGAGTCATACAGCATGGAAATAGACCCTCAGTCCAGCCAGTCCATGCCAAACATAATCCCAAACTAAACGAGTCCCACCTGCCCGCTTTTGGCCCATATTCCACACTCGAACAAACCTCTACATAAAATTGTTTCCCCTCATATCTTTTTTTAAATTTCTCTCCTCTCACCTTAAAAATATGCTGCCTAATCTTGAAATTCCCCCACCTTAGGGTAAAGACACCTACCATTAACTCTATCAATACACTCATGATTTTATAAACCTCTCAACCTCCTATGCTCCAGTGAGAAAATTCCCAGCCTATCAGACCTTTCTTTATAACTCAAACCTTCTATACCCACCAACATCCCAGTAAATCTTTCTGAACCCTCTCCACCATGGAACTTCTCAACATCGAGAGCAAAAGCCCCATTTTCCAACCAAGTGTTGAAATTCTCATGAGTGAGCTGCATGAGGCCTATTTACATGTATAAGCAGATATTAACATCTCATTGCTATTTAATTTTGCCTCATTAATATGCAGTTTCCAATTCCAGCAAATTGAATCTCTTGCGTTGGTGACGATTTCTGGCATGTACGTCGGAGTGATTACCTGGCTACTCAAGCTTGTCCCTTGCTTCTCCATATCTCTGCCTTGGACATCATGCACTAACCTCTCAGGGCAGACATCATAGACAGTGTCTATAAGATCCTCACATCTACAAACATTGGCATCTGACAGATACACCGTCATCATGTCACCATGCCACATCTCCGATCTAGTTACAGAACACTTTGGGCTGTCATTGCTAAACTAGGAGCGCACCAGCATCTTTCATTGCAATGCTGTTGCTAGGATACATTGCATGCATGGACAGGCTTCCAGCTCATGGACTGGCGCAGGGTGTACCTCAGGGCTACTTGCTCAATCTCTTCGCAGTAACACACTTTGTGACTATTTTGATACTCACGGCATCTCTGTTTTGCCTTGTCTTGCCATGCCTTTTGATGTTTTGTTTCAGTCTGTGAGGGAGAAGGCTTATGTTTTGAGTGATATGACGCCCTTCAGAGGGGAACAGCATGACACAGACACCTAAATAGTACAGCTGAAAGACACCTGAGGGCAGTATATGCTATGTGAACTTTGGGCATTAACCCACTATGTACATGCAAAGTCCTGGGCTCAAGCGCTCTTGACTTCACAAAGCAATATCAGGAATCATTGCTAATAATGGCTATGATATACAAATGATGGTTTGTGACCTGGAGAGATTCACCTTAGTTACCAAAATAGTAAACATCGACTAAGTTTCCATAGGCTGCCCATGGTGCAGAAGCTGCTCACTTTCCATCTTGGACAATGGGAATTCACGTAGCAATAAGGATCACTAGGCCGCTAAGCTCTGTACCTTTAATGTAGTGGTTGCAGAGAGACAGACATTTACTCACACAGTGAGCATATATTTTCATTGTATTTGCAATGAAGTGTCACTCGTGCTATCTATGTGCCCTCTTAAGGTTTTCTTCTTCCTTTCTCTCAGGGCAGTCTGAGGTTCTGCAGCTAGGTTGGAGAGACTCTACAGTGGAACACTTAGTTTGGATTTTATTCCCTAAGCCCAGGCCAACAGCTTAGTTCGCCAAACACTGTGCCCCATCATTGTGGTGTTGATCATCAATGAGCACTGCCTCACCCCAGGTATCCCACCTTTCTATGGTGAGATTCTCCCTTTACAGTTATTATCCTATTGACGTCTCATCATGCTGCCTCTGAATGTGACACATGACTTCCCCATTGCAGCACAAGTTCTCAGGAATAACAGTGACCTATATCCACCAGGCTGGCTTGGAAGGAGAGCCCCAACTGATGACTGACCAGAATCCTGACTGATTTCTGTGGAGTTCCCCTGACTGAGTTATAGCCAAAGATTGGAGGCCCTTGACTCATTGTAGTGGTCCCCTTGACTGACAGTCACCCCTTCAACTTCAATAAGGATTATTCGCCTTAGACTCTGAAGCATGGTCATTTTTTTTTTAGGCACATTCAGTACGTTTCCTATATAAGTTACCTGCATATGGTTTAGATGTCATTGACATAACATAATGCCTTGACTGCTCAATGCAAGCAAGCTGCCTGGCTTTTTATCTGGACAAAAAGGCAAGGCAAGACAGAGCCACCATGAGTCTTGAAGTTCTGAATGAAGCAGCAATGTGCAAAAAGGCAAGAGATTGTGAGCATCCAGTTAAGTGCAAGGTGAGTGAGTGCTAAGAAAGTGATGAGTGCTAAGAAAACAAGAGCCCAGAGATGCACCACCATCTAATAGAGGGAATGTGTGCTTTCCAAAAATGCCCCTTGGTGCTAACTTGCAAATAAAGTAACTTTTCATCTAGCCATTAAAACTGTAAGTAGAAAATCAATTTTTTTTATCTGGACACAGAGAATCTATTTTTTCCATTATGCTGTAATTTCCTAATAATTTCATTATTACCTATGTCTCTTAGAGGCTGGGAAAATTCTGCTTCTAGAGCTCTGTTTTCTGTAGCCAATTCGCTTTTTCACATTATCTCCAGCCATTGTGCATCTTTTATGTTTCTTTTATGCATTGCTTGCTTCCAATGATGTGAAAATGGGTTTGATATTTGCACAGTTCCTTCTCCACAGTTAGACATGCACCTTCCTTCTTTCATGATCACAGCCTTCTTTCATTATTCTTTGCTTTTTATTAACTTTTGGTAAAACCGTTGCTGTTTTCTTGTTTTCTGCTACTTTTATTCACATTCTCGTCAGCCCTTCCACTTTATCTACCTGCCTTATTGTTTTCTGCATTCCTGTTTTTTTCTTTAACACTGTATTTATCATCCTTTTATTTATCCTTGGCAGTTCACACTTTGATACAACCCTATTTCGTTAGATGAATATATTCATGTCATATTTTGACTATATCATATCTGAGGATTTTCTCCTGTTGAGCCTATTTACAAAGCTTTCTGCTCAATAAGTTTAATTTTAGCTCTTAGCTTGCTGAACTTTTGCTTTATCCATTCCAACTCCTTGAATCTAATAGTTATTTGCCTCACCTTATTTTCTAGAATATAATTAAATAAAATTCCCAAATAAAAACACAAAACACGAAGTGAAGAAGAGTCGCATTGGACTGGAAATCTAGAATCTGTTTTGCTCCTAATAGATGCTGCCAAATCTGCTGAGTTCCTCCAGCATCTTCTATTTTCAGCAGTCTGTTGCTTTGCTTCAAATAAAACTCATTTCCAAGTTGAACCAGAAATCGGCCAACGAAGGAAACAATCCAGGATGCATTCTAAAAAGTATATTTATTGATCAAGTGCATTGTCTACACTCTAATGCCTCTTGCAATGGTTAAAATTGCCTATTATTGCCCCATTGTAGTTTTCTATTCTCTAACCTTCACACAGTGGTCTGCTACACTTGTTGCTTGCTTTTCTGCTTATGCATCCTCGCATATTCTGTCTCAATGCAACTTTGTAGGACATAATGCTTTGACAGTATCCTTTAATTACCATTTACCACTATTTTCCTGAACTCTTCTAAAATTTTATAATTAGAAATATTAAATCCCAGTCCCATCCCAATCTAAGTCACATCTCTTATAATACTGCAGAATATTATGTTATTTTTTATTAATGCTTCTGTTTTTGTTGAAGTGCTTTGCACATTCAAATAAATATCATTCGAATCTGACCACAAATTGTGAAAGCAGTAGTTTTTTTGATTGTTCATTTCCTTCTTACATTTTTTGATAGCACTTGCAACTGATATAGCAGAGTTTTTGCCTCTTGATTTTTAAGAATCTAAATAATTCTTTATGATATAAAACATAAAATTAGTCTTTAATATACCTAATTTGTAACATTTTAAATATATTTTTGAGTCACGTTCAATTCTTGAAATAAATTCTGTGTTGGATTTTTTGGATATTTGTTTTTCGGTTTCAATTGGAATGATGTGAAGATGCCAAGCAAGTGTAAACCACTTCTAAGGTTATCATTAATTAAGAACTGGATTCTCTCTTGGATCTTGATATTATAAATAGGTTGTCTGCAGAGTCAGGACAGGAGTTTAGAATCAGTTGCCAAGTGGCTAAGTTGAGTAGTTTTATGGCTATTTATATTGTGATGTAGGATTATGGTACATTTGTATTGTTTGGATACTTAGAATCTGAAATGGAGGAAAATGGGGTTTTCTGTGAAGGCATCTTTTATTTGAAAGGTCAGAAAGTCATTTATCCTAAACTAACTGAATAGCAAGCAAACTGGTGGGATAACATTCGAAGTATTTATCAAGTGTATGCTTTTATTATCTATATTAAACCAGGTCATAGATCAGAGGCAGGTCTTTGCCTTCAATGGGATCATAATGACATTCAAAGTGGAAACTTCTTGAAAAGAAAATTTCCCTCTACTTCCTCTAATAGCCTGCAAGAACTCTGAATAAAGCTGAAGAAATAATACATTCTGCATTTTTGTTTCAAAATGAGTCATGGATTTGGCATTATCTGCATGAAATGGGAGGGGGCAACCTCCCCACATCATTGCTCAGACCATTGAGTAAAGGAGTTGGGATGTCATGATAAGGTTGTATATGATGCTGCAGCTGCCACTTTTGAAGTACTGTGTGTAGATCTAGCCACCCTGCTATAGGAAGGATATTATTAAATTGGAGAAGGTTCAAAAATGATTGACCAGGATGTTGCAGGGACTAGAGGGCTTGAGTTACAGGGAGGGGCTGGATAGGCTACAACTTTTTTCATTAGCGTGCATGAAGTTGAGGGGTGACCTTATGGAGGTTTAGAAAATCATGAAGGGCATCGATGAGTGAATAACAAAGATCTTTTCCCTCGGGTGGGGGAGTTCAAAACTAGGGAGCATATTTTCAAGGTGAGAGGAGAAAAATTTCAAAGGAACCTGAGGGGCAAAAGGTTTCATACAGAGGGTAGTTTGTGTGTGGCATGAACTGCCAGAGGAAGTGGCAGATGCAGGAGGAGTTACAACATTTAAAAGACATTTGCACAGGTACAGAAGTTTAGAGAGAAATAGGCCAAATGCAGGTGAGGTGGGACTAATTTAGTTTGGGAAACCTGGTTGGCCTGGACAAGTTGGATGGAAGGGTCTATTTCTGTGCTGAAGTATGCTTCTGTATGACTCTATGTGATTCTGTCTCTATGAGTAAGAATTTCAGAGGAAATTCTCTTTAAGATGGAAAACAATTACTGCAGGAAATACCTAATTTCCTGTTCACCCCATAAAATAATGTTAAACACACAGGTCATTTTTGAAGCTGCCATTTTAGAGCTCCTGACTAGGAGAGACACAATACAATGAGTCTTCTTTCAAGTTACCTCTCATCCCCATCCTTCTTGACCCTTCTAGCCTCCTGCTCATACATAAGTTTTTGTCACTGTTTTGTTGAAACTTCAGCTTTCTAGGACCTTTTTGGAATTCCCTTCTTAAGCAACTCCTGTCTTCATTTTTTCTTTCTATAAGCCATTTCATGAAACTTACCACTTTGATGAAACTTTGGTTAGACTCCTGATATCTGCATGTCTGGCTCAGTGTGAAGTTTGAAACTTCTGTGAAGTGTATTGCTTCATATTTTACAATATTTAAAATGCAACATAAATACCTTTTGCAGTTGCATGGGAGTATACTTAAGCCAAAAATAGAACACTAGCACAACAACATTTTCATAAAATGTTTGAGATATTTCTTTGTACCTTCTAATTTATAGATAACATGGAATGTGACACTGAATTAATTTGTAAAATTGGTCTTTGACATTGTACAGTGATTTATGTTGACACATAAATACAGCACTTGGTATGTAACAATTATTTTTTTCAGAACAAACATTTCTGAACTTTGACAAAGTATTTGAAGTCCATTTTGGGATTGCTCACACTCGCTGGGCAACACATGGGATTCCAAATGAGGTGAACAGTCATCCCCAACGCTCTGACACAAGCAATGGTATGTGCTTTTCATACATTAAAGATGATGAGAGAAGTACAGATAATCCAAGTCAGATTATATAAAAAGGTAATTTATGAACTTCAGTGCTCTACAAGATTGGAATACAGCCAAACACAATGCAAATCATTTGCTATAATACTACTGAGAGGCTTTTTGTTTCTTACTGTTGTGTGGTAAGTGTGCCGAATACTTGTTTAGATAGAGGTTATCTCATGTAAATGAAGTGAAGAAAACCACTGTGATGAATTAAGAATGCTTTTTTCACTTGATTTCAGCCTCACTTCTTAAAATGCATTAATTCCTCAGATGGCATCACTAGCAAGGTCTGCATTTATTGCCCACTCCTACTTGCCCTGGTTAGGAAGAAAGGAACAGGAGTAGGCCATTCAACCCCTTGAGCCCATTCCACCATTCAATGAGATCATGGCTGATCTGTGGCATAAGACAATATATCTGCCTTTGGCCATAACCTTTACTACCTTTGCTTTGCAAAAATTTATTTATCTCTGATTTAAAATTAACAACTAATCTTGCATTTGCTGCATTTGTGGGAAAGAGTTCCAAATTTTACTCACCATCTGCATATAGAAGTGCTTCATAGCATCTCTCCTGAAAGGTCTGGCCTTAATCTTCAGACTATCTTTATCGACCAAGTTTTTTTTCCTGTTAACATCTTGATGCTGTCAATCAATCACCCGTTAGCCTTTTAAATTCTGGAGAAAACATGCATAAATTGTATAGTCTTTTCCCATAACTTAACCCGAGAAGTCCCGGGATCTTTCTCGTAAACATACATTGTACTCCTTCCAAGGCCAATATATCATTCATAATATATCATTCATAAGATGTGGTGCCAAGATCTGCTCACAGTATTCCAACTGGGGGTCTAACCTGGATTTTGTGCAACTGCAGCATAACTTCTGCATCTTGTTCCAGTCTTCTAGATATAAAGGTCAGTGTTCTATTAGCTGTCTGATTATTTTCTTCAGCTGTTTGTGGCATTATTTTGTTGACAGTGAAATGCTGTTGCCTTGGCCACTACAGTCTATTTGGGGAAAGTTAGCAATTTGTTTAGCAAGGACCTGGAATTTGACCCAGAAATGATAAAAGTACAACAATATGTTTCATTCTGGGGTGAGGCTTAAAAGAAACTTAGAGGAAGTGGTATTCCCACGCTTCTCCAGACCCGGCCTTTCCTGGTGGAAGAGACATTGAATCTGAGAAGCGCAGTTGAAGAAGACCTGCTGAGAAGCACTTTATACCTGGTACACATTGCAGTCAAGTCATATCCTTGATGGAGGAAATGAATATTTAAGATGGTAAAGGGGTTTCTGATTAAATGTACTTATTTGTCTTGGATAGACTCCAGAGCTGTGAGCTTCTTGAGTATGTTGGAACTTACGTCCAGGCATATAGAGAGTATTCTATTGCACTCCCAACTTGTGCCTTGTAAGTGTCAGTGAGGCTTTGGTGAGGCAGGAGTTGAGCTGCTGTTCTGGGTTGGTGGCTGGTCCAGTTGGGCTTCTGATCAGTGGTGATAAAATCTTGTTGGTGGGTAATTAAATAATGGTAATACCATTGGATGTTAGGTGGAAATGGGCAGAGCAGGCTTGTCCAAAATACAGCTTGGGTAACAGAATCTGGTCCACGTTGCTTCTCGATTTAGCCAGTGGATTTGTTGCTCAACGTACAAGTAAGTGTCATTGAAAGATTCCGCATGGAGCTGCTCCAATAAATGCTGACCTTGCCAATGAAGTTCATATCCCATGATTTAAGAAAACAAAATAAAATAGTCTACTTTGTTCATAACTGACCAGGGAGTTTATTTGGGAACTTATTCAGCTTATGGGTATAGAACCCCTGTAAAGAAATAAATCTAAGGTTGTATAAGCCTTCTAGGCCTCTGTTGTCAGCATTCCTTTGGTATCACCAAAATCAGGAAGTCACTGGTCAGAGCAAACAGGACATGATTCATGTCCTAATGTTTTGACTCACCAGTATGGTGTGACAATGATGGGTTTTAAAAATGCTTGTTAAAATTTGTACATACATGGATTTGACAGACTGATTTCTGGATTGACAGTACTTTTTTATTTTTAGAATTTGTGGTAGTTCATAATGGAATTATTACAAACTACAAAGACCTAAGAAAATGTCTGGTAAGAGAAATTGTCATAAAATAAGCAAATTTTAATGTGATAATAAAATGCATACATCTTAATATATTCTATATGGTCTTTTCCAATACAGGAGAGTAAAGGTTTTGAGTTTGAATCTGAGACAGATACTGAGGTGATTCCTAAACTAACAAAGTACATGTATGACAACAGAGAAAGCGAAGATGTTAGATTTTCTACTTTGGTAGAAAGAGTTATTCAACAGCTGGTGAGTTGTTACTAATTATGTTTCCAGGAAAAACATTGAGTGTTATGTTTAGAGTACATGGTGAATGGAAAATGCATATTTTTTAACAACCAGAATATTTTGGATTATGTACCCTTCAGTAATGTTTGTATACATTAAGTACAAGCAATTTCACCTATAAGGTGGAAAGTCAAAATGTGCAATTCAAAATATTTTATAATTTTGATTATTATCAGATATTCCAATCAAATAACATTGCAAATAGACTGAAGAATAAAGGGCAAACAACAATACAGCCCAAGAACAGGGCCTTCCTCCCTCCAAGCCCACGCTGACACATTTTGCCCTTCCGTATGAAAACTGTCTTACAGGATCCATAACTTTCTATTCTCTTCCTATTCATGTATTCATTCAGATGCTTCTTGAATGCTGCTTTTCCATCTGCTTCTACTACCTCCTCTATCAGCATGCTCCAGGCATTCACCACCCTTTGTGAAAAACATGTCTCACACATCTCTTTTAAACATCCCCCCCCTCGCACCTTGAACCTGTGACCCCCGATTAATTGACCCAGCCACCCTGGGAAAAAGCTTCATACTCTCCATTCTATCCATGCCACTGACAATCTTATAAACTTTTGTCAGGTTGCCCCTCAACCTTTTGCGTTCCAGTGAAAACAAACTCAGTCTATCCAAACTTTCTTCATAGCTAAAATCCCCCATACCAGCCAGCATCCTTGTACACCTTTTCTGTACCCGCTCCAAAGCATCCATGGTAATGTGGTCACCAGAACTGTATGCACTATTCCAAGTGTGGCCTAACTAAAGTTCTATAAAGCTGTAGCATAAATTGTCCATCGTAATTCTCAATGCCCCTGCCTTTGAAGGCAAGCATGCTATAGGCCTTTTTTACTACTTTATTTACCTGCGCTGCTGCCTTCAGTGATCTGCACGCACAGGATCTCTCTGCATATCAATATTCCTAAGGGTTCTGCCATTCACTGTATAATTTCCATCAGTACCCGACCTTCCAAAATGCATCACCTCACATTTGTCCGGATTAAACTCCATCTACCATTTTTCTGCCCATGCCTCCAACCAATCTACATTCTCTGACAATCCTCCTCTCTATGCGGAACTCCACCAATCTTTGTATCATCTGCAAACTTACTAATTAGACCAGCTACATTTTCCTCCAAATAACTTATGTTGACCATAAACAGCAGAGAGCCCAGGACTGATCCCTGTGGAATACTACTAGTCACAGACCTCCATTCCAAAAACCATCCTTCCACCATTACCCCCTGTTTCCTATGACTAAGCCAGTTCTTTGTCCATCTTGCCAGCTCACCTCTGATACTATGTGACTTCACTTGTCAAAGGCTTCACTGAAGTCATGTAGACAACCTCAACCGGTTTCTCTCATCAATTATCTTCATCTCCTGCTCAAAAAAACTCAATCAAATTAGTGAGTTACACCCTCCCCCACACAAAACCATGCTCTTTATCGCTAAACAGTCCATGTGCTTCTAAATCTTGTCCCTAAGAATCTTTTTCAATAATTTCCCTACCACTGTCATGAGGCTCTCAGGTCTGCAATTTCCTGGATAATTCCTGTTTCCCTTTTTAAATATCGGGACAACATTAGCTATTTGCCAGTCCTCTGGGACCTCACCTGCGGCCAAAGAGGATACAGAAATGTCTGTCCAGCAATTTATTGTCTTGTCTCCCTCAATATTCTGGGATAGATCCCATCAAGACCCAGGGACTTATCTATCTTAATACTTTTTAAGACTCACAACACTTTTTAAATAGCAACTTGACTTAGAAATTCAGCACTCCTGACCCTGAGATCACCCTCCACCAATTCCTTCCTTTTGGTGAATACCAATACAAAGTATTCATATAAGATCTCACCTACCTCTTCTGGCTCCACACACACATTCTCTCTTTGCCTTTGAGGGTGGGCTAACCCTTTCCCTGGCTGCCCTCTTGCTTTTTATATATGCATAAAAAGCTTTGAGATTCTCCTTAGTCTTGTTTGCTAACAACTTTTCATTACTGTTTTTAGCACTTCTAATTCTCTGCTTAAGTTCTTTCCTACAATCCTATATACTTCAAGGGCTTCGTCAGTTCCCATCTTCCTAGACCTTATGTATGCTTGCTTTCTTTTTGACCAAGGTCATAACATCGCTTCTCTTCCAAGGTTCACATAATTTGCTATACCAATCCTTGATTCCAGCAGGAACGTGCCATTTCTGAACTCTTATCAACTGCCATTTGAAATACTCCCACATGTGCAATGCGGATTTACCCTCAAACAGCCACCTCCAATGAACACTCTCCAGTCCCTGTCTAATATAGTTGTAGTTAAGTATTAACTGAAATAAAATACATTAATTAGTACCAATGATTTCAGTTAATACAACAATGGATCAGTTCTAAACAGAATTTGAAACTCTGGTATCTTTTCTGCTACTGCATGGGCAAACACCGTGGCCTAATTTTTGAGATGAGGGCAGTAACTGCAATTTTTAAATTATATTTTGGCTTTCTATTTGTCCATGCCATTGTGGTTGTACTACCTAGTTACGTAACCACCAGGCAAGTTTCACCCTATTATTTTGAGTTGTATATTATTTGCGTTATCACACAAATAGAAAATTTGAATTGGGATTTTGGTTCACACAACTTTGGGGCCTGCTAGTTCTTTTGTGCTGATTACAGGACTCATATAACTTTCTTGAGGCTATTGTCCTGAGGGTCTTTTTACTTTGTGGATCCGTCTCTAAAAGAGTGGATTTTATTTTATGTTTTATTTGCGGGATGACGTAAACATTGTGTGTAACTTTACTGAGAATGTATTCTTGATTTTCTAATAATTATTTTTGTGTAATGCTTAAATCTTCCACTTAAGATGACAATAAAAATGATTTAACATCAGAAATTACATTTGTTGTACTTGCAGGAAGGAGCATTTGCAGTTGTCTTCAAGAGTCTTCATTTTCCCTATGAAGCTGTTGCTGCTAGGTTGGTTTGAGGTTAAGTCATGTATGTAATGATCACTGCTTGAGTTTCTTTGTAGAAAGTCTGGGTGCAAATTCCACCTGCCCTAGGGATGTGCCATAACATGCTTATAATCACTATAATTTCAATGTTTGCTTCTTGAAGTCTATTTGGAAATGTTTACCATTTTGTTACAGTTTTTAATTTAAAGTCAAGTATTTTAATTATTGTCTGCTGCATTGTAGTTAGCTGTTAATGTCTGGTTAAACATGTTGTTAAGTTTGTGAATGTCATTATTTAAGGTTTAAAAGCAAGAGCTGGTGGCTATTAGTTGTCTTGAGTACATATGTAAGAACACCGATAACACAAATGTGTGTAAAGAGCAGTGTAACCAGGCAACTGATGCATTCTTTCTACAAGGAAAAAGTGCCTTGAGTTCTATTGCATCAGCAACCTGAATGACTGAATTGACATCAGCATGGAATAGCTCAGTACTGAAATAACAATGTACTGTAATAACTTATGAAAACAAATTTATTATGAACCATTTTAATGATAAATTAAAATGCTTAGTCATAGTCAATGATACTGTCCCCAGCTTTAACTTCTTTCCCAGACAGCCCCAAAAAGAGTTACATACGGATCGAATTTGACACAATATTAAATGCAGTTCTTGTACAAACTGAGGTTACTTTCTGACTATTTATAAAGAATATATGGGATGCTTATGTAAGTCAAAAGCCAAGAAAATAAAGTAACATTGAACATATGAACATACAAGTTAGGAGCAGGAATAGGCCCCTCAATAAAACATTTGCTGATCTGATTATGTCTCATCTTGACTATTCCTGATAATTGTTTACTCTCTTGCTAATCTCAAATCTATCTACCTCTGCCTTAAAAAATATTCAAAGATGCTGCTGACACTGCCTTTTGATATAGAGAATTCCAAAGACTCCTGACCCTCTGTCTGAAATTCGTAACTCCTTATTTTTAGACAGTGGCCCTTAATTTTAGATTCTTCCACATGAAGAAACATCCTTTCCACACACACTCTATCAAGAACAGATCTTATTGATTTCATACAAATCTCTTACTCTTCTAACTTCCAGCAGATATGAACCTAGCCTGTCTAACCTTTCCTCATAAGAAAACACACCCATGCCAAGTATTGGGGGCATGGCTTCTAATATACTTGCATCCTTCTTAAATAAGAAGGCCAGTACTGCTCACAATAGTTCGGATGTGGTTTCAACATTGCCCTGTACAACTGAAAGATAATCTTCTTACTTTTGTGTTCAATTCCTATATAAAATCATTTACATTCTGTTACGGTTCTTAATTACTTTCAGTATCGATATAGCCCCTTTGCAATTCATATGCCAGGACTCTCAGATCCCTCTATCTCGGAGCTCCTGCAATTTCTCCCCATTGAGAGAATAAGCTTCCTTTTTTTCTTTTACATGTCAAAATAGGCAGATTCACATTCTCGGGTAAAAAATGAGGTCTGCAGATGCTGGAGATCACAGTTGAAAATGTGTTGCTGGTTAAAGCACAGCAGGTTAGGCAGCATCCAAGGAATAGGAAATTCGACGTTTCGGGCATAAGCCCTTCATCAGGAATGAGGAGAGTGTGCCAAGCAGGCCTGCTTGGCACACTCTCCTCATTCCTGATGAAGGGCTTATGCCCGAAACGTTGAATTTCCTATTCCTTGGATGCTGCCTAACCTGCTGTACTTTAACCAGCAACACATTTTCAACCTAGATTCACATTCTCTCCCATTTGTGAGATCTTTTCCCACTCATTTAATGTATCTATATCTCTTTGTAACCTTCTTATTGTCTCTTCACAATTTACTTTCCCACCTACATTTATGTTGTCAGCAAATGTAGCAACCAAATGGTTGGCTCCTTCATCCAAATCATTTATACAAGAGTGAAAAAAGTACTTAAAGCAATGTCTAATTTCCTTCCAAATTGAATTACCTATTTTATTATTAATTTTAAAAGCTACCAGATTTAATGTCTACATATTGTTATCTGGTAAGCTGGGAAGGGTAGCTAACTTTGCTCAGGAGTGCAACACCCAGGCTGACCCTACAGGCTTCTATCTGGTACCCAACAGAGCCCAATAGCAAATGATGGCTGGCTTGCAATTTTAACCCCAGGACTTCAGTTGGTGGCAGGATGTTGCCACAGTTCTAAAAAGGTAGGCTTTGACAATCAGGTCGGTGACTGCTGGAAGGTTAGATGGCCTAGATATTGAGAGGATGGAGAGAAAACCTTGACTGAGACCGATACATTCTTGCGAGGCTCAGCAGGCACTCTTGTCTGCCCTTATGTTTACTCTAGTGATGGCAACACATGGTAACTATAATGGCTTTGTGGTATTGACCCGGTAGATGTGATCTATATGGACTTCAGTAAGGTTGCCCATGGGAGACTGGTCAGCAAGGTTAGTTCTCACGGAATACAGGGAGAACTAGCCATTTGGATACAGAACTGGCTCAAAGGTCGAAAACAGAGGGTGGTGATGGAGGGTTGTTTTTCAGACTGGAGGCCTGTGACCAGTGGAGTGCCACAAGGATCGGTGCTGGATCCTCTACTTTTCATCAATGATATAAATGATTTGGATGTGAGCATAAGAGGTATAGTTAGTAAGTTTGCAGATGACACCAAAATTGTGAGGTATAGTGGACAGCGAAGAAGGTTACCTCAGATTACAACAGGATCTTGATCAGATGGGCCAATGGGCTGAGAAGTGACAGATGGAGTTTAATTCAAATAAATGTGAGGTGCTGCATTTTGGGAAAGCAAATCTTAGCAGGACTTATACACTTAATGGTAAGGTGCCAGGGACTGTTGCTGAACAAAGAGACCTTTGAGTGCAGATTCATAGCTCCTTGCAAGTGGAGTCGCAGGTAGGTAGGGTAGTGAAGAAAGCATTTGGTATGCTTTCCTTTATTGATCAGAGTTTTGAGTACAGGAGTTGGGAGGTAACGTTGTGGTTGTACAGGACCTTGGTAAGGCCACTGTTGGAAATTGCGTGCAAGTCTGGTCTCCTTCCTATCGGAAAGATGTTGTGAAACTTGAAAGGGTTCAGAAAAGATTTACAAGGATGTTGCCAGGGTTGGAGGATTTGAGCTATAGGGAGAGATCGAACAGGCTGGGATTGTTTTCCCTGGAGTGTCAGAGGCTGAGGGATGATCTTATAAAGTTTACAAAATTATGAAGGGCATGGATAGGATAAATAGAAAAAGTCTTTTCCCTGAGGTGGGGGAGTCAAGAACTAGACGGCATAGATTTAGGGTGAGAGGAGAAAGATATAAAACAGACCTAAGAGGCAACTTTTCTCACAGAGGGTGGTTTATGCATGGAATGAGCTGCTGGAGGAAGTGGGGGAGGCTGGTACAATTGCAAAATTTAAAAGGCATTTGAGTCGCTATATGAATAGGAAGGGTATGGAGGGATATGGGCAGGGTGCTGGCAGGTTGGACTAGATTGGTTGGGATATCTGGTCGGCATGGACAAGTTGGACCGAAGGCTCTGTTTCCATGCTGTACATCTCTATGACTCTATAGTATGGTTATTGAAAGAATGTGTATCTCCATACTAGTTCAAGATAAAGTGTAGCATGAAGACCTGAGGACAATGTAGATATTAGGCTATATTAAAAGTTCATTGTGTGAATTTGAATGTTTACTAATGACTTGATTTCTCATGTGCTATCAATTTAAACTAAATAAAAGTTTATCTTCTATTCCTCAGGCGAGGAAGCCCATTGCTGATTGGTGTTTGTAGCAGGTGCAAGCTCTCCACTGACCAGATTCCAATACTGTATCAAACATGTAAGTTGACGTTTAGTGGACAAGTGGATCGGTTAGTGTTGGGAGGTAGTGGCCTAGCAATAATGTCACTATGTTAGTAATCCAGATACCAACGCTATTGCTTTAACGCCCAAAAAATATGGGGGAACACAGGCCTTAATGGGAAGGAAGAATTGAAAGAAATAAAAATCAGTATGGAAATGATGTTGGGGAAAACAATGGGATTAAAGGCAGATAAATTGTCAGGGCCTGATAAGCTTCACCCCAGAGCACTTAAGAAAATGGCCCTAGAAATAGCTGATGTTATAGTCGTCATCTTCCACATTTCTATAGATTCTGGAACTGTTCCTATGGTTTGGAAGGTAGCTAATTAACGCCACTATTTAAGAAGTGAGGCAGAGAGAAAACAGTGAATTATAGAATGGTTAGCCTGACAATAGTGATGAGATTATACAGATTCAGCATGGATTTATGAAGGGGAGATCATGCTGGATAAATCTGCTGGAATTTTTTTAAGGATGTAACTAATAGAGTGGATAAAGGAGAGCCAGTGGATGTAGCTTATTTGGATTTACAAAAAGCTTTTGATAAATCCCGCACAAGTGATTAGCATGTAAATTAAAGCGCATGGGATTGGAAGTCATGTACAGAAATAGAGCTGGCTGGCAAATGGAAAACAAAGAGTACGAATAAACTGGGTTTTTTTCTGAATGACAATCAGTGATTCGTGGGTTTCCACAGGGATCCATGCATGTGAGGTTCAGTGTGATTTGAACAAGATCAGTAAGTGGGCTAACAGATTGCAGATGCCTAATAATCTGGATAAATGTGAGGTTATCCATTTTGAAAGCAAAAACAGTCAGACAGATTATTTTCTGAATGCTGTTATAGTCCAACGGGTTTACTTTGAAGCACTAACTTTCGAGGCGCTGCCTCTTCATGAGGTGGTCGTGGAACATAACCATATGACGGAATTTATAGCAAAAGGGTTACAGTTTCATAGAGTTGTAATGATATATTTTTACAACGCTAGTTGAACACCGCACAACACCAGGTTATGGTTCTTAAACAAATTTAGATTTGTTTACCCTAATAATCTAAATTTGTTTAAGAACTATAACCTAAATAATAAGAACTAATAAACTAAATCTGATACAGAAGATTTACCTGACTGATTATAGGACTGCCATAAATGGAGAAACAAGATCAGTTAGGATTATGTTCATCAGAGTTTGTGGAAATGAGGGGGGATCACATAGAAACCTATAAAATTCTAATATATTTTTGCCTGTCCTCAGTGATGGGCAATACAGCTGTAATATGAGCTTAGGATCTCTGACTGAGGGGAAAAGTACAAAAAGTGAAGACAGCACCATGAAAGGCAGGGATTCAAATAGGTTCGCAGTAAACATTCAATTAGGTTCAGAGTGAATGAGTGCTATAACATCAAAAGAAAAGCATGGTGATCCAGTCTAGTGCAGTGACTGAGTACATATCAAGAAGGTGAAACTTGGTGCTAATGAGATGTAAATACATGCAAGAGAGACTTTCACCATCAAGAGTGAAATTTTCATCTTGCTATTCAAACCTTTGGTGGAAAATCAAACTTCTTTCTCTTGATGTTGAGAAGTTTATTTTTTCAATCTCACTGTGTTTTTCCAACTAACTTGCCATTGACCACATTGCTCAGGGCTGGGAAATTTCAGCCCTTTTTCTATACTTAAAGCTACCATAGTTGAATCATTAATCTTGTCACAAAACTAGTCCCTTTTTTTCCTAAAAGCTGGTCCTTAGCTCAAGGAGACTCTGCCCTTGATTTTTTTCAGAAGGACAATAAACCGGGCTGGGCTCTGATCAATCTGCTTTGGTACAGAGAGGAAAAGGATTTTGAGAGGCCTTTTCTTCATATGTAAACAGATGAGACTTCAGGCCAAAGTGGTCATGCTTTAGAAGTGACCTGTATAATGAAAGGGAAATAGTCAGCTCTAGCTGAGCTGAGCAGTTTTAGTTCAGTCTGGCCTGGTAGGAAGTTCAACAGGGAGCTGTGTGGAAACTCTTTCTCTCTTTTCTGCCCTTCAACTTCAACCTGTAAGCATGTGTTCCATTTATACTGGTTTTTGAAGGGAGTTTGCTTATTGGGACTGTTGTGTATATTCAAAACAGCATAATTAAGTCTAGTTGGATAGGCTGAGTTCTGTAGGGGTTCTTCTGTGTTTCATTTTGTAAGTTTTGTGAATTAATTTTTGTCTGTTTTAAAATCTAGTAGTCAACCCAGCTGTCTTACTCCGAATAATTGTCACTACACTTACCAAAACAAATTGTAAAGTAATGGTCTG
Organism: Hemiscyllium ocellatum; assembly: GCF_020745735.1. Lineage (NCBI taxonomy): Eukaryota > Metazoa > Chordata > Chondrichthyes > Orectolobiformes > Hemiscylliidae > Hemiscyllium > Hemiscyllium ocellatum. The sequence continues at coordinate 46,157,025 of NC_083416.1, forward strand.
GGCTGCCTGCTTAAGAATGTTTTGAGTGGTCTGGCTGAGTCCATAACAATCTTGATTGGAGATATAATTAAACTTGCCAAGTGAGGAAGCTTCCTTACTGGCTTTACTCAAACTAATCATCAGTCAAATTGAAATTAAAAGGATACAGTCTTACATTTTAGGAGGCCCCAAAGTGCTTCACAGCCAATTAATTACTTTTGCCAAATGTGGTTCTTGTTGTAATATAGAAAATTGTGGCAGCCAATTGTACGCAACATGATTCAACAAACAGCAATTAGATAAATAACCAATTACATTTATATTGAAGCATAAATATTAACCACAATAGCAAGAGAACTCCCTTCCTTTCTTCAAACAGCCATGAAATCTTGCACATGTACCTGAGAGGCTAGACAGCATCTTCATTTTCATCTCAAAGTCTGGGTACTCAAAAACACACTGCACTTTGAAATTTCCATGATAAAATCTTAGACTGAGTGATAGTAGTTTTCATTATCTCTTATTTTAGAAACGAGTTTCTTATTTTCCAGTGTGTTAATTTATTTTTAGCACAAAACTGTTCCACCAAATGATTTCCTGAAGTTCTCATTTCACTCTAGACAAAAATATCAATTACGGATGTACAAGCAAGACACATCAAACTGAGACAGAACATTTCAAGTGCCTACATCCGACTGGAGAGGAAAAAGCCATTGAATTTTACTTCGCATCTGATGCTAGGTAAGCACAAAAGCAATTCTTTTAATGCATTCTTTTTGAAAACCCAAGTTGTAATCTCTGCTGATGTTTTCAGAACACAAAAGCACAGTTGAATTTAACCATAATAAATGTTAGTTTTAGCGAGCTTAAAGCAGGTTTCTTCATGAGAATTCTGGCATGTTTTTGAGGTGAATTCTCCATTCCTCATCTCATGTATGTGTGCACTATACCTTTATGTTTGCACACCTCGCTACCTTGGGCTCATCAGCAGTGAGAATACTTGCTACTTCCAGGACCTGACAGGTTTTGCATCACAGGTGCCATATAAATTTCCAGCCACAAACCAAGTCAAATACTGCAAGCCAGGAATTGCCATTCACTGCCAGAGGAGACCATGGCACCTGACCTTGCTAACCTTGTCTGAGGTTACCATAGGGGTCAGTGTGATATCCATGATCTGGGGTAAAAAATGTCAATGACCTTCTCCACTCCACAAGGGTACTTCATTATCTTCTCTCTGCTACCACACATTGACTCTAACTTCATTCCGTATCTACTTCCACCAAGGCTCACAGTCTACCACTCTCACTATTTCAAGTATCATCTACTCTCACTCACTGGCACCCATACAATCATGTCAGACCACTAACCTTGCATGGTATCTGCACTTCCTACTCACTCATCTGAGCACCTTTCCCCCCAACTGTTCCAGCACATCAGCTGTGACAGCCAATTCTCATCCCATACAATCTCTCCCTTAGTGTCATTCTAGGAGCAATTGGCCCTCTTTAAGGTGAAGACAGATGGTGAGCTGCCCAGCATTCACATCTTCGCCTCCATTGTGCAGTGAGTCTTTGTCTTACTGCGAGATGACAATGACAAATAGTGTTAAGACTTCCATGACTCAACAACAAAATAAAGTTTATTGACAACTTCTGCATTGTACTCCCATTACCAGTACTGTGGCTGAGTTTTTTTAACATCCCTGCACTTCTGCCCCATTTCACAAATTACTCTGTCTCGTCTATTCCAGAGACTAGTGGCATCTGCCCAGTTTCTTTCTGAAGAAAGCAGCCCCTCAGGACATCATTCCCTCCTCCATCCCTGAGGAAGAAACCACAGATCCCTTAGCAGAAGCACCAGAAAAGCTGCTTCCTGCGACCTCTATCAGATCAGATACTGAAGAACATTCAGTCAGCACATCTCTGTAGCCGATTAAGGAAGTAATGTCCCAGGTTGCTGGCATTCGACGAATGCCAGGCACCTGCCCAGCCTCAGGAAGGAGAGAACTTTATAGTATCAGCCCTAATGATGTCATTAAAAAGTATAGATACAGGAGCAGCTAGTAAGTTTGCAGGGCACACTCAGAGAAGTGGATGGAAGGTTATGGAAGCCCACCAACACCTGTACCCTGCATGTCTGACTGATTGCATGGACAGGTTGGCAAATGCTATGGATGCAGAGGTCCAATTTCCTCAGTGTTTGCCAAATATACAACAGATCTTCATCAGTGTAGCCATTGATACTCATCACCAATGACAAGGCAGTAAGCAATGAAGAATCTCACTGCATGTGCCTTTCCTCACAAGGAGACAGTATGGTGTCAGTAGTCACCCAGCCAGAAAGGGAACCACATGAAGAGTACTAGACACCCCTACCTAGACCTTCAATGTTACTTGAGGGTGAATCCATAGCAGGATATCCATTTTCAACATGTCTGAGTCCTTTAACCATAAGTGCCATTGGGAAGGCTCACCCCAAATCACAATCCAGCAAGCTGCAATACTGGGAGTGCTCCCTCCATAGTAGCTAGCAGATTCAAAGACTGCATCTATTTGTAATGAGAGAGATAGGTGGAAGAATATCTCCTGAGAGCATATAGGTGGAATGGGTAAAAATTGACTGCAAATAAGTCATCACAATTGCAAATATATGCTCACTTTTAATCACCAGTTATGTGAGCAACTGCCATTCTAGCTAAAGCTCCAAGAATGAGACAGAAAGTCATCTTTAGCACCACACAATGTTTCATCTCTGTCTGAACGATAGCTATTCTTTCCTTAGTGCTCATACTAGCATGAAGTTTTATCATGATTGAATGAGACAGCTTCAGATAATGCACAGTGTATAACTTTAACAATTATAAAACAGGACAAGTATTAAAGGATCAAAGCATGAAGTTGCATTTGCAGTTGTGATTACACAATGGGTGCTCGCCTTTGCAATGTCAAGATATTTACAATCAACAAGAGATAACTTCACACATCTCAGTTCCATCAAATGAGGTTCATGACGAAATCCTGCCTGTATTGCTTTGGCTGATATTGCAGTGCTGTTATTCTGAAGAACATTCTCATTTCCCTACTCATGCAATGATGCAGCTTAATCAGGTCCTCATCATCCATCACATAGCTTTGTTATGTTCCTCAATTGTCCAGAGCCAACAATCCAACGAAGAAACAGCATCTTTTAAATACTGTCAAAATATCAGATACTTCCTACATGAGAATCTGACATGAGGAGTCACCTCAGGACCCTTGTTGGCCTCAGTTGAAGAAATTGCAGATACATGTATATCATAGTGTGGAAACAGGCCATTTGGCCCAACAAGTCCACACTGACTCTCTGAACAGTAATTCACTCAGACCCATTTCCCTACCATATTACTCTACATTTACCCCCGAATAATGCACCTAATCTACGCATCCCTGAACACTATGGGCAACTTAGCATGGCTAATTCATCTAACATGCACATATTTGGAATTTGGGAGGAAACCGGAGCACCTGGAGGAAACCCACACAGACATGGGGAGAATGTGCAAACTCACACAGTCGCCCGATGCTGGAATCGAACCCAGGTCCCTGGCGCTACAAGACAGCAGTGTTAACCACTGAGCCACCATGCCACCAGTATACAAATATACTGTACTTCACCACAATGCATTCTGACTGTCACCTCCACACAGAATATAGAGCACTGCCCCTCTTTCATTTGTACAGCATTCCATGAAAGATGAGTGACTACTGCTCTCCTACATCTTCATCTCATCACAAGGGCACCAATGGCTATTAACAACTCATTGGAAGGCTGGAGGTTGATGCTAGTTTTTGGCTTCCAGACACATATGTTTATCACCCACTTGTGTCACAACCTTTAGTGCAGCAGCCACAGCAATGACAACAAATTATCTTCTTGGTTTCACTGGGGACAGTAGTAATAAGGATAGTTGAACAATATAAGCAACAAAACAGCCCCTTAGTAAACTGATCATCCAACAATTGCAACAAACGTAAATATCATTGAAACAAGGTCCTCAAAACATTGAGACATGGAGGCATCCAACAAGGATGCCTCTACAATGGAACATTGTTAGTACCACTCAGACTCAAGGCTGATTCAAGGCTTTTGGTGCACATACATTGGAGAGAGTACAGGTGGCAGCAATAATGACAACCTCTTCCCCCAACTCCCAACCTTCATAATACTCAAAAAAAGGCAGCATTGCATATTGATAATGGTCTGGACATTTTACAGTACAAGGTGTGAAGTGTGTAACAAGCTATAAAATCTTGGAAGATGATTGCAACATTTGGAACTAAGGTGAATCTGTGCAGTTAAACTGACACCTGTGCATCACAGTCATTAGTAGCATCAATTTGGAATGTGGAATAAGCTGGTCAAGATTGTTTGTCAATACTGCAGGTCAATGCACCAGGTCACATGTCACAGATGTCTTCAACATCTTTGATTGACAGTTTAATGCTATTGCCCCTTGAATAGCCTCACATTATGGAGAAGTAGAGCCAGCTCCACCACAGAAAAAAAGCGTGACAGCAGCCATTTTTCAGCTTTATTGCACACCTGCACTGTTTCCCCATTGAAGCCAGGGCGGTGGTCGCTGTCAATGATCACTTCCCCCTCCACGTTGTGTTGTCTCCTATCTTTGGTTGAATTGTCTCCCCAATTCACAATTATCTCCCCTCTGTCTTGTAGCAGGTTGCCTCCAATTCCCATAATTGGCTTTCCCAGTATCCCCATCAAAACAGTGCCCCAAAAACCTCCCTATGCCTCTCTGTCAACACATCCATTGGACTGACAATGACCAGAAACTGAACTTGCCATGTAAATACAGTGACTACAACAGCAAATCAGAGACTAGGAAGACTACAGCGAGTAACTCACCTCCTGACTCCCCAAAACCTGTCCACCATCTACAAGGTACAATTCAGCTGTGCCACAAATACTCACCACTTGCCTGGATTGGTGTAGCTCAAACAACATTCAAGAAGCTTGACACATCCATAACAAAACAGCTTACTTGATCAGCAATGCATTCAAAAGCATCCATTCACTCCACCACTGACACTTCGTAGCAGCAGTGCATCTGCACAATGCTTTTGGATGCATTGCTGATCAAGTAAGCTCTTTTGTTGTGGATGGTGTCAAGCTTCTTGAATATTGTTTGAGCTACACCCTTCCAGGCCTATCCAGGCAAGTGGGGAGTATTTGTGACGCAGCTGAATTGCATCTTGTAGATGGTGGACAGGCTTTGGGGAGTCGGGAAGCGAGTTACTCGCTGTAGTATTCCTAGCCTCTGATTTGCTCTTGTAGCCTATGATGCACTGCCGAAATTGACTAAAGATCCTTAGAAAGCACCTTCCAAAATCACAACCACCTCTATTTAGAAAAGCTCAGGTAGCAGGTACATGGGAACACCATCATCTGCAAGTTCCTCTCCAAACTACTCAGCATCCTGGCTTGGAAGTATATCACCGTTCCTTCACTGTCTCTGGGTCAAAATTCTGAAATTCCCTCCCTAAGGGCAGTGTGGGTCTACCTAGAACATTTGGACTGCAGCAAATTAATAAGGTGGCTCACCACCAACTTCTCAAGGTCAACTAGGAACAGGCAATAAATGCTGGGCAGCCCATGATGCTGACATCCCACACACATGAACTAAAAGAAAATTTAACCAGAAAAAGTTTGAAAATATCAATTGCTGCAATACACATATACAGGAAATAATTTATAACTGCAATGCAGAGAATATTTCATTTTTACAATTGTGCTGTTACTTGAATATATAACTTTCTCTGTTAATCATCATTCCAACAGTGCAATCATTGAGCATACTAAGAAAGTTATATTTTTGGAAGATGATGACATTGCTGCAGTGGCTAATGGTTGCCTCTCCATTCACCGAATCGAAAGATCAGTGGGTGATATAAAATCAAGAGCCATACACACGCTGCAAATGGAATTGCATCAGATAATGAAAGGTGAGAGGAGTTTACAAGTCAATATGTACCCAAGTTAAAAGCAATCAGCAGACATCTGTAAATGTATTACAGTATAAATGAATGTAGCTGAACTCTGTTTTCCCTGCTGATAAGTCAGAATAAAACAATGTTTGCTTACAACAGTCAGTTAAATCTGCCAGTATTTTGTGTGGATCACTAGTGTACTTAAGAATTCCTTGGATTTCTTTTCAAGTTGTAATGCTGAAATGTTACACATATGACGAGTAATAATGCTTTCCTTAGGAGCATCAACCACTTAAACCATAAATTTGCTTCATTACACAAGGAAGCAGAAACCCAATTCAAGTAAAATCAAAAACAGAAATTACTGAGAATTCCTCAGAACTTCATGCATCATCGATGTTGTTAACCTTCCATTATCCTGTCGGCATCAGAACATCTGAAGTTCTTAAGAAGGGGTGTTTACTGTGAGTTCTCTCCACCTGCTGAGTTTTCTCAGCAATTTCTGTTTTTGTTTCTGATTTCCAGCATCCGCACTTATTTGTTTTTTTCTTCTTAAGTAAACTCAACATGAATTTGTAGCATTTTTGAGAACTATGTCTTCCCTCTCCCACCCTACTCTTGTTTGTCTCCCTGTTTCTTTTGTACTTTTAATGTTCTCATACCATATTTATCAACTTTTTTTACTAATCTAATCTGCTAGTATTTTTCCCTGTATTGTTTTTCTGAGCTTAAATTTTCACCTGTAATTTTTGTGTCTTCAGAATGCATCTGTAAATCTGCATCATACATATTGTTAACTTTTCATTATCTTGTTGGCATCAGAGGTGGGCACTGGGTTCTGTCAACAGGTTGGGAACTTAAAATGTTAACTCTATTTCTTTCTTCACAAAAGCTTTCAGGCCAACTGATTTTCAGCAGCATTTTTTGTTTTTTTTTAATTTTAGAAGGAAGCTACTACTGCTTTCACAGTTTCTGCAGGAATTTGTTCATCCAACAAGGCTTAATAAATGATGAACTAAAATGCCGGCGAACTTGGAATTGTTGACTAATTTTCTAGGCACAGATTCCAATTAGGATTGTACTGAAGGAGTGTATAAATCTTTATTTATCCTACAATTTTTATGTCCACCTGTGTTTGGATATATTTAAATTATTTCCTTAAATTTCTCAGTCCTATTTGGTTGATCTTTATATCACCTGCTAGATTGAGGATGACCTACAGCCTTTTGTAAATAATAAATTATTATGTATTATTTATGAGCTGTAAATTTACCAATTGATTTGAATGTTTTAAACATTGATTAATGTGACAATTTTCAAGTGTATCAGTGCATTCAATTTTTTTGATGCAGGTAACTTCAGTACATTTATGCAGAAAGAGATCTTTGAACAGCCAGAATCTATTGTTAATACTTTGCGAGGAAGAGTAAACATTGAAACAAGCACAGGTATTGTATTTTTGAATAAAAAACCAGTTTCACTATTATCGATCAACTTGTCAATTGATGTTGAATGCACAATTTCTAACAAATGAAGATTATTGTGTTTTACAATCATTCTTTCCTTTTACAGTTATACTGGGTGGATTGAAAGACCACCTCAAAGACATAAAAAGGTGCAGGCGCTTGCTTTTGATTGGCTGTGGAACTAGTTACCATTCGGCAGTTGCAGTAAGTTTGAATATTCAACAGGGTGCTTTGCACTTCTTCAAAATCTAAGCTGCAGCTGCCTTTCAGTACACTACCTTTCAAAACACTGCTTTAGATTTATTCTATTAGCCCATAAAATTCAGCTCATTTTTCAATTCTTCTCTCCCACCTCCCAAAAAAATCTTCCGCTTATCATCACTTAACCTTTTATTTGACATTCTGAGGCAACTTCAAACTGATGTTTGTCCAGTTCTGGCAACAAATAACTAGTTAATTGCATAGAATTGATGATGAAGTCATTTAGGTTTCCCTTTGCACAATGTGAATAAGTAGACAACATACCCTCTTGAAACATGTAGGAATACCTCTTCGATATGGAAAGCATAAGTTTGATATGGAAGCCCCATCTGGAATTTTGAAGTAAAAATGAGAATAACCTAGAGAGCTCCATAACTATTTCTTAGTTTTTCTAATTTATTCATAAGATTTTGTACCTCAGTACCTTCTACGTAAGATGGAATGAAGGACTGTAATGCTGAATTTTTTATTTCTTTATTTTTCTAATTTATTCCTAAGATCCTATACCCAGGTACCTTTGTACGTTAGACGGCAACATTGTAAGTGGCAACATTGCAAACTGTGCTGATACGATGCCGTGACAATAAACCTAATTCTGATTCTAATTCTAAACAGTGCTCCTTAAAGATGAGTTGAAGTGCCCAGAAATGCACAGAACATTATTTTTCAGGAGGATTTTATGAAAGAAGCTAGAATATTAAAAAAATGCTTCACTGGCTATACAGAAGTTCTGTGACCTGCTTTTCATTACAGAGATGATTCAAGTGGAAAGAATACTTATTCGTTGTATTTGATGTTTTCCTGACTTTAAAAGCTTATCCTAATTATGTAGTAATCCTCACTGCATGTCTTCCTTCTTGACACTTTTGATGTTAGGAACAGGAGCAATAAAAGGATTGTGGGGTGGGGAGACCAATGCACAAAAATTTATTTGAGATTAACTAAAGGAAATTGTTAAAACATCTGTTAAAGAAGGATGTATTTAAAGTAAATTTATTTTACCAAATTGGTATTTCCAAAAGTTCATGCTCATTAAACTGAGCTGGAAAAAAATCTGGCAGCTAACTTTCACCCCCAGCAACCTGTGATGCCAGCAGAGGTAAGCAATGTCCTGTACTTTTCCAGGGGCTGCTACAATGTTGTGACAATTCCCACCACATTCCACAAGTACAGATTGGGAGTGGCGGAATACCTGGGAAGTGCTTTAAAAATATCACCTATTGTTGTATCTGTATTTCCTGTTTGCAAAGTTGTGGAAGGAGAACCAAAATTATTTGTTCATGTGATGTGGAGTTTACTGGTTAGACAATCATTTATTGCACTTCATTAATTGCCTTTGAGAAGGGGATGGTGAATTACCTCTTGAACCACTGCAGACTATTTGTTGTAATTAAATCTGCAGAGTTGTTAAGAATGGAGTTCCGGTGTGTTGAATCCGAAGGAACAGTGCTATAGTTCCGAGTCACCATGGCTTAAACAAGAGGTGATGTTCATCCCTGCGTACACTGCTCTTTTACTTCTAAGTGTAAAGATCACAGTTTTGGAAAGGGCTGTTGAAGGAGCCTTGGTGAGTTGCTGCAGTGCATCTTGAAGGTGTTGCACACTGCTGCCTTTGTGGATGATGCAGGAAAAGAATGTTGAAAGCATTAAATGCAATCAAATCAAACAGAGGAATTTGTGAAGTGTGTACAAGACAATTTTCTGATTCAGTATGTAGATGTACCTACTAGAGAAGGTGCAAAACTTGACCTACTGTTGAGAAATAAGGCAGGGCAGGTGACTGAGATCTCAGTGGGGGAGCACTTTGGGGCCAGCGACCATAATTCTATTAGATTTAAAATAATGATGGCAAAGGATAGACCAGATCAAAAAGCTGAAGTTTTAAATTGGAGAAAGGCCAATTTTGACGGTATTAGGCAAGAACTTTCCAAAGCTGATTGGGGGCAGATGTTCGCAGGTAAAGGGACGGCTGGAAAATGGGAAGCCTTCAGAAATGAGATAACGAGAAACCAGAGAAAGTATATTCCTGTTAGGATGAAAGGAAAGACTGTTAGGAATAGGGAATGCCGGATGACAAAAGAAATTGAGGGTTTGGTTAAGAAAAAGAAGGAAGCATATGTCAGGTATAGACAGGATAGATCGAGTGAATCCTTAGAAGAGTATAAAGGAAGTAGGAGTATACTTAAGAGGGAAATCAGGAGGACAAAAAGGAGACATGAGATAGCTTTGGCAAATAGAATTAAGGAGAATCCAAAAAGTTTTACAAATATATTAATAACAAAAGGGTAACTAGGGAGAGAATAGCCCCCCTCAAAGATCAGCAAGGCAGCTTTTGTGTGAAGCCACAGAAAATGGGGGAGATACTAAATGAGTATTTTGCATAAGTATTTACTGTGGAAAAGGATATGGAAGATATAGACTGGAGGGAAATAGATGGTGACATCTTGCAAAATGTCCATATTACAGAGGAGGAAGTGCTGGATGTCTTGGAACGGTTAAAGGTGAATAAATCCCCAGAACCTGATCAGGTGTACACTAGAACTCTGTGGGAAGCTAGAGAAGTGATTGTTGGGCCTCTTGCTGAGATACTTATTACCGATAGTCACAGGTGAGGTGCTGGAAGACTGGAGGTTGACTAATGTAGTGCAACTGTTTAAGAAGGGTGGTAAGGACAAGCCAGGGAATTATAGACCAGTGAGCCTGACATCGATGGTGGGCAAGTTGTTGGAGGGAATCCTGAGGAATAGGATGTACATGTATTTGGAAAGGAAAGGATTGATTAGGGATAGTCAACATAGCTTTGTGCATGGGAAATCATGTCTCACAAACTTGATTGAGTTTTTTGAGGAAGTAACAAAGAAGATTGATGAGGGCAGAGCGGTAGCTGTGATCTATATGGACTTCAATAAGGCGTTTGACGACGTTCCCCATGAGAGACTGATTAGCAAGGTTAGATCTCATGGAATACGGGGAGAACTAGCCAGTTGGATACAGAACTGGCTCAAAGGTAGAAGACTGATGGTGGTGGGTGGAGGGTTGTTTTTCAGACTGGAGGCCTGTGACCAGTGGAGTGCCTGAATGATTTGAATGTGAGCATAAGAGTTACAGTTAATAAGTTTACAGATGACACCAAAATTGGAGGTGTAGTGGACAGCGAAGAGGGTTACCTCAGATTACAACAGGAGCTTGACCAGATGGGCCAATGGGCTGAGAAGTGACAGATGGAGTTTAATTCAAATAAATGTGAGGTGCTGTATTTTGGGAAAGCAAATCTTAGCAGGACTTATACACTTGCTGACCAAAGAGACGTTGGAGTGCAGGTTCATAGCTCCTTGAAAGTGGAGTCGCGGGTAGATAGGATAGTGAAGAAGGCGTTTGGTATGCTTTCTTTTATTGGTCAGAGTACTGAGTACAGGAGTTGAGAGGTCATGTTGCAGCTGTACAGGACATTGGTTAGGCCACTGTTGGAATATTGCGTGCAATTCTGGTCTCTTTCCTATCAGAAAGATGTTGTGAAACTTGAAAGGGTTCAGAAAAGATTTACAAGGATGTTGCCAGGGTTGGAGGATTTGAGCTATAGGAAGAGTCTGAAAGGCTGGGGCTGTTTTCCCTGGAGCGTCAGAAGCTGAGGGGTGAACTTAATTAGGTTTACAAAACTATGAGGAGCATGGATAAGGAAAATAGGCAAAGTCTTTTCCCTGGGTTCGGGGAGTCCAGAACTAGATGGCATAGGTTTAGAGTGAGAGGGGAAAGATATAGAAGAGACCTATGGGACAACGTTTTCACACAGATGATGGTACATGTTTGAAATGAGCTGCCAGAGGAAGTGGTGGAGGCTGGTACAATTGCAACATTTAAGAGGCATTTGGATGGGTATATGAATAGGAAGGGTTTGGACGGATATGGGCTGGGTACTGACAGGTGGGACTAGATTGGGTTGGGATATCTGGTCGGCATGGACGGGTTGGACCGAAGGGTCTGTTTCAATTCTGTACATCGCTATGACTCTATGAGGTTGCTTTGTCCTTAATAGTGTTGAGCCTTTTTCTTGTTGTTGGAGCTGTATTTATCCAAAAATATTCCATCACACTCCTGACTTGTGTCCTGCAAAATCTGGACAGGCTGCAGGGAATTAGCAGGTGAGATATTTGCCACAGAACTTTCAGCCTCTGACTTGTTGCACCCGCTGTATTATATGGCTGATCCATTAAGTTTCTGGTAAATGATACCCGCTGAAGATGTTGATAGTGGGGATTCAGCAATGGTAAAGCCATTGAGTCTGAAGCGTTAACAGTTAGCTCTTCTTGTTGGAGTTGGTTATTGCCTGACACTTGTGTGGCAAAAATGTCATTTGCCACTTATCAGACCAAACCTGGCTATTTTCTGGGTCTGACTACATGTACACATGGACTGCATTATAATCTGAGACATAGTGAATGGCGTTGAACCTCATGCAATCATCAACGATTTTCATCATCCCCATCCTATCTTCTGATGGAGGAAAGGTCATTGATGAAGCAACTGATGGTTAGTCTGAGGACATGCTGTTGAGGAACTCCTTCAACAATGTTCAAGGACTGAGTTGATTGATTTCCATTCAACAATCTGACCTTTTTTGTAAGGTCAGAATCCAACCACTGAAGTGGTTTTTCCTTGATTCTCATTAGCAGTTGTTGTACTAGGATACTTTGATGCTGTACTGTGGAAACAGTCGAGTACTGTCACCCTCACCTCAATTCTGGAATTTAGCTCTGCTATCCAGGTTTAACCAAGGCTGGAATGAAGTGAGGAGCTGAATGGCCCTGGAAGAACCCAAACTGAGTATCAGAGAGCAGATGTGTTCACAACCTTTTTCATCACATTCTTGATAAATAAGAGTGGATCACAATGTTTGTACTTGTTGCCTCTTAGTCAAATACACAGTCAATGAGGTACTTTTACACCCTTTATAAGCATCCATGGTTGTCTCTACTATCCACGTAAGAAAGCCTGTGATATGTATTACAGATTTATTCCCCCAAAACTATTTCATTGATTTGGGTAGACTCTTAAAAGGTCATATAAATCCACTTACAAGCTGACATTGTTGCATTTCTGATTGGAGAAGCACAGGGCCAATTGTCAAGCTTTGGCAGCTTTATTGAAAATTTGTAATTTCATTCATGTCTTACGATTATTAGCCACAAGATCCCACAGAGAGGCATCAGGCCAAAGCTCCATCTGATAGATGGATGTAAAAGATCTCACAACATTATCCAATTTAAAAAGAAAGATTTAAGGCCTCCCAATGTTCTAGCCAAAATTCAACTCTCAAGAGAATGACCTGTTTCTGTACTTCAGTTCTGTGCATTCTATACTGTATTTGGAGTTTATTCCTCATGCTTGAAAAACCATGAGTGATTCTAGAATACTTAAAAAACAAAACTGCCTTAAAATATGCACAGGTATTGATGTAGTTGTGAATGGTTTTATTTTTGTTTACAAATCCAAAAGTTCCCTAAGCCATGAGATTTTCTGCAACTCAAGGTTCATAGCCTGCATAAGATGGGCCAATTAAGTTAATGCAATGGCTGCACATTTAAAAGTCTTGTCTGGATACTACAAAATTAAATTAGCGGGTAACTTGCACGGAACCAGTGTAGACTCATACAATCTGTTTGATCATTATATCCAATATTCTTGGTTAATTTAGACACGTCAAGTATTGGAAGAACTGACTGAACTGCCAGTGATGGTTGAACTTGCCAGTGATTTCTTGGACAGAAGTACTCCAGTTTTCAGAGATGATGTCTGCTTTTTTATTAGCCAGTCAGGTGTGCATTCAAACATATTTTGGGTAGTCTGGTGTCTTACAATTTCTTTGATAACTTTTAAACCTGCATGCAATTGTGAGGACTTTATTATTTCTGCTGTTCTGAAAAAAACATTCAAAGTTATTCACTTGGAAGATAAATTGATCATATTCCTGCAATTCAAATGATTAGAAGTGAACAGAACTGATTATAAAATAATACAATTTTACTCCATTTCAAATTAACAGGTGAAACTGCCGATACTCTCATGGCTCTACAGTACTGTAAGGGTCATGGTGCTTTGACTATTGGCATCACCAACACAGTTGGAAGCTCTATTTCCCGAGAAACCAATTGTGGAATCCATCTTAATGCTGGACCCGAAATTGGCGTGGCAAGCACAAAGGTTAATGAGTTCTTTCTTTAAAAATATGCAAGATAACCTTGTATTGTCTACTTTTAATTTGGAATTGCCTATAGAAGTATGATAAAGTCAGGTTTGCCAAGGAAGATGTTTTTCAGAAATACATCTGAATTTCCTTAACTGCTGCTCTAAATTTTAAATTATGTAAATCTTTGTGCCAGGTGCTGTAATCTCTAAAGACAGAGTCATAAGCATGTATTTTTTAAAAATGAGCTAACTTAAAACAATGCTCAAACTTAACAAAAGCAGTGTATTTTCTGTTAATGCGATCTCCAACTACAGTAGTTTGATGAACGCTGCACTCAGCGTAAAGTGCTTGGCTATGCAGAACTTTGACATTGACAAAAGAAAACAGAACCTCCCCATTTCAGTCTTAAATTGGTGTCTCTTTATTTTAAGATAACCCCTCTGGTCATAGACTCTCCCATGAGAGGAAGCATCCTCTCATCATTAACCTTGTCAGGGCCTTTAAGAATCCTACACAGTTCAATGAGATCCCCTCTCATTTTTGTCAATTGGAATGAGTACAATCCCAGTCGAAAAGTGTGGCGCTGGAAAAGCACAGCAGGTCAGGCAGCATCCAAGAAGCAGGAGAATTGATGTTTCGGGCAGAAGCCCTTCATCAGGAATGTTGCGGGGGAGCTGACAGATAAATAGGAGGGTGGAAGTAGGGGTGAGGTAGCTGGGAAGGCAATTGATACATGCAGGTGGGGGTTGATGGTGATAGATTGGAGGGGAGGGTAGAGCGGATAGATGAGAAGGAAGTTGGACAGGTAGGACAGTTCAAGAGGGCAGTGGCGTGATGCAGGGTTGGATCTGTGATGGTGGTGGGGGGTGGGGGGGGGGGGGGGGTGGAGATGAGGAAACTGGCGGTCGATATAATGTCATGTGGTTGGACGGTCCCAAGGCAGAAGATTGTTATTAAGACAATGAAGATTCCAAAGGTATAGGTCATCACTTTACAAGATCCGAAGCTGTTGCCCAAATCTTTTTTCAGATTTGGTTAAACTTAATGCAATCTCCAACATTAACCCTTTCAGAAGCTTTTGAAGAGCATAAAATATTGCAAGAGTGATGACATGGAGACGTGGTGCTTGGGTACTGAGGACCACAGAATAAAGCTGTGTGAAAAAACTCATTAGAGAAATCTTTTACAAAATGGACACAACTAAATTTAGGGTGAATTCAACTCAGCATCTTTTTGTCTGAAATAAAATATTTCAAAGAAAGAAGGGAATCCAGAGATCAAAAAATCTTCTTAGGGGTAGCCATTCTGCAATTCAAGAAGCTGACTGACCTTTTCTTTTTCCATTTAAAAAGTTTCTATTAACAGTTTTCTCATATTTTCAAACCTGTAAAATCTTTGTAACATAATAAGAGCCACTGATGGAATAACTATTGAGTGAATTGTTGAGAACCTCATAGATCCGCCATTGGTGTTTTGTACAAACGTCAGTATTTTATTAGTTATATGCATAGGATTCTAAACATATGTGGCTCAATAAAGTGATACCTATATCTATTTAAGATGAGTAATCTGTAAAATTTTAGTAATTAATAGAACACTTCCAATAGGACGTGTTTGTGATTTTTAAAAGTTTTTTAATATTCTTAAGTAGTTATCTGAATGATACCTAAATGTAGTTACAGCATTCTGAAACTTCTGATCGCCTGTTTTATCCTATCTTCTCTACAGGCCTACACTAGCCAATTTGTTTCTTTGATTATGTTTGGTCTCTTGATGTCTCAAGATCGAATATCTATGAAGCAAAGAAGAAAGGAGATCATCAATGGTCTTCAAACTCTGCCAAGTAATTTTCATTGTATATCAAATTAAGCATTGAGAATTTAAGAAGGGAACTATACATTAATTTCTTGATTAGGAATATTTAAAATGAAGTAAAATACTTTTATTGGTTCTAAATATCTATCTTTATGGACCATGTGAAAAGCTGAAAGATGTTAAACAGTTCTGAAACTTTCTGGACTAGTCAAGATTAAAGTCAACAGTTGAATGTTGTCTCTAAGCCACCCGCTGACTCAGAAATCAAGTCATTTTGAAAAAGTATCCAAGAAAAGTTTTTAAGGGGATAAGTTATGGAGTTTACTGCCATTAATGGCTGAAATGCCTGGTTTTAAGAAACTATGGGACCTCACACTGTTGGCTCCTCAGCAACCTTTCTGACCTGGGTTTTTGTTCTAAAATCATAGAATCTAAAGAGAATAAAAAAAACCTCTAAAACATGCATGTAAAGACAAATCTCTCTCTCTCTCTCTCTCTTTCACTGAAATTATCTCTTGGATGTATTTGGGAACCAGATAAAGTTTATGCATTTCAGTATATTGACTACTTTGTAAATCCATGAAAATCTGAACTGTGACTGCTATCCAAAGACATGGAACCTACTCAATTTAAATCCATCTGACCCGAAGCTTACCTGAAGGATCTTCTATCAACAATTCAATTTTGTCAACAAGAACCCAACAGACTGAGAATTTGATAAAATTCTATGTTTTGTTTTCAGGCCCTAAGCCTAAAAAGGATTTTATTTACCCTCTTATCATCTCTGCAGAATTGGGTTGTCTTTTGTGTTATGTTAGTGTTTTTGTTTTAGCACGACAAGGGGCTATGTTTTAATTCTGGATTGTAGCTTAGTTATTAGACCATTCAGCCATTCAGTCTGGTACACCATTTGATCATGGTTAATATGTTTCTCAATCCCATTCTCCTGCCTTCTCCCTGAAAGGCTTGATCCCTTTACTCATCAAACCTATCTATCTCCGTCTTAAATGCATTCAATGCCTTGGCCTCCACAGCCTTCTGTGACAATCAGTTCCACAGATTCACCACCCTATAGCTCATAAGATTTCTCCTCTCTCAGTTTCATTTGAGGCTATGCCGTCAGGTCCTAATTTCTCCTACCAATGGAAATTTCTTCTCCATGTCCACCGTATCCAAACTTCTCAGTATCCAGTAAGTTTAAATCAAGGTCACCATCATCCTTCTAATCTCCAATGAGTACAGACTCAGCATTCTCAACTGCTCCTCATGTGACAAGTCCTTCATCCCTGGGATCATTCTTGTAAACCTCCTCTGGATCCCCTCCAATTCTAGCCCATCCTTCCTTAGATAGGGAGCCCAAAATTACCCACAAAATTCTAAATGCGGTCTGACCAGAGCCTTATACAGTCTTAGCAATACACCTCTGCTCTTGTATTCTAGCCCTCTTGAAATAAAAGCTATTGTTGCATTTGCTTTCCTAACTGCCAACTAACTGTCATGTTAACCTTAAGAGAATTCTGAACTAGGTCTCCTCAATCCCTTTGAGCTTTAGATTTCCAAAGTATTTCCCCATTTTGACCAAAGAGTATATCCTGACACGTTCCCATATTGTATTTTATCTTGCAAGTATTTGGCCATTCTCCTGGCCTATCCCAAGACCCTCTGCAGCCTCCCAACTTCCTTGATACAATATGTTCCTCTGCCTGTTTTTGGATCATCTGCAAATGGAGTGACAATGCCCTCAGTTCCTTCATTCAGATCATTAATGCATAACATGAATAGTTTTGGTCCCTACACAGACCCTTACAGGACTTCATTTGACTAGTTTTGCTGTAGTTTTTAAAAATGAGTTTTGTTTTATAGTAAATGGATTTTTTTAAGTTCATGAAAAACATTCTATGAAAGATTAGACTTACAGTGTGGAAACAGGCCCTTCGGCCCAACAAGTCCACACCGACGCGCAACCCACCCATACCCCTTACCTAACACTACAGGCAATTTAGCTTGGCCAATTCACCTGACCCGCACATCTTTGTGACTGTGGGAGGAAACCAGAGCACCCGGAGGAAACCCACGCAGATACGGGAAGAACGTGCAAACTCCACACAGTCAGTCGCCTGAGTCGGGAATTGAACCAGGGTCTACAGACGCTGTGAGGCAGCAGTGCTAACCACTGTGCCACCGTGCCGCCCACTAAGTCTCTTCTGTTCTGAATAACAGTGACTATAAGGAGACATTTGGCCATTTTGGTGATTGAATCGCAACTAATGGTGTAACTCAGGGAGTAGTGGTGCTTGGTTACCAGTGCATTCCTTCTTCATGGTCAAAACACATTTGAAAATAAAAAACTATACTATTGAAAATTGTTCATCTTCCTAATCACTAAATTTAATTACTTGAGAACCCATACTTATTTTAAAATGATAAATATTAATACCCCAACTTAAAATCTATCATTCAAAGTTTGTGAGAAGATTTGTAGCTCGGGTGCTCGTTGTTGTGGTTCTGTTCGCCGAGCTGGGAATTTGTGTTGCAGACGTTTCGTCATCTGTCTAGGTGACATCCTCAGTGCTTGGGAGCCTCCTGTGAAGCGCTTCTGTGATGTTTCCTCCAGCATTTATAGTGATTTGATTCCGCCGTTTCCGGTTGTCAGTTCCAGATGTCCGCTGCAGTGGCCGGTATATTGGGTCCAGGTCGATGTGTTTGTTGATAGAATCTATGGATGAGTGCCATGCCTCTAGGAATTCCCTGGCTATTCTCTGTTTGGCTTGTCCTATAATAGTAGTGTTGTCCCAGTCAAACTCATTTTGCTTGTTATCCACGTGTGTGGCTACTAAGGATAGCTGGTCGTGTCGCTTCGTGGCTAGTTGGTGTTCATGGATACGGATCATTGCTGTCTTCCTGTTTATCCTATGTAGTGTTTTGTGCAGTACTTGCATGGGATTTTGTATACTACGTTGGTTTTGCTCAGGCTGGGTATCAAGTCCTTTGTCCTGGTGAGTTGTTGTCTGAGAGTGGCTGTTGGTTTGTGTGCTGTTGTGAGTCCTAGTGATCATAGTAGCCTGGCTGTCAGTTCAGAAATGTTCTTGATATATGGTAACGTGGCTAGTCCTTTGGGTTGTGGCATGTCCCCATTCCGTTGTCTTTCCCTTAGGTATCTGTTGATGAAATTGCGGGGGTATCTGTTTTGGGGGAATACATTGTAGCGGTGTTCTTCTTCCTTCCAGCTCTCACCCCACCATTCCACTTACCACAAAAGCATTACCTTCCTCCTCCAAGTATGAAACAACAGAAATAGGGCAATTATCAAGGCCTTTTAGCTCCACTAGTTTGCTCCACCACTCAACAAGATCATGGCTGATTTTAACATAATTTTCCTGCCAGCCCTCCCATAATTTTGAATTTCCTTGCCAATCAAAAATTTAACTCAGCCTGAATGTATTCAATGATCCAATCTCCACTGCTTTCTGGAGAAGTGAGTTCCAAAGATTGGCAAATCTCTGTAGAAATAAACTGTTCCTCATCTTTTTCTTAAGTGGGAGACTGATCCTCAGTGCTTGGGAGCCTCCTGTGAAGCGCTTCTGTGATGTTTCCTCCGGCATTTATAGTGGTTTGTCTCTGCCACTTCTGGTTGTCCGTTCCAGCTGTCTGCTGCAGTGGCCGGTGAGATGAGTGTGACCACGTGGCCAGTCACTGTGTGCTGTGTCAAGAGATGTCGGGACATGATTTCCAATATGGAGCAAATTTTTTTGCTTTTTTTTTGTTTGGCAAGATGGGATTTTGAATAGTAATATGGTGAATTGTGCTGTTAAGAAGGTGTTAACAAGTGATAATAACTGTCAGTTAGTATGTCGCCACGACTTGGTGAGAATCTCACCACACTACTTGTGAAAAGCATAAAATATGGATCAACATGCTCTTAATGTCAAGATGGACCTCATCATATTTTCACCCAGTTCTGCCACCCATCTCACCATAGCCCATACCATTCAGAACCCTATAAAATTCAACCCACTTTATCTCTTGATTTTTCATTGTCCACTCTACTTCTTATATCCTCATAGAAATCTGACAAAGTTGTCAAATATGATTTCTCTTTTATAAAACCATGTTGACTTTGCAGCCCATACCATTCAGAACCCTATAAAATTCAACCCACTTTATCTCTTGATTTTTCATTGTCCACTCTACTTCTTATATCCTCATAGAAGTCTGACAAAGTTGTCAAATATGATTTCTCTTTTATAAAACCATGTTGACTTTGCTGAATTGTATAATTATTTTTTAAATGCCTTGCTATTATTTCACTATCAGTGTCATTGGGAAAATGCTGGAATTAAATTTTTTTATTTAAAGGCTAAATAGCCTTTAGTTTCCTGATTACTGTCTTCCTCCTTTCTTGACAATTGAGGTTTTCCATCCACTGGAACTTTACAGAATCCAGTGAAATTTGTAAGATTACAACTGACAGATCTCTGTGGCTATCTCTTCAGACCCCAGGATGCAAGCCATCAGGTCCAGGAAACATGACTGCTTTTAGTTCTATTTGTTTATTGAGCATTTTTTCTTCCGTGACAGGCGTTGTTTTAAATCCTTCCCTCCCTTTGTCTCAAGTCTTCTCAGATTTAGGAACCTTTTTGTCTTTCACTGTGAAGAGAGGCATGGCAACTCCGGGAATGATTTTAATACTTTGGACTATTAACCACAACAGAACAGACATGTAAAATTGCACTTGATGGCAATTTTAAAAAATATTAACACAAATTTTGAAAGAATAATTGACAAAGTTATTTGCTGTGTTTGAGAACTCAGTAAAGAGGAATCCACAATTTAAAACTGCCACATGTGAGGAGAGCCATTTGGAGGAATTTCTTTTTACTGAAGATTGCTGAAGCATGGACAGCTTTGCCTCAGGGAGTGCAAATGTTTGAAACAACAAAGGTTACAGAGTTATAGAGGGAGAGCAGAACATTGGGACCAGTTTTAAATTAATCTGGGAGCGATCTGACACTGACAGGGGCCAAATGAGCTATATTTCTGCATTACACTTAATATTTTCCATATTAAGTGTTTTCATATTATCATGGCTGTTATAAATACTATTTAGAAGACAAATGCTTCTGAACAACTGCATATATATATATATATGTTGCCATTACAATTAACTAGGTAACTACCTTCATTTCTGCGATTAATTCACCATTATTATTTTCACATAACTTCTCTTAGACCTGATTAAAGAAGTGTTGGCGTTGGATAACAACATTCAAATGCTTGCCCAAGAGTTGTTCCAACACAAATCACTCTTAGTCATGGGTCGTGGATATCATTATGCTACTTGCCTGGAAGGAGCTTTAGTAAGTAGACCCTTCACAAAAGCCATTCTTAATTTCCATTCATGATTGTTTACAATGTTCTCCAGGTTATTCAAATGTGTATGTTCTTTGTTACGCTCTTTCATCCTTTTCTTAAATTAACTGAGTTCTTCTTTCAGAAAAAGGTAATTCTCATAATGTTGACTGTTAGGCCTTGAGTCCAATGTTGAATTATTTTAAGAGAATTACTTATTGCTTTTGAAGAATTTTAATTTTAATGCACTCCTGGGATGTGATCGTTACTGCTAAGGCCCTGTTTTATTGCCCATCCATTTTTGCCCTGGCGAAGATAATAGTCAGCTATTCTTGCAAGTAGAACTGTGTGGCTTTTAGGCAATTTCAGAGGGAAGAGGCAACCACATTGCCACTGTTCTGGAGTTTTGTGTGGCTAATCTGGGTAAGGACAGCAGATTTCTTTCATTGAAGGACATAATTGAACCAAATGCACCTTCTCAGCATTCTGATAGTTTTGTGGGCACTGTTACTCATTCTAGCATTTTATTCCAAGTTGTATAAGATTTTATTAAATGAAATAAATTCTTAATTGAATTAAATTCCTCACTTCTCTGATGGGATTTAAACTCTGATCTCCAGATTAATAATCCATACCTCTGGATCATTAATCCTGTAACACAAGTACCATGCTTCTATATCCAAGGGATTTGTAATGCAAATAGATTACAATGATGGCACAGCTGATGTGGTAGACTCTTGGTAAAAAAACAAATGCAGTAGATTTGAAACAAAAACAGAAAATGGGAGAACACTCAGCTTGTTTGTCAGCATATGTGAAAAAAGAACAGAAGTAAAGTTTCCAGTCCAATATAACTCCTGTTTGGAACTTAATATTATGATTAGATTCCCTACAGTATGAAATAGGCCCTTAGGCCCAATAAGTCCAACTGAACCTCCAAAAAGTAACCCGCACAGACTCATTCCCCTACATTTACCCCTGACTAATATACCTAACACTAAGGGCAATTTAGCATGGCCAATTCACCTAACCTGCACATCTTTGGATTGTGGGAGGAAGCCCACACAGACACAGGGAGAATGTACAAACTCCACGCAGGCAGTCGCCCAAGGTGGGAATCGAACCTGGATTCCTGTGCTGTGAGGCAGCAGTGCTAACCACTGTGCCACCCACTTTTCTTTTAACAATTTTGTATCCAAGACTCTGTCCCCATTTTATTCCATATTTCTCTATGATTCTTTCTTTTAGATTAAATTAGAATAGATTATTTAGATTAAATTATTGGTTATTCAGATTGTAAATGATGGGCATATTCCACCATTACTTTAGAAGATGCTCCTAAATGATGGCAGGTAAGAGTAAAGTAATACTTTAAAATGATTGGTTCCTGTATAATTTATTTCATTTGGTGCTCATTCACCATATACCTGTAAACCATGATGGTTGTTCTTTTTCACTCTTCAGTTACTTCTGTTAAGTTGACATTTATTTTCTGTGTGGCTTCCAAGACAGCTTTATTTCATCAGGCAGCTTAAGATAGTTCTGTTTGACCTTTTGACTATTTAACACTATATCATTCAGACACTAAGGACTCCACTTTGCTTATTTCTCCTCGTTTCTCCCCTATATCCAGTTCTGCAAAATGATTTTTTAAAAGTCTGATTGGATTTCCACAGTGAAAAATGCTTCCTAAAGTCTTTCACAGTGATACATATTTCCCCTAGTCATTTTCACATCGCAACATAGAATGATTCAGTGATAATTGGAACCCTCTTTTTGTCTAATTGCTAAATTCTAAAATGCTAGTTTTGTTTCATTGGGTCAGGATCACAGTGATTCTCTTGTGAAATTGTTTTTACTTTTATTTTGTTATTGTTGACCCGCCCATTCAGTAATAGCATGCTTTATTTACAGTAATATTTAGTAATCTAATGTAAAGATGCCTTTCTTGCTATAAACTTGCTAAGTGTAATAAGTGCTAGGGAATGGCAAGTTGTTACTTGTCCCTATTACAGATCTTTTTATTGTCTCTGTTCTAATCTGTCAATGTGAGAAAATGCTATTCCTCGACCAGGAAAGAAAGGTTGATATTTGCACTAATCTTTATGAATGAAAATAGTTCCTGATTTATCTTTAATTTTTAGAGGATTTTGATTTCAATGTTCCTACCATGGTGTAGTTTACAATCCGTCTACTCAGTACTTTCTTAATTTTATCTCTTGGGCATTTTATCCTCATACTCCTGCATGATGGGTGGCCTGTTGGGATTTGTTTTTATTCAGTCTCCCTCTATGGATACAAATAATGCCATTCTTTTATCCCTGATATTATAAAAATAAACTTTTAGCTTCCCTTTGCCAATTGTATTCTTATGTGTATTACATATTTTTCATAAATATATATATGAGTTTCCCTGCAATCCTATTTGTCAGTAGATTATGGCTAATGTGTACCTCAGCTGCATTAAAATATCATTGCTCTGTGCCACTTAAAGCTTTGAACTGTAAGGAAATTGATCTTGCCCTTGAAGATTTGTATTACTATAATATCCAAGGTCTTGTGGAAGAGAGAGGTCCACATTTGTTAAGCCTTATGAGAAAAAATGTTTCCTGATTTACCTTTAATTTTTAAGAGGATGTTTCTTTGACTTAAATTTTCCCAACAGTGACTGATTTATCTGTTTTACTCCCTTTATTCTTCATGGAATGAGAACATTGCTGGCCAGGCAGCATTTATTGCCCCTCCCAAGGGCAATTGAGAGTCAAATCACTTTGCTGTGGGTCTGGCGTCACATGTAGGCCAGACCAGGTAAGGATAGTTGTTTTCTTCCCTGAAGGACATTAGTGAACCAGATGCATTTTTCCTACAATTGACAATGGATTAATGGTCATCATTAGATTCTTAATTTCAGATTTTGATGGGATTCAAACCCAGAACAAGTTGTTAACAGTCCAGTGATAATACCACTAGGCCATCGCCTCTCCCCTACCCAATCACATTCTTTAGTTATTTTAAATACATTGAATAAATCGCCCTGGACGATAGTTATCGGGCCTGAGGCCAAGGTTTAATGTTTGAGTTAGGAATCAGGTGTCAGGAGATTTTTTGATGTTGTGATCAGACTTTCAGTCTAGGACAGCTGTTCATAGAATTATCACGCAGCAAAAGTGAGCAGCAGACCTGAGGTCAGCAGGTTAAAAGCGAGGAGACCTCCACCACCACCAACACCACCCCCACCTCACTTAATTCACCCATATCCAGTATTATAGTGTCTGTTTATTTAAATCTGAAAGCATTTGAAAAGCTCATAAATCTGTAAAAATAAACAGCATTTCTTGAATAGACAGTTTTAAAAAAACACAGTTATCAGTAGGTCATAATCTTGGCAAACATAAACAAGCTCACTTTCCCTTCCTCAGCTGAATATGACTCCCCCTCCTGAGCAGAATCCATTAGCATCTTTGAAGATGTCATTTAAACAGGAAAACAGGTGGCTCGGCTGAATTTCCAAACAAAATTAATACAATGAGAGTTTTTACATAATCAGATTTCAACTGCAAACTGGGCCAACTTTTTAAACATATACAATGCAGGTTTGTTCCTCAATGATTTACTCTAATGCATCTGAAAATGTTCCCACTTACACTGCTATTTTTCCCTTAGCAGTTTGTCAGTTGTCAATAAGAACAACTTGGCAACCCCAATTTTAATTGGACATCAATTTTCAACTAAAGCACCATCATCACTCACCTGTAGTAAAAATAGCATGATCTACACTGCAACATTTCATCATAATGTGAAGTAGACAACTTTTATGTTCACCTGCCTTAACGGTTTCTGGTTCCAAACCGTGGTTCACTTCATTATGACTCTCAGTTGGTGTAGTGCGCATTACTCTGCTGTCTTACATTTAAATTGCAGAACTTCAGAAGTGTCAACTTCCACAATTGTCATGGTAATGTTGCTCCTAACTTAGCCTCTAGTAAAAATTGTCAGTGCTAAAATAGATCTAGTACCTGCTTGCCATTTCTACAGCACACCTATCATATCTGGCCACCAATTTTAATTGCTAAAGTCCTGGTATCACCCTGGTAATTTTGTATTGTACCTCTTTCAAAGAATTAAGTACTTCTTGAGGTTAAGAGGCCCAAAAATCTCTCACTGTATTCTATATGGGAGCTAAGACTCTGCAACTTTGGCATGCCAAATTCCTTCAGAAACAGGGAAGTATTCCATTATCTTTTGTGATTTCTTTTGTACCTATTTGCATGCATTAAACTGATTTGTGGAAACATACCTAAATCCTTTTGCTGTTCCATTGCTCCAAGTGTCTCACTATTAAGAAAATATTCTGATTTGTCTTTTCTGAATGTGAAGGGAATAACTTTGTATTTCCCCATCTTGAACTCAACCTGACATGGCTTCATTCATTCGCTTGATCTGTTTATGTTACATAATGTATTGATCACGTCTACATCACTATGCCACTAAAGTTCATACCATCTGCAAATTTAGATATTTGTTTAGCTTTAAAATACATGGTGATATTTGCTAGTAAAATACTTGTGTAACGGCAACTGACCTTATGAATAAGTTATTTCCCATCCTGGCATTTTCTAGTTTTTAAAGTTAGGCACAACAGTTGGAACATTGCTGACAGTTGTAAGTTTAAATAGTGATGAATTTTGCTTTATTGACAGAAAATCAAAGAAATAACATACATGCATTCTGAGGGGATTCTGGCTGGAGAGTTAAAGCATGGTCCTTTGGCCTTAATTGATGAAAGGATGCCTATTATAATGATTGCCATGAGAGATCCATGCTATATCAAGTGTCAGAATGCTGTTCAACAAATAGTTGCACGTCAGGTACAGCAATAATTGCTATGTTTTGCAATATCCTGTCTTAGTATTAGATTTGAGGTCACAGAACTAATTTTAATTCTTTATGTGTCATTCTGTTCAATTGACAGAATACAATATTACATGAAACTATAAGAAAATGTTACTTTTTGATCATTGATTAAATCTAGTGTGTTTTTTTTGTTGTGAAAATTTGAGCCCATAATTAACTTTGAATACATGGTAAATGGCTACTTTTGGAGTTATTGAGATATCTGCATGTAACATTTCGGAAAGGGCCACAAAAAGTGCTTTTGTATTTCTGTAAAATGCGAGCTGGGTTAAGTATTAAGAGAATGCCATATGTGATTTGTTCCATCATGCACCTAAAGTTAGGTGTGGCAACAAGAGAAATTAGTGTATTATGCCTTATGGTAAATAGTGTTTTTCAAAATATTTTGATGAAGGTGACCTTTCACGAAACTGTTAACTCAAAAACAGCAATTAGATTTTGGATGCTACATTTTATGCCTTGATTCTGCCTGTGCATTAAATTTTTCCACAACTAAGAAATGAAAATGAATTGTACACAGTTATTGCTTAAAACTGCTGCCTGAAACAAAAGTACAAGAACATTTTTTGTTGGAAAGTGGAGGAATGAACAGAGAAATGTATTGTTAATGCACATGTTCAGGAGTTTTTTTAATAAATTCATCCACGATATTTAATTTGTAATTTCACATGTGTCACAAACTAATTTGTTTAATTATTCTAATTTCTTTTTCAGGGCCGCCCAATAATACTCTGTGCAAAGAATGATGAGGAAATGAGGAAATTTGCATACCAAACAATAGAAATCCCACAATCAGTTGACTGTTTGCAGGGTATCTTGAGTGTAATTCCTCTTCAACTCCTTTCTTTCCATTTGGCTGTTCTTCGAAGATATGATGTAAGTTGTATTTCTTAAGATATGCTGACTATATAACACAACTGCTAATCAGTGAAGTCAAATATCCATAAATTCTTAATGTAAAAAACATGTTCTGATACAATTTGCAACTTAAATAACCTGAAGTAATAATGAGTCTGTGGGTTGTTGTTTAAAATTTGACAAAGGTGTGTTTGCAATTCTATATGGTTACTGGAACAGAAGAGCATTAGTTATGAATTTGGCTGAATTCTTCAACCTTACTCACATAAAGGATAAAGATAGCCTTGTAGCCATTGTACATTTGTTTAGGGATAATGTAAAGTGTGTGTATATCATGCTACATCTTGAATCAACCTATTGAGCAGCTGTCTCAGACACTGAGACACTGAAGGTTCATGTGAAATGCTGTGAGATCGTAGCAAAAGCAAATTCTCTTTATACATTGAGTGTGATCAAATATAATACAAGAAGCAGCATCTTCTCAGCAATAACCTGTTCCTGATCTCATTATGAAATTGGTTCAAGCCTGGACAAAAGAGCTGGATTCCACAGGTAAAGTGAGATTCTTGACATTATGGCCACATTTGACTGGTGTGGTATCAAGGAGCCTTTGCAAAACTGAAGTCAATGGGGGATCAGGGGTTAAAAAAAAACACTTGTTAGATTCGTACCTGGTTCAAAGGAAGATGGTTGTGGTTGTTGGAGGTCAGTTGACTCAGCTCCAGAATATTTCTACAGGAGTTCGTCAGGGGAGTGTCCTAGGCTGAACTATCTTCAGCTGCTTCCTTAATAGCCTTCTTTCCATCATATGATCAGAAGTGGGCATGTTTACTCTTGACTGCACAGTGTTGGGCACCATTTGCAACTCCTCAGACACTGAGGCAGACCATGTCAAGATGCAGCAAGACCTGAGCAGTATCCAAGCTTGAACTGTTAAGCGGCAAGTAATATTTGCACTACCCAATTGCCAGGCAATGGCCACCTCCAGTTAGAGAGAATCGAATCACTGCCCCTTCACTTTCAATGACATCATCATCACTCAATCCCCCACTATCAACATCCTGGAGCTACCAGTGACTAGATGACTAGACTAATTGAACAAGCTACATGAATACAGTGCTTACAAGAGCAGGTCAGAGGCTATGAATCCTTCAAGTGAGTGACTCATCTCCTCATATCCCAAAGCCTAACCACCATTTACAAGGCACAAGTCAGAAGTGTGATGGACTACTGCCTGCTTGCTAGGATGAATTCTCCACCAACTATCAAGAAGCTTTACACTATTCAGGACAATGCAGCCTGCTTGAGTAACACCACATCCACAAACATTCACTCTCTTCATCACTCATGCTCAGTAGCAGCATGTGTACCATATATAAGATGCACTACAGAAATTCATCAAAGCTCCTTAGACAATACCTTTCAAACCGACAGCCACTTCCCTATGAAAGGACAAGGGCAGCAGGTACATGGGAATACCACTAACTTGCAAAATTCACTCCAAACCACCCATCATCCAGATTTGGACTGTTTCTTCATGTTACTGGGTCAAAATCTTGGAACTCCCTCCCTAATGGCTTTGTAAGACTCAGTACAGCTACTGGAATGTAATGGTTCAGAAGACAACTCACCAACACTTTCTTGAGGGGAATGGGCAGCGATACCTACGTCGCATTAATGAATTTTTTTAAAAATTAGAAAATAAAAAATATTATGATGTCCTTATTAAATCTGTTATTTTCTCTCTCTCTTTCTATCTGTCTTTTCCTCTTAATTTTGTAATTTTACCACAATCCATTCAGATCATCTATCGTATGTTTACAGTAATATTGCTGAAATTTTGTTAGCTGAAGCCCTGTCAGTTTTCCTAGATTGGTATTATGTACACAAATGAGCAGAAAATTATTTGTTTAAACTACCTGTGATCTTCTGCTGTTTCTCTAATAGTAGCCACCTTAGGTCTTAGTTCAATGGCTTAGAGAAGCTGAATGGTCTAGATTAGAAAGATCCCTGGCTTCAAGTGTCAATCTGATTGCTATCAGTCATTCTGTCCCTGCAG
Source organism: Hemiscyllium ocellatum (assembly GCF_020745735.1). Classification (NCBI taxonomy): domain Eukaryota; kingdom Metazoa; phylum Chordata; class Chondrichthyes; order Orectolobiformes; family Hemiscylliidae; genus Hemiscyllium; species Hemiscyllium ocellatum. The sequence continues at coordinate 46,185,897 of NC_083416.1, forward strand.
AAAGTTATGTTTTACTTTAAGTGCTTATTAATAAAATTGAATTTTGTACTTTAGGTTGACTGTCCTCGAAACCTGGCCAAATCTGTCACCGTAGAATGAAGACCAAATTATTGCAAGCATTTGAAAATTGATGTTCTGTCCAAACTTTTGTGTTCCCCTCTAGTTTTTGTTTTCTTCTGATGAAATGTGAAAGCTATATATAACAAAATGAAGTCATTTATCTGGGACATGTGTAGTGATGCAGATTGTGTACACATGGCAGGCTTGAGTTCAAATCAATATAATGTTCTATGTAGAATTCATACATTTTTATGTACCTTATCCTTAATATTCTGTCAGTGGAGAAACTAAATATTTTCGCAGCTGGTTTGAGTTAAAACTTGAAAGGGGACTGATGTTTACATGAGCTGCATAGAATGAATCTATACAACAATGCAATATTCATAACTACAGAAAACGCTGTAGAAGTTTTTATGGTCATTTTTATGTATTTTCCTTGATTTTAGATGATCTATAAGTTAAATAATAACTTTAATCTTTTTGTTTGTTAAGAGTATCTACTGTGATCTTGCTGACTTTAATTGTAATATATTTTCATATATTTTGTGTTGAGATTTATTCCAAGTTTGTAAATGAAATTAAGTGACAAGAATAAAATTGCTTTATAGCTCATTTTGCAATTGTCTTTACTGAGATCATACATTACTAATTAAGTATGCAAAACAAATCAATTATTAATATAAACCTAGTATTAATAAAAAGCTATGTACTGCATACATGAATTATTGGTGTTGTGTTTGGTAATGAGATCTCTTAGTGTTAGAGTAAATAATTACTGGTTGTGTCATTTTACCATTAAAATGTATATTTCTTGCACCTAACAATAAGTAAATTAACTATTGCTTAAGAAAATTACGTAAGAATTAATATATATCTCAGGCCATTTGGCCCATCCAGTCTATTTTATATTCTCCATAGGAACAGCAGTGTGTGTTTGCACTGTTCCCTTTCATCATTCTTCACACAAATCTATTCTTAAAAGTTTGTGTGAGAATGTATTGCTTAGCCTCAACACTGTAAGAAAGTTCATCTTGCTCACTGTCCTAAGTCTCTTGTGTTTCATCTCATATCTACGTCACCTTGTTCCATATTCGAGAATCACCTGCTTCCATCTGCTCTGTCCTACCTCTTAATAATTTAAATATTTATATCAAATCATTCCATAATCTCCCCTTTTAGTGGAAATTATCTCAGTGTTTCCATGCTCTGCTTCATAACTCCATTTCCTCATATCTCCAGAAACCTAAAAAAAAACTGAGTTGTTCCTCCTCTATTTCCTGAATGTTATTCTGTAGCTTGGAATCTAAAAACATGCAGAGTACTCTAACTCTCATCCTAAACGATGTTTTAAATAGAGTTACTATCACATCTTGACATCTTTATTTGTTCTAGCTTTTGTGTAAAAAAACAGAGCTTTCCATTAGTTTTTTTACTTTATTTCCCTGAAGTACTGCTTTTAATCTTTCACCACTCTGAAATTCCAAATCTTGGATAGAATTGTTTTTGCTAATCTGCATGGGAAAATGCAAGTGACCTCGCAATACTGTTTATTTTGAATGTTTGCAAGGTTTTACCATATGACTATCTTACCTGATTTAGCACCATTTATGCATTTTTATCAGCTGCAGTCTCATTTAAGAACTTTGTTCCAATTTATTCTGAATCAAAAGGAAGCTATCTTGCTTGTCAGACTTCTGTTGACTTTAAAGGAAAACATTTCCTTGCTCTCAGTGCCCTCAACTTTTTCTAAGATTTCTTTAAACAACTAATGTTATTAATAGACTGTAACAAGCATATTGGAACATTGAAAAGGCTATGGATTCACTAGAAACAAACTATATCTTAGCAGCTGAGTAATGCTAATCAGTTAGGAAAACTACAAGAGGTTACAGGAGAGAAATTATCTTGCAATATTCATTTCGCAGATGTTGCACTGTTCTCTGTAGTTGTTCTGTCCTTTGCAGAGTTCACATGCTGCTTCCCTATCATGCAAAAGACTGTGGATGGACAGTATCCAGATGTCACACAGCTGGAATTGGCTAATGTGATAAGAAAATCTTGTGTTCGTACAGTGCTCTGCCCCATCACCAGATGGTTTGCAGCATATGAAAGTACTTTTTGTAGTTAAGTCTTACTCATTAGAGGAAGTACAAAGACTAGTTTGCACACAGCAATCTCCTACAAACAGTAATTTGATACTGACCAGATATTTTCATATTTGTGATATTAATTCAGAGATAAATATTAACCAGGGGATAACTCCACTGCTCTTTTTGAAAAAGTACATCGCGATCTTTACAACTACCTAGCAGGAAAATTAGCTTAACAGCTCATCTACAAGTGCTCTGCAGTGCTCCTTCAGTCTTCTGGCATGTCAGCTTTGGTTTGTGTTCTCGACTTCTTGTGTGTATCTTAAATAAACCAGAAATGGAGCTAACAATTATTAGCTGATGCTCATGATGCCAGAATTCCTAACTTGAGGAACAAATATGCAGGAAACCCATCTCCATATCATGATCTAAACAAGATGCATGAAGGTGCAAGATTGTACTTGCGTTAATGATATTTTAGATTCAGCTTCTAAATTGGGGTAAGGTGATTTTATTTTTGGAATTTTTCAATTGCGAAATGTATGGAAATACTCTGGGTTGTTATTGGACAAGTTGCAGTGAGTTCTTCTATTTTCTGGGATCTTTTGCCTCCTCCTTGGGGGAGAACAGAGGAGATGGTGACCTGTGCACACAAAGGCTACAGCGTGCATGGAGGCCACAATGGCACTGACTCTGGATCTGCAGGATGACAAGGAGGGAAGAAGAAACTGCACAGAATTAAATTTCTGAATCCAAAAGTGTGGTGCTAGAAAAGCACAGCACCATTTGACTCTGCTCTCCAGCATCTGCAGTCCTCACTTTCTCCCAGAATGAAATTTTTGCCCAGGGTTCTCTGATACGGTGATATTCTATAAGTTCCTTGGGAATTATAAGAGGTTGGCTTTTGGCGGACAAAAATTTCATCTTACAGCATTCCTTTTGGTGCTTACCTGAGTGCCATCCTATCAAGGCTCTCACTTGAGCACTCCATATCCTAGGCTAATCTTGCCCTGAAGCCTCAACATGTGTTGATCACACATCTGTACCAAACTCTGATGTATGTGCATTGGCAGTATCTGAACTAGTGGCTTTGAGTACACACTCAAGTCATGGGGTATCTTCAGCAGCGCTGTGTTGTTGCTGGGCCTGCTGTGGCTGGGCAAGTGGCAGTTCTTGGGTATCTGAAAGTAGAAACTCAGGAATGGTTACTATGATGGAAAGGGATGGGGTGGGAAGCAAGATATCCATGGCCATATCATCTGCAGTTTGCTTATCATGCCAAACAGCAGGAGGAGAGTAGCATCTATGAGTTGAGACAGGGAATAGGGCAGGAACATCCATCATTTTCAAAGTTCTAGGTGATGCTGGATGCCACAGTTCTGATGTAGTTGGGTTGACAATGACAGACGTCTCCTCTGCAGAGCTGAGAAGATGATGTAGCTGTCCTTGCCTCCTGTCAGTTCAGCTCTGCTTACTTCTATTGTGTGCAACCTTACCATGCAGTAGAGAGAAAAATTTCTGTAAGTTGTGTTATACTGTTTTAGGATGACATACTTACCATCATTGAATAGTTGAAATTATATGACAATGGTAAGATTTAGCTGGCAGCATTGGTAAGTGGATGAGGGTGAATTGGTGATCAGTCCTGAGTGCCAGAGAATACTACTGGATGTTGATGGGAGTGTGGTGCATTGAGCAGCATGAGAAGCTGGTGGATTGGAGAAATTAAGTGAACGTGTTTTCACTAATGTGGGCCAGTTGTGTATGAGATCATTTGACTTCTTGTGCAATTGCTGCCAAGCTCTTATATCCAGGCTCTGGAAGATGATCTCCCTGCCACCAGCTCTCATTCCAACTCCTGAGGATTATCTTTTGAGGGTTTCATGCCACAAAGCATCCTTCCTTCTCCTGAACTTGACTCAGCCACCTGCATCACTTAAGCCTCCACTGACACGTCTGCCCACTGGAAATTTCTGTCTGGCCTGATATATAATGTGCAATATTTTTGTGCAAACTCCGGTATAGCCTAGCCTTAGAAAGAGCAGGCTAGCTGCATCCCATAATTAGCAAATTGTTTTACCAGCACACCCCACACCCATAAGACCATAAACAGAATAGAAGCAGGCCATTCTGCCCATTAAGTCTACTTCGACGATCAGTGACATCATGCCTGACCTGATGATCCTCAACTTCACTTTCTATCTTTTTCCTGACAAATGTGTTAGAATTTTTTGAGGAGGTCACAAGCAAATTAGACACAGGAGAGCCAGTGGACGTAATCTATTTGGATTTCCAAAGGCCATTGACAAGGTACCACACAAGAGGCTGCTAAATAAGAGCCCATGGTATTGGGGGCAAAATACTGGCCTGCATGGAGGATTGAGTGACTGGCAGAAGGCAGAGAGTGGGGTTAAAGGGTTTTTTTCAAGATGGCAGCTGGTGACTAGTGGAGTTCCACAGGGGTCAGTATTGGGACACCAGCTATTCACATTATACATTAATAATCTTGACGAAAGAACTGAGGACATCATTGCTAAGTTTGCAGGTGACACAAAGACAGGTGGAGATAAAGGTAGTGGCGAGGAAGCAGGGATGCTGCAGAAGGATTTAGACTAGGAGAAGGGGCAAAAAAGGGGCAGATGGAATACAATATTAGAAAGTGGGAGGTTATGCACAACGAATAGAGCCATCTACTATTTTCTAAAGGGGAAAGGCTTTTTGGAAATCAAAAACACAAAGGGACTTAGGAGTGCTAGTACGTGCAGGTTCAGTTGAAAATTTGGAAGGTAAATGCAATGTGAGCATGCATTTCAAGAGGGCTAGAATACAATATTATATAGGCATTTACTGCTGAGGCTGCATAAAGCTCTGGTCAGATCACGTTTGGAATATTGTGAGCAGTTCTGGGCCCCTATCTAATGAAGGACATATTGACCTTGGAGGGGATCCAGAGGAGATTTACAAGAATGGTCCTGGTGATGAAGGGCTTGTCATATGAGGAGCGGTTGAGGACCCTGGGTCTGTAGTCAATGAAGTTTAGAAAGATGACCAAAGGGTCTGTTTCCATGCTAACATCTCTGTGACTATATGAGGGAGGATCTCATTGAAACTTACAGAATATTGAGAAGCTTAAGTCGAGTAGATGTGGAGAGGGTGTTTCATTAGTTGGAGAGACTAGGACCCAAGGATGACAGCCTCAGAGTGACAGCACAACCCTTTAGAAGTGAGATAGAATCATAGAAATGTAAAGCATGGAAATGGACCCTTCGGTTCAACTCATTCTTGTCAACCAGATATCTGAAATTAATCTAGTCCATTTTCCAACATTTAGCCCATACCCCTCTAAACCTTTACTATTTATGTACCCATCCAGATGCCTTTTAAATGTTGTAATTGTTCCAGCCTCCTTCATGTCCTCTGGCAGCTCATTCCATATATGTACCACCCTTTAGTGAAAAAGTTGCCTTTAGGCCCATTTTAAATCTTGCCCCTCTCACCTTGAACCTATGCCCTGTAGTTCTGGACTCCCCTATCCTGGGGGAAAGACCTAGGAGATTCATCCCGTCCATGCCCCTCATTTCATGGAAGCAGAAAACCAGCGGTAAATTTAACATTTTTATTTCAACTCCTGACTAACAAGTTCACACCAGGCATCAGAAATAAGATTCTGCTGAATTTTTTTATATATAGTTTTCCTCTTCATTGATTTTGGGAAAGAAGAAGTGGCCCTTCATTGGTTATAAATACAAATGTGCAACAACGTCTATTTAGCAAAATTTTCTGAATTCTTGACGTCTTTCCTTCTTTTTAAGCAAAGGTTTTTTTTTCTAATGTCAGAGTTTGATTAGTATTAGTTGAAAATGAGCACTGTACATATCAAGAATTGTGAAGAATACTGAGTTAAAAATCACACAACACCAGGTTATCGTCCAACAGGTTTATTTGGAAGCACTAGCTTTCGGAGCGCTGCTCCTTCATCAGATGGAAGGAGCAGCATTCCGAAAGCTGGTGCTTCCAAATAAACCTGTTGGACTATAACCTGATGTTGTGTGATTTTTAACTTTGTACACCCCAGTCCAACCCCGGCACCTTCAAATGAAGAATACTGAGGCAGCTGTTCAGAATTAGGTCAGCTAAAAAGCTGAAGGTCAATCTAATTGGATCCTAATTCCCAATTGGTCTCAGCTTGGTTTAGTGAGTTACATTTTAATCTCTTATGTAAAAAGTTGTGTTGTATGATAAGTTCCACTACAGATTGGAATAATGATCTAGTCAGACAATTCAATGTATTGAAGAAATTATGTCTTTGGAACTGGATATTAAATTGAGGCCCTGTCTGTCAGTTCAAGCAGACATAAGAGATCTCATGAAAGACTGTTGTGGCACATTGGTGGTATCTCTACCTCTGAGCCAAGAGGCTAAGGTTCAAGTCAATCTTGCTCCCATGGGTATAAAATAACATCTTTGAACAGGTTGGTTACCTGTTCAGATCTCCTGACATTATTCAGAGACGCCTGTTATTATGAAGGTACCCTGGTATTTTTGCCATTGTTCAGTTGTCACTGTCACAGAATCATAGGGCAAAATTCTATCATTCTCTCCAGGTGGAACTGTGTTGGAGCCCCATAAGATTTCCCTGGTAGCAATCCAGACCACCCCAGACCTGTTTTACACTTTTCCAGGGCGGAAAAGTTCTACAGAAGTTTTCAAGCACTCCTGAAAATTAGGTGGAAAATTATTAACGAGTTAACGGGTGCTTCCCACTTGGCCTGAACCAGGAGAGGTTGAGGGATGGCCTAGCAGATTATTGTGCGTCAATCTCAGGTAAGAAATGGTGGAAGACACTTCCATCACAGGGCCCTTTTGAGATTGGACCTCTACTCCCCCACCCCATCAAATGTCTGTCCGCAGTGGTCCCTCCTTTCTATCTGGCCTTACCATTTTGAATCTCCCCAACCACCCTCCCCACCCTTTTCCTACATCCCAGCACTCCCCCCTTGATAGGTGAAAATACTTTCGTAATTATTTCCATCTCAGGTTCCAGAATTTAGAATTTTGGAGCTGCTTGTACACTCAGTGTGACCATCATTCCAGTGCTACTGCTGGGATCACAGAGTTGCTTTAACATTGTGGTGGTATATTGTCATGGGTTGGTAGGGGATTTTGATCTTCAGGTAAGCACAGGAAACAATTCCAACCATTGTATCTGTGCTGTCTTTTTGGAAAAGAAGTTACCTAGTCATTTCTACTTTCCCAGCAGATTTAAAGTTGCAATTCAAATGCATTTCATGAAATTTCTGTTGAAAGATACAATTAAAGCAGCTTTATGACAACAAATTGCCACACTAAAACAAACTTGCCATCTGTGTTATTTTAGCCAATTATCTTAACTCTATGTACTCTGGTTACTAATGGTCCTATCAACTAATTTCCATTATTCACTTTATTAAAATTCTTCATAATTTTTCAGATCTCTCTTTAATACCCCCCCGCCCCCCCCGCCCCCCACTTTAATCTTCTTGGTTCCAGAATAATCCCAATTTCTCTCCTGACATATCGAAAATCTCTAATCTCTGGTGTCATTGTAGAAACTTTCCTCTGCACTCTGTTTATGCTTTGAGAAGTTTTCCAGAAACACAACAGTAACTGAGAGTTAGCTAGTGATTTATGAAGTTTTAATATCAGCTTCTGTATTTTTACTCCCTGATTCTGTTATAAAGCCAAGAAGCCAGTTTGCTTTTTTAATATCCTTATCAACCTGACTTGTCTATGTATCTCTCAGTACGTTTTTAACAAATATACTCTTGCTTCTCCTCATTACTCTTTCTGAAATCCAATACTGCAAGCTTTCATCTGTCATGTGTCTTCCAATTTCATCAGTCTGTTTGTCTTCCTCAAACAACACGAAAAGCAGTCTTTGCATGTATTTAAGGCAGAAGTAGATAGATGTTTGATTACCAATGGAATGAAAGGTCATGGGGTCAGGCAGGGATGTGAAGTAATCAGTACAACAAAGGACTGAGTGGCCAACTCCTGCTCTTAACTTGTATGTTCCACTGAATCTCCTGTGACTCGTTCCTGTTTACTTTAGATCCAGGTTTTATTTAATCTGCAAACTTTGAAATTATATTCATGAATATTTTTTATGTAAAAATCAACAATCCTGAACAGTTGCTTTGTAATATCACTATGTACTTTTTTGCAAACTGAAAAGCAACATTTAACACTATTTTCTACTTGCTGCCTTTTAAGCGTCTTTTCTATTCACATTGTCACCATTCCTTTAATTCAATGTACTTTGGTTCTTTTTTAAATGGGTAAAATATGTGGGTTTTTTTTATTATTACCATGTATTCAGAGGGAATAATTTGAGTGCACTACAGCGTTGAGACTTACTGAAACACAGAATGGAAAATCATAAGAGCAGCTTACCAGTTCTAATTTTCCAGCCATGCATTTTAATGGTAGAGTTTGTATGGAGCATAGATTATTGTCTTCATGAAGTTTTTATGTCCATGTGTAGTGTTGCAGTATTTTAGTTGTATTATATATATTGTTCACTTGTAGCTGTCATGCAAAACAAGAAAAGGGAGTTATAAGAAGAAGCAGAAAGCATGAAGTAACTATTTAATAAAGCACCCATGTCTGCTAATGTACTTTATACTCTGGTCTCTCTCTAGCTATTCTCAAATCCCAAGAGCCCTACACCAGCCAAGCACCTTACATTGTCAATATGATGGTGCAAGATAAGAAGGCATGAACTTTTTTTTGGTGGATTTGCCTATTCTATGCAATGAACACAGTATTTGAAGATAAAGACAGGATTTCCAAACTGCAGCTAGACACAGTCTAGTTGTGTTCAAAGGTACATAAGCTACACAGATTTAACAAGTAGGAATGATTTATGGAGAAGTCTCATCATGAAAATAGTAAGGTCCATGTGTAATTTACCCCCTTTTGAATTATACCTGAAACCTTCATCTTTAGTCTAATGTTGGCAAACATGATTTGGAGATACCAGTGTTGGACTGGGGTGTACAAAGTTTGTGTGATTTTTAACTTAACGTTGGCAAAGACAGCTAAGGATTATTGAAGGAGACATTAGAGAACAAGAAGTAAAAGGCATTACTTTTCCATCATGGTAGTGAAAGTTTAGAAGATATAGTCAAAATGCTTACATCCGAACTAAATGCTAACATAACTACAAGTGCTTTGCCATGAAAAAGGGCATCAAAGAAAAATGCTATATAAAAGGACCATTTCAGAGCACAAGACATTGAGACAATTGACCATATTACAGGTGCCTGAGACAGCTCGAAACCAAATGTGACTTTGGTGAAGTTGAACAGGTAGAAAGGGAAATAAAAACACCAATCATTGAAGAGCTTCCCCAACCAATTACATCAAAAAGTATTGGGGAAAAGACTGCTGCTGGGAGCTATCAAGGATATCATCATTCTCTGAGTTTGGAGCCATTAAAATTGAAGCTACTGAAAACTAGGCTCCTGTGAACAGTGCTCACACCTCCTGTCTCAATAAACCAAAGCAAAAACAGTTGCTTCACAACAGATGTATCCAAGCAATACTTTCATTGCAGTAGTACTTATACATGACCGACTCCCAGTCTCAATGTCTCCCCTTACCTGAGGCGTTCTGACTCTCAGGTTAAAACACCACCATTCATCTCTGTCTTAAAGACTGTGGCAACTTTACCTTTATTTACTTACCTACACCGGACAGACTGTCCTGCTACCAGTAAACAGTGCAAAGCCTGTGGAAAACCCAACCACCTTGCTCATGTTTATTGCTCTTCAACACAATCAGTTACCAAGAGCAATACTAAGACAGGAGTGTGATATGCATAACACAGCAAAAGGGCAAGAGAACACAGCAAAAGTAGGGGCTGATGACCCTAGATATATTTGAGTGCTATCTTTCAGTTGCAGTGAACAGCCATATGTACTTGTGACCATTTGCTGCTCAAGTGTTCTCACAGACATTGGAGCATCTGTCAATGTCATGAGAGTCAAAACATACAACAAACTTCGGGGCTGGACCATGCTCTGCATACTAGAGAATGAGAAAAGTTTTGTCTTACAACAGTGGCAAACCTTTTAAAAATTCTTGGTGCTTTGAAATGGACACTAGGACAAATGGTGGTATTTATTGTTTTACCTGAGAAATCTGTCACGCTGACCAGTTTTTCACATAGCAGTAGATTTGCACATGATTTTCATCACTTGCACAATTCCTATTCATACCAACAGCATTCTGAATTGTATGTGGACTAGTTCACTGATAATAAAAAAATTGAAAGAGGTGACATGTAAGTTGCAAGTAGATTTCGCGTGTCTCGAGTAGCGCATGAACATGGTGAATACCAATATTGTATCAGCCAATGGACTGAGAAGGAACTGCTGTGCTAACTTGTCCTTGATGTTCAAAAGGTTGGCAATGAGCCTGCTACTTTGATCTTACTCATGCAAGTAATTAGGAAAGCGGAAAGCAAGAACCAGATTAGAATCAAAGCAGTTAAATAACTTGTTCAACAATTCACATGCCAAACTACCTATTGCAATAAGTATGTTGGATACAAAAACCACCAGAATACTGACTTTGGATTGAGTATCAGCCAGGCAAGCTCAATAACATGGACTACCTTTTGCAATATCCATTGCCAACATCGGTCCGACTAGTGTGAGGGAAATGTTGCTGAATGATTTCATTGAATAACTTTAAATGTGAAGCCAAAGTCACTGAAATTAGTTGACACCAAAGTGCCAGCAAAACAAGATGAGGCATTCCAACAAACACTAATAGTTATGGAATCACAAAACTGGAAAGGCATGATTGGAAGAGTTTCTTGAAACAATTACTCACCTCTGTAAAGTCTTCACAATCTCGAAATTAGCTAACTGTTACAATCACCTCTGATCTTGTCATACACAACTACTTTGTTATGAAACAATCAAGGGAATGAGTTATTGATATATCACACAAGGGGCACCAGGAATTGCCAACACCAAACAGCAACTTAGAGAAAAGTTTGAGTTTCAGGAATCCACCATATGGTGTTGAACTTAAGATCAGTGTTTGCCATCACAAGCATTCACAATGTCAAACTTCTGTGATCGTCTTGAGATGACTGAGCTGCCTCCAGGACCATGGATTGATGTTAGTGATGATTTCCTCAATCTCCATGGGGCGAGCACCTATTTTGTTGTTACTGATGATTGCAGTGGATTCCCAGTGGTGGAAATAGTTTACATCAGCCTCAATGAAAACAGCCACCCCAAAGTTTAACCTGAATTTCACCTTGTTTGAATGTTCTCAAATGGTAAGGTCCTAGGGAGTGTTGTTGAACAAAGAGACCTTGGAGTGCAGGTTCATAACTCCTTGAAAGCAGAGTCAAAGGTAGATAGGATAGTGAAGAAGGTGTTTGTTATGCTTTTCTTTCTTGGTCAGAGTATTGAGTACAGAAGTTGGGAAGTCATGTTGCAGCTGTACAGAACATTGGTTAGGCCACTTTTGGAATATTGTGTGCAATTCTGGCCTCCTTCCTATCAGAAGGATGTTGTGAAACTTGAAAGGGTTCAGAAAAAATTTACAAGAATGTTACCAGAGTTGGAGGATTTGAGCTATTGGGGGAGGTTGAATAGGCTGGGACTGTTATTCCTTAGAGTATCGGAGGCTGAGGGGTGACCCTATAGAGGTTTATAAAATCATGAGGGGCATGAATAGGGTAAATAGACAAGGTCTTTTCCCTGAGGTGGGGGAGTTCAGAGGGTATAGGTTTAGGGTGAGAGGGGAAAAATATAAAACAGACCTAAGGAGCAATGTTCTCATGCAGAGTGCAGTGCATGTGTGGAATGGGCTGCCAGAGGAAGTGGTAGAGGCTGGTACAATTACAACATTTAAAAGGCATCTGGATGGGTGTATGAACAAGAAGGGTTTGGAGGGATATGGGCCAAGTGCTGGAAGGTGGGACTAGATTGGGGTGGGATATCTGGTCGGCATGGATGAGTTGGATCGAAGGGTCTGTTCCATCCTGTACATCTCTATGACTCTAAGTGACAAAGGGTTTCCATTCACAAGAAGGTGCAGTATATTTGTGAACTGTCTATCTTTCATTCATTGAAATATCACAACTTGTTGCTTGTGTGCCAATGGAGAAGTTGTGAAATCTCTGTATACCTTGAGAAAAGTGATTCTTATAGTTACAGTTGAGAGCAAGTCATGGAAACATGAGGTGTATCCATTCTCTACACTTAAAGTAACTGCTCACACAACTACTGGAAAGCTAACTGCTACAACTGTTTTTGCACATTCCATGCACACACATCTTCCTGAGTTATTCTGCAGAGCTAATGCTCAGCCTTTGCATAAACATACTAAGAATGAGAGTAAATGCAGAGCAAAACATGAAATTTAGGACTGCACCACCAAAACCAGATGAAATGCTTGTGAATTGTGCTGGTCATGTTGGAAAACAACAATCCTTTATGACATCTGTACAAAAGGATAAATGATTGCTGTTAAGCATAGTTCATTAGAACATCACACAAAATGTGTCATTCTTCAAAACTGAAACCACCAGTTGTTAGAACTGAATATGATTGCGACATCCACACTTCAGATGAAGAACATAGCTCAAATGTGAGCACACCCAATGTTAGATGATATAGAATCATAGAGATGGTACAGCGTGGAAACAGACCCTTCAGCCCAACTCATCCATGCCAACCAGATATCCTAAATTAATCTAGTTCCATTTGCCAGCACTTGGCCCATAACCCTCTAAACCCTTCCTATTCATATATCCATCCAAATGCTGTTTAAATATTGTAATTGTATTAGTCTCCACCACCTCCTCTGGCAGCTCATTCTATACACGCACCACCCTCTGTGTGAAAACGTTGCCCTTTAGGTCCCTTTTAAACCTTTCTCCTCTCACCCTAAACCTATGCCCTCTAGTTATGGCTCCCCCACCCCATGGAAAAGACTTTGTCTATTTCCCCTATCCATGCCTCTCATGATCTTATAAACCTCTATAAGGTCACCCCTCAGCCTCAGATACTCCAAGTAAAACAGCCTCAGCCTATTCAGCCTTTCCCTTTAGCTCAAACCCTCCAATCCTGGCAACATCCCTGTAAATCTTTTCTGAACCCTTTCAAGTTTCATGAGAGAAAACGTCCACCATATTTAGTGACCATGTTATAACATTAAAAATAACACCATGTGATTTTTAACTTTGTTCATCCCAGTCCATTACCAGCACCTCCAAATCATGTTACAACGTAAACTATTTTCAGTTGATGAAGAAATCTCTTTGCTCATTGTCTAAATGGAATGTATTAGTAAATTAATACAAATTTGAATATGGAATTAGTTGAATGGTCTAGATATACATAAGTTTGCTGTTTATGCTTCAGCGATGAGTCACTGAAATATGTTTTGTCTCTCATTTATTAAAAAAAGGAGGATTATAGGATGCAGTTTCCTCTCCTTACAGGTGTAAAATAGTGAGAATGATTGAGTGGGTTACCCCTGGAGAAAAACTCATCCATGTCTCACCAACTCACTTTCAGATCTGGGGGAGAAGGTCCATGGGTAACCACTACTAATTCACATCTGTAGGTGATAAATTAATGACCACTTAAGGATTTCAACTCACCACTTCCCAGGTCATCTACCTCTCTGGTAAGTGAGAAAGGTTGCTATTTCCCAACTGGTCTCTGTAAACTAGCCCCTGTCCTTGCTTTTGGCTCCCCAGTCCCCTTCTCCCCTGAAAAGTATTAGAAGGATTTAGCTACCCACTGCTGGAGCTCCTAAGGGATATGTCTAAATCAGCAGACTTTAGAACCTGGGTCGCCAATGTTAAGGTCTATAATTCACCAATGAACTCACCCATGGTCATCTGTTAGCTCTTAATAAGTTGATTGGTGCGCAATTGAATAACTTTTCTTGAATTTGAAGGTCGCATGTTAATTCTTGACTAACATGCTTCTCCCCACAGACAACAGAAAAGTAAATTATGTCCATTGTGATGCAGTAGCTTAAAATTGCAATGTATATATTGTTTGCTTGTGGTCACAGTGTGAAGTAACACCAGTAAAGAGATCTGGAAGAAACAGCACTGAGTAACTATAAAAAAAGACCAATGTTGGCTTTTTTTAAATTTTGGCCCATCTCTAGCTGTTTTCAAATCCCAAGAATCCCATATCAAACAAGAACCTCAAATGATGTATATCCGGAATGCCACATCATTTTCTACTGCAGTCAAGTGCTTAGCAGCAATTTATCAGTCTGCAGCAGCTAGTGACGTCTGTAAAATAAAGTCAACACCAGTTCTGGTATCTGTATAAAATAGTTTAGTTATTTCAAACATCTGGGGAGCCTCAAGAAATAGCGTCCAAAATTCCCAATTTTTTCTAATATGCAAGAGTATGATATTGTAAGACGAGCTTAGCAAGAGGTTTGAAATGCATAGGTATGATTGAAAATGCACTCTTAACAGTTGTGATATTTTTTAAAAATCAATTATAGGCTGAGGCCCTTAAAACTTTAATGAAGATTTAAGTCAAAGGGAGAAAAGTAATTTTGTATACACTTATGACTTATTTACAAAATATGCAATTTTCTTATTTATTTCACAAATTAGAAGTTACATTTACTGAGAAATGTTGCTAGAGGCAAATAGCCATATCTGTACAACAATGCCTCTGAGTGGCCAACACATAGAACTACAGTTTCACAGAACTGGGTTCTGAAAGGCAATCAACCTGCTCTCATTTTATTTTATTCATCCTCAATTGCCCAGAGCGCAGTTGATAGTCAACCACAGTACTGTGGGTTGGGAATCACACATAGGCCAGACCGGGTGAGGATGGTAGTTTCCTTCATTAGAGGACAATGGTGAACCAGTTAGGTATGTCCTGAAAGTTGATAATGGTGTTATGGTCATTATGAGACTCTTAATTCCAGATTTTAGTTGAATTTTAGATTAGATTAGATTCCCACCAGTGTGGAAACAGGCCCTTCGGCCCAACCAGTCCACACAGACCCTCTGAAGAATAACCTACCCAGAACCATTTCCCTCTAACTAATGCACCTAATGCCTGCACATGTTTGGACTGTGGGAGGAAACCCACACAGACACAGGGAGAATAGGCAAACTCCACACAGATAGTCACCTGAGGCTGGAACCGTACCTGGTGCTGTGAGGCAGTAGTGCTAACCACTAAGCTACCGTGCCGCCCAGCACATTCTATTCCCACTACAGGATGAGAGTTTGGGATTTAGAACCAGATAATTCTAACTAATGTGTTTACATGCTTAATAAATACAGAAACCTAGCCATGAACCCCACAAATTAAAAATAAACTAATTTGGTAGGACATCAGGGTGCTATTTCCCAGTGATCTTCTTTGTATTGAACAAAGCCTGGAAGTAGAGGACTCTCTGAAATAACCTGACAAAAATGTGAGTTCCCTTTTTACAAATGGATTAAAAGATTAATTGGCATCTTCTTGCAGATTTAGGATCACACTAAGTTGTTGTTGCCAAATGAGAATCCTCTGCTATTACCTCTTCACAAGTTACAAAGCAATTTGACACTGCCTCAGCACCAGACACCTGGGTTCAATTCCCACCTCGGGCAACTGCCTGTGTGGAGTTTGCACATTCTTCCCGTGTCTGCGTGGATTTCCTCCGGGTGCTCCGGTTTCCTCCCACTGTCCAAAGATGTGCAAATTAGGTGGATTGACCAAGCTAAATTGCCCATAGTGTTAGATGAAGAGGTAAATGAAGGGGAATGGGTCTGGGTGGGTTGCTCTTCGGAGGGTCAGTGTGGACTTGTTGGGCCGAAGGGCCTATTTCCACACTGTAAGTAATCTAATTGAATCTAATCTGATATAAAACAGCCTAGCACACCCAGTACTTTGTCAAAATAAGAGGATCTACAATGGTGACTATAGTCCAACCAATCAGAGTTTCTTCTCACGTGGCAAAAAATGTTGTTCCCTCTCTAAAGTAGGTTTTTTTGTATTTCTGTCCTCATGAGTGTAGGACAAACAAAAATTTTGACTTAATATGTCTTTTCAGTAAGATACAACAGATCATGAATTGCTGCTTATTTGCTTTCTGACAGTTTATTTATGTGTCACATCCAATTTATGACTCTTTTCATTTTATTTTGCATTTCTGATGTTTGGAAGATATGTCAATCAGTGGTGGAATCTTAAATTGCCTGACATAATTACAGAGTAAAAAATGAGGTCTGCAGATGCTGGAGATCACAGCTGCAAATGTGTTGCTGGTCAAAGCACAGCAGGTTAGGCAGCATCTCAGGAATAGAGAATTCGACGTTTCGAGCATAAGCCCTTCATCAGGAGGGGACACTCATTTAAAACAGGTGCAAAGGAATTTCTTCTTTCAGAGGGTGGTGAATTTCTCAAATTCACTATCTGAGAGAGTTATGGAGGCCAAATCACTGGAAGTATTTAAAGAGGAGATTGATAGATTTTTGAAACATGGCATAAAAGAAAATTTGACATCAGAGACAGATAAGTCATTGTCTTATTGAATAGTGGTTAGAAACAAAAAAACTGCAAACGCTGAACTCTGAAGTAGACGAGCAGGAGGTTGGAAGAACACAGCAAATGGATTAAAAGATTAATCAGGCAGCATCAGTAAGTAGAGACGTCGACGTTTCAGATGTAACCCTTCTTCAGGACTTGAGGCATGTATAAGGAGAGCTGCAGATAAGGAGGGTTGTGGAGGCATGGTGGTGAAGTGGGGATAGGTGAAGACAGGGAGAGGGTATGACCGTTGGTCAGTGGGAGGAATTATCCGATCGGTGGCAGTGAAAAGTGGAAGGGAGGGGGAGGGGCTGGGAAGGGAGTCGGGGGATGGAAAGGGAGGTTATTTGAAATTGGAGACCTCAATGTTGAGTCCTATGGACTGTGGGCTGCCCAGGTAGAAGATGAGGTGTTGTTCCTCCAATTTGCAGTTTGGTTCATTGTGACAATGGAGGAGGCCAAGGATGGTCATGTAGGAAAGGGAGTGGGAAGCAGAGTTAAAATGTGCAGTGATTGGGAGCTCTAGTCAGTCCTTCGGGCCTAGCTAAGATGCTCGGCAAGCCATTAACCGCAAATTAGAGGAACGACACCTCATCTTCTGCCTGGGCAGCCTACAACGTGGAGGACTCAATATTGAGTGTCCCAAAATTATTCAGTAAAAAGCAAGTGCAGTAACTCTTCCAAAGATACACAGCAAACTGAATTCACCTTCCTGCATTCACTTAGTGCACATCCAGTATGTGACTTTGCCTGTCCTAGCACTCCTACACATTACTAACCTCTCCTACATCTGTCATAACATTATTCCTGCGCAGTGACTGCAGTATGGCAAGGTGGAGACTGCTTTTACTGGAAAAGCCTACAACTTAAACTAGAATTAGATTTTATTGTCACGTGTACTCAAGCACAGGTACAGTGAAAAGTGTATAAAGTTGCCAATCTCTGGCTCCATCTTCGATACAAAGGTACCTAGATACAAGATTTCAAGTAGAAAAGTAAACAAATAAAGTTAAAAGTTCAACATTATAGTCCTTCTTAAATGCTTAACCATTGGCCTGGATCCGGGCTCTTCCACCTCAACACTGAGACCATCACCAGCACAAAGTGGTTGGCCAGTGTCAAGTTCCTTTGCCATATGGCCACCACAGAACCATGTCACTATTCTTCAGCGCCATCTTGTCTCTATTGGCAATGTCGCTGCCATGAGTCTGCACTGGGCCTATCTCAACAAAGCAGCTGCTGCTAAACCTGCCGGGTCTAGCACCATTCACTCGGCCCAAGCCACCTCCCAACGTCACTGTCAGCAGGAACAAACCTTCCTTCCAATACACTGGACACCTTGATGCCACAGAAGGTAAGTAAGGTTAAAATTTTTAAAAAACATAGAAAGAAGAAAGAAAAAGTAAAAGTGGATGGAGCAGATAAGCACCAGACTCAGGAACATGGAGACAGTAATGCTAATCCGTCGCTGCGAGCTTGACTGGGAGACAGTCAAATGGCCAAATAACCTTACAGGATGCTATCAAGACACAATGGGCTTTGAACACCCGGCTTTGGAAAACAGTTGTCTGTGCTGGCAAATGGGGAAGCAATGGCAAAAGTGTTGACAGAGTAGGAGGATGAATGCTGTCATTCTGTGAGAGGACAGCAGATTGATGAATCACAGTGTCAGAGCAGTACCACAGCAATCCTAGTAATCAGCTGGAGCATGGATTGCTGGACTTCACTGAAAGCTTGAATGCTCCTTTGGGCACTGGTATCATGATCCTCAAAGGGGCATGTGGGCCGTCATGGTAGCAGTCATAGCACCAAGCTGGAATTACATAGCAATGAGAAGAGATCTAAACCAGTGTCTGAGCTTCATTACAGCTCTGTAGTATTGCTGCCTTGATAAAAGCTGAGACATTGGGCTGCAGATGCTGCATCACAGGTGGATCCTCAAGTGTTCTCATGGCCTTGACCATCAACTTTGGAAAAGATGGTCCCCAAACTCTATGTAAAGCATGTGCCAAGTTGGTGCTGGATTCCTTTATGTTCTTCACAGTGATAATGGGCTCTCAGGCAATGAGCTAAGCCTTATTGTGTACAAACCTATCAGCATTTTTCCACATATTGCCCAGTTTAAGTTCTCACCTGAGTCCTCTGCCACAGAACTCCACCGTTACTCATCCTTTAGTACTTTTTGGAAATTTTGTTCTCCCTTCCTCTGCCCTTGGCTACAGTGCCAGGTGAAACAACATCTGCTCTTCCTGCATCTACTCTATCTTCTCATGTTGAGCTGGTGGCTGTGGTAGTCAGATCAAGTAATTCTGCTTCTTCATCAAGGAATTTCTGTTGTCCTGCATGTTGAGGTACACTGACTGACCCAGCAAGTCTTGAGTATCTGAAAATAAAATTGCTGGAAGGGAGGTTAACTTGGGGGAATGAATGCAGTGTAAATGAAAAGGTTCTTGGTCATGATATCTGCAGCTTACAGTTCATGTCGGATAGTAAGAAGAGGGTGAGGGTGGATTTTTCTAAGTGTAAAAGGCCAGAACATACAATCATGTTGCACATTCTTGATGACAAGGGATACAATAGTCTCAGTAACTTCTAGCTTTGTAATTTAGAGCAGCATCTCCTCCAAAGGGCTCTGGAAATGTTGATGTATTTGTGTCTTGCTGATTCTTTGCTGCTCGTGTGCAACGTTGTCCTGTAACAGAGACGTAGAAATATCAGTGAAATAATCAAAAATTTCAATATTTTGGGGGGATGTTCCTGCCTTACCTGAATTGTTGGAAGAGTGTGAAAACTGTCTGAGCTATGAGATTGTTAGTATTTATAAGTATGTGACAGTGTGGCGAAGCCTCTAAATGTTTGGCATAAATCCTGACTGCTGATGCTGTTGGGTTAGTAGTGCATTGATTGGTGTGAGAAGTTGGTGGAGATTTTCTTAATATTTGAACGTGCAGTCAATGATCATGGCTACACACGAGATCAACGCAGTTTTCCATCGCTGCAGTCAGTTCATCAGGGCCAGACTCCAGAAAATGACCGTCTGTGGTCATTCCCTTCAAAGTATATTCTTTCAGGGGCATGTGGTCCTCTCAAAATACGAACTGTCTCCTCTCCACCTGCTTCACTAAGGCCTCGAGCACTGCCTAAAGTACCTGGGTGTCCTATCTGTGGCACTTTGCTTTACTTGTTTTTGTCTTCCTTTGATTAAAGATTTCCTTAAATTGTTCCAGCTTGGCTGTGGCCTGAGTGCATATCCCCTTTAAAAGGGGCAGGTTCTTTAGAAAGAACAAGCTAGCTATGTTTTGTATTAATTACATATGGCCTGGGATTTTCACTGAGCACGCAGTCAGACAGCAGCTATTTTGTACTGGGCTGCGTATTGAAATCACGTTGATAACCAAGCAGAATGATGGATGTAGGATTGTTTCAGCCACAATCTCCTTGCTGGGAAATTGGCCAAATTCATTTTTTAACCTAGTACTCTAACCAAACCTTATCCAAGATCTTGCACAGTCATTCAGGAGGTCTGGAGAAAAATACTCAATCGTGTTCCTTAATTTATAGTCAATTTTCCTGTAATACACCCTGACACAGTATTCTCTTTAGTTATCACTTCATTGCATTGGTCATGAATATTTGGAGATTCAAAAGGAGTAGAATATAAAATAGGGTAGCCTTGCTAAAACTACACAAGGCACTGATTAGACCAAACCTAGAATACAGTTTTGTTCCCCTTATCTAAGAAAGAATATACTGGCATTGGAGGCAATCTGGTTAAGGTTCACGAGGTTATGACGAGAGGTTGAGTGAATTGGGCATGAATTCATTGGATTTTAGAAAAAATAGGAAGTGACTTGACAGAGTAAATGTGGATAGGTTGTTTCCACTTGTGGGAGATTCTAGGTCCAAAGGGCATAATCTCAGTTCGGGTCACCCAAATAGTTCACAACTGAAAAGAATTTTTTTTCTCTCTGATGGTAGTGAATCTGTGGAATTCTTTACCACAGAAGACTGTTGATGATGGTCAAATGTATTGATTTTTGAGATAGGCAGGTTTTTAATCAGTAAGAGAATCAATGTTATAGAGAAAAGGCAAGAAACTCGAGTAGAGGATTATCAGATCAGCTATGACCTTAATGAATGATGAGGCAGAGTCCATGGGCCAAATGGCCTACTTCTCCTCCTATGTCTTATGATTTTATGCTCCTGACATACCCTCCTGCACTCTTCATTGAACCAGGATTGATCCCATGACTTGATAATAATGGTGGGAGCCATGAATATGCTGGGCCATGAAGCTGCAGCTTGTTTGAGTATAAATCTGCTGTTGCTGATGGCTCAGAGCATCTCACGGATGCCCAATCTTGAGTTGCTACTTGTGTTCCAAATGTACCTCATTTAGCACAGTGACAGTGCCATACAGTGCGATGGAGGATATCTTCAATATTCCATTAATCTCCACAGGATGTATCTGTAGCAGTCAGATTGGTGAGGTTGAGGTTAAGTATGTTTTTTCCTCTTGGTATTTCCATCACCACTAGCCAAAGACCAAGTCTGGCATCAATGTCTTTTAGGACTTGACCACTTCAGTCAGTAGTGATGCTGTTAAGTCACGATTTGTGATTCAAATCTCTTACCCATTCTGTGCCCTTACTACCTTCACTGCTTTCTCCATGTAGTGTTCAACATGGAGGAATATTAATTAAGCAACTGGGAGAAGTGATAGATAGTTTTCCTTGCCCAGATTCAACCAGATGCCATGAGACTTCAAGGAGTGTGGAGTCAATTTTGAGGACTTTCGAGAGAATTTCTCCAAACTGTAAGCACTGTGCCCACCACCTCTACTAAGTCTGTTCAGGAATGATTGTAGTGTCATATCCAGGGATGATGGTAATGTCCAGATCAATGTGTATAAGGTATGATTCTGAGAATATAAATATGACAGGTTTTTACTTGATTTGGTCTATGAAGCATCGTTTTCCCTTTTACCACTCACCCCCCAGATGTTAGTAAGGAGGACTCTGCAGGGTTCAGAGGGATGGGTTTACTGCCACTGTTTCCCGAGTCTAGGTTGCTGGCAGATAAACATCTAGATTCATTCCTTTGAGACTTTTTACCAACTGATTACCTTGCCAGGCCATTTCAGAGGGAATTTATAAGTCAACCACATTGCTGTGCTCTGGAGTCACATGTATGCTTGATCCTGTAGGAGATGGCAAATTTCTTTCCCTAAAGGACATTAGTGAATAAGTGTTTTTTTTAAATGACATTCAAAAGTGGTCATCATTAGACTTTTATTTCCAGATTTTTAAAAACATTCAAATTCCACCATGTCTTATGGTGAAATTCAAACCCAGGTTCCCAGAACAGTTACTGAGTCTCTGGGTTGATTGTCCAGTGACAATCCAATACACCATCACTTCCTTGTGACCACTATACCGCTATGAGCCTTGATAATGATAATGCAACATTGTGGAAATGACATTCGACATAGTCGTGCCAACAACATTCAGCAGCTGAAAAGGACTTAAATCAAAGTTACGGCTGTAATGCAATATCACCATTTTCACAATGGGGAGTGATTGTGTGTGGAGTATAACTGAGCACATTCTTGATTCTGTCAAAGCTGGCAGAGGAAATGAATGGTATTTTCACTGCAGCATTCAGTTTTTGGTACAATATCCTTCTTGCAATTGTCCCATTTGCCATCATGACTCCAGGCCCTCCCCCTTGCCAGGTAAGAAGCGAGTCTGGCTCTTTCTCAGCTCTGCAGTTGTTACTGTTTGTTGCAGCTCTTCAACTCCTTAGTTGGGAAAAGAACAGAATTCATGGACAATACAAACTAAGAGTGATGCTAAGCTCCTTGAGCCTAATTTGATGAGATCATGGCTGATCTGATTGGAGCCTCTACTTTCCAGTTCACCTCTATACCCTTTGACTCCTTTGCCAATCAAGGATCTATCGAACACAGCCTTTAAATAATAAATGATCCAGCTTCCATAGCTATCTGGGGAACAGAATTTAATTCCACCAATTAACAATTCTCAGAAGAGAAAAAATATCTGAGTATCTCTGTCTTAAATGGGAATCCCTTATTTTTTAAATTGAGTGCATATTCATTTTTTGATTCATATGTTAAGACACCGAAATCCTCCTGCAGGACAGAATTTTGCAGTCTCCATTTAAATAATATATTGCTTTTCTACTTTTCCTGTCAAAGTGGACGAGTTCACGTTTGCCCAGTTTTATTGCATCTGTCACATCTTGGTCCATTCACTGAACGTATCAAAATCCCATTGCAGATTGACTCCTTATGTTCTCTTTGTGTTAGCAAATTTAGCAACCATGCTTCGGTTCCTTCAATCCATATTGTTATAGATTTTGAATTGTTGGCAATGGCAATGGCAGTAAGATTTTTAGAGATAGATGGCAAGACACTTTCGAGAATCACCGATAAATGACCCATGCATGAAATTGGGAATGCCTGACTAAATTGGAGAAGTGGGTCAAAGCAATACCATCACAGTTGGGCAACTGGTTCCCAAGAACAACTCAGCAAACCATGTCAATTCCTTTTACAAAGCAGAAACCTTATCATCTGTCCTAGCAAACCAGGCAGGCATCATCTGAGAATGCAGACTGACACATATGCAAGGACTGACTCTTGCTTTTCTGCATTCTCAAAGATGTATGCCATGAAACCTAGATGTCTGTAGTTCATCTCACAAGTGTAAAACTAATGTCAGACAATAGTTGGACAATACAGTGTCCAGATTCCCTTGATCTGAAATACACACACTATGAATCAACGTAGTCTACATTTTGCACAGTGAATGCAACCTGGCCTACAGTAGCTAGTTTATCAGTGTGCAACTAGCTTAACATGAAAATGTGATCATCATCCATAAACTGACCCAATTTGAAGACTGCAACAAACAAGATACATACACTCTAAGAGAACATGAAAGCAGTGGTTCATAAACAGCTTTCGGACCAGTAACAAGGAAAAAACCCTGATGTCAGTCTGGTGACTGGGAATTTCTTCTAGGATGCCAGTTTGTAACAGCTTGAGAAGTTGCTGCTAATCAGTGATGATGATCTTGACAAGATTAAGCAACAGAAAGAACCTCTTCAAATGTTTGACATACTATTATCACCACAGACCAAGATACCTACCGATCTGGTCATGCTGGGGACACAACATTGTCCTCTTGACTAATACTCAGAGTATTGTACAGAAGCAGTAGCCCAGCACTGTTAGTACTGTCTGTAGTCTTCAGGGACCTCCAACAGAAGCGATATTTGAAAATGGTCTCAATTCATTGAAAAACATGTACGTACAATAGCTATCAACCGCGTCACACCCTTGCCCGATATCTTCTCCCTGATCAAAAAATATTGGGAAATTGCAAATTATATTCATGTGGCATTAATATATCTTCATGCAGTGCTGTTAGACTCTGGAATGCTATGACTATCCGAGATTTCAATTGGTTGACCGCGTAAGGACCACATGACCGAGTTATCATCTCACTGAATCCTCCAAGATCCCAGACCGTCTGCATCAGAGGCAGAATACGATATTTTTAAAAAATCCGTATGTAGAGCAAAGTTGTCACCACTATACAGTACATTGGCCACAAGATGAAAGTCTTATTCCCGCAGGAGCAGATCTGAAGCCCGTCGGAGGTATCCAAACAAAGAACCATTTTTGTACAAGGTGACAACTCCGAATGGTGCAGTCCCACGAAGGAATCGATCTCAGCATAGGGAAGTCTCTGCTGCTAGTGACGCACAAGACAAGCAACCAGAATCGCCTACACCCATGTGGTTATCCATATTTAGCAAAGAGACAACACGCAACACACCAGAAACCACCACTGTACAGAGCCAGCCCAAAACATTGTCCTCTGTCTGAGATCACACTATCACCGGTATGCAAGGCAACAGCTCCAAACATTGTCTTCAATGTTTCACTTACAAGTGGACTGCTCTGTATTAGTGACTCAACTCCGAGGAAGAGTCATTCGACATGAAATGTTAACTCTGGTTTCTCTCCAGCTAATGCTAGACCTACTGAACTTTCCCAGCAATTTCTGTTTTTGTTTCTGATTTCCAGCTTCCGTAATTCATTTGGTTTTATGTTGCTCTGTGTGAGTGGTATAGTTGCCAATTATGTTCCATGTGGACTTCTTATTCATGTACATATTCATTGGGTATATGGCTTATTTTATTTATGATTGTTTGCTTATATTTATAGTTTTAACATCGCAGGATGTCACATGATGCCATAGCCTTTGTTAGTCTGCACAGTTGAACAGTACATACAGTATCCGTAACAAGTAACCTCAGATAGAGCAAAAAATGAGGTCTGCAGATGCTGGAGATCACAGCTGAAAATGTGTTGCTGGTTAAAGCACAGCAGGTTAGGCAGCATCTCAGGAATAGGGAATTCGACGTTTCGAGCATAAGCCCTTCATCAGGAATGAGAGAGAGTAGCCAAGCAGGCTAAGATAAAAGGTAGGGAGGAGGGACTTGGGGGAGGGGCGATGGAGGTGGGATAGGTGGAAGGAGGTCAAGGTGAGGGTGATAGGCCGGAGTGGGGTGGGGGCGGAGAGGTCAGTAAGGAGATTGCAGGTTAGGAGGGCGGTGGTGAGTTGAGGGAACCGACTGAGGCAAGGTGGGGGGGGGGGGGGAAATGAGGAAACTGGAGAAATCTGAATTCATACCTTGTGGTTGGAGGGTTCCCAGGCGGAAGATGAGGATGACCTGGGGGGTGCAGTGAGAGAGAGACTCACTGAAATCCTTGTAGAGGGAGGAAGAGAGCTTCTTCAAGGAAGGCATCCTTGCAACCTCAGATAGAGACCTGTGTTCAACTTTCAGAGCTGCCTTCAGTTTCGAATACATTTGTTTGGAGCAAGTTAATACAACTCAACAACCACCTTTCTTGACACTTGAAATGGCTCCAACCAGAGGAGAATTTCCCTCCACCCGATTCCTACTGACTTCCAGTTTGCTCTGCCCCCTTGCTGCCATGTACAGCCATGTTAAATTCTATCTTTTTGGCCATGTTTGAACCAAGCCTGTAAAGAAAGCAGGAGCCCTGATGGAACTCAAATTGAGCTTTGGTTAATATGGGCTGAAAATGTGTTGCTGGAAAAGCGCAGCAGGTCAGGCAACATCCAAGGAGCAGGAGAATCGACGTTTCGGGCATGAGGAGAGTGTGCCAAGCAGGCTAAGATAAAAGGTAGGGAGGAGGGACTTGGGGGAGGGGCATTGAAAATGCGATAGGTGGAAGGAGGTTAAGTTGAGGGTGATAGGCCGGAGTGGGGGTGGGGGCGTAGAGGTCAGGAAGGAGATTGCAGGTTAGGAAGGTGGTGCTGAGTTCAACGATTGGGACTGAGACAAGGTCGGGGGGGGAGGGGAAATGAGAAACTGGAGAAATCTGAGTTCATCCCTTGTGGTTGGAGGGCTCCTAGGTGGAAGATGAGGCGCTCTTCTTCCAGCTGCTGTGTTGCTATGGTGTGGCAATGGAGGAGTCCAAGGACCCGCATGTCTTTGGTGGAATGGGAGGGGGAGCTTAAGTGTTGAGCCACGGGGTGGTTGGGTTGGTTGGTCAGCAAGTACCAGAGGTGTTCTCTGAAACATTCCGCAAGTAGGCGGCCTGTCTCCCCAACATAGACGATGTCACAGCGGGTGCAGCGGATGCAGTAACTGATGTGTGTGGAGGTGCAGGTGAATTTGTGGCGGATATGGAAGGATCCCTTGGGGCCTTGGAGGGAAGTAAGGGGGAAGGTGTGGGCGCAAATTTTGCATTTCTTGCAGTTGCAGTCGAAGGTGCCGGGAGTGGAGTTGGGTTGGTGGGGGGTGTGGACCTGACGAGGGAGTCATGGAGGGAGAGGTCTTTTTGGAACGCTGATAGGGGAGGGGAGGGAAATATATCCCTGGTGGTGGGGTCCGTTTGGAGGTGGCGGAAATGACAACGGATGATATGATGTATATGGAGGTTGGTGGGGTGGTAGGTGAGGATCAGTGGGGTTCTGTCCTGGTGGCGATTGGAGGGGCGGGGCTCAAGGGTGGAGGAGCGGGAAGTGGAGGAGATGCGGTGGAGAGCATCATCGATCACGTCTGGGGGGACATTGCAGTCTTTGAAGAAGGAGGCCATCTGGGTTGTTCGGTATTGGAACTGGTCCTCCTGGGAGCAGATGCTGCGGAGACCTCCAATCGCCACCAGGACAGAATCCCACTGATCCTCACCTACCACCCCACCAACCTCCATATACATCGTATCATCCATCTTCATTTCCGCCACCTCCAAATGGACCCCACCACCAGGGATATATTTCCCTCCCCTCTCCTACCAGGGTTCCAAAAAGACCACTTCCTCCGTGACTCCCTCGTCAGGTCCACACCCCTCACCAACCCAACCTCCACTCTCGGCACCTTCGACTGCAATCGCAAGAAATGCAAAATTTGCGCCCACACCTCCCCCCTTACTTCCCTCCAAGACCCAAGGGATCCTTCCATATCCGCCACAAATTCACCTGCACCTCCACACACATCATTTACTGCACCCGCTGCACCCGATGTGACATCCTCTATGTTGGGGAGACAGGCCGCCTACTTGCGGAGCATTTCAGAGAACACCTCTGGTACTTGCGGACCAACCAATCCAACCACCCCGTGGCTCAACACTTCAACTCCCCCTCCCACTCCACCAAGAACATGCAGGTCCTTGGACTCCTCCATCGCCAGACCATAGCAACATGACGGCTGGAGGAACAGTGCCTCATCTTCCGCCTAGGAACCCTCCAACCACAAGGGATGAACTCAGTTTTCTCCAGTTTCCTCATTTCCCCTCCCCCCACCTTGCCTCAGTCCCAACCCTCGAACTCAGCACCACCTTCCTAACCTGCAATCTTCTTCCTGACCTCTCCGCCCCGCCCCCACTCCGGTCTATCACCCTCACCTTAACCTCCTTCCATCTATCGCATTTCCAATGCCCCTCTCCCAAGTCCCTCCTCCTTACCTTTTTTCTTAGCCTGCTGGACACACTTTCCTCATTCCTGAAGAAGGGCTCATGCCCGTAATGTCGATTCTCCTGCTCCTTGGATGCTGCCTGTCCTGCTGTGCTTTTCCAGCAACACATTTTCAGCTCTGATCTCCAGCATCTGCAGTCCTCACTTTCTCCATTGGTTAATATGCTCTTGTTGAAGAATTGCCACTAATTAACAGCACTGTCGAGACTACTTTACATCACTTTGAAGAGTAGGTTCTTCCTCCCCCTGTATTTGGCTCTGACTGTTGAGTGATGTATTGCAATATAATGATTCCTTGAAACTCTTCCCTAGTGGGGAAAATTAAATCAACTTAAAAGGCCTTTGGTTACCTAGATCTGTTTTGTCAGTTTTTTATGATGCGGATTAGATTAGTTTTTTTTAACATCCAAGGGAAGTGTTCCGATACCCAGTCACCTATGCAGGATTCAGGAAAGTGACTAGTATAACAAGTGTCCCCTCACATGTAGCTGACTTGGATAGATATCATCCTACCTGGCTACTCTATAATCTTAAATATCCTCATTTTAACTAAAGCAATACGTTTGATAATGTTAACAATTTCTTATTATTGCAATGAAACTGATAGTTGAGCATCATTCAGGAAGTCATTTAATATTTTTGTTATACCCCATGCCATTCACACACTGTTTTTCTGAATTCTTCAATGACAAACTGTGCTTTGTTCTCAGAAGAACACATTTTTAAAAAAATCATTTTCATACATTGAAAGAAAATGTTGGACTATCAGAGGGATTTGGAACGATTATTAGAGGTAAAAAGAAGACATGTTTCTAAAAAATTCAGCAGAACTTAAGGTGAGAAAATCACTGGACGTTGACATGGATTAGAAGCTTTGGAAAACGTTAGGGAAGAAAGCAAAGGTTTAACAATGTTTAATCAACCCTCTTCACTCATGCAAATTATATCTTCAGACTGAAAAGAAAGGCAGAGAAGTCAGGTAAATATAGACTGGCATGGTAAACTTATAGATAGAAGAGTATAAAGGTGATAGGTGTAAACTTAAGAGGGAAATCAGGAAAGCAAAAAGGGGACATGAAATACCTTTGGAAAGTAGGATTAAGAAGAATCCAAAGGGATTCTACAAATGCATTAAGGACAAAAGGATAAATAAGGAAAGAATAGAACCCCTTAAAGATAGCAAGACCACCTGCGTGTGGAACTGTTGGAGATGCGTGAGATACTAAATGAGTATTTGCATCAGTCTTTACTGTAAAGCAGGATATGGAAAATGGAGAATGTGGGGAAATAGTGACATCTTGAAAAATGTCCATATGACAGGGGAGGAGGTGCTGGACATTTTAAAATGCATAAAGGTGGATGCATTCCTGTGACCTGATCAGCTATCATCATAGAATCCCTACAGTGTGAAAACAGGCCATTTGACCCAACAAGTCCACATCAACCCACAGAAGAGTAAAACCCCTCAACCCATTCCCTTATCTTATTACTGTACATATTCCCTGACTAATGCACCTAACCCACACACCCTTGGATACTATGGGCAATTTAGCATGGCTAATTCACCTAACTTGCATATCTTTGGACTGTGGGAGGAAATCCACACAGACGTGGGGAGAATGTACAAATCCCACACAGTTGCCTGAGGCTAGAATCAAATCTGGGTCGCTGGCACTGTGAGGTAGCAGTGCTATCCACTGAGCCACATGTGACCCTAGAACTCTAGGGGAAGCTAGGGAAGAAATTGCTGGGCCCCTTGCTGAGATACTTGTGTCACCAAAAGCCACAGATGAGGTACTGGAACACTGGGTAATGTTGTGCCACCATTTAAGAAAGGTGGTAAGGAAAAACCAGGGAATATTAGACTGATGAGCCTGGCATTGGTGGTGGGCAAGTTGTCCAGAGGGACAGAATATACATATATTTTGAAAGGCAAGGATTGATTAGCAATGGTCGTGTCTTTGTGCATGGGAAATCGTGGATCATGATATTCAGTTTTTTGTCCATTCAAGGACAAGCCAAACAGAAATATGCACAAGAATTCCTAGAAGAATTCCTATAAATACCGGAAGAAACATCAAAGCAGCGCTTCACACGAGGCTCCAACAGCACTGATGATGTTCCCTAGCCAGGGAACGAAACGTTTGCAGCAAAAACTTCCAGCTCGGCAAGTAGAACCACAACAACGGATACCCGAGCTACAAATCTTCAACCAGATTTTGTTCCTAGAAGCATGCCATTCCAACCAGAACTCTACCAACAAACACATTGACCTGGATTCCATTATTTATCTCCTGAGAAAAAGAACAGGAAATGATGGCACCACATGAAATGACATTACCAACCCAAGAAAACCCAAACAAATAAATAGAAAACAAGAAACACCAGTAGGGCATCGTCCAGAGGCTCTCTGAAGATGTTATCGAGTGTGGTGATGAAACATCTGAAAATGAACCTTCCAGCTCAGCAAGCAAACCTACATCCAGAACCTCAATCTAATCTACAAATCTTCTCAAAACTTGCTAATTAAGAAGATTCTTCTGCATCCTCCACATGCTCTATGTGATATTGAATTGAATTGGCTTTATTGTTTCTTGTACTCTAATGAGTTACAGTAAAAAGTTTACAAGTTGCCATTTCTGGCACTACCTTAGATGTAATTACAGATTCTTCAGTACAAGTTCTGAGGAAAGAAAAGATAAATAAAGAAATAAAAAAAGTCCATCATTTGAGATCATAGGAATAAATTAGAAAATAGAGAAATATAAAGTTCAGTATGACAGTCCTTCCAACCCAATCCATGCTGGCACCCAGCCTCCAGCCCCTGCTGGGCCTGACTCCAGACCACCAAGCTTCACCTTGAGGCTCTTGAGGTCTGGAGACCTTAGTAGGTGTGAAAATCAGGAGTAGCTATTTTATTGCCCCTCACTTTACCACCTAGCAGCGGTAGTGCTTATTTTTCCCCAGCACCAATGTCATCTGTGTGCAGTTGTCTGACACAGTGAAGAACAAGAAGCGTGTAAATATTTATGTTCCACCACCAGGAAGAAAGGAAACACGCGAGTGGTCAGTGACAAGCACTGCCCTTCTCAAAAGGGCAATGCTGCGTGATCAAACAGTGAAGGGATTAAATCAGAGTTGGAGGGGGAAATAATACACACCACTCCCGGCAGTGAGGAGTAGATATTTTATCTATGGCTTCACTAATGACTTATTTAGAATTGGCAAATCAACCTTGCTTTTAGTACTCAATGACTCTGAATTTCATCAAGTATCGTGATGATATAAGAACCCTAGCATAGCAAGGGCAGAGAGTGGTTCAGGGCTTATAGAAGTTTATAAAATCGTGGGCGTTATACATAGAGTTAATGGTAATTGTCTTTTCCGCAGAATGGGGGATTCCAAGACTAGGAGCACATTTTTCAGATGAGTGAAGAGAGGTTTAAAAAAGACAATGAGGGGCAAATTTTTTACACAGATGGTAGTTAGTGTGAAATAAACTTTCTGAGGAAGCGGTAGATGTGGGTCCAATTACAATGTCCGGAAGATATTTAGATAAATACATGAATAGGAAAGGTTTGGAGGGATATGGGCCAGGAGCATGCAGATGGGATTCGTTTAGTTTGAGATTATGTTTGGCATGGACTGGTTGGACTCTTGTGACCAAAACATAGAAGCTGTCCACAATCTTGTTCTTGAGTATGTTTGGTATTGTTTCATTGATGAGTAGAAGGATTCAAAGGAGTCATTAACTGCAAGACGAATTTCTGTCAAACCGAGAGGACGACTTGCAGGGAAGAAATATTTTGTAAGACATCAGCAAGAACAGTTGATGAATGAGGACTTAACTGCGATGATAATTCAATAGATGAGAACTGTGTAGCTGCTACTGTGGAAGTACCAGCAACAGGAGACACGAAGTATGCGTGGTGGGGGGCGGGGCGGAATAAGAACGTTTACAAAAATAAACCTGCAGTAAGAAATCTGGTGCACCAGCGTATGTCGAGGTCAATACGGGAGCGCCAATAACGTGAACCAACTCTGGATCCATCTTTCACATTAATGCACCTATATCTTTTCCCATATCACTATTTATTTTCGCGGGATACCAAAGGACTCTTTCATGCAAAAGCCCAGTTATAAGAGAAACAAGCTTTCGCTAATTCCGACATTCTGGTAACGGAGACTCTGCAGAGCAGTCTGACACCAATCAGCCCGCCTCCGTCAGGCAGTGATTGGTAACCAAGTCCCCATCCCCGTGATGCGGGTGGTTAATCCCGCTGTCAATCACTTTTCCCCGCCCCCATGGGGGTGTGGGCGCGCGCGCTGGCAGTTGGGACGCGCTGACGTCGCTGAATGTTTAGCGGCGCTCGAGCAACCATGGCAGCCGCTCGGTGACAGCTCGGCGGCTTCTCTCCTACCGTCCTTCCCTCTCAGTTAACGGCCAGCCTGATCCCCGTTGCCGAGGGGAGGATTTCTCCCCCTGGTTTGTTTTTAACTCAGTTTGGAACTTTGCTCTTCCCTTACGGCGGTTGTGTTGAGGTAGGTGCTGACTTACCAGGCCGCCCCTAACGCAGCCTTGACTAAGGCCTTTATTAGCGATTGCCGAGCGGACAGTAGCTGCCGCAGGGCCTCGACTTGGATTTGCTGTGCATTCAGCGGCCCGGCCTGGCACACGTTCCGCTATTCCAGGGAGGGGAGGGGAGAGGGGGGGGAGACGAATCACCCATCCCCGATAACCAATCTACAAACTTGTCACCTTCCAATTACTTCCCCACCCCAACCCTCTCCCATGGTGATCCCCCTCCCCCCATGGTGATTCCCTCAAAACCCTGTCCCATGGTGATCCCCCTCCCCCCATGGTGATTCCCTCAAAACCCTGTCCCATGGTGATCCCCCTCCCTCATGGTGATTCCCTCAAAAACCCTGTCCCATGGTGATCCCCCTTCCCCCATGGTGATTCCCTCAAAACCCTGTCTGATGGTGATCCCCCTCCCCCATGGTGATTCCCTCAAAACCCTCTCCCATGGTGATTTCGCCCCCCCCCCATGGTGATTCCCTCAAAACCCTCTCCCATGGTGATTTTCCTCCACACCCCCACCATCCCTCTCCCATGGTCATTTCACCCCCCCCCCCACCAAGATGATTCCCTCAAAACCCTCTCCCATGGTGATTTCACCCCCCCATGGTGATTCTCTCAAAACCCTCTCCCATGGTGATTTCATCCACCCCCCGCCATAGTGATTCCCTCAAACCCCCCCCCATATTGATTCTCTCAAAACCCTCTCCCATGGTGATTTCATCCACCTCCCGCCATAGTGATTCCCTCAAAACCCTCTCCCATGGTGATTTCCCCCCCCCCCATGGTGATTCCCTCAAAACTCTCTCCCATGGTGATTTCCCCCCCCCCCCCCCACCAAGATGATTCCCTCAAAACCCTCTCCCATGGTGATTCCACCCACCCACCCATGATGATTCCCTCAAAACCCTGTCCCATGGTGATCCCCCCCACCCGCAACCTTGTCCCATGGTGGTTTCTCCTCCTCTCCCCCTCCCAACTTTGTCCCATGGCGATTTCCCCCCCCCCACCCCCAACCCCAACCCCAACCCTGTCCCATGGTGATTCCCCCTCCTACCCTCTCCCAATCCTCTCTGTGGTTATTTCTTTCCCCAAGTCCTCTCCCTGACACAGCCCCAGCCCTCTTCCCTGATGCACCCCACCCCTCCCAACATGTCCCATTATCATCCCTACTCTATTCCACAGCTCCTGCTCTCTTCCCCACATCCCCTAGCTTCTGTTCTTCCCCATTGTGCCCCCAGAGCCCCTTCTGTTTTTCCCCATTGTGCCCCCAGAGCCCCTTCTGTCTTCCCCATTGTGCCCCTTGAGCCCCTTCTGTCTTCCCCATTGTGCCCCCCTGAGCCCCTTCTGTCTTCCCCATTGTGCCCCCCCTGAGCCCCTTCTGTCTTCCCCATTGTGCCCCCCCTGAGCCCCTTCTGTCTTCCCCATTGTGCCCCCCCTGAGCCCCTTCTGTCTTCCCCATTGTGCCCCCCCTGAGCCCCTTCTGTCTTCCCCATTGTGTCCCCCCGAGCCCCTTCTGTCTTCCCCATTGTGTCCCCCCGAGCCCCTTCTGTCTTCCCCACTCGCATCCCCAGTCCCATCTCTTCACCGCTCTCACCCCCAGCCCCTCTCTCTTTACCGCTCTCACCCCCAGCCCCTTCTCTCTTTACCGCTCTCATCCCCTTATCTCTTCACCGCTCTCACCCCCGGCCCCTTCTCTCTTCACCGCTCTCACCCTCGGCCCCTTCTCTCTTCACCGCTTTCACCCCCGGCCCCTTCTCTCTTCCCCACTCACGCCCCCCCAGCCCCTTCTCTCTTCCCCACTCACACGCCCCCAGCCCCTTCTCTCTTCCCCACTCACACGCCCCCAGCCCCTTCTCTCTTCCCCACTCACACCCCCCCAGCCCCTTCTCTCTTCCCCACTCACACCCCCCCAGCCCCTTCTCTCTTCCCCACTCACACCCCCCCAGCCCCTTCTCTCTTCCCCACTCACACGCCCCCAGCCCCTTCTCTCTTCCCCACTCACACCCCCCCAGCCCCTTCTCTCTTCCCCACTCCTGCTCTTTTCCCTGCCCTCTTCCCTACCCTCTCCACCTATCTTCCACTCTCTTCTCCACTTCCCCATCCCACCTCCCCCGCAGCTCTCGTTCTCTTCCCCAGCTCTTGCAGTCTTCCCCTGCACTCCCATCTCTCTTTGTCAAACTCTTCCCCAACTCAGTCTCAGTCTCTCTCTCTCCCCCTCTCTCTCTCTCCCCCTCCCTCTCTCTCCCCCCCACCCCCCCCACCCCTCCCCCTCCCCCCCCACCCCTCCCCCTCTCTCTCTCTCTCTCTCTCTCTCTCTCTCCCACCCCCCGACCACTGCTTCTGCTCTCCTTACCACCAACCCCCACTCTCTTTCCCCACCTGTTTCTTTCTTCCTCCCAACATGCTCACACCAGTCCCCATCTCCAACCATACCCAATCACACTTTCCTCACATCTGTCGGATGAAGTCACAAAACAATTGAGTAAATGTCGGTCATTGAAATGATCCATTTTCTGTTTAAGATTTTTGGTAAAGTCATGTTAAGATGTGGTTTGTAAATCAGTCAAATATTATCAAAAGCATAGAGTTGGAGAATAATAAATAATACAAACATGGGAACTGGGTGAGTTCCAACTTAAGCACAGAGTGAGGATTGCTTATGTTGCAGGTGAAAATTATTTTTTTTCAAAATTGTGTTGCATTAGGTGGAGGGTTCAGTTCTCCTAGGAGTAAAACTACTCTTAAACACATTTTTAAAATTGCTATCAATCACAAAACTTGCTTTCATCAGATTTCTGTAGTTTGCTGATTCTAGCAGTATTCAGAGTGACAGAAACAGGGTTTTGCATTGTTTGCAAATCAAATTTAATAACCTTCATACAAGAGAGCCAAATTTTAACCTTCATTTAATTTCCCTCGAGCAGAGGCAAATTTTGAATTAAGACAATGAAAGAAACCTTTTCTCTCAATTTAACTGTTGAAAAAAAAGGCTTATTTACTAACTGATCTTTTTCTTGATACAAAGGAAAAACTAAATGCTTTTTAATTTAGGCCTCCATACCATGTGAAGTGAAATGAAATGACCAATTTATTGCCATGTAACATGGGCAGGTGATGATGTGGATTTTTTGTGCGAATCAAGATTCAGCTTTTAAAATTGAAATAGGTAGAAGGATCTATTAGAATTCTAAAATCTGTTCTTTGTACAGTTCTTCTGCTCTTAATCTTTAAAAATATTGTTCACAAAGTTTCAGAATAAAATCATTATCTCAGTTTCATCTATACTGTTCTCAAACAGCTATTTACTTTTCCATTTCTCTGATCTTTCCTTGTATACACGCAAGATTTTCCAACATTTATCAAGTTTTGTTTTAAACCTGTAACAAGTTCTATTTATTAATGAACTTAGAAGTTCATTGTAAGTCCTAAGAACGCCTACATCTTGTTTTTAAAAAAATTTGGCCACTGCTTCTTTTATTGTTGGAATCATTCTGTCAGGTTATTGACTCAAGGTGTTTTTTATCTGTTTTTAATCCATGATCACTTTTGAATAAAACCCTATGTTTCTAATGAAAGAGAGCGCAATTTGTCTAATTTCTTCCTGTTATTAAGGTCTCATACCTAGTAATAAACCTTTGAGCAAATCTGTGCACATTGTCAACTTACGTAAAGTAGGGCACCCAAATTACAAGCAATATTCTCAACATGGCCATAACATGGGCATTTATAGTTTATCTCTTTGCTTTAATGTGAATGCTGCTCCTTAAAGCTTACAATCTCAAGTGTTTTTGCCCTGCCTTTAAAAATGTGCATTTGAAACTCTCAACTTATATATTCTCATTGAAACTTTAACCATTGGCATGTATTTCCTCTTCCTCTTTTCTCACCAAAATGTGTCGCTTTGCCATGTTACTAATCTGCCTTGTTGCTTCCTGAAGTGACTTGGACCTGTATTGTTATTCATGTTCTAGGGTGATTACCTAAAGAGGATTGATGAAGGCAGAGTAGTGGATCTGATCTGTGTGGACTTCAGTAAGATGTTCGGCAAGGTTCCCCATGGGAGACTGGTTAG
Organism: Hemiscyllium ocellatum; assembly: GCF_020745735.1. Taxonomy (NCBI): domain Eukaryota; kingdom Metazoa; phylum Chordata; class Chondrichthyes; order Orectolobiformes; family Hemiscylliidae; genus Hemiscyllium; species Hemiscyllium ocellatum. Next base: position 46,222,316 of record NC_083416.1, read on the forward strand.
CAAGGTTAGATTTCATGGAATGCAGGGAGAGCTAGCCATTTGGATACAGAACTGGCTCATAGGTAGAAGACAGAGGGTGATGATGTACAGTTGCTTTTCAGATTGGAGGCCTGTGATCAGTGCTGGGTCCACTACGTCTCGTCATTTAAATAAATTATTTGGATGTGAGCATAAGAGATGTAGTTAGTAAGTTTGCAGATAACACCAAAATTGGAGGTGTGGTGGACAGCGAAGAAAGTTACTTCTGATTACAACGGGATCTTGATCAGATGGACCAAAGGGCTGAGAAGTGGCAGATGGAGTTTAATTTAGATAAATGTGAGTTTGCTGCATTTTGGAAAAGCAAATCAGAGCAGGACCTATACACCTAATGGTAAGGTCCTAGGGAGTGTTGCTGAACAAAGAAACCTTGGAGTGCAGGTTCCTAGCTCCTTGAAAGTAGAGCCTCAGGTAGATAGGATAGTGAAGAAGGCGTTTGGTATGCTTTCCTTTATCGGTCAGAGCACTGAGTATAAGAGTTGGGACGTCGTGTTATTGCTGTACAGGACACTGGTTAGGCCACTTTTAGAATAATGTGTGCAATTCTGGTCTTCCTATGGGAAGGATGTTGTGAAACTTGAAAGGGTTCAGAAAAGATTTACAAGGATGTTGTCAGAGTTGGAGGATTTGAGCTATAGTGAGAGGCTGAATAGGTCGGGACTGATTTTTTTTCTGGAGCATCGGAGGCTGAGGGGTGACCTCATAGAGGTTTATAAAATCATGAGGGGCATGGATAGGATAAATAGACAATATCTTTTCCCTGAGGTGGGGGAGTCCAGAACTAGAGGGTATTGGTTTAGGGTGACAAGGGAAAAAAAATAAGAGACCTAAGGGGTAACTTTTTCTTGCAGAGAGTAGTGCGTGTATGGAATGAGCTGCCAGAGGAAAGGGTGGAGGCTGGTACAGTTGCAATATTTGAAAGGCGTCGAGATGGGTATACTAATAGGAAGGGTTTAAAGGGATATGGGCCAAGTGCTGGCAAATGGGACTAGATTTAGTTTGGGATATCTGGTTGGCATGGACAGGTTGGACAGAAGGGTCTGTTTCTGTGCTGTACATCTCCCTCTAATGAAAAAATATAGCAATTGGATTTTTCAAAATTTAGGAATGGACATAGCCAGCAAGGTGTTGACGTCCAATTATAACTCAAGGAACGCAGAGTTGGAAATCAGGCTCAAGGATGCCATCAAGACATGAGCCTCATTGATAAAATTAATATCAATGATTTTAACTCTGATCAATACTATAAAATAAGCTGTGTAATTGAGCACTAGACTTAAGAAATTGAAATAGATGCAAATTGGAAAAATATTGTATTATTGAATCTTAGAATAACTTTAACATTTACAGTTGGACCAGCAGGGGGCATTGAAAATAGGAGTAGGCCATTCAGTATTTTGGCCCTGCTCCAGCAATCATAAGGATCACGGCTGATCATCAAACTCACTAATGTGTCCCTACTTTTCCCCATGTCCTTTGATGCTTTTTGCCCCAAGTGCTATGTTGAATTCCTTGAAATAATACATGTTTTGGCATTCACTGCTTTTGTGGTAGGAAATTCCATAGGTTCCCAGTCCATGGATGAAGAAATTCCTTAACATTTCAGTCCGAAATAGTCCATTGCATAACGTTGTAAGGGTTCTGGACTCCCCTGTCATCGGTAACATCCTTCCTGCATTTATGCTGTTGATTCTAGAATTTTGTAGACTCCTGAGATTGCCCTGCAACCCCCAATCCTGACTGATTTAATGTCTTTTCATATGTCACATCTACCACCCCAGGGATCAGTCTGGTAAACCTTTGCTGCACCCCTTCTTTTGCAAGAATATTCTTCCACAGATAAGGAGACAAAAACTGCGCATAGTATTCCTGGTCTGATTTTATCAAGTAAAATCTTGATGAAGGGCTTATGCTCGAAACGTTGAATTCTCTATTCCTGAGATGCTGCCTGGCCTGCTGTGCTTTGACCAGCAACACATTTGCAGCTGATTTTATCAAGGCCTTGTATAATTACAACAAGACATCACTGCTGTTTGTAATCAAATCCCCTTGCTCTGAAGACCAATGTACCATTTACCTTATTTACTGCCTGATGCACATACATGCATCCCTTCAGTGGCTGGTGTTGGAGAATACCTGGGTCTCATTACACATTCCTGTCTCTCAGTTTATGGTCGTTCAGATAATAATCTTTCTATCTTTGCTCCCAAAGTAGATAATCTTACATTTATCCACATTATACTGCATCTGCCGTGTATTTGCCCACTCACTCAAATTGTCCAAATCTCACTGCATTCTCCTTGCAGCTCACCCTCCCACCTAGACTGGTGCCATCTACAAATTTGGGCACATTACATTTGGTTCTCTTCGGTTCATTAATATAGTAAAAGACCCATTTATTCCTGCTCTTTTTTTTCCCCATCTGCCAACCAGTTTCACCACCCCAATTCCATGTGCTTTACACAGACTTCGTTGAAAGTTTCTGAAAGTTCAAAGAAACCACATCCAATGGTTCCCTCAAAACTCCAGTAGTTACATCCTTAAAATTCCATTAGATTTGTCAAGCATGACTTATCTTTTGTAAAGCCATGCTGATTGGTCTGGTCCTGCCACTATCGTCCAAGTGCATGGCTATTGAATCCATTTATAATGGACTCCAGCATTTTCCCCACTAACAATGACACTGGTTTTCTTTCTTTTTAAAAAGAGGGCTTATGTTATCTACCTTCACGTTTGTAGGAACTGTTCCAAAATCTGTAGAATTTTGGAAGATGATCACAAAAACATCCAATATTTCAAGGGTCACTTTTCTAAATACCAACTGATGCAGATGATCAGGGCCTGGGGATCTGCCTACCTTCAATCTCATTAATTTTCCCAACTCCATTTCCCTACTAATGCTGATTTCCTTTGGTATCCCCCTCTCCATAAGCCATATTTCTGATGTTATTTGTATTCTTTACTGTGAACACAGAACCAAAATATGCGTTTATTTAGTTGGCTGTTTCTTTGTCCCCTATTGTAAATTCCACTGATTCTGACTGTATTGGACTTACATTTATCTTCAGTCTTTTTAGTTGTATATTAGAAATTTTTACAGTCAGTTTTTATGCTCCCTGCAAGCTTACTCTTGTACTCCAGTTCCTTTTCTTAATCAATCCCTTTGTCCTTCTTTACTGAATTTTAAACTATTCCCACTCCTCAGGTCTTTTTTTTCTGGCCAATTTGTATGCCTCTTGGGATTAATACTACCTCTATCTCTATTTTCCCTTTTAAGCCATGTTTGGGCTACCATTTACATTTTACTTTTGTGCCAACAGGAAAGTGAAATTAGTGCAGTTCACCTATGTGCTCTTTGAATGTTTGTCATTGCCTTTCTACCACCACACCTTTTAAGTAGCATCCCCTAACCTAACATAGCCAACTTGCACCACATACTATTGTCATTTCAGTTCAGAAAGACAGAACAACAGAGTGAATTGTGAAATCTTGGATTTAATGAGTCTAAAAATATGAAGGCCAGGATTATTTTTAAATTAACTATAGGATGTAGAAGTCAGTTGCAGAAATAGCAAATGTGAATGGAAGAAATAGAACTCGAGATAAGACAAAGACTTGAAACTTATAGGAAGGAAGTGTAGCAGGACAAGGAGCTATCTTATTGAAACCAAAGGACCGTGGATTCTGGAAATCTGAAATTAAGACAGAAGTACAGGAGGCACCCAGTAGATCTTCGGAACCTTTCCAGAAGGGTTAAACCTAACTCAACATTAACTGTGTTTTTCTCTACATAGATGCTGCCAGACCCACTGAACTAACTTGTTAAATTATGTTATTGAATTAGAATACATTGAAAAACTTTAGCTGACTCAATTTAAAGGAAAATAAAACTTTGCAAGTGAGGTCAAAGTAAAATTCATTTTAAAGGATAAATTTCAAATACCGTATTAAAGACTAATATAGTAAGTGGAATAAAGTGTCCCAAGAGAGATGCTGTAGAATAAAAACTTTTTTTTTACAGAAAGCATGAAACTCTAATATCTCAGAGGCCACACCTATGGAATTTATGTCTTTATTTGTAACATTTCAAGAAATGAAAAGGCAGTCAGAATGGATGAGAAAATTGGACCTTGAAAAAAAACAGGTATCACGTGGTGCCATGGATACATCTATAGCACAACTCCAGTTTTAAAAGATGCTGGACTAGAAAAATGATGAATGAGTAGACTTTTTAATGATTAGGCTGATTTTGATGTAGGGAAAAATCAACCTTGACATCATTCAGTCTATAAAACAAGTATAATTATAAGGAAAGTTATTAAGTTATATCTGAAAAGGATCATAGCAACATCAAAAAACAGGCAAATAAAAATATAGATATTGTATTTTGAATAGCTGGCTAATATATTGTATTTGTGAGCTTAAACATAGAGTCCACTGATTACCAATCAATGTTGAAGGGAAACCACTAATCAGATATTTGAGTACCATCTTTTTATTTTGTATGTTCCACCTTATTTTTGCTGTTGCAGCAACGTAAACATTTTGTAGAATGAGGGGGTCATTGTCTCATTTCAGCAGCTCCATCAAAGAGCAATCTGTAATTATTCTGGTTGATTGAATGATAAGCAGACATGTTGATTGCAATTTGAATCTACTTATTGCCTTTAAGTCAACTGCTGTTTTTCTTTGGTGTAAAGAAGGCAAAGCCAACAAACTGATCTGAATGTACAAAATACTATTGATTTTTTTCTCTCCGCAACATTTCACTTTAAACTTGGCAATTGAATTTCAGAATCACAGAAGTGTCATGTCACAGGTGGTGATTTGTCCATTGAGTCTGTTCCAGTTCTCCAAATGAACATCATGACTTAATGTCATTCGCTTGATTTTCTTTCCTCCATACTTTTGCACATTGATTCTATTTTAGTAAGCGTCCAGTGGCTCAGTGATGAGCACTGCTGCCTTACAGCATCAGGGCCCCAGGTACCAGTCCAACCTCTGGCAACTGTTGGTGTGGAGTTTGCACATTCTTCCTGAGTCTGTGTAGAGTTCCTCCAGGTGTTCTGGTTTCCTCCCACAGTCCAAAAATGTGCAGGTTAGATGGACTGGCCATGCTAAATTGCCGATAGTGTCCAGGGATGTGGAGGCTAGGTAGATTAGACATGGGAAAATGTAGGGTTACAGGGATTGGGTAGGAGTCAGGATGGGATGCTCTTTGGAGGGGCAGTGTGGACTTAGTGGGCCTGATGCCCTGCTTCCACACCGTAGGGGTTCTATGATCTATTCTTAATGCGCAGTATTAAAATTTGCAAATGATACCAAGTTGCATGGGAGGGTGAACTGTGACGAGGATACAGAAGTCATTCAGTATGATCTGCACAGGTTGGGTGAATGGGTAGATCAATGGCAGATGCAGTATCATTTGGATAAATGCAAGATTATTCACTTTGGAAGGAAAAAACAAGAAAGCAGATCACTACCTGAATGACTGTGACTTGGAAGAGGGCAGTGTGCAGTGGAACCTAGGTGTCCTTGTGCACCAGTCACTGAAGGTAAGCATGCAGGTGCAGCAGGCAGTAAAGAAGGCAAATGGTATGCTTGCCTTCATTGTGCGGGGTTTCACATACAGGAGCAGGGATGTGTTCTTGGGGTTATACAGGGCCTTGATGAGGCCACACCTAAAATATTGTATTTAGTTTTGGTCTTCTTTTCTGAGCAAGGATGCTCTTACTCCAAAGGGAGTGCAGCGAAGGTTTACCTGGCTGATTCTGGGGATGGCAGGACTGATTTATGAGGAGACTTTGACAAGGTTAGGGTTGTTTTCACTTGGAGTTCAGGCGATTGAGGAGGAGATCTCATAGAGATTTATAAAATTCTAACAGGACTAGACAGGGTAGGTGCAGAGAGGATGTTCTCTATGATGGGTGCTTCCAGAATTAAGGGTCACAGTCTGATGATTCAGGGTAGACCATTTAAAATGAAGATGAGGAGTCATTTCTTCACCTAAAGAGTGGTGACCATGTGCAGTTCATGGCCACAGGAAGTAGTTGATGCCAAAACATTGAATGTATTCAAGAGGCGGCTAGACATAGCACTTGGAGTGAATGGGGTCCATGGTTATGGGGAGATAGCAGGATTAGGCTGTTGAGTTGGATAATCAGCCATGATTGTGATGAATGGTAGAGCAGGCTCAGAGGGCCAAATGACCGCCTCCTGCTCCTATCTTCTATGTTTCTTGAATACTTCACACTGTCTCCACCACACTTCAAGATGGTCTATTCAAAACCTGGATCACTCTCGTGAAATTTTTTTTTCACTTGTGAGTTTGCTTCTTTTGCAAATCATTTTAAATCTGCACCTCCCTGTTCTTGAACCTTGAGCCAAAATAGTTTCTCTCTAACTACTCTATCCAACTCCCTCAAGATTTTGAAAACTTCTATCAGATCTCTTTTTAGATTTTTTTTAGCCCCCTTTTCTCCAAAGAAAACAATCCTAACCTTTGCAATTGTTGCACTTCATTGGCATTGCACTTCTGGAAAGTGAGCCTTGATATTCCTGGAGTTGTCACAAAATTTAAAGGTTTTATAAAAGTATGCGAAATTCACATTTACCTGTCTTTTAGACCTAGATTGACAGAAGGAATGGACAGGTTTGTAATAAACAAGAATTGCTATTTATTACAAATAAACATTCTAGCCATACGTTTTAAAGTTGAGCTGGCTATAACCCTTCTTCAGAATCTTTTCAGACCTGCTTAGTGCCTCCAGTAGTTCTATCTTAATTTCACATTTCCAGAATGGCTTTCTTCAGGATTGAGGCCTTTTTGTTATGGTAAAGGATAACACCTTCTTTTCTGGAGGTTCTCGCAAAACATCAACTACCTGTGACCAATTGCATAGTTGTTGGTAGGTAGAAGGTCTTTTTCATTGGTCTGTGGAATGGTGACAAGTTGTTTTTCAGCTAAATTGTTGCTATCAAATCTCCAATTGTACTCCCCCTCTGTCTCCATCATGTTTGTAATCTGCTGAGATCTAATAGTTGTCTGTTTTCTGAATCACTTTCTTGCATCTGTACTCTCTGCCCCATTAATAAATCCCAGGGTATCTTTTGCTTTGTTAGCTGCAGTCTCCACCTCTCTTGCTATTTTCAGTGTTCTATGCACTTTAACTTCAATGTCTCTCTGCGTCTACACACCCTGTTTGAATTGTACCCCATATGTTAAATTATGTCCACATTATCCACTATATCCTTTTGAAGATTTATGTTTTGTCCTCATGTTTTGCAATTCTTTCAAGGTTAAAACGAAAGAGAACATCAACATTTTACAATATTATGATTAGCTGTAAGGATATAAGAAATAAGAGGAGGAGTAATCCAATGGGTTGTTCAAGTCTGCTCTACTTCAATGGTATTTTTTGATCGTTTATCTTAAACTCCACCATTTTGAAATATTCTTTTCCCTTTAATATTCTTCATATCTAAAACTCTATGAATCTTTACTTTGAATCTTTTGGGTGAAGAAAAGTCTGCTCAATTCAATTCTGAATGGCCAATGTCTTATTCTGAGATTGAGAACTTATTTTGGAGTTGTCAGCCTGAGGAAACACCCTTTCATGCCTTTTTAGAAAATTCTAGAAATCACAAGCCATGACAACTCTCAATCTTTTTTCAAAAAAGTCCCCTTATCAAAGGAATCAGTCCATAAAAATCATTTTGTGCTATGTCAAATGCAAATATTCTTGTCCTTAGCTGAAGAAACCAAACTATGCCTTTTACTCCAGATGTGGTCTCACTGAAGTCCTATGGAATTGAAATAGCACTTCCTCACTCGTGTACTTCAGTCCCTTTGTAAGAGCGATTGTTATATACCATTTACTTTTATAATTCTTTTCTTTAACTGCATGTTACATTTCTGTACTACTGCTACTATTATTTTGAGGACAGTTACAAAATAGGGAATGACATTTCTCCCTTTCCCACCTCTAATGGATGCTCATTTGCTTTGGATAATATTTTTACTTGCTCACAGAAACTTTCTTTGTGTATCCTTTATCTTAGTTATGACTTTCAATGTAGATTTCAGTGTCATCCTTTGAATTTCCAAATTCTCCTAATCCTCAAACTTGTATGCTTTTTGGTTACATGCTGAGTCTTTCTTTTGTTTATGGCTATCAACTTTGTCAACTTTCATGAAGGGTTAGGCAAGGCCTAGCAAAATCTCTCACCATATGGTACCAAACTTGCCTCATTAACTACTTACCTGGCCCCCACAGTGCCTATTTTGCCCAATTCCAACGCCACTGTACCACTCGCTGTACCTGGAACAATTCATTACTGCTAGGATATTCCAGAATGGACTGGCATCCCTGGTGCCGGTTCCATCTTTGTTTGCTCAGACAAACACTGTCAGTGCAGAGCTGTCCTGTACATTTCCTGACATTTGCCCCAGGTTGGGCAGGCAAAGTAAAACTCGTGCTCCATTTCATGGGCAGATACTTGGAGATCCTGGTGGACTTGGTGATATGAAGGCAGAATGTCCCTTAACTCTAGGACTGGTTATGGAGGGCACTACATCAGACGTGCTAGTCTGGTCCGAAGTGCCACCTGGGTCAGTTCATCTGATTAAATGTACAACAATGTAGGAAGGAGGTCAGTGACCACCTTCATTCTGCTGGCACAAGTGCTACCATCTTTCTGGTAACTCTCACTCTCTAGCTGTTACTGTACCCACCTTCCACCAAATGCTCTCGCTACTACTGCATCATCTTCCTTTACTCATTTTTGCCCACACCAACCCTGCAAGCTTCCTTCTTTGACTCCTCGTTCACTTGCGATATCTCCTCACCTGCACCAAAATGAACAGCTCTGCCACCCAACTCTTATCTCCCATAGTACCTGCCTGCATGAAAGTCTCGACCGCATAGCAATGTGATGATTCTTAATTGTCTTGTTGCTCATTAGGAATGCACAATAAATGTTAGCCTGACCAATGACATCCACATCCTGTATTTTTAATAAAAAGGCAAGACAATATAGTATTACGGTGAATCTGAATCTTTGGCTGAGGGGCAAGGCATTAAATGGCAAGGTAGGAATACTGTAATCATTCAGCTTGAGTGCCTGAGCACTAAGTAAAGATGCAGCATGATCCAGTTTGTGAGATGGTTGCTTGCCCCTGACCACAAAGTGTTCTTGCAGCTGGAGCATTGCATTGATGGTTGCTGTTGTGCTGAGTTGTAGTTTTGAAGTGCTGAAGCATCCTGTAATTGGATTGAAGACATGTTGTGAGGGTAATGCCACTGTCTGTGAACATGCATGTGGCTGGTGGTAATGGAGTGTGCCCTGAGATGTTGATATCTGGTGTTGAAAATAGAGATCCTTTATGGCAAGCAGTAAACTGATGTCAAAAATGTTGGGTGTTCAGTTTCCTTGTGATGGGCTGTAAGATCAGCAGTTACATATTAATAACCTTGTTAACAAGCAATAATTCCCCTTTTTAAGCAACTTCCGGCTGCCCAGTGTGGATCTTGCTTTTCTGAAACTTAGCTAAAAGATGCATTGAGTTTCTTCCAAAATCAAAATGGGTCCATTGGACACCTCTCACAATTCTGCCACTTTTTTTGCCACATCTCATGTTGTCTAGGCTCCTATACATTTCCCCTTTTTTACTTTTCACTTAATCCAAAACGGTCTTTAATGTGGATTCTGCTGCTGTTGCTGATCAGGTAACAAAGTTCTCTGGTACTTTCCCTCTGTTCTTTTGATTATTAAATATGTCACCTATTTGCTGACTGCCCGTTCAGTGGAAATAATTGTCTCCATGAACTTGATTAAATCCCTTCATAATGCTCACCACTGCACTGCACCGCACCACACCACTCTATCATTTTTTTGTTCACCTTTTAAATATTTGAATGAAGGCAAACCCTGGTTCTCTCAGGTTTCATAACTAAGTAATGTGCTCCTCGTCAGTGTTTTTTATGCTATCTTTAATTCTACTGCTCTCTTTTGTCTTGACAACTTTCCTAAACTAGGCTTCAAAACTGGGCCATTCATAGTGAACCATGCCATGATTTATATGGGTTTGACAGTAGCTCTTTATATTCATTACTTTAAAAGCTGCATCCCATTGGACTTCTGCAGTTTTGAAGGTGCAAGAACAAATTGAGCTCTTCTTTATTTGAAACCAGAAAATCTAAACCACATCTGAATTTACAGCAATGTTGTATCAGACCCAATAATTTTGTTGTCAAAAATAAGTTAAATGCTGTTT